>NC_046196.1:6365909-7002500 GCF_011004875.1 Balearica regulorum gibbericeps
AGTAACCATTTGAAAATGAAGTTGATAATACTTCCTTACTAGATACTATTGCTCCTGTCCAACATCTAATTCCTAGTTAAATCAAGAGGGCCTTATTGGCCAAAGTACGATACAGTCAGACTATTATTGACCACTACGGAAAGAGTTAGTATCTATTTTGTAACTGCTTTATAGCAAAACACATCTCTTGCTCCTCTTCAATACCAGCTTCAGCCTATCTGCTGCTTACTGCAGTGGCACTGGATGTTTGAGCAACTTCTCTGCATCTTTTGGTCTTTATTTCAGACTTGGTCCAACCTCCTTTGAGTGCATGGGGACAGCTCATGGTGGTCAGCCATCACTGGGCAAAATAAGCCCTGAGCTTGCACCCAGAGACTACCAGTCACAAGTGTGGACCCTGGAGTACTGGAGTCAGATGTTGCTCGTGAGACACGTCTTGCCAGGAGTGACATCCTGTTTGATGCTGATGGATTGTTTCAGGAATGGACCCTACTTGTTGTCATCATCAAAATGGGGATGATAACAGAGAGATCCTCATTTTTCAAAGGATAGTAGCTTTTGGGCCAGATATGAACAAGTTTTTCTTGATAGTGCTACAAGTTCTGATGATGTTGAAGGGCTATATGTATATCTAAAATCTTTCTAAGGTCGTCTTTGCTTCTTCCAGCCTACTTAAGTTACCCTATTCCCCCAGGGTTTTTTTGTGAAAAAAATTGTTACAGTTATTTGACAGACAACTACAGACTCCAATTAAGTATCAGGCAAGCCATCCAGCATCTTTAGGTATCATGTGGTATATAGCTCCAAGATATGCATCTTCTAGAAACACTGTAGCCTCTAGGTAAACAGGTAAATTTTCCTGTGCTCCTTGCTAAATCTCTCAATAAGCCACAATATTTTAAGCATGAGAGAAGACAGAAAATAAAATCCTGCTGGTAGGGAGAGAAAAAAGAAGTCTGTGACTCTGCCTACTCCCAGCTCTGTTATAAATGTCATGTATAGCCTTGGACATCTCACTTAGTCTCATTGTATCTCAGATTTCTCAGTGGTAGAACTGGCACCATAAAATGTGCTATTGTCAAATAGGTCGATTGAGGTTTAACACAGAGCAGTGAATCAAAGATAAAGCACAGCAGGGAGAGCAGACATCATCTAAGCAGAGCCCAAGACACAGAAATTTGATCTGGATTTTAGAAATTATTTGGGGGGAAGAGGGAAGGTTCAGAAGTGGGGATTCAGTTCTGGGTTTTGGACCTTCCAAACCTTTCATGTAAACAGCCATTTTCTGTGGGATGGCTGCTGGAACCTCACCTACTTGGGTACACTGAGGTCACAAGGAGGGAGAGGTCATCAGCAAGATTCAGATCCATACTTTTTTTTCCAAGTATGAGGGTTCTGGATGCTCACTTCTGGGTTTGGGCCCACCTCCAGTTCAATATAGGTTAGTATGTATGCACTTCACTGTAGCAATTACCTTTGAATTCTACTAAAGATATTATTACCTTAGTCTAATTATAAGTTAATTGCCTGAGGGAACTTACTTTGACTGATCTGAGTATTAAAATTTATGGCTTATTGAAATAAAACTCCGAAGTATGTGCTGACGTCAGGCTCAGCTGCCTGTAGACTATGCTGGAAGATAACGTGGTGAGAATTAGAGCTACCTATACCATAGCAGTGATGTAATATTTCAGGTCTGCTCTAATTGGAAAGCCAACCTGAAACAAGTGCCTTTAAGCCCTAAAAGCGCCTCAGACCTTCTCTTATTTTTAGCAAAACAAACTCACTTGTTAAAAAAGGGAAGAATGTTTTCGGTGGTGGTGTTCACTGCATGCACTTGACTTACTCCCTTGGGTTGGGTCCTATGCAGAGATGGCCGGAGCGCGGTACGCGCAGGTCGGGCAGTCAGTGAGCACAAGCCCTGCTGCCCTGTGAGCTGGGGTGGCCGAGGGATGCTCATACGACCCCTTCTGCTGCCTCTGCTTCAGGGCAAATATTTTGGGGAAAGAGGCAGGAAGGGAGCCAGCGTCCATCCTTAACTGTTGTTGCTAAAGCCACCGAGGACTTCTGTCTGATCAGCAGAGGCAAGGGAAAAAAAGCCACAAATAGGGAGAGAAGCTGGAGGTAGGTTGCATGGGTTTATTTTGAGCTAAGTATTTAACCTCTCTGTGTCTGACTACTGTAAAACCATATTTAGAATTGTAAAATAGATTATAATCATGCTTACTATTCATCTGAGATGGTGCGAGTTTCAATTTTTTATGTTACAGAGTACTTTGACCTCCTCAGATAAGCGTTGCTATAAATCTAAAAGATACAGATCGTCAGAAGAGCTAGTGGAAGATGTTTTATTTGAGATAGTCTGAATATACTTCTACATGTATTTTATAAAGACGTACATTTGTTTTAACTCTAGATATCAGAATTATGTGAAAACAAATACAGTTGATGTACTAATAAAAACCTGGTTTAGTTTTTCAGAAAGCAATTAATTGTCTGTATATCTTTCCCAGGCACATTTAGCATATATCTCTGGTCACTCTAAGCGAACAGCAGAATTTTCTCCCAGCAAAAGTGAAAGTCATTAATACTAGAAGAATTAAGTTGATATTTGAATAATAAGTCTCATTTTTCAGCGCTATGTAAGTCAAGCAGTTGAATTCCCTCAAGTCTGAAAGACTATTGAGGGAATACAAGAAAATGCAAAAGTTTTAAGGTTAAATTTTATTTGATTTTTATATTTAGTTCTACAAGTTATACTGTTAGTTACCCTAGTGATGTCAAAGAGACAGTGCTCACAGTCTACTTGGTCTGCACATGACTGTTTCTATTGCTGTGAATATGTCTTAATATCCTAATACACTTTAATACATTTTAATACCCCAAATATTACAATGCAATTTTCTTCCTTTCCTTGGGACCTTCTTCCTTGAATTCGGTGGGACTCCAGCAGTGAGCATGTGGCCCTGAACATTTGTAGTGCTGCAGCTTGGCGAGTGCTGTTTCATGGCTAGCTCTTGATGGGAGAGCAGCACTGCAGTGATGGTCCCTTCATGTCCCCCTTCTGCACAAACCTTCTGTTTGCAGCAGAGCAGAAGCAATATGGAAGTTGTTACCAGACCTCTCTGCATTACCCATCTTTATCTGTACAGAAGGAACATGTCTGGGAACAGAAAATCATGCTGGATGTCAGAGGGGTGTGGGGTGAGAAGAGGATAAATGACTTGGGAAGCCTGACCACCAGCTCTCCTTACTGGGGCAAGAAAGAGAAACTACTGTCCATGTCCATACATGCATCACTGCTACTGCAGGAGCAAAGCTGTTGTAAGACATTTGTTGCCTGAGTAGGGCTGTTCTAAGCTCAGTGCACCTTCCCTGCCATGCCTCCCCACTCTCACAGTGAATAAACCCTTGTTGCAACGCCACTGGTTTAAATGAAGTTCCTGCTTGCATTATTGTGAGAGGGCAATCCAGCCTGGGGTTCCTGGCTAGGAAAGGGTCTTACTAAAATCGGTGGCTACTTCAGGGAGTTAGAATGAACCCACCGTACAGGTTGCTTACATGTTACTCTGAGGCACCTTGGAGCTGATGCTGCTGGAGACAGGATACTGCAGGACATGAACTTCTGATCTAGTTGACGGGCTGCTTTGCCCCTGTAATCACACAGAATGGCTCTCGGTCTAATTCCCAGGTCTCCGTGGCTGGACCTGGTCGCCGCTTCCTCTGTGTATATTCAATAAATGGTAGCTTGTTGTTTCTTCCGTGAGTAAACCTTTCATTTAAATCATATTCATAGTTGAAAATATCAATTAAAAAACTGTCATTTACGTGTTACTAAGATGGTGTTCACTGCCAAGCAGCCTACGATCTTACCGTATGCCTTACCTCAGCCATGTTGGCAGTTAGGCCATCAATCCAGAGAATTAACTTCAGCAAGACATTAGTCATTCTTGGAAATTACAGTGCTCATTTCTCTCTCTTTCTCTCTCTTTCGTATTTAAATGGTAGGGTTTTCAAGCATATTTTTATGGACCTAATTAATGCATGTGACAGGCTTCTGATGTAAGGTGGAAGAAATGACAATTAAACATCTCGGAATAAGCACATTCCAAAGGGTGCACAAGCAAGTCTTTATGCAGGGCACTGTGGGAGAAAGTGCTCAGCAACAAAGCAGCAATGTGTTTTCATTTGAAACAACAAGATTGGAGCAAAAAAAAGAAAACAATTCATTAGCATTTGTGAGGGAAGTTTGCAATAACCCTCAATGTTTTGTAATCCTGCGGTTTTGTAGTCTTCTACAGGGTAACTTTTGTGCTATAAAAACCTCCTTATTTTAAGTTCCTACTTTGGACCCTGGAGATCAGGATGAGGTTAATGGCAGTGACACTGGTAAGCCACCAGATTTTGTTTTGTGTCTGAAGAGATGCTGCATTGCTGACACATCAAATTCAAGGTTGACTTGAGTTTTATCACCATGCAAGTTTAAGCTCTTTTTCTATTTACTGCTGAAGTACCTCGTTACGTGGCCATATTCGCTGTACCTCTCACGATGTAACCAGTTCATCATATAACCAGTTCACCTTGCTATGCAGGACTCTGCTCAGAAAGGAAAATGTAAATGAAACCAGAGCTAACATTAATGGAAGTATTCATATTTCCAGACATGTTATCTCAGGAGGCTAACACTGGAGAGAAGATGATAACAGTACATAACAGACTATGACAGATTATACCCTCTCAGTCCCAGATTGTTCTCCAATCATAAAAGAATAAATGGGAACAATATATGATGTTTTAATAAAACAACCACTTGAATTACAGGATTCCGGTATGGTATATTGTGGCATAAAGAAATAGTCAGGTATTCTTTTATATATTTTGACTAACCAGATATGCTGTCTGTTCAGGGCTTTTACTTGTTCAGACATTAAGCAGAGGATTGCTGGGTACCATGGGATTACTCTGGGGCTACTAGGAATACGCCAACAGTTCTGGTTTTGTGGTATTTGTTAGGAAAACAAGTGCAGAGTTCAGGCTCTCTTAAGAGGTGATGTCCTTGCTCCCCTGAAGGCAGAGGGAGCATCACCACTGACTCATCCCAGGTGATATCCAGTTTAACTTAGTCCAGCGGAGGTGAAGAATCATGTCGAGCTGCCACAGGTGGATAGGAGCCAAAATAGGAGCCAAATCCGGGAAATGTGTTTGTCGCCTCCCCATCTTACTCTGATATTTCTGCAACCCTCCTTTCATCTATTCGGTGATGAAGTTAGAACAGACAGTGGTTAAACTGCTTTATCTCCCTATAAGCAGGCAACCACAGTACTCTCCAACTGTTTACACTGTGAGATAATTGATGGATTTAAACACAGGGAGCTCTGATACACATGCTTCCAGCCCAGCAGCAGGCTGGCTCTAGCCAGAGCACCCACCCTGCCCAGGAGAGCAGGGCTGGGGCACCCTGCGAACATGCCCCGGGCTCCCCGAGGTGCTGGGGTGCTGGCGAGGGGCTGGGGCCATGCTGGTTCTTGGCTTCTCCCCCTTGGTAGGGTGCACTGGAGGAGCTGGTCTTCACTTGAAGGGTACATCTACTGCCTACCGATAACGAGCTCCACCCAGGATGAGGCCCTAGAGCTCTAAGTGATTGTTTTTTTTTAGGTTATTGTATTTGAAGCTGATATCAGCAAACAAAGTACATAGAAAACAGAAGTGGCGCTTCATGGGGCTGTAAGACAAGTCTACATCTTGTTTAATGTCTGTATGGAGGTACAAGTAACAGTATCTTTAACTTTTAGTACATGTATATACACACCAACTTGTCACTTTCTTGGGATAAGATTGTGCCTATAAAATGATTAGTGTTCTACTGATTGTTTTAAAATAACTCAGGCGGCATCTGAATTTATTTACATACATGATACTGCCTTTCATAAACACAGCTGTATGCAGAATGCCAATTCAAGGATATTTTTGGAAGTTCATCCAACAGTTCAGCTGGGATAAAGGCAGCTCACTAACCTAATCTCACTTTCTCTCCCGAGGGCTATGGACCTAGTAGGTAGCCACCACCTCTTTGTTTCTGTGCCCTGAACACTGAGACATGTGAAGGGGCTTGGGATGATTGAGCCCGTAGGGTTGCTGCTGCAAAGGTGTTGGAGGAACTGGTTGCTCCTGCTGGGAGATGCCAACGTGTGCTGAGCAGTAGCCACCGCTCAGCACACCATAGCCTTTTCCTAAATGGCAGTCGCAGCCAGCTAGCCCAGGTGTCCAGGGCTTGTGGTAGGGGACGAGGCAACAGGGTCATACCTAAGGTCCCCCCGGGAGCCGTGCTGCTCCAGGCAGCTCCCTGCTTTGTTCACACCCTGCTCATCTGCCGTCTTTGTGCTGTGCGAGCTGGCACTGAGTGACAGCAAAATTGTGGATATAGGTCAAAATCCATTAAGACCACACCTTTAGCAGCACACATTCACCCTCTGGAATTTAATATTGCTCTTCGTTTAGCGATTTCCTTCTCCCCAGTTGTTTGCTTTTGAATTTAGGATAATATAAGTCATTATTTGAAGTAGGCTATTTAGAAAGCCCTGCACTGTTATTATTTAGTAAGCCAGAGTTACATTATCGCTGGCTTCAATCTATGTTTGATGAAAAGATTTTTCCTATTTAAGAGGCAGAAAAAAAAAAGTAAAAGTCTTTAATGGTTTTTGTACCTATTCCAAGATCATCAACATGCAGTATAATTAGAAAGTTCTTGTCTCGTTTAAAATCTTTTTTTCTGTCTCATGGGACTTCAGCATTAAAAATGCAAGATTTATGTATATCATATAATTATTTATTTGTAGTACAGCAGCACTTAGAGGTATCATTCAATCGTGGGGCCCCATTTATGTGGAAGTCTGTATTAGCAATAG
This sequence comes from Balearica regulorum gibbericeps, assembly GCF_011004875.1. Lineage (NCBI taxonomy): Eukaryota > Metazoa > Chordata > Aves > Gruiformes > Gruidae > Balearica > Balearica regulorum. Next base: position 6,372,815 of record NC_046196.1, read on the forward strand.
CACTATTGAGTCAGACTAAGAAATCCTAAGCTGAAATTGTGATAAGCATTGTACAAATATATTGCAGTGATCACTGGCCGGAAGACTTTATGCTATAAGTAGTTAAGATGGACAAATAGTTAAGAGAGGAGAGAGGAAGGATTACTCACCCAAATATGTCAGATGAGGAATTGAAGCGTATGACGACCCAAGACCAGATGTAGGTGTGCAGAAAGTTGTTAGGAACCTGAAGGTCTTTGTCGATCTGGACGTTGTGAGGATTTACCCGCCTTGCTCGGGGTGCTGGCCACTGGAGCTGGGAGTCTTAGAGCCTACTGCAGTGCTTCCAACCAGAAAACCCTGGATAAGATTTTTGTTGCCTGCTTTTGTTTACTGTGAATTTTGTAGGTCTGTGGTCTGGATCCCTAGAAAAAGACAATGATTTTCTGGCTAATCAAACCTGTATTAAACCTAGAAGGAATCCATGTCACCAGGCAGCCTTCCAGACCTTTCTGAAAGCTAAATACTAACAAGATTTATTATACCCTTGTGCTTCATTCTCTTTCTTGGAGGACTGAGTGTAGCATGTGACTTTTTTTGATTATTCAGGCTATTTGCTCTTCATATTTTACATTTCTGAGTTAGGGTAATCCTTGGAAGACAGAAAAACCCTGCTTTCATAAAGACTGCTATGCAAAAGGCAGCTTTTTGAACAATTGCTAGGAATTCAAAGGAATTGGTAAGTAGGAGAGATTATTTTTCTGGCGAATTGACAAAATTAGGAGGAGACACTTAGGGACAAATTGTCACAAGATTTATCTGTTTAAGATCTTCCCAAGCAGCGAGTCAATGGACAGCTGCCTTCAGTTGAGTGCAGGATTTGGCCTAGTGGGTCCATGCTCACAACAGAGTAAGTCTAACTGCTCAGCTGGGAAAGGGAAATGCTCGCTGCCTTGGTTGGAAGTCCCTGGAGCTATATAAAGTCCTTATCCATGTGAAAGCAAGTCCTCCTTCGTGAAAAAGCAACTCTAAAAAGGCAAGGGGGTGGGAATCTAACCAAATGTAGTTTACAAATCTCATTTAAAGGTTTTGGACTGGGTTTGTCACTTGAATGCTTTATTTTAACAAAGTTAAGTCCCCAAAGCTATAGTAGCGAATAACAAATCAGCTCACTTCTGATTCGCATGTGGCTTTTGGAATTGAGAAGCAGATGTCTAAATTAATATACGTATGTGTTCCTTGTATTAACAATCCCATTAAACCGTGCTGCCCTTCCCGCCCGCCCCCCTTTCCAGAAATATATCCTATCATTAGCTGCTATCTGGAATCGACAGCGGAGTAATTTGAACTCTGGCTCCCAAGGGCCTCCTCCTTTACTTCCTGCTCTAGGAATAAGGTGTGTATTGATTAGATATCAGGCTGTAATTGGGCTCCAATCTCTCTGCCTCAAGATATATGATGGAGATGACAGGAAACAGATACCCTGTTGCTACTTGTAAATAGTCTGGTTGAACAAAATGGTTTGTAACCACTTCAGTGCCATAGTCTTTTATTACCAGAATGGGGTTGCTTTATCACTTAGTTTGATGGCTTTTCGAAGGGAAATAATATCCTTCTTTCTGAAGGAGCTAAAATAATTCTAAACAAATTGAATTCCTCTTTTGAGGACCAAAAATAATTATCTAATAATGCACAGCTTGGTATAATTATACAGTGAACATGTCACAGACATAAAATTAATTAAGTCCATAACCCCAATCTGGCATCCATTGACTTTTTTTTTTTTTTTTTGGAAAAAAAAGATGATGTTCAGAATGAGAATGTCGAAAGAAGGTGCTTGTGGTAGTTGGAGATCTGGAATTATTCATGGCTTATCTCTTCCAAGATGTTCTCTCCTATACATCAACTGTACCAGACTTAATATGAGTCTATTGAAAACAAAAGTGCAGAGTAGTGCAGATGTCTTGCTTCAGCGGGTCACAAAAGCCACTTCTTAAAAATTGGTTTGAGGGAAGATATACACAGTCCATCTAAACTTGAAATTGAACCCAAGCTTGTGGTCTTAAAAGTATATTCTGATTGTGTGGTGATTGTACCACAACTGTAGAGAAATGCAGCTTTTACCACTCATGGGAAGACTTGGAAAAAAAAATGCAAAATGTATAGACTGAGGGTGAAAACCTATGGCCTTTTGAGAAGTAGCAGACTTGGATTTGTTTTCTGAACTTATCTTCTGGGCTTTTTTTTAATCCTACAGAAGAGAATCCAGAATAGACAATCAGTTTATTCTGATCAGTGATTTATCTGTGAGATTCCTAGAGCCTTGTGTGAAGGTTTCAAAGCTGTGGACCAAACTAACTAATGTGTTGCAATAATATATTTAGCATATGATAAGGCAAACCACAGAGAAAATGGGGTGGGGGAAGCACATTCCCTGGCTGAGAAGTTATTGAATGTTTAAAGCTTGGGAACAGATAGTTTAGGGAGAAGTAGATTTCAATGACTTCCACTCTGTAAATAAATTGCGAAATCTAATGTGCTAGTACTTCATTTCTCTTTCAAGCGTATTTTGGATGGCATTTGTATCACATTTATACCCCAAACATAGTTTGATTTTTGCATACAAGACATTTATATTCTGCTGCTCCTCAGAGTGACCTTAATGTGATTTATTGCTATTCTATTTTTGAGCAATAGTAGAAGGGAGAAGAAAATATTTGTAGTTTTTAATAAGATCTACCATGCATACATAAATTATCTATGCTGCATATTATATGCATTTCTGTTGTTATTAGAGCTGTAATTTTCAGTTTCCTTTTCTGTAGTGCCTGATTTTCTTCTTATTTGTCCCAGTATTGCATCAGTGTAACTCCACATGCTTCATCTGACTTTTTTCTTACTGTCTTCAACAATGCAGAGAGATGTGGTCTTTTTGTCCCTTCCCTTTCCCACGTGCCATGTCTTTGCTATTGACACATTACATTTAAATCATGTAACGTGCCTCCTAACCAAACCTCTGAAGGTCCAAATTCTTTGGCTTTCAGTCAAAAAAGAAAGAAAGAAAAATAACTTTCCCAGTGATCGATCTCTAGTAGTGTTAGCCCTGCTTATGAAGAGAGTCAGAAAGCAGTCGTATGAGTTCAGTGCTCTGCTTTTAGATCTGAGGAGTTAGAAAATCGATATGAGTAACACTGAAGTAGGAAGTAGTGAACGGAAGGAAAAGCTTTTAGTGGTAATCTGCTTGGATCTCAAAACAAGGTGTCTAACCACAGTGAGGTAACGAGTCTGCAGAGCTTGACACACATGGACACACTGAACAGATGCTGTCACGTACTAGCTTTTAACGTTCCTCCACTTGGTCTCAGATGGACGCCTATGAGTTGAAATACACTGAAGGTGTCTTAAACTGCACTTTAAGGTGAGTTGAGGGTCCTGACTCATATTTGCAGGTGGGCTCGTGGAGATGCCTGAAGTGGTTCCTGCCCTCCACGTCACTGGCCACCCTGATGCTCTCCTGGAGGCCACTGATTAAGTACAATGTGTAACTCCTACAGATTGAATCACTTAGTTTCAACTGTCAGGGTTTCAGACTTGTGCGTTTCAACCGTGCAGTCTGTGCCCCAGTCTCCCTCCCTCTGCTGCTCCCCACAAAAATTCCAACAAAAATCCATCAGAGAAGGTTTGGCTGGGGCCCTACTTCAATTTCATATGTTTATAGCACTGTCAAACAAAAATGAAGCAAGACAAGATCCTCTTCATCACATAGCTAACCATAAAAGGTTAACATTTTGTACTAGCTCATGCTGTACTTGGGTGACTGAAACAGGGACCAGGGAGTGAACCATTTTGTGGGCTCATATGGTTTGGTATCCTTCCTATTAACCATTTTTCAGGCTACAGGTTGCTTTGTGATAATCAGGGGTGTTTTTATTAGGAGCAAGTAGAAGAGGCAATGCAACCATGTTAAACGCATACATCGTGCAAGCATACATAGGTGTATTCCTCAGAGAAAGCAGAAAGAAGTCCTTGTACTTTATCAAACTGCTGCTATCAGCACAGTATCTTCAGAAATCCTGTTTGGACCACAGAAAGGGTGGAGTGGAAGATCTATGGAAAGAATATGTTAGGAAACTTGGAACATGGGAATTTATGGATGTCAAGGTTAATTTCCAGGGTTATAAATCATGGAAATCATGGGAAATACAAGTCTGGTTTAAAAAAGAGCAAGTCCTTAATTTCTGGTTTGAGTTGTGGAATTTGAGATTCTCGCTTGCTCCTCTGCCTGATGCTAACAGTATTTCTAGATGGCAGACAAAATTGCATTACATTTTATTAATATAATTACTCTTAAAGTAATTTGTCACATTTCATTTCTTTGTCTCCAGGCAATTTCAGACAGTCAGCAGGCCAGTCAATTAAAGACCAGTAGAATACACACTTTATTATGAAGGATCAACTAAATGCTGTCAATATAGGATGTACTTACCTTATAGAACATGCCTACACAGTCTGGTGCTGTCACAGGCTAGCTCCGAGTTACTGGGGCACGAACCAGCTTTGGTCAGGAAGCCATTTAGACACATTAGGGTGTGAATGTGTCTGCAGTAGAAAGTTTTGCCTCTCAGGTGGATTTATCTGCATCTTCGCAGTCTTACGCTAACACAACTATGTGCCTTCCAGACTAGAGCTGACTTAAGCTCTAGCGATTTGAAGTCTGGGCAGTTCTTAACGTGGCTCGGTCTGTGTCTACCTGTAGGCACTACTGTAATTCTTCTCTTGCAAACTCTCTTCTCAGAGAGTAGGTCCCTTGGCTTGATCTCCTCTTGTCATGCAAATCAAGCTGAAATCAGCAGAATTAGGTAAATGTAGATGAGATGAGTAAGCCAGCACTCTTCATCCATTAGGACTGCTCATGTGAGTTAGGACGATAGATATGAGCAAGGATTTGCAAGATAGGGCCTTTAATCACAAGAAACCCACATGGAAAATCTGCTTAATCGGGAAGTCTCCCAGGGAACTGGGTGAATAGCCAATGATTCTAAATAGCTTTGATTGATTCTTAATGGGGACAATAATTCTGTTTAATGGGAATATCTTCAGATGATTTAATGTTGCTTTGGGCATTTTATATATCTTGGTCTTATGCTGGTCTTGTTTGTTTGCTTTTCTACGAGGAGTGTTTCATGGGTTTAATGCTGTGATATATGCAGGAGGGGCACGTGTTGGGGCACCCCTGCCAGTTCCTGGCTGTTCGCTTGCTCCTGTCATATCAATTACACACGTCGGGTTGCCTTACTAAGTGCCGCAGAGTTGCTATTGGCTTTGGAAAGCAGAAGTCTACATTTTTTTCATCTGTACAGAAAGTGCCTTCGCCTAACTGCATCAGCCTGTGCAGCATCCCCAGAGCATCGCCAGTGAAAACGGTGTGGAGTGGGCACTTTCTGGTCACAGGGAATTCCTGTCAGTGGGGCTGGGGAGCGGTATGCACAGCTCTGTCTCGGGGGTTTCACTGTATGAGCTGTACTCTGTTCTATTAAGTTCAAACTTTGTTGGTAAATCAATGAAAGGGAAGTGGAAAGATGTTTGGATGAGGACGTGCTTGGTACCCCCAGACTAAGGAAATGAGACAGGAAATCACAGAACAGAATCCAACAATTTTTGCCTTTTTTTCCCCCCAACACATCACAAATATTCCTCATGTGATGAATATTGTGTGCATTTGTCAAAAGCCAGCTGTGTCAGTATAGGTCAGAAGAAAATAAACTGGTGCAAATAGGAGCAAGCAGTCCAGGTAAATATGGAACTGAGTGGACTGACTGTCTTAGAAGAAAATCACGTTCAATGCACATCCCCAGTGCCCTGGAGATGTGCTTTCTGTCTTTGAAATTCGGCTGTGAATTTGCAGATGCCCCAGCCTTTCTTAAATACTGACTAAAACAAAAATCCCAGAGATACTTTGATTTTGCAGATGCTCTGATCTGATCTGAAGCACAAAGCTCAACTTCTCGTTCTGTCACCAGATTTCCTTAGTTTATCTTTTAGTGCAAATGCTACAATGTTAGCTAAGGAAAGCACAATGCCTTTGCCTGCTGTTGGTTCCTTAATTTAAGAACTAGTCCTTGTGGCCATTATTGCACTGTATTTCTTCAGGACGTAATGCTGGGAGGGAGGCGCATAAAGGATAGGACACATTGAGGAAGTTCCTCTGTCAAATGCCAGGTTTTGGCTGGATCCTTGGAAAATTTTGCTCTATTAAGTGATGTGTAATTCAGAGTAGGGAGATATTGTGTGCTGGTTTCTGACCTTTGCAAACACTAAATCATGAAAATATCTGATTTATTGAATTTCTCTTCCCTCCCTAATATCTTGCCAAAGTGGTCATGACCACAATAAGTGAACTGAAGTGACTTTGGTATTTGTATCATATATAAAATGTTTATTTTGGGATGCAGTTTCTGAAAACATTAATGTAAGATAGTTTTGGCCAGAATGAAGCTTATAAAGAAGTAACATTTAATCATTAGAGACTGAGCTGCACTCAGGCTGAACAGTGGTGTTCAAGATGACTTCTTGAATCAATTTATTCTATTTCTGGTATTAAGCTTCAACCTGGCAGGGTCCTAGGGTTGTCCATAATTCTGTAGATAGTACTATGTCAGTGTGCTCTTAAGTGCTGTCTAGCATTCTGCATTGGATTTATTAGAAAGTTACCATCCTTCAAAAAGTAGGTTTTTTTGTTCTCTCTTGGCTTGCACAGGCAATAACCTATTTTGGAAGAACAGTACAGGTCTTTCTGTTTTGCAGTAGACCATTAGCATGTTTCTTCAATACCAAATAACTTGAAGGAGGTAGAAACTTGAATTAGAATATTATGAATTAACTTCTCCATGGGTAAAGTCCATCTGAGTCTCTACCATAGAGTCTTTGGTCTTGTAAGAGATCAACTGTTCTGATCACAACTAGGCCTATGAATAAAATGTGCCTAGTTTTAAACACATGTACGATTCCACTTGCAGACCGGTTGTGCCAGGGACTGGCATGTAGGCTTTGGAATTTGATCTTCCTCTTCAAAAGAAAATATATACTGAAATTGTCATCCGATATTTTTTTTTCTTAAGGTCCTTTAGGCACATGTATAGATAGACATGTAAAATGTACAGAGCGCGTACACAGCTCAGAACCCTAATAAATGGGGTGTTAGCACTGTTCGTACATTATTTTCTTCTCTTTTGCTATCCAATGAATTCCAAAGGTAAATTTAGGACTGTTTGTTTGGATTTTGATTAAATTTTGAAAGATTTGCTTCTAAAGTTGCTGTGTGTTTGTAGTCCCCCTTAACACGTACATCTTCCCCATAGAGTATTTGCACGTTTGTGCTGTTCTTCAGCAAGAGCAGTGTTTTCTGCTGGGTCAGGAGGGGACCAGACCAGGTAATCAGTGCATGGTGCTACAGATGGCACCCGGCACTAACGAGAACCTTAATGTGTTGTTGGGGTACTGTGGAATAGGAACAGTCATCTGAGGTGTTTGGGGGAATTTTGGATTTGGTGAATGGAAATTGGGGGGGGAAGTCGTATCTGTTCATAGGTCAGGTAAGGTTATGCATTGCCTGGAGTGACTTTCTTTTGCACAAGCGTTGAATCATCCATATTCTGAGGCTTAGCTCTTCTTTTTTACCCTAAAAAACCTCTCTCTGTTAGCCTTTTGGAAAATGATAACGTCAGTGAGGTCATTGCGGAATTAAATGTTAGGCAAACCACTGGATATTTTGTTAAATAAAATGGTCCTTGCCAATATTTTGCAATCGGTCCTTTAAGTTTAAACCACATCTTAAAGTTAAAATGTGTCTATGTCTATGGATAGATAGATAAATTTGTGTTTGTATACAGTAAGGCCTAAAGCCCTCATTAATTATAGTTCCTTTTTCATTGCAGAGATCTTTAAAATAGATAAACAGCAGTTCTGAAATCTGAACTGGAGGGTGAAAAACTTGATGTGTTTTTAAGATACTTAGAAGGAGACATGTACAAGGAACTGGCTATTTCTTAGCGAGAAAAATGCCTTTGAAAATCTTTCCATAGTCCAGGTATCTTCTTCAAAACCACATCTGATAGGGTTCTAATCTCCCTGTTCAATAACATGATCATTAAACACTAACACATCACAAACAGCATGTTTATCACTTTATCATTACTTTTCAGGATTGGGTTTAAAATCTGGTTTGTACAAACAGTGCAGGTCCTGTTTTTTCTGTCTTTTTTTTTTTTTTTGTTAAGAAAGATGTATTTAATGAGTATTTAATATGAGTATTTAATACCAAGTGAAAAGATGAATTGCAAATGGTCTTTGCTGGCTTTAACACTTTGTGGTCATGGCTCTGCTAGGAGAAAAAAACTGCATGATTAAAGGACAAACAAAAAAAGATGCACAAAGTTGGCAGCAATCTGAAATAAAGATGACTCTACGTTTCACACAAGCTGTTACTTATTGTGGGAGAAGGAAGGGCTCTGGTTCACGAATGCTCTGCACGTGACAGTGAAACACTGTGCACATTGTCACGCAACTTCTGGCTGTACGTTTCCTGTGTTAGTGTGCCTTCTCCATGTGAAATGATGCTCAGGCTCTGTGGTGGCCTTCCTGGGCCACCTCTGAGCAGCTGAAGGGTTTTTCCAAGGCCAGGGCTACGTCCCCTGAGCAGTGGCAAAGCTCTGCTGCTGCTGGGGTGTTGAATGGGGAGAGTCTGGTGGTGGAGGAGACACAGCGCCCTGCAGCTCAGCTGGGATCACTGTCCTCCACTGCCTGACGGTTACGTCCCCTGCCTCGTTCCTTGGGTATGGAGCATTTGTTTTGTTGTTCTGGGTCACGAGGGTATTCTGGAACATGACTTCTAGACACTTCCCTGATATACAAAGTGATAACTGTCTCCCAGGTCATCAAATGATGCCCTTTGAGAGCTGGCAGGAGGAAGACCGATGTCCTGCCTCTCTGGGGAGTGTCGTGACGATGCCTCCTTTATCTGTGGCTTAACGTGAAATGGCCAGGAAGACAAAACCATTGCACAATGCCAGCTTGCTTCTTAGCAGGAGGAGGAAAATACTCATTTTCTCTCAGTTGCAGAGGCATGAACCAACCTGAACTCTTCTTGAACTTTTGTCATCTGAAGTTTTCCCTTTTCTTAGCAATACCTCCTTCTCAGTACCATATCTCACTGTCAAAAGAAGCTTGCAAATGTATTTTTCTCCTTTTCTGATCACAGTAGGCTATGTTAAACCTTGTATCAAAGCAAGCCTGTACGTGTTGGTCCATAGGCAAGTTCTGGGACTTCCTCAAATATCAGAAATAGTAGTGAGAGCTTTAGATTGCCAGAAAAAATAATTAAAACCCCCGAGTTCAGCAAGAGGTTTTTAAAACACTTTTTTTGAGTCCTTAACTGTCATTCTTCAGCTTGCTGATTTTTTTTTTTTTTTTTATTTTATTTAGAAGTTTTCAGGCAAGTTTTCAGTCTGTCATTTCAGGTACTCTCTGTTAATGCAGCTGTGTTCTCTGATTCTCCCGACCGCAGGGCTGCAGAGCCTTGGGTGTTTTCACCTCATCGTTCTTGGTCTGTGTGTTGGTGATGTCATGGATTGCAAAGGCAAACACAAAACTTCATAGCCTTTGTAGGAATGAAACGCTCTGAACTCATCTGTAGAAGCTGACATAAATATACAGCTGTGCAGGGTGCTGTGCAGGGAGGTGGGTTTGCCCCCATTGCATTGCCCACACACCTTCTCAGATCTCTGATTCGAGATGGTTTCGAGGCTCTAGCTTCCTCCAAAAGACCTAAAGGTCCTTCTGTGCGTATCAGGCCTTAAAACATGTTTCACATTGAGACTTCAAAAATAATGATTCATTTCTGGTAATTCTGGTCACATATTTCTTCATTTAGAGAAAGGAAACCTTGCTGAAGAAGGTCTGAGGATCATCAAGGTCTGGGCAAGTGAGGTCTTGTCAAACATTTACAAACAGATGTTCTTAAAATTGAATAGCTTGTTTAGTGGCAAGAGCGATTGTTGCCTTATCTCTGCTTGTTCCTTTCTTTACTAAGATATTGCTTTCCTGTGTCCTGTTAAATTCCTCATCCTGTTAGAAGCGGGGGGGAGGGGGAAAGAGAGAAATATTGTACTGAACTGCACGGACATATCGTCACTGTGGTTTCCTATTAACTTTTTGCTGATTCCTGCTTACTTATCATGTACTTTAATGTTCTGTTACATTTTCCAGCAGCAGTGTGTCTCTACAGCACTGAAACTTACTGTTTGCTGCTTTGCTGTTGTCTTCATCATGTAAAATAGTCTCCTTAGGATCACAAGAACAACGGGGCCAGTTATTTTAATCAAACAATGTTTTTCAGGATCTGGAGAGGTTGCAATATCAGCCTCTGCTTTGACCCCTAAAACAAAATCACTTCCATTCACATTATCTTCGGTGTGTGGGAAACAGCCAGAGTCTGAATATTCTTTTTATCCTCCCTCCATATTTTTTTCATTTCTTTTTTTGTACTTGCTCGGTTCCTGTTGAAAATGCATCTAACCTATAAACGAACAGCCTCCTCTGTGTTCATTCCCCAAGCATTCTCCAAATATTCACATTCTTAAAATACCATCTTCTTCCTTATTTTCTCAATTCTTTATTTGTTTACACTCAAAAGCTTCTTTGTAGCTGCCTACACTGAGCTGGGAAAACATATAGTCTAGTCCTTTATTTAAATATGCAGTAGATTGTTAATGTCTTTGTTACCAGATATTAGCAAGCTTTATTGAGGACAAACCCATATGCCAGTGAAATTGTACAACATGAATGTTCCCAAATGTAAGCAATGTTCTTCAGATTAATTGGATTCTATGGAGCATATTCCCATCACAATGTACAGAGGTTTTAAACACATAACTCCCATTAATGTTAATGGGAGTCACATGCTTAAATCCCAGCACTTCTAGACAAGAATAGCATCGCTTTAAATGAAACCAGTGTCCACCTTACTGTGAACTATTACAAATAATGATTACAGTTTCTCCTGTGGATGGGAAGGGAACAAGTGCTACCAAATTACCTCCTTAAAACACTTTCTACTGCTAACATTGCTGGACAAAAAAACTGTGCTGAACTGTGTAAATAACTTACCATTGGAAGTTTTGCTGTGTCATGTCGAAAAGTAAAGTATGCCTGTTCAACAGCCTTAAAATAATAGAAATGAGCATGAAACAACATTCTCTTTAGCAGAAGATCTTTGAGGTCCCTTCCAACCCAAACCATTCTATGATTCTATAACTATCATCTTTCTTGGTAGCACACATCCTATTTTTGTGAATTTGAAATTATATGCGTACCTAACCAGGACATCCATTCGTTGGTAAGAATCCTACTAGCTTCTCAATGTAAGCTGTTTAATTATGTTTTTCCTAAACCAAAACAATAGTTTTGGTGGCAATTTTGCTTCCAGGTATTATTTCACAATAGTTAATACCGTTCTTTCACAGCACTGGAAATGTGGCAGGTGGGGCATACTGGAACTTAAAACATTTCTCCAAATGGACAAAATACTTTACTATGAACCATAAATAGATAACTAGAGAAATTGCACTCTGAGATCATTAGGGAAGTTTTGGATTACTTTACGTCAGTCTTTTCAAATTTGTTAGTTAACATCTGTATGTTTATTGGTTAACTAGTCATTAAGGGAATCAGTAACAATCGCACATTTATTGTTTGATCATAGCAAACACAATTATAGCACTATCTGTCTGAACTTGAACTACCAAGTCTTTAAGGTAGTTTGAGAGTCTCTTTATCTTACAAGAAGTAGCTGAAATGTGCCATAAACACAACTTTATACTTTCAATATGCCATTTTTTTATTTGCAGTGTCCACAATGGTAGGACACGGGTTGTCATAATTTGGTCTTGAGTTATGATTAATGGGTTTAGAGGTCTCCGGTAAAAGAACTCCTCCACTTTAAAGTCATGTGCTACTTAGGAGGAAAAATACTATGGAGAGGAGAGTAAACTGTCACTGACACCTTAGGTCTACCAGTCGTGTACTAAGTTTGGTATTTGAGTTACATCCAACCCTGGCCAGTACTGGAAACTTCAGAGTAACTTTTTGGTGGACAGTTGTGAACTCGCTTGGTTTTGTGGAAGTTTCATCCTGTTTCCCATCAAACAGCAATGAGTTTATATTCTGAAGCATGCAAAATCTAGACCTTTTTTGATTCTTCTGAGATAAAGGGAGTGGTTTGCATGCTCTGCTCAAATGGCTTATTTTTATTTGAATCTTGCCAGATTGTAAGCTTATCGTTTATGAGTAGGTTGGGTTTTTTCTGAATAGATTAAATATTGTAATGAATTGACTAAGTAGGATAGCTTTGTGGCCTAGGACAGATACTGATAACATTGAGCATGGATTTTTTTCAGATGAAATGATAAAAAGTGTATAGCTATAGAAGGTAATGTGATACTGCTGTCATAATGCTTTGTCATAACGCTTTGTGTGCATAATTTGTCCATGTTGAAGCCCTATAGATCTTGATTCTGGTTATTTGTGTATTGTTTAACACAATGCCTTTTGCATTTGGTGTCATGCTCTAGTATGAATATGAACAGGATGAACAGTAACAGTAAAATAATGGAAATAAGTGAGTCTGAGAGCGTTGTAGAAGAACGAGATTAAAATTGATGGTGAGCTGAAATAAAACAATGGGTAGGGAGGATTGGGGTCAAGCATAGAAAGACTCTTCAGAGATACAGTGCAAGTAGGTAGACTAGTGTTTTAGCTGAACATCTTTGTGTCTTCCTGGAGTGTGCATGAGCGAAGTGTTCAAACCAGGATTTGTTCTCGTGTGACTTGTGCCCGTGAGGAGCTGTGCCTTTGAAATCCTACTATGGAGTAAGGAGAGCAGATTTCTGACATCACGGGGATTCCCATGGAAACTGATTTTGTAGTTTCAAGGGTAGGGTTATGTTTTGCTTGCAACAGAATGCAATGGCCTGGGACGAGAAAACGTTTACACAGCAAGAGCAGGCATAACTGCTAATGAAAATTACAGCCTGTTTCTATATTCCTCACTTGCTCCTGTAGGAAAATACTACTGTGTTGTTATGTAATCATAGGATAGGGTTTATATTCCTAAAACAACCAGGACACAAACAGAAGGGACAGAAAGGGGATAATTCTGTGTGACATAATTGGATATGGCAATAGGCCAAACTGATTCTACTGGAAAAATCCCAAATTCTATGTATGGAAGATTACTGTGGGAGGGAGAAGCAACATCATTCCTTGGTTTACATGGCATTATGTGTTGGAGAGGCTGAAGAGCAGAGCACAAAATGCATCTGGTCTTCTTGAAAAGGTCCTTGATGTTTGTCTTGGAAGAAACACCTCCTAACTCTTTTTTCTTCAGTCAAATGTATAGGGGAAAAATGGTTTATTTAATACAGCCATGAGCTGGGGTGGTTGTGTGGGAAGTCTAAGGGAGGAAGCCTTAATCCCTAAAAATATTTTGGTTGATTGTCCAACTTGGAGTCTTTTTTGGTCAATAGTAGTCTTTCTCCAGCAACTCCATTTCCTCCTCCAACATCACATTTTTCATTCCCTTTCTCTGGTGCTGGCAGTCCCCAGTTCCTAAGAAACAAGGCCATGAGGACAACACTAGATCTGCTGGTTCATAAAATCATACTTTCAGAGAAGCATTTAGAGATTGGGAGATGGCTATCACTGATCACATGTCAACATCTTCAAAACTCATCTAGGTATGAGCAAACTGTTGCTCAAATAAAGCTCAATTCCTTCCTGCTTATTCAGTGCTTTGCTTATTATACCAATTTGCAAGCTTTTTGTCTGCAACATCATCTTTCTTACACTGGCTTCCCTACAAACTACTGATTCACTTACATCTCAAAACAGCCATCTCTGTTGCCTGAGTATGTGAGAAACTAATTTAACCCCAAGCTCAATGCTTGTGGAAACTGGAGTTTTCATGTAGTTTTTGCCTTTCCCTTCCTATTCTTTCTGTACCATCAGGCTTTTTACTCACTTCTGCTTCTGCAACTTCCATGCTTGGAAAGGGTGGAAACTTTCTCATTTCTTTCCTCCACCATCTTTCCTCATGGTGTCTCTGCATCTTATCGCTGATTGGTTTGTATGCATGAGTCATGGCAAAAATTGAATGCCTTATCTTCCTAACCAATCACCTCTGCTTTCTGTCCTGTCTCCCAGTCCTGCCATGTGAGTGTCATACTTGACTCATCTCTCCTTTGTGTTGCTTCATCACACAAGTGGCCAGGAGTCCTGCTGAAACATTTGTGTTGACTCAGGATTAAGTTGGTAGATACAGGGTTCACTGGTAATTTCCATTAGGTTGGGCTGTTCTAAGAACTAAAATAATCCTCCTTCAGCATCTTTGTCCATCAGATAGTGTATCTACTTAGTGTAAAACTGGGAAGTGATTAATTGAGGTGTTTTGAATGATTTGCCTGGGGGCCAGGAAGGACACTGCACAGGGCCAGATTGTGTCAGAGTATTGTTTGACTGGAAGGAATGGCACCAAATTGTTTTTCTTGCCTTTACTGGTTTGGTGTACAGTGACCCAGAATGAGCGTGTGCTTGCAGTCCAGGCAGATACAGAAATTGTTCCCTCTGAGCATCCTCACGCAGACAAGACATCAGGAAGAGTGGGGGTAGTCTCGCAAACAGTTGCCCAGTATCAGTGGTGGTTCCATTGGTACAGTTCTCATCAGTGGAGTTAGTGCTTCTAGGTATTTTAAGGTAAAGCATTAGCCCAATTTATCAGCTGCATATATGGCTGGAGTCAGAAATTGAAGGAGACATGTGACCATTGAGTGGCCTTCAGTGAGCAAAACCTGGACAAAAACACTGTGTTCTTGGCCAAAGCCTGCTACAAAATTTTATTCTGGTTGACACTGACCAACACTCCTACCCTCCAACGTTTCTCCTATTTGTGGAGAAACATTGATCATCACACTGAAGGATGCTTTACCTTTACTCCTTCTAATCTGCCTTTGGATGCCTTCCACTGTATTACAGCTCCCATTGCTAGGCATTATACTTGGGAAAACTGCTTGCTTGGTTGTTTGGGGGTTTTTTGGGTTGGGTTTGTTTTGTTGTTTTTTTTTTGTTTTAAAAAAAAGTGGGGAAGAAAGAGAAAGGGGAAAAAAGGACTTGTGAGCCTATGGTGAACTTAATTAACATCACTGGAGGGACAGCATTAAAGTACTTACCAGGGCAATAGTAAACCTTGCAAGATATGAACAAGTCAAAATATTATTGACGTATTCAATTATTTGCAGTTGTGGGGGTTTCATTTTCTCTGACGACTCGTGAAAATAATAAAGCACTTAAAAGTTCCGCTTTCACTTGGCTGACCTAGCGCTCTCGCAGCAGCACAGTGTGTTACCCCGGGAGGGAGCTGAGCTGGAGCCAGCGCGGGGCGAGGAGCGCTGAGAAAGCAGTACATCCAGTCCCTCAGGAGGGGAGCAGCTCACATTCATCTCTAGGGGTTCTTCCTGCCTGGCCTGTATTATTTATTTTACTATTATTAGCATTTCTGAGACACCAATCACTATGGTAACTGGGTGCCCGTAATAACTTTGCATTTATGTGATTCTTTTCTCCGACAGTTTCTCTGTACTTCACGGTTACTAATTACTCTCACCCCGCACGCATGGCCCGTTGCGCTCTCCGGGTTATTAAACCTGAGGACTTCTTACAGATGGGAAGACTGAGGTGCAGAGGGTTTAAGGGCTGAGTCTTTATGAGTCTCCTCGCTCCTGGACCTGCCTCCCCACAATAAACCCGCATTTCGGCTTCTTTTCCTGGCTTCCTAGAGGCACGTTGCAACAGGGACTTAAACCAACAACCCTCTGTAGGCTTCATCTTTCTCTTTAAATTGTACCCATCACTTTCCTTCCGCTTGCTGAGCCGCTGGGAGCCAGGGAAGGCTTTGGTTGAATGATCTTGATGCAAATATTTCTCACAGCTCTTCAAGAGTGCATTTTGCATCCAGCCTCGCGCAGGCAGACCTGGTGAGCGTCGTGACCCCATGGCAAGTTTAAAGAAGGACTATGGGAGGACCTCAGTGGTCGTACAGCTCAGCTGTGCCCCCTGTCAGTTTCAGAGATGCAGCCAGGCTTGGCCACGGTGGTGTTCAGCATCGGAGACGTTCGCTGAGGGACAGCTGCCGTGGTCCACCCAAGCCTGCCGGCAGGTGAGCCGGGTACGCCTCGGAGGAGAAAGCCCAGGCGCAGCAAGGTCGCAGGGCAGCAATCTCATCCCTACGTTTTGCTTCAGATTTCAGCAGCAGTCGGGACTCTGTGGTTGCAGTCACCCACTAGCTCAATAGTGTCAGTTTTAATCCTTTTAATACTTCTCTTTTTTTTTAAGATCGTCTTAGCTCAGGGGCCCCATGGAGGCTGGATGGCAGGAAGCCTGTCAGCTCTGGGGTTGTGGAGGGGAAAGACGCAGTCTGCAGTAGTGTCACTATGCATGTCACGTGAAGAATTACAGTTGGTTTTCACGTATATCTATAACATCTGTGTGGCTAATAAAATTGACGGAGTTTGTCATAATCAGCCTGTACTCTCCAGTGAGAGAATTATGTCTGAGCATTTGGGAATCTCATGCACAGGCAGTTACTGCGGGAATATGCCGTGAAGATTAAGTTGTTTCTGCGTGGCAATGGATACCCACTTTGAAAGGCAATACCTGCTTTGGTGCTGCAGCGGGGCTCTCGGGAAGAGTATGTTGTTAAATGGGATGCAGGTATTAGCTAAAACCCCACGCATTTGTGTGGGCAGCCACTGTCACAAGCCTGCGCTCACATGAACACAGTTGCACTAGGGTAACATATTTCCAAAGCAACTGAAACTAGTCCCAGAAATGTTGCGCTGCACAGCCCCGTCCCCCAGTCTGGGTGGCAAAGGGAAAGCCCCCACGAAGAACAATATAACTGCTAGTCCTCCAAGGACAGAAACGTGAGAAAGGGGCACATTTTGTACAGTTGCTGCTTTGTAGAAAATCATACAGTAGTGCTGGGTGGTTGTGTTTTTTGTTTTGCTTTGTTTTTTTTCTGTTGTGATGAAGACTTGGTAAAATCCACGTTGTGTTGCCAGATCAGATGTAATCAGCTGATAGCTGTCAGGTTCCTCAGGAAAAAGTAGACAAATAATGCTGTGATGACAAATTCTGATCACATTCATTTTATAAGCAGAGATAGTTGAAGTTTCATACGTGATGGATTGAAAAACAGTACTCAAGAGGGATTCATACATTCTGTATTTATTTACTGCATTTTGTTGGCTATGGGCTTAAACAAAATTGGTTTTGCATCCAAAATGTAATCTGAATGCCTGTGAACACAAGAAGGCAGATGAATACAAGTCATTTGGGCATCCAATTCCTTTGCATGTGGATGTAAACACTTCTCTTTGAAATATTGGGGTGAGCAACATTTAGCAGTTTGTTAAAAATAAGGACTCTGATTTTTCAAGCTGATGGCTTGACTTGATTTGCTCTAAGTCTGGAAAATGTGTTTTTCTGACTGTGCCAGTTCCGTAGGTCCCGCCTTTTCATAGCCCTGTCAGCGCCGTGACTTAAAAAAACCTCTTGGAGCAGCATCTGATATTGCTCATTTAAGTTCAGAAAGAATCCAAACCAAGTAAAGCTCTTCTGTAACTCCCCTGTCTTTCTGGGATGGATGTAGCTGTCCCTGCTCCACCTTTTGTGAGAAAGTTTTGGGGCCTGACCCAAAACACATAGATTTCTGAGGATTTCAGATCAAACCCGTGTTGCCATAAGAAGCAAGTACTGACCTGCCATTTAAAAGTGAGTTCAAGTCTTTTATTGTTTTAGATCCAATGATAATAAAGACAAATGCATTGGATTAATAATGCTCCTACCTTGAAATTTAATTTAAAATCCCTTGTAATGTAATCACATTTGGGTGTGCCATTACCCAGATGGAGAGAAATTTGTTTTGTTGAGAAATTACTTTAGCGTAAGAATGACTTGAGTTTATTAACAGGAAAAAAACATGACTCCCCTCCCCAACCACTCCCCATGCATTCCAAAAATAAGAAACTCATTTCAACATGGACATTACTGGTTAAAAAATAATTACACATAATGAAATGTCATATTTCACACATACTCCCTGCAAACCACGCTTCTTAGTCTTCCCCAAAACACTGCAGGGTGTAACCAGCTCTTTCTTCCTCCTTCATGAAAAGAATATTTCACAATGGAATTGTGTGATGACAAAAAAAAAAAAAAAAATTATGCTGGAAAAGCATCGCTACCCAGAGAGACATAAGGAATTGCCACAGGCCACTGCATATAATCCCACACAATATTAAGTAGTCATTGTATCTCTTTCCAAGGCTTCATTCTTCTTTTGTGACCTACAGCCTCAATGAGAGTTTTTACAGAAATAGAGTGCCATGGAATAGCAAATTTGGGAACAGTGTCATTTGACAAAAAAATGTTTGGCTTAGGATGTTATTTTTTTTTAATGTATCTTTCAGCCGCTGTCATTAAAATTGTTAAATAACATTAGAAACGTGTTTCGTCAATTACCTTGGGGACAAGTATAAAATATTGGGCTGTTAAAGGCATGCCACAAAAAAACCCCAAACTGCGCAGTGCAAATGCTGCATGAAGAACTTTCTTTGGTCGGTGTTTGCAGGGCTGGACACGTGTCAGCATGCCTCAGCCTCCTCACGGAGTGTTTCCACTGCGGGGACAGCTCTAGCTGTGTGATTAGAGGTTCACAAATCGGGGAGATGCTTTCCATAAATGTTCGTTTGCGTTTAAAAGCAGATTTCTGCAAAGATGCCGGTGCTGACAGTTTCAGTCTGGGAGCACTTGCAAAGCGCAGATGCAATACCCACATGTGCACAATGTGTGCAACCCGCTGAGGCCGCTTTACCCGTGAACTTTTAGGTTATTCCTTCGAGTAGGGCCTTGGTGGGACTGATGCTTATTTTAATACGTTCGGTATGTGAAGAAAGGTGTACATCATTCTGTGTAAAACTGAATCTCACAAATTAACTTTGTGCCTGAGAACAAGAATATTCAGCGTATACAGTAACGCTGTCTAATTTCTAATTATGTATTTCTTAAGATGGGCAATGCTGTATATCTCTGGAGACAGGGATTGTAGTTCTGTGCACTTAGGTTTGGATGGATAAAATGGTTTGATTCATACAGTATTCCTTTTAAAATAAATATATAGAGATGATCCTGTGACATTACTAAGAAAAGAGACTGGTGGAGATTATCTATGATTATCACAACTGCAGTAGACTGGGGTAATGATGCTGAGTTCAAGTTCCTGTGGCAAGATTTGAGCAAATTCCAGGGATTTTTGAGGATAGTAAAAGGGAAACCAAAGATGTTTCATGTTTTGGTTGGTTTGGGTTTTTTTGGTGGGGTTTTTTTTGGTTTTTTTTTGTTTTTTTTTGTTTTTTTTTGTTTTTTTTTTTTTTTTTTACTCCTTAAAGCTTCATCCTGAATTAAAACAGTTTGGAAAAAATGAAAGAACAAACCAGGCAGGTGAGGAACTGATTGGAAACCACAGGAACAAAAAGACAGGGAAGGAGACCTGACAAAATATTTGTAATTCTTTTCCTTGAATGAAATAGTTATGTGGAAAAAAAGAAAAAAATGCTTACTTAAATACTGAAAATTTAAAGATGTTGAACCGACCAAATCCTCTTGGTTTAATGCCCGAGCCTATTCCTGCCTATAATTAACAGTACCCAATGGCAGCATTTATTAACCCCAGTAACACTTTGTTTAGAAAAATATTTTGTAAAATTACAGTCTGTTTTTTCTGTGCTTTGCTGAATGTCTGGGAGAGGTTATACAGCCACTCCATCCTCCAATCTAGGCATGCTTTAGATTCAGAGCTTTGAAAACCAGCTAAATTTACACCCAGCTTGCTCTGGAAATAAATCTGCTCATTTAGATGAGGTCTCATTTGAAATGGCTTAGCCCAATAATTAATCATTTCATTCTCTTTATATATTTGTGGGTATTTGAAAGAAGTTTGATTAGTTACCAGTGATTACACTTCCCAACACCCTGCAAAGGAAATAATAAAATAAAACCCGTCAGGCTTTTGGAAAGGATTGCTGGGGCTGAATTTGGGCTGAATTTAATAGCGATTTGCTAACTGGCAATTATTTGTCTGCCTTTAACAGGAACTCCATAATGAAAGAGGTTATCATCGAGGAGTTATACCGAGTTTGTTGCTAAACCCTGCAATGAGAAGCTACTACGCTATGAACAAAGCCATGATGGCTTTCAAGTTCCTCGGCAGGCAGGGACGGCAGGAGGAGAGCAGCGGTGCTGTTTCGGATTGCACGAGCACAGGTACCCCCCGGCCCCGTGGGACGCTCGGCCGCCTCCTGCTCAATCATGTGGGCTAGTTCAATAAATGCAAGCAAACAGACAAGTTTCCAGTTGCTGATCTGTTGTTTCTAAACGCAGTAAATTATTTTAAGGAGTCCTAAGATTCAGGGCTGAAGATGTTTGCCCAATCCCAAGGGTTTTTGCTTGTAAGGAGCTGCAAGAGGGGAAAAGATCGTGTCAGTCTGAGTAGATATTATCCATTTAACACTGCCCGTCGTCTCTTATCTATATTGTGGCCACGGTGGATGAATGTCAGAGTTCAACATACCCATGCTGTTTAACCTGGTCCTATTATCACAATGACCTTAACCAGCTAGGCAGTTCACAGAGTAGGCACTAAACAGAGCATGAGATGAATTTAATGGATTACTAGGGAGTATGTTATTGCAAGGAAAAGCACCTGTGGAGCAACATATTTACCTCAGTTCCACTGAATGAGCATGTTGAAAGTGAATTGGCACAGCCTTCTGCTTTATGAAAGGAAGTATTTTGTCATTCTTCATGCTTTCATTAAGAGGATTTAAGGCAGAGGATGCTGAAGTGGTTCAGTGTTGGCACCAAAAAAAATCACAGATTAATAGTGAAGCTTGAAAATAGTAAAGCATCTGATTTTTGCTTTTTCATCAACAAGCCTAATAAACCAGGATGAAACTATTAACATACAAATAGACAACCTTCTGATTAAAACAGCAGCAGCCAGCCCAGCCTGAAAAAGACCTCTTCACGCAGAAAGCAATTATGATGGCAAATGTTGTCCGATTCGCTTCCATTTGCAACAAACCTAGAAAATCAAAATGTATCCAATCATAATTTTGCAGAAAACACTGGTGTTTATTTAAAAACTAAGATACTCTTGTTTATGTTCATGATTGGTATTTTAGAAGCCCCCAGATCTACTGCACTGTTTTACTCCTTTGACTTTCTACTATAGACAAGGTAAAGTAAGCTCTCAGGATGAAGTATTGTGAGAAACTTCCCCAGAGTAAATTATCTTACATTATACTACTGTTGTATGCTTACTTTCCTTTTCTGCGTCTCCTCCAAGATGATCTTCCATGGGAAGAATACACTTACTCATTTAACACTCTACCTCCTGATGATGATAATCTAGTGGAAAAAAGTTTCCTGATTTTAAAGTCAAGTTGTGGCAACTGATACCGCTAAGCCATTTCAGCTTTTGCGTGAAAGAAATTTTGTTTTGTCATGAAATGAATCACTGGCACAGGAGAATTTTCTCTCGTGACAAAGCAAACCTGGTTTCCTGTTTACACGAACCAAGTGTTCCTTGCGCAAACCATGGCAAAAGCCTGTCCAGAAGTGAGCGAGCTCCTCTGAGCAGGGAGGCTTCCCAGTAACGCTGTGCTGCCTAATTCCAGCTTACACGAGTGGAGTATAAGTGGTAGCAAGCCCTTCTGAATTTCCTCTTGTCCCTATTCAGAGACGGTGTAAACACATGTGTAAATCCCTCCTCATTCAGGAAAGCGCAGAGGCTCATCTGTAATTTAAAGCGTGTGTCTAAGTCCAGTTGATTTCCGAGGTGAACGTGTGCGTATGTTGAGGTACGTTTTTCCCGTGTCTTGGACCTCTGTACGCCCTGATCCTACTGGAGGAAGGAGTCAAGATGCATTTTTTCAGGTGGAGGTAGGAGTGCCTATAGAATTATTTGAAGGAATCAACTTCATTTCATCTGAGAGAAGGAGTTCTCCTGGAGGTTTTAAGAAGAAGTCTTAACATGGTAACTCCAAAATGTTGACACTTTTTGGTATCTGCCCTAATTTTGATGTCGAGGCAAGTATGCATTTAACGTGTCGGTGAGCTCACCTTCCAGCTTCCTTTTCATTTCATAAAACTTATTTTGAATATTCCTTTCTAGCAGGACATAAAACTGGTAACTTCTCACTTATTTAGGTGGTCCAAAACCTGATCATAATATATTACAAAAGAATTCAGGGTTGGAGCATGGTGGAACATGATTTCTGCATCACACAGAGTTAAAAACCTAATTAGACAGCTGAAGTAGCCTCCAAATGTGCAGACGCTCTTTTGCGCTCCAAAATAGTTGCATCAGCTATCAATCAAGTGGACAAATGATGCAGACAAGCAACCAAGAGTTTTCATTTGTGACTAATATTAATTGTGGGTGTAAAATGAAAGATATAAGTGATGAAGGTACCACTCAGTGCTTAGATGAAACGCTTTCTAAAGTTAGCTCCTACTGGGGAGTTGCAAACAGGACACTTTTATAAGCAAATAAAATTTCAGCTCTGCACTGGTCATTGTACGTCCTTGAAAAAAAAATGTATAGCAGTGCCCATTGATTATTGTTCTCCTTGATTTTGGTTTTCAAGCACTGTATTCTGGCTCACTGTTTATTAGTCTGGAGTAATTGGGCTGGGAGAGCAGCATTCAGACCTCTGTTCAGTATGCAAGGCAAATAAATTATGCAATTATCAGATACAGAGTCAGAGTAGCATCATATGGAAACTAATGGTGCCAAATCAAGACCACATGTTTTTAAGAGGATTATGAACTTAAGTGATATGCAGCTCAATGTCATCTATTTGCAAAGAATTGAGGAATTTGGAAAAAAATCCTTTTGAAGATTCTAGTGAATATAGTAATTGTAAAAACACTTGCCAAGATTTTTCTGGGGTCAGTGTCAAGAAGTCTGAAATTCAGACAGAAATGAGTCTGTTCCTGGTAATCCTTTCTGAATGGGATTCCTGGTTGCCTTTCGCTAGGGTCTGATCATTTACCCATGGAAGACTGGACATGTGAACCAATGATTTCAAGCAGTGATTGGCCTCAAAAGTTTTGTTTTCAGATGTTTATTTTTTTTTATAAATCATGTGAAAATGGACCATTCTTTATTTCCAAGGGTTTAAAAATCTAAAAATCTCAGAGATTATTTCTACTTTCTTTTCTTTTTAATTTTTTTAATAAACAGTACCTTTATGGCATTTAACACCCTATGTTTGCAGTGCCTTGACAAGAGACCTTTATATTGTCCCTATCTAGATACTGAACAGGGCTCTTCACCTCATGTCTGTCACTGAGGTCTACATGCGGTTGCTACGACTCCACTATCACATAAAAGGGTGGAGGCAGGGTAGCAGTTTTCTCTGGAAAAGAGACAGATGATCATGCCAAGTCTCACAGAAGTATTGGCAATAGTTTTCCTGGGGAGAGATTGAGACAGCTTTTGACAGGAGCTAACGCCCATTTTCAGATGTAAAACGTTCATCCCACCATCTAACTCCTTAGACTCTTCTCCAGCAGACGCTTCTCTGGGAAAACACCCACTGCTGCTTGTCTGAGGCCAGTGGAGATCCTGTGACTTGCTCTCCGGTTCCTAAATCTTCAGTACCCACCCTGCCTGTGCTCATGCTCTCTTTTTATTGCATTTTTGCCTTCATGGAGTACTATGAACAGCCAACAGGCTGCATTTTAAACAAGAATGCAAGTGAAACAGGTTTCTCCCTGTTTGTTGTCCGATTTCTAGAGACTTTATGGTGGTATCTTGTCTCATTTGTTCCAGTATCAGTCTGGTCTTCATTTTATATTGTCTGGCAGTTTGGGGTTTAGAGTGTTCCATCTGCAGGCAGCAGGAGTCTAATGGAGCTCACATCTCCTTGGACTGATGTGGGAGGGATGAGAGGGAGCCCATGGTTGCTATGTGCACTGCTGGTTTAGGCAAAATGAACTCTGCATAGACAAATTATGTAATTTTGGCTAAATTCAGGCCCAAAGGAATCACTATTTTGTTATGTTTTTCTCTCATGTGTGTATTTTTAGTGTGGATACTAGCTTGCATAAGTCCCATTCTCTGAATGGTTTGGGTTTTGGTGCTGGGACAGGGTCCTATAAACCTGTTTATTCAGTTAACTCAGCTGAATTCAAAGCAATTTGGACAGGTCTTCTATAGAGACCTGAAACACATAGCCAAGAGAAGGCAATGATGATCAGATGATCAGAAGCTGGAGTACTTCTCCCATGAAGACAGGCTGAGAGAGTTGGGGTTGTTCAGCCTGGAGAAGAGAAGGCTCCAGGGCAGACCTTAGAGCAGCCTTCCAGTCCCTAAAGGGGCCTACAGGAAAGCTGGAGAGGGATTGTTTGCAAGGGCATGGAGTGATAGGACAAGGGGGAATGGCCTTAAGCTGGAGGAAGGGAGATTTAGGTTAGATATTGGGAAGAAATTTTTCCCTGTGAGGGTGGTGAGACACTGGCACAGGTTGCCCAGAGCAGCTGTGGCTGCCCCATCCCTGGCAGTGTTCAAGGCCAGGTTGGATGGGGCTTTGGGCAACCTGGTCTGGTGGAGGGTGTCCCTGCCCATGGCAGGGGGGGTTGGAACTAGATGGACTCTGAGGTCCCTTCCAACCCAAGCCATTCTATGATAATTCCCATATAATCTAAAATCTCATTGACAGATACAACCAAGTAAATAGGTGATTCTAAAACTTTTGTATAGAAGACACTAAAGATCCTTAGAACCAAGTCATTAAAATACATTTTAAAAGTGAAAAAGGATAAGAGAGTATTTAGAAATACATATTTCAAAATAGATGTTACAGGATTGCCAGAAATTTTTTGGAAATCGAGGAGATAGCAGTATCTCCCATTTAGATAACTGAGCAGGAAACAAGTGCTGCAAGCTTTGGAAAGCCCGTGGAGCACAGGGGTGGGGATCAGAAGGCAGAGGTAAGGGAAGGGCACTTTGTGGGCTTTATTGTGTCCCAAGTCTCTGCATCCTATTTTCTACACTAAAGGAACATACCATGTTCATTTTCTGCAATAAGCAGGATATTGTTTAGGTCCTTTTCCAACAAAGTATTATCAAGGTGTTTTTCTGTTTTGCTTTTAATCGAGGGCAGCAGCAAAGTTCAGAGCACCATAGCAGATGTTACAGGGACACGAAAGTACAAGATAAGGTGCTTCCTACCACAGGAAGGCTATTTTAACAGTTGGTTTTTAAGCTGATATTTATGAAGGAAGGAAAGTCAAAGGCAACAATAATTAATGTCATCATTATGGTCCAGATTTTCAAAGAAACATAGTGGGATTAGGAGCTCACTTGGTTCAGCTTTTCAGGACTTTAGTACAAGATCAGACAGCATTTGAAAGACAATAAGCACCAAAATCTAGGGGTTTTTTTTTCCTAATTTTTATGTAAGGAATTTATGTTCCGTTCAAGTATATGGATTGCAGATGGAAAAGAGTGTTAGCAAAAGAGAAGGTAAATTTACAGGCCTCACAGTCTTCCCTCATTAATGGTTCTGAGCAGAACATGCTGAGCTTCGTGGCTTTTTATTTATCATTAAAACAATTTTTGTTATTTGCTGAATGGTTAAAATTTCTTTTCCTGATAATTTGGGGAGGTAGCTGTTTATCATACGGAATGATAAACAAAAGCAGCAAAAGTCTTTTCAAATGGGTTAGTTTGCAGCCCTATAGAGCTATGCTTCATGAGTTTATTTGCATCGTCAGTAGAATCTAAACTAATTTAATTCATGGTAGGGAGTGCATGTTAATGACTTCACTGGGTGGTTAAAGGTAGCACATCTCCTTTCTTACTCAGTGGTTCTGATCTACGGCAGGTCAATAGATCAAAACCACATGATATCTCATGGGTGGTAAGGACCCTACATGAACTAAATTCATGGTGGCCATATCACTCTCTGCAGATACTTTTACACACCAAAAAAACCTACTGGTACATTTGCTAACACATCAAACAGTCCAAAGGTTGAATTAGGAGCAGAAATTACCTACACCCCTACCCAGCAGAACAAGGTGCTGCTGGCCAGTGCAAGGGGAGGGAGGGAGGGAGCGAGCTCTGCTGTCAGCTGAGCAGCATTTATGCTTTCACAACTTCCTGCCTTGCGGGCTTGTTCTGACTTCAACAACTCTCTGGCCTTCGCAGGCTTGAAAAACTGTATAAAGGAAGCAGAAGAAAAGGTATTTCAAGGAAAGAAATTAAGAATTGTAAAGATCTTTGAATAACTAGTGTTTTCAAACTGGGTTAAAGCAGACTTAGAGTAATCTGACATGATATAATCCTAGTGAAGTTGCAGGAAAGCAGAAATTAAGTATTTATTTGGGGTATTACAGTGTCTAGTATAAGATATTGTTAAGTACTGTCAGTAACTCATTATATATTTATTTTAAAAAATAAGAACTTAGAAGAAAAAAGAAATTTCAGATTAGAATGTGGTAGCTGTACATGCATTATACATGCTTCTCCTTCTGTTCCACTAATGGATCCTGACTGCCAGAACAGCGAAACGAACCATTGAAATTAGCGGAACTAAGACCCAGATCTATTAAAAATTTTCATTTGCCTCCGGTGTAGAATTTCAGACAGATCCCAAATTTCTGTGAAGCATTTCCAAAGTATCACAGCTATGCTGTAAAATGAGTTTTCTGTCAAAGGGAATGAGTGTGGTGGTAGAAACCATTGTATCTTCTGCTTCCTAATGGCCAGGCACTACAGACATGAAAAACAAAAGATGAAGCATCTCTAGTGGCATATCATTAATGCTGGTGGTGAGTTGAGGAACTACTGAGGAAAGAAACATCAATAACAGAAGAGGCTGAGATGAATGAAGCAGTAGTCATCAGCATGGCAATGCCACCTTAATTATACTGGGTTCTAAAAAGAACTAAATCAAGGCAGATTTATTCTACCAAAAGTTGAAGCTAAGAGGAACAAGCCACCTACTTGGGCTTCACTGCCAAGCAGGACAATCTGAAGTGTGGTTCTCCAATCTCGTTAGGGGTATATCACAAGTCACTGCTGCAAAATAATACCTCTAACTTTTCTGTTCTTGGTGATCTACTGCTGGAAGAGTCACCATTCCCAAGATTTGCATATTCCATCTCTGATTTTAGCTCAGAATATTATTGCAGTTGAACTTTTACTTATGGCTCATCAAAAAAAATTAAAATGTGCAAAGGAATTTATTGGCTACACCAGTTAGTCTCTTAAGGGGAAAAAATATTGGTGAAAATAACATTAAAATATACTGTCAACAACCCAATCCTCAGTATAGAGCACTTATTGGGAAACCCTCCAGTATTGTTGTGCTTCATTTTTAATGCTGCCCAAGCATGCTCTGCTTTTGCCAAAGTAATGGAAGTCTGAGCTTTTGCTGGGAATTTCCATACTTCTGTGGCTTTAAGCCTTCTAATTTTTTTTTTTCTTTTTTGGTAATGGGAAGTTTTAGTGCCTGGAAAATTTGAGACACTAAAGGAACCCAAAAAAATGTGTATGTAGGAGAGGGTTTTGGTTTCTTCTGAATCCTGGTCAGACTCTGGAAAACAGAACCAAACCTCAGAACCAAAAATTCCTTCATGATTTTTCAACATTTCTGCTAATGCCGAGTTCCAGGGTCTGGTTTACATTGGGAAACCTTGACTCCTGGCTCCAAAGGTTTCAATTAGTCAAAATGGTTGGCAGATGGAAAAAATAATTAAGTTCCATCCAGTGTTTTGTACAATAAAAATAGACTCAAGACACAGTGGCCTTACCTTGAACTTTTCAGGCCAACGTCACATAACGATAAAGAAGGAGTCAGCTTTTAAAACCTGGATTATCTACCAGCACATATACAGAGTGCCAAGCTGGGCTGCAAGGGGGAGAGGCACGAGAAGCTAGCAAGCTGAGCGTGTGATTATTAATTTAATGATTTTAGCCCAGATCGAAGATGTAAATTCTGGCAATGAGAAATTACTTGACGTAGATATTATGAAATTACCAAAACCTCACAATAGTAGTAATAACAATAATTATCTGTTATTCAAAGAGATGCTGAAATCTGTGGAAATTTGAAAATATTATTCTTAGAAATCTTTCTCCTAAATGTTTTGTTTTTTCTGAAAGTGACAGAAAAGCAGATAGATAACACTTTTGACAAATCATTTTTATTTTATGCTTAAATATAGTCTTAAATGCCCAACTTTAAGAACTTAAGTTTGAAATAGTTATGGAGCAAAAACATAACCTGTGCCCTAATTTCATACCAAAATTATTCTTACTTACACCTGCCATGACACAACTGATCATTCTGAATAATGAATATATTCCCAGGATAGGAGAGGCACATAGGGAAAACTTACACATTGGGAAGTGTGACTTTTTACACAAAATATTTATTGCAAAATAAGCTCTAGTGAAAATTTCATGGCCAAACTGGTGTTCCGGATAATAAAGGATATAATGTAGACAGTAAAAAGTGGACAAATTCTCCACCATTGCCAATGACAGCACCTGACTGTACAGGGCACACGGGCTTAGAGTTTTATCTCTAAGTATAGAATGAAATTCCCAGCTGGTGGGAATTACTAGGGCACAGCTGAGGTTCTAGATTGTAATATTAATAGTTTTTCAGAAAGTGTAAGAGTTCCACGTATTCGCACTTGTACGTCTATGGTTTTACATCCGCTCTTGGCTGTTGCTCAGTGTTGTATGCAACTGGATACTTAACATCTAAAGAGATGGAGAAATAAATTGCATTGCTCTCAGAGCAAGTCTGATCAAGCTCTGAAAGGTGAGGTAAGTCTGCTTGCTATTGCTCATGTCCTTCCTTTTATTCCCTAAACCTCTACCAGGATCAATTGCTATCTCTTTTGCCATCTCTTTCCCTCTCCAGTGTCCCTCCTCTGAGGCTCCCCTGCCCCACCGGGGCTCTAACCCCCGTTGCCACCACACGTTTCTCCGTGGCAGCAGGGCTTTGCTACACATTTGAGCAGCATTGCTGATCCAGGGTGAGGACAGGCGTGCGCGGGGTGGCTCCCCGACATGATATCATGAAGCGTTTTGGCAGCGCTCGTGTGGTTGAACCACGTGAGTGGTGCCGCAATGCCAGCATTTTAAAGAAGTGATGTTCACGTGTTTGCATTTGCTCTGATGGTTTGGACTTCTCTAAGTGTACAGCAGATGGCCGCCACCTTTATCTTCAGGGAGTGTCTCATGTTTATTCGTGGTAGTAGTCCAGAAAAGCCACTGAATCTATCCCAAATCGTATGGTATTTAGAGGGATAAAGATGTTCAACTAAGCCTGGGAATCATTAGGTGGCTGCCCCGGAGCCAAGGCTGTTTGGACGGGGCTCAGTTTCACAGCTGGCAGAAGGAGGAGAATCTTCTCCTTCAACTGCTGAGACTGTCAACAGCAAGCTTGCTGAACCACCTCACAGTTCTTGGGGGTTCGTGGGATGGTGGAGTGGATGTGCTGCTCAGTGAACTCTAAAGACATCTTTTTGGTGTGCGTGCATGGGGAGGAGGGTGGGATATCTTTACGTTTTGAGCCTGCTCTCTAGTGCTCTTCATGGCTTGGGTCAGATCATTGGACATATCTGACAGTCTCGTTGGGTTAGCAGTGGTGCAGCCTGGGTATGTAAAGTAGGAGGTTGCCAGGATGGAGGGTCTCAAGAGGCAGAATTTTTCCTTTGAATCGTAAGGTAAACTTGTTCCACCTGAACCTCCAAGTGAACCTTCAGAGCCCTGATTAATCTCTCAAGGGCTAACCTTCTGGGTTCAACCTGTCCCAAAGCACATGCTTCTGACTTGACACAGCTGTCCTAGATGCCAGGAAAAATCAATGAACACTGTTGTGTTAAACCCAGTGAGGATTTGCAGAAGGGATGTGCTAGTGAATTCCGTGTGAATATGCTGCAGCAGACCAGTCCTACAATGAACAGAAATAATTTGGTAGAAAACCTGCCTGGTTTGTTTTCCACCTCGGACTGATCACTGAGCAGGCTGTTACTCAGAGCAAGGGCTATTCCCTGGGATGCCACTAACATCACTGGGGTGGTGTGAGGTGTGGTACCCTGCCCTGCGAAGGCAGAGCCGGTGCTGCCCAGATCAGAGCAGGCAGCACATCTTGATGTCTACTGCAACTCATAAGGTGAAGGCTTTGATGTATGTCCAGGACCTGGCCGCTATGATGCAAGATGCACTGTAAAACCTGCTTTTCAGGGAGCACATCTGTAACCATGGGATCTTTGCAAACAAAATCTTGTCCATCAGGAAGCCTGAATCAGTGATTGATCCTCAGGAGTTCCTGAAGAGGATTTCCTTGTCCTAGATTTGACACTAGTATCCTCCACCTCCTGGGAAGCCAAAGCCTGCCTCATGCTGTTACACGAATAACGAAAGCAAAGGCTTTGGGTTTTGCTTCCAGCTCAAAAGCACTTCAGTTCCAGCATCAGTGCTTCTGTAGAAAATGCTAAAACGCCTTTCTGTGTGATGTTTTGTAATTGAATTTAGTTGTAATACCTCACTTACGAAACACACTGCACTGAAAGCCTCTAGGTTTTCACTAGCAGAGCAGCTGTGCCAGCTGGCTAAGAGAAACTGTTGTGATAATTTTTCTGCTTTTCTCACCCACTTCCCTAAACTCACTACACTCAGTTAGATTTCACTAACCTGGCTCCAGCTCTTCTCTTTGGCAGTGATGCTGGGTGCTCTCCCGTGCCCGTGTGCCTGCACGCACACACGCAGGCTCAGGCAGAGGCTCGTAACCTGACTTCACGATTCACCCCTCTCCCTTGCTACTTGTAAGAGAAAAAGGGAAGGAGAAGTGAAAACAAAAGTGTTACACGGAGGAGTGAGGCAAAAATAGAAATCCAAGGATATGGTGATTGTAAGGAATACCCAGAAATTTCCTTCTGGAGTCTTGAGTCGCTTTCAATCGTCTTTCATACTTACTGCTCTTCTTTCAGCTGTTCAGGCCAGGTTGCTTGGTAGACTTTTACTGCCAAATGCTATTATAGCCAAGCTGCTCTGATCTTTAGCCAAATCTTAGGAAAGAAGTGGGTGTGCTGAAGCATTGGTGAGCCAGTGAGGGAACTCTTTACCATGGCTGGAATAGCAAACATGACTGTACAGACGAGAGCTGCTGCAGTAGGGCTGCAACGCTACCATGGGGGTCTAATTTCAGCTGCTACATGCAGGAAAGAGCAGCCCTGAGTGTCTAGAACATATGACCATTTCACCCTGATGTTAGCACGCAACACAGATAACACGAACAACATCTTTAAAGGTATTCCTCTGCCTCTTTGGGTACCTGAGAAAACCATCTGGGCTTTGCTGACGTGTCCCCCAGCTGTGCTGACTAAGTGCAGATCCCTGGTAGGAATAACTGAGACCGCACTGAAACTCGTGCCCACGCCGTCCTGGAAAGGAATCATCAAGCAGGCGGAAGGGCTCCCATGGGGCTGTTGCCCCTCAGGGGCTCAGGATGGGCTTCATGGCTGTGCCCGGCCAGCTTCAGGCAAGGGGAGCTGGAAATGTGTGGCTGGAGAGTGAGGAGAGGCAGGGCTGGGAACACAGAGGCTTTCCAAGTTCATCCTGCTACAGCATGTTAAAGAAGGGCTGAAACACCATTTAAACAGGCTAATTTCTGCAAGACCTTGCTCCATTCTAATTATTAAAAGAAATGTCCGAGCAAAAGAACAAAAAAATCCCTCTAAACCTGCTATTCACAAATGCAGTGAACTTGCTGGTTCCCAGATCTTACGCTGACTCTGTGCTGTACATCTGTCATAAGAGTGGCTCTATTTGCTTAGCAGATGCGCTGGAGTCATACAGAGTTCAGTTACCGTACCCATCAAGATGCAAATCCCAAATTTCGTTTCCATTGTCCCGTTGGTAAGGATGTTACGCGCAGGTTGGGATTCTGTCTCCCCCCAAGCACTTAAAATATGTTTGTTCATTTTGTTTATTTTCATTTCCCAGTTTCCACATGTTGCTCAGTCAGATTTTCTGTTAGCAAGACTGAGAGAGGAATAACATATGTTACCCCACAACTGACCTTGAAGGGGAACTGAAGAAACCATCTTCCCTAGGGCTGAGATGTAATTCAGACATGAGCTCGCTCGGTAGAGGTCCTTTCCTGAAAAGACATTGCCAACTGCCTTGCAAGCCCTGGAAACATTTCTGTCTGCATCGATAGCAAAGCGTGAAGTACGTACCAGGGGGATGGTGAGGATTTAGCCTTCTGTGCCATCTCTCCCTTGACTCTCATAAGCAAAGCAAACATTCTTTGTATCTTAGAAGAACCGGATAATTCAGCCAACTGAAGTTGTTTCCTTGCAGTCCTGGCTTTTCACCTGGGGGAGTAGGTTTGCTGATCCTGCCCAGGTTAAAATGACTGAAAATCAATGTGGTTTGACAGCTGCAGGGAAAAAAAAAATAAATGGATGTACAAACTGTTGAGCAACAAACGTTCTTCAAGTGGATGTGAAATGAGGCACAGAAAGAAACTGTTGTCTATGATCTTCCTACAGGCTCTTGATTCATGGTGTTCTGGCCAGTCCCAGCCCCACCTGATAGGGTCAGTCTGCCTCTTCCACAGTGCTTTCCGCTTCCTCGCACACCCCGCTCGGGAAAAAGAGACACAGGCGGGCTATACGCCTCTCCCCTCTCCTTGTGTGGCCACGCCAGGCACGTCAGACAGAGGATGGGTACGTCTGTGCTGCCTTAGCCCGATGTTGCGGTCTGATTCGGTGATCCCCCTGCTTCACTGCTGAGCTCAATTTGCCTTTGAAACAGCAAAATGTGGGAGCCCTCATCCATGGAGCACAGCTCTGGAGGACATCTGGAGGGGGGTTTTGTGGGTGTCACTGTGAAATGAAATGGAGGTGGTGTGAGAGCCCGTGCAGAGCTGGAGAGTAACGCCAAGGCTGCTGGTTGGACCCGCTTGCGTTTATCACTTAGACCAGTGGTCCAGGTAACAAGGTCTGAAGAAGGAAGTCTAGGATTATCTTGGAGTCAGCTTGCTTGTCCCATGGCTCCTACAGGCCGGCTGGATGATCAGAAGTTGCTGAATTTGGAGCCCTCTGTGCTGGAGGCTCCACCTCTGCCTGTCCCCTCCATAGACATCAGCTTTCCTGGTCCTGCCACGCTGCATCAGCCCCAGGACCTCATATAGGGAATATGATTGCTCTGTTTCCTACAATAATTTGGAATTATGTCTTTGCCCCAAGGGACGGGCAGTTTGGGAAGGGGCTGTCCATGTGAGCAGGTTTCACAGCCTTCCTTGTTAGCTTGGTGTCACCATCCTGCGAAGTTTCAGATCAACGCTGAATTACAGCTCAGAGAGGAGATAAATGTTACGTTCAGCATGACTTGCCAGTTCTGACACAAAGAAACACTAAGCACATACCCAGACAAAATCCCAAAGTCAAGCAAATTTTAATCCAAAACCCTGCCTCTCTAGTTACTGCTTAGTAACAACTTCATATAATTTTTCCTGTGTAATTAAAATGTCATTCCTGAGCCAAAAAATGAAATTTTCTCTACAGCAGGCAAGTCTTACATAAAACTAGTTTTCCCTTTAGTTTCTGTCAGTTGAATGTAATTTTTTTTTAGCTGTATTTGATAAATTAATTTTGGGAGATAGCAGATTTCTTATCCTAGGACTTTGGGTTAGTAGGGAAGGAGAAAAGTAAACTGTGTACTTAGATTTCAGCTGGGCCTGGTACCAGCTGAGGTGCTAGGTTCAGTGGATGTTTCCAGAGGTTTATGGATACCACCTACGGCTGGCAATGTATGTAGGCAAAGTATCATTAATGAAGCTTTCAGAAACATTTGTTAACGATGCCTCCTGTTATGACATCTATTTTAAGGAGAGGTGAGGAGGCTCATGTACACATTTTCTTCATGATTTTGTACTGTGGCTGCTAATTTTGGCTGCTTTCACATTTTCAGCTCGCTCATGACTCTTGTTCTCCAGCAGTGCTCAGCAGCTCCTGGGAGACCTGGAGCTTTCGATGGCCATCACTTTCTGCTAGTTTGGTGTTGCTTTTTCTCGCCCCTTTCCCCTTCACCTCCCTGTGCCCGCCCCCCCTCTGCCCCCTAAATAGCTGTAGTTGTAGCTTTTAGTAGCTACAAATGTGGTTTAGTAGCTTTTGGAAATGTGGATTCCTGTGATCTCTCAGATGTGCCAGTGGGCTCACTGGCATTACAGGTCAGGATTTCTGTCACCATCCTAAAAACGGCCCTGTTGGCAAAGGAACAAAGCTCAGAAAATAACATTTTGAGCCTGTCAAGTCTGATTTACAGAAAGCTTCCATGATTTAGAAAAGTAACAAGCAATGCTTGCTTTCTGCTCCACCCTAATTTTAATTATAAAAAATGCTAGTGTAGTTTTCCAGTTGACATCCCTGTAAAGGAAATCAGTAGAGTTGGATTAAATCTTCCAAATAAACATATTTCTCAGACATAAACATGGTAAATCTTTTCTTTTGAGAAAGATATAAAGAATGGTTAACTTAAAATATGCATATAATAACATATTACCCACAGCTTCTCATGTTTAAAAAGATTCCATATGCTGGGAAAACCCATAAAATAAAACCCAAGAAATGCTGCATCCTCTTTCTATTAATTTGAAACAGTCACTTAATGGGAAAAAGGAAAAGAAAAAAAGAAAACCGGTGGAACAGAATTATTTTATTTTTTCTTAGAAAATCCCAAACAAATCAGTAACTCCAACATTCCAATCTCTTCATCCTGTTTTTAGTGGTGTATTAATATGTAAACTCAATACTTGTGTTGAAAAATAGCTTTGGGTAAGGAAAAATGGTAGCAAATTCCAGGGTGGCCTTGCTAGCATTTTTGATTGAAAAAACTTGGAAAAATGTTGTTGTTTTAGGATGATGAGAAGTGCTGCCATCTTTTGTGGTTTACCCAGGATTGTCCCAAGTTTGACTGTTGTCTCTGCTTTGGTTTAAAACCTAAAAAGGGGCCAGTAACCGTGGCTCCCTCTCTCCCCCTAAATCCCCCATTCTTGCCCCATATTTAAATGAGTAATTGACTTTAAAATAGGCTCACTGAAGCAGCTTTCTGTTAAAGCAGCATGGATAAAACAGTCTGCTTTTCATGTTTTTTTCTCAAGAGGAGTTTGTATCTCCAGAAAGGTCTATTCTACAAAGTTGTAGGCTGCATAGCTGGGATGGCGTAAGCTGGTGAATAAGACTAGGCTTTAGCGGACTTGGGGTCTGGGCTGGTTTTGCCCTTGACTTGGTTTATGAATTGGAGCAAATCACTGTCTTTCACTGGACTTTATTTGCGATTCCCCCTCTTTATCTGACCTTTTCATACAGAGAACACTTGATGTGCTGGTCGCTCCCTGGCAGGGGCCCCTAAAACTGTTCTCCAAGGAGCAGAGCTGAGTCCAAGAGTTTCAAGACTGTAACACGGAGATGACAGCTGTCCTTTTTATATCGCAGCCCAGTGGTCAGAGCTTTTCCTCAAAGACCTGTTTTCAACTGTCCACTCTGTTTTGTGTGTTTCCAGTTCTCATCCACCACTGGCTTTTGTCTCTGTAAAGGGTCTGGGCTTCCATGCAGCTGCAAATTCAAAACTCTTTGTGCCCCAGAGAGGCCACAAGCATGAGCAGGGCTGGGGACACGGCTGGGCTAGACAGCCTCGAGCTCTGCCCTAGGAGAAGCAGCGTGCACACACACCCTGTGCTTAGCACCTGCAATTAAATGGGGGTGGGTGTGTGTGTGTTTAACCAGTCCGATAGCAGCCAAGCAGGTGCTTTCCCAATCCGGGCACCCCAATTCCCCCTCCGCGCCCCCCTTATGGGGCTCATCTCCGATGGCAGCGTGCTGCCGCTGTGAAGGAGGGGGTTAAAGCGGGCTGGGACGAGGGCTCCCAGCTGCGTGCACTGGCTGCCTGCGCGGTGTGGGGAGCTGGGCTGGACCAGCTGCGCGAATTCAGTAATTCCCCCCAGTCAGCTAGGAAAGGGCTGTGTCTCTAGCGCTGGGATTAGCACTGGGGGGAGTTAAGTTTTTATGATAGGGAAGGAGGTGGAAAAAAAACTGCATTCGACTGATTCCTTGCTTGTGCGGTGTCTAGGGAGGGTTTGGGCTGTGCAAAAGCTGTCCTGAGAGGAGCTCTCTTGGCAGCGGGGTTAAGAGAAGCCTGACTCGCTGACTTCTTCATTTAGCATCTAGGCTGGGGAGATGCTCGTTTAGCCCAAAAGCTTGGGTGAGGCAGTCAGCTGGAGTTCAAGATCCAGGGACTTAATGTCCCATGACTGAGTGTAGCTCGTTTGACCTGTAGTGCAGATCTTGAGAATAAGGAGCAGAAGTATTTTTATGGTATGTGCTGAGCCTGCTCTCCCTGACTCAAACACCTCCTGCAAGATGAATAATTGAACATACATGTGACTATCTATAGCCCCTTCTTCAAACACAACCTGAAGTGGGGCAGAATATCTTCCAACTTCATGGGCTTTTTCTCCTGCTAACTGCATAGGATTGGCTGCAAAATCTGTAGGGAGAAGGCTTTATAGCAGGGAGCAGTCTTTTCAGCTCACGCTTCTGAGTGGTGGCCTTCAATTCTGA
This sequence comes from Balearica regulorum gibbericeps, assembly GCF_011004875.1. NCBI lineage: Eukaryota > Metazoa > Chordata > Aves > Gruiformes > Gruidae > Balearica > Balearica regulorum. The sequence continues at coordinate 6,409,622 of NC_046196.1, forward strand.
ATTTTTTAAGCTAAGTGGTGGAGTGAGTTTCTGCTTTCTAACTGAGCTGCAGTAGAAGGAAAAATCCAAATCAATTCTGATTTTTTTTTTATTTTTTATTTGCCAAGCCACACTACTCCCTGCTAAAATCAAGAGATGTTACTATTGGCACAGCGGGTTTAAACTCACTACTGTGTTTTGCATGTTTTAATAAAGGAAGAAACTGATTGAATGAGCTTGTCTATTAGTTGCATTAGATCAGCAGTTTCTCTTTGTAGTGATGCAACAGATTGCTTGCCGAATAATACAGTAAGAATAGACTCAGCATGCAAAGCCCTGTAAACTGAGGAAAAAGCTGCGTCCTCTTTTCCCCCAATTGCTTCTAAGCCAGTAGCTGCTTCTAATATTCCTGTATCCCGTACGAGCCCAGTGTTGTGCCTAGCACACATCTAACGTCTGTCAAGAGCTGTAGTAGTTTGTTAGGAGAAAGGGATGTTGAAGAAAGCAGAGCGGAAACGATACAGGAGGGTTGGTCGTGTGAGTGACTCCCTGTGCTGCATTTTGGGGCAGCTTGGTTCAGTTCCTGGCTCTGCTACATCCTTCTCACGTGGTCTTGGGAAAGTGTCTTAATCTGCTGTCTCAGTTCCATAGACGTGTAACAAGAGGCACCATCTTGTCTCTTATACGCAGTATATATTAAGTATATACACGTAGTACATACTAAGGTGGTAAAGCAAGAACCAATTCTGTAAAGACTTGTGTGATGCCCAGGATACAGCGTCCTGGTTTCGCAGCGCATCAGTTGCAATGTGAAATTCTAATTAATTCTGTCCCTCTAAGTCTTGACAATGTTCGTTATCTGAATGCTAAGTTTGGGTAGATGCTTATTTTTAGCGTGAATATTAGTGTGCAAGTGAATGAAAGGGGAGGATCTCCCACACCAAGCATTTTGTTTTCCATATAAATGCCTGTCGCATAATATTATGGACAAGTAAAGGGTTCTTACTGCTCATAAGGTGTTATGGTAATCCTTCACGGAGTCCTTTTAATGAATAAACCAGGGATGCTTCATAAGTCGTTTATTAAGGGTTAATGATGTATCTTCTCTCTTTGGCACCATTCCCAGCCTAAATCAAGCCTGCTTCATCTCATATGGATATGAAAGACAAACTGTACAGATTGAAAACATCTGTATACTGAGTGAATGAACCACATGGCAGCAGTGTCATGCAGAGATTTACTTAAAACTGTCCCCTTTTGTTTGACTTTAGAGGAACAGCACAAATAAATACAGTAGGTTCTGTTTAAACAAAGAGGACTCTGATCAATAGAGGTTTGTATAGCTTACGACCTTCAACTATAAACAAAAAATTGGGGTAAACCTCACATGTCTCAGGTCAATTGCCATCTTATTTACTTTATTACACCACTAATGTTCTAATCTGTCTTGCATATAAAATGCTTTTTACAAGCCATCTTGCTGTGCTTCTCCATTTTCGCCAGAGATAAAAGGGAAGGTTGAGTTTGTTATTCAGAGCAACCTGTGAGTGTAGGTATGAGTGTGCCACGAATTTTGAGTATCGGTCTAAGCAGAGAGCTCAGACAAACCAGTTCAGGCAAATTTCAAATTCCAGTAAATTTTGCTTGAGGTCTCCAATAGCGTTCTGTGCTTTGTGAGGGTGTTCGAGCATCCGCAAATAAAATCAAAATGACTTATGGCTCACTATAACCAGAGCTGCGCACAAGAAACAGGTCAGAGACGGAAAGTGGTCACTCTGTTCTGGCTGCAAGCAGGGGTTATCCCTTCTGCACTGACACTTGAAAACATTTGCAAGTATCTGCTAGGGACTGACCCTAGCTGTGAGTCTTTATTATTGTTATTATTTTTGTTACTGTCTCCCAGCAAGATTAAGTAATTCCAAATACTGAGGGGATGACACTCCTGCATGTGTTCTGCCCTCATATCTCCAAATAGCTAACTTAAATGGTAATTAATTTTTTTTGGCATATTTTCTTATTTTTCTAGAGGGGAGAGACTATTATCGTATCCTGTTTCTGTCCATCTTGTCTTCCTTGGCTAACTTTTAATCCTTTTGGTCAATTTTAACAGAAGACAAAAAAAGGGGATGCCGTGGGGAAAATGTGCCTATACAGGTTTATGAAAATAGGCAGTGAGGTACAGGAGAAGGGCCCTGGTTGTGCCTTCCCAAGGGATGAAACTGCAGCAGGAGCCCTCACGAGGCATCTGAGGAGCCAGTCAAGGCACACAAAGCCATGAGAAACCAGATTTATTAGCCTGCTGCTGTTATTCAGATGTTTTTCTTTGCTGGGGGCATTCCTGTTCCCATTGACTCCAACATTTTCAACTTCAGTGTTATCTGCTCTAATCTAGGAAATACTTCACTTCTGCTTCAAGTGCAATTTCTTGTGGAATTCGAATACTTTGGTGGGTAACAGAGGGGTAAGTCCCACTGGGCACATGTCTTTTCTCAGAGCTTTGAGAGATCTGGGGACATATTTCTGGAGGTTGTTTGGTTTTGAATTTATGTATTTTTTTTCGGTTAAAGAGAAAAGAGCACCCAGGCTGCTTGCCTATCTGTGATCTCGTTCCACTAGCCAGGTGATTTTTGATCCATGAAGCAGCGTCTCTGCTGCATACCTCACTGGAAGAAAATCTTACAGACGTTTAGGTTTTGCAACTGAACAGTTGTGTGCTTGTCTTGATTCCAGTGTTTCTTCACAGTCCCCATTTAGGCCCAGAAACTAGAGCTGGAAGTTCTAGTCTCAGCAGTAATGTCTCCCCCGTCATTAAATAATTGAGTTAGTCCTGCAATCTCCAGCTCAGCACTCAGAGACACTACCTCATAGCTGGTGGGTCGCTGGCAGCAGGTTTGACAAAACCCTTTGGGGATGGCTAGTGGAGGCTCTTTCCTGGCAGGTCCCAGCTTGGTTTGTTAGGTCAGTGAGGAGACAGACGGGGCTAACCACGCCGTGCCCGTGCCAAGCCGCACTGGCCAAGATTGGTTACGTTTTGGCTGTACCTTCCAGCAGAGTGTTAGAAGTACTGAAGAAGGGCCTGTGGTCCTTTGCTGAATAAGGGAAGCAAATTTAGGTATTGGAGTCCTCGGGAGATGCTGTTTTGCTGCCCTCTAGGCAAAGACTAAAGCTTAAAATGTGGAAACTGCAGAAAATGCTGTCCTGAGCACACTAAAGCAAAGCAAGGGGTTTGAGAAGGTTGAAAGACTTTTTGTGGGACTTCATTAAGGTGTGAGTATGAGATCTCTAAAAAGATCTCTGGGTTCAGATAAGGAAGATCCAGTGGTGTACAACAAAGAATTATCATTAAAGGCATCATAATTACAAAGTACTTTTATATTAAAATGATGTCATGTAATAGGTTGAAGAACAAGAAATAAATAAGCTGTGCAGATCTCCTTTATCTAAATAATTGTTTTCTTATGCGTTAACCTTCAAACTTCTCATATAATTCCTATCCTTTCATGGTAAAACTGTATTAAATTAAGACTATGGAACTATTTTAACATTTCAGTAGCATGCTTCATCTTGAGGATCCCAAAGTGCATCACTGAAATACAAATCCGAGGGAACCGTGGAAATAGCGAACAGGATGTAGAACAAAGGCTTAACAGGGAGTGTGTCATCACAGGTCTCTATGGCAGATATATAACCTCATTTAAAAGTGTATGAATTATTGTATGGAGGATCAGATTTTTTAAAAAATCAAATATATAATTGTATGACTTTGACTGTTGAGTATTCTCATGATGATCTGTTTTTCCTGATATCCGTTCCCTGAGGATAAATCTACCTTTCTCCAATGTGAAGAATTATGCTGAGATCTGCCCATGGAAAATTACATTCTAGGAGCAACAATCACAAAGGACTTTTGCTTTTAGACTTTCATTTAAGAAGTCCACAACATAATGAGCAAAATGGAATGAAATGTATTAACCTTTGGAAGATGAAAGGTAATCAGGACTGAACCAATGCTCCCCGTGGTTAGACCACAAGCTCTTATGAAAGCTTTATGATTGGTCTATGCGTATATCTCAACAGTTCCTAGGAAGACATTTTCATAGTTCATATATTATGGGAAAAAAACCCCAAACAGATAAAAATAATAGTTGATCTAAAAGTATTTAAGTCTCATCTCCTAAACCAAAACAGATACAATGACCTTAGAAACAATTGGCTCTTTGCTGCTACCTACACAATGCAGAAAATGTTAAGGAGGTGGAAAATGAGCTCAGGTTCCTATTATTAGTGAATCAACACATTATTGTATAGCAAATATTTGTTTCTCTTTTGTCTTTGTAGGCAAAAGATCAAATTATCTTCTCAGTTTATCAGGACAGGATAATGTTTTGGAGGTAATTTGGAGGATACCACCAGGCAATAATCTTTTCAGCAGGGCTTCAGTGGCTTCTTTGCCAGCCTAGGGCACTGAGAGAGCTTTCCTGCGAGCTGCAGGAGAGCTGTGAGCTGTGACCTTCCTGTGTTGACTCAGTGGGGGCACGTCTCCGTGCTGTTGTTGGATCTTTTTATCTGCTTATGCCACTGGTGACCACGACCCCCTTCTTTCTCATCTGGGCTTGAGACTGACCTGTTTGACTCCTAAGCTGCATTAGATCTTGTTTGACTCATTGCATTTCTTTGGCTGCCAGGATGGGGAATCCTTTTCATGCAGCCCTGCTTACTTTAGGCGACTGCCGGTGAGCAGTTGTCTTCTCTCTGATGGTGTTATTTACCCACAAAAGCCATCTACATCAATTTTAGTATTTGCAAGTTTTTCAGAGTTTTCGGTTTGTGCATACTCTTGAAATGTACTTCTCATTCCCTGCAGATTTCTGGTAACACAACATTAGATGCTGCTCTTTATAGATATCTGTTATGTTATGAATGGATTCAAATGTACTTACCTTTAATTTGTCCTGCGGTTTGGTCACTTTGTTTCAGTGGGCGGGTATGGACGTAGGAGTGTGGTCTGGCAAACCAGAAGTGCATTTCCAGAGCGGGAACAGGTTAGGAATATGCTCTGTTCTTCAGTGAAGACAACATGGATGTTTAATGAATGCACGTTTGTAAAAGGATTTGTATAGCAAGAACGACATTAACCTGCTCTTTTGTGTGTCTGGGAGGATGTAGGTGGCTTGTGGGGAGGGAATACAGACTGAGATGCTGGAATGAAATAGTATTTCTCCTGAGGTTCCTTCCAGCCTAATTTTTTGTAGAAACTGGGGTTTGAAGGTATTGGTTAATTCTGCACAGAAGAATGGAAATAAACACAGAAAGAGAAGCATGCAGGGAGAGGTGCTGGAGACACAGGAGAGTAAATAGTCACCTATTCTTCTCACAGCTCCATAGTCTCCATTCAAAAGGTGTCTCCTCCAACAAACTCTCTGTGTTTTAATAGATGTGCTGCCAGCAGACAAGCAGTCCTTGAGCCAAAACTCACTGCCACCGCCACAGTTTAGCATCAGGAGCGTCTCTACAGATGTGGACCGTTTCCTTGGGGCACAAGCATTGGGATTGCACCCTCGGAGGCTGAATTCTCTCCACCTGCAGAGGTAACAGTCCCCAAACACACAGGAACAGCCTTGGACTTCTTGAAATACCTTTAGACTTTCCCTCAAAGCCTTGCTATGCTGCTGTCTACATCAGCATTTAGGGTATTTCCACTAGCACCAGATTTAAGGTGTGTGAGAACTTTCTCCCTTGTCCTCATACCAGACTTTCATGGGCTGATTTAATTACTAATGATCCCAAAGTGATTAGACTTTGAATCCTGAGAAGGCTAAGTTTAAAAAAAAAAAAAAAAAAAAAAAAAAGGTACAGAAAATTGGAGATCTCTCAAGAGCGATGGACTCCTTGCTGCTAGCAGGTAAAGGCAACGGCACACATTTCTTGCTTTGGCTCTTCTAGTTGGTTTAAAATTTCAGCAAGGGGTTATTGCAGTGATGAGACCGTTCAGTCCAAATTGCTTTTACGCCGACAAAGAGCTGTTTACCTGTTTGAAAGACTCATCAATACTGGAAAGATTTCTTATAGCTGGTCTCAGGATCTTTTTTCCCTTCAACTGCTGGAACACAAAACCTTCCAGCTGCCTCTCACCACACTTTGCTCAGAGAAGAGAAAATATTACGAATGAATGTTTCTAAATCCCTCATTCAGCACTGAGGGCCAGAGCCTGAAGTAAGACTCCTGATAAATATGGGGATCCAAATCTGGCCCTCCGAGAGCTATCATCTATTACACTCTAGCGAAGGAGCGAGCTGATGTTAAGATCTGACTGCTCATTGCAAAGCTTATTTTGTTACATCAGCAGGCCACAAGGTTCAATAAACTATGTGGCCTTTATCTGTTCCATATGTACTGGCTGCCTCCTGTAGTTCCTATGTATTTACACTGTATACGAGCTTTAAGGGAATCTGATGCCTTTAGACAGTAGAAATGCAGATAATTCTTCAGTTTGTAAAACCCAGTTTAAATTTGATTCTGCATCAAAAAAATGATGCCAGTAATTACAATTTTTGTTTTTTGAGATACAGGCTTCCAGAGGGGCTTGTGACTCAGGGGATTTTGTAGGCATTGAAATTTGATGGATTAATTGTTAATAAAAGTTAGATTGGGAAAGTGAATGCAAACATCATACTGAGTTTAGTGTTTACATTGGCTCCCAAACATTTAAAAAGGGCAGTTTTGGACTGAGATGCCTGATGGAATTTATTAGTTTTGTGCCTAGAAAGTTATTTAACTGGAGAACAATCCACAAAACCAGAGTTTTCTGATTTTGGGGTTTGGTTTTTTCTTTTTTTTTGTGGTTGTTTTTTTTTTTTTTTCCCATCATGTTATCACTATCTCCTATCAGGATCTTACTGTACAATAGTGACCTCTGATGTAAAGGAATCAGGAGTGCCACTTGCAAACCCTCCCATACAGCTTTGCTGAGCAATTATAAGCCTATTCATCACCAGCTGAACAGCTTGGGAAGGAAGGGACGTGTGTATGTGCACACACTCGCGCGCACACACGTACATACACACACAGACAACTGAAAAACTGGTGGTAAAATAAAATTGAAGAGCACCACATTGAAGGATCTGTAGCTGTTAATTTTTATAGCTGATACAGATACTAATATTTTATGAGGTTTGGAACTATCGGTGTAAAGAAAAAGTAGCATCTAGCCTTACCCTTTTTGTTTTAGTACAAAGATAAAACTCTCACTTGGATAGAGCAGCATTATGGTTAATAGACCTCTTCTTTATGGACAGACCTATCTTCCTGCTTCCTTTTGTCAATATTTATAAAAGCAGAAGGATATTTGTGCCTAATCCTATTCAAAATCTGCGAGTTAGTTTCTTTAAAGAAGCACCTCCCCTGCTCACTTGTATCTCAAGGCGTATTTCAGTTAAACAGCAGAGTTGCGTTGATCCTAGCCAGCTTTTATATGTTGTAGTCTGTGGAATGGTTCCCTTTAAATGCAAACTCTGAGCTGACACCAGGAATCTGGACGAGAGACTTCCCACTGCAGAATTTACATCACTGTGAACATCTGAACTCTTCAAAAGTGCTGTCCCCTTCCTCTAGGGACACACGCAGGGTGTCTCATTTGAGTGCTCTCCATCGTTATTTCAGAAGGTTCCAGCTACAGCAGAGAGCTCAGTGCTGCGCCAGTTGGTATCTTGGCAGAGGCTGCAAGGTAGTCCTTGAGGTCAGGGCGATGAGCTGCAACAGGATGGAACAGAAACTGGGAAGAATCCTACCCCACGTTGTGTGAGATGTCCATGGCCCTTTAGAATAAATAATAAATATTATACCTTAGGAATAATAACAGAAACATTTATTTCCAGCTTACTCAACAGAAGATGCCAAAGACATAATACTTTGAAGAAATGCGATATTATATTGGATGCAGCTTTAAGAAATATGTTAACATAATAAGAGTCTCTCAGATGCGGTTTCGTTTTATGAGCAAGGGCAATCTCAGAGGCAGGACGTTGAACTGGTATTCAGGTGATCCACCTTCTGCTGTCACACAACCACAGACTTCCTCTGTGACTTTACCCTTTATGACAGTTTGACAGCCTTGAAAAATATGAAAAACTTTTTGTGCTCCACAGGAAAGTTATAGGACAAGACACAATTTGCAAAGTTTTCAAATAGCCAGGTGATGAAGGTCGTGCAAATGTACGGGTAGTTCAGATTCCTGGAAAATGATACTAGTTATGAGTTTGTGGCAATCTGCTAGTCATTACCTCAAATGTGTAGTAAGCAGGAGGACACAATGCAACCTAAGCTCTAGACTGTCCTTGTGTGAACTTATTCTTTACGTTTTCTTACAGGATTTTATCAAAACTGCTAAAAGCCTGAGAAAAAAATTATTATGAAACAATAATGCATTTTAAAACCTTCAGTAGAGCAATCCCTGTTTTCCACCTTCTGGAGAAGGAAAGCTGGAGTTTTCCAGAGTCATCGCAATCCCAACGTAAACATTTTGGAAAAACACATATGTTTAGGAATTACTTTGATGATATGTAAGTTTGAGCAGATTCTTCAATATAGTGAAAGAAAGATGTGTATGCTTTGTAATCCGAGTCCTGGCCGGGCGTCAAGCTTCCCATAAGGCATTCTGTCCTAGCAGCCGCCAAGAGCCCCGATACCAATAACGCTCTGAGAATTCAAGGTGTTTGTTAATATTCAGCTATAATGAATGCAGCATGTGTTTTTGAATAAACTACATGCTTGAAGGAGGACCTCTCATTGAAGAAGGTGAGGTGCATAGCGTAGCGATTAGACTTAGCAAAAAGCAGTTGTTTTGTACGCGTGACACCAGCCAGCTAATTGTCATTGCTAACAGCGTCACTTGGAGAAGCTACTTGGTTGTCCCGAATCGCACCACGCTGGTGAATCCCAAGGGAGTGCCGTGACTGAGAAGTCCCTGCAGGTTGGCACCAATCTGCTTTGCACTAGAGCACAGTTTCGAGCTTGATATATGTTCAGCTGAATGCTCAGCCTTTTTCACTCTGGTTGATTTGTTAAAATTTTGCTCTCTTCCAGTAAACTGAAAATGCCTCTGCTTTCTAGAAACCATTTGTTTGAGCTTTGGAGGAGAATAAGTTTCAGTTACACCAGATCAGCCCAGTAACCTACACTAGCAATGCAGAACTTCGAATTTATTATGGAAGAGGGGAAAAAAAAAAATAAAAAAATAGAACCTAAGCATTTCTCCTTGTGAGACTTAAAATTCCACCAACCTCAAAAGAGGTCTTCAGTCTTCAAAGCAAGCAGGATCTGTTCCCCAGTAATCACTTAGGTCCAGCCTGTGGTGCATATTTCCAGTTGGTGAACAGGCAAGGGAGGTGTTTTCATCCTGATATGTGCAATTTTGGGGCCAAAACGTCTTCTCAGTTGCATAATGGGGTATTAGGGTGGAGGCCCTCATTTTCATACTGTTGAAGAGATGATCTTCTTCATACAGGGAAGTGAGATGTTCTAATACCCTTATCTTACCTTACATAACTCCAGATGCTAATCATCAAAAAAAAGATCCAGCCCTTTTTAATATTAGGGAATGAAATGATAAGACTTGACTTAATTTTTCAATTTTCTCTTGATAAACCTTAACTTTGAGATGCCGCAGGAGGTGGATTCAGTAGACTTCTCAGTAAGCTTCAGATGTAATTACATCAGCCTAAGCATATATATGTATTTTTTTTTCATCTTTTCTCCTTATAAAACATTGTTGCATTAAGTTTAGAGTGGAAATTCGTAAAGAATTAATTGGAAGAAAGTATTTGGTGCTCTTTTTAGAGGGAAGAAGGTAATATTTTTAAGAAACAGCAATCTGGAAGAATAATCAAAATACATTTATAGCATTTAGCAATAGTTTAATGAGTTTTCAGCATTTCCATTTCCAGCCAGCTAACTTCATCAGCCACCAATACTCCTAAAAAGTGATTTGAAGTGATTATGTGCTTTGGTACTATTCCTCATTAAGGGCAGAGCAAATGCTTCTGAAACCAGTGTGGAGGGGGGTTTCAAAGTGAAACCTTTTTCTTTTTTTTTTTTTTTTTTTTAAAGTATGACTGCATATCTCTATATAAAGTTGCTTATGGTTCCACTTTCCACACCCTATAAATAATAATAATAATGATTGAAAATAACAAAAGCTTCCTACTCAGACCAATTTACTGCAATTTTCCTTTCACCATCTTATTCAGTTTATTTAATCTTTAAGCTGTCTCTGAATTGCCTCTGGATTTCAGACACATGTATGCAGATAATTAGCGTAGATGCAGATATTACACAAGATGGTCAGGCTTATCAGATACAGGCATCTCTAATCTGTTGGTCCTTTGCAGTTCCTTTTTAGATTCCCACTTTCTAATAACAGTAGAAATTTTTCAGAGGACATTCTCCTGGTCTCCCTTCTCCAACTGAAGCAAGAAAATCTCACAAGATGGGACTCAAATGCAGAACGAGCACTTAAGGAAAGGCTCCAATCTGCATGCCACACCTCTGCCCTCTCTTGTATACAACGGAAAGCCCGTCAGTGTTATTGTAAATCATGATGGCTCAGTCCAGAAAAACCATATTTTGCACCTCATCTGGTCTAAATATTGAGTTTACGAGTGAATGTTGCTTTGCATTATGTGTTATAGATGCTTTATGTTTATTTAAGAACTCAGTTTGCAGGAATGTTTTCCAGACATGCGGTTTACCGCAATAGACAGTTGTTGATATTCTGATCCCAAGAGCATTAGAATATGTTTAGAAATTGCGACACTTCTAAAACCAGATGTTCTACATAAGCTACACAAAAAAAGGGGGTGGGGGAACAAATAGAACTGTCATTTGGCATGAAAACAGCCTGTGTTAAAGCAAAGGCAAACACATACCAAGTGAAATAAACGTGGTGAACTGCCCTCAACCCTTTTCTCCTTTTGTAAGTAACTATTTTAACAAAAGATGGAAAATCCCAGCTCCCAGATGGTGTGGGAAGGGAGAAGGAAGGCTTTCAGGTCCAGATTTGCATCTGAAGGAAGCTGCTGGATCTTGTTCCTGGGATGGATCAAACTAGAATGACAAAGCTAGGCAACTTCAAGCAAGGAAAGCATGTAAGACTGAATTCAAAGCCCAGCACAGAAATTCATTTTCTGTGAGTTTCTAAAGGTAAATGATCATCAGTGAGGAGACAAATTATGCTGTGCATGGTGAATTACTGCAAGAAGGTTCCTCCCAACAGTCAGAGGATGGTGGCACACATTGTCCTGTCCTCCAGGATGAATTGATGGAGATGTTTCTGCAAGCAGATGGGGGATCATCCTGCACTAGGCAGTTGCAGAGACTGAAGTATCTCAAAATGCCTCTCCTGTGGGTCTATGGTCTATGAAAGCATGGTCGGGCAGCAGAACAATCGGGACTCACAGCCATCTCCAGTTGATGATAAACTCTCTTTCCATTCAATCTGTTGTTGTTTTTTCTTCTGACTTTGAATTCTTTCCCTTGTTTATTTTAAAGCAGAAGGCAAAAGAGTTTCATACACACCGACCTCAAACAAGTTGGCTTGAGTCATGTTATTCTCTGAATTATTTTTCCACTCCTATCACAAGTTAACATGCAGTAGGGTAATCAGCAATAACATTATAGGTCCCAACCTATAAATGTAAGACCACGTGGCAGAGAACAGAAAAGGAAGCCAAGGGACCTCTGCTTCCCTTTGCAACAGCATCCCACAGTGATGGAAACATGTTACTAGCAAGTCTGGAGTAATTTGCACAAAACATAGTGGCTTAAGTAACTAAAACAAGGCATGCATTTGCCCAAAGGTCGAAAATGTTGTATTTGTAATATAACAGTAACGTAATGTCTGACAAACAGCCTTGTTTGAAAGCAGTTAAAGGAATACCGTGAAGAAAACTACAGTGCAAACGTGGTTTCGCCAGCAGGTTTCCTGAGCATTGAGGATCAGACCCTTCTGAACCTCTTCTGAGCTGTAGCAAAGCTACTCTGCACATTGGTGCTGCATTTTTGCAGTTTGCTTGACTGTATAGGAACAGGCTCATTTATAAATCCGTGGTTTCATGGGAAAACAATTTACTTATGCTAGTAAAAGGACCAAACTGCCCTACCAGCTTAGTCATTCATGGAACAGAAGACTCCTACTAAGTTCAGTGGATGTTGGACCAGTTCGTTAGTCCAGCTTCAAAGAATTAACGCAGTAGTAGGATCTGCCCACTGACTCATTCTGCTCCTCATAAGTACCTGAAAAGCCAGCTCTGAAACTCTTACTAGGTCTGCCTCACCAAAGACAATTTATGGCGGAAGTTCATGTACATATTTATTTTGTTGCTAAAGAGTTTGCTGGCATACTTCAAAGTGTGGGCTATTACCTGTTCGGGTTTATTGCCTGCTCGAGTGAATTATTGCCTACCTGAACAGGCCTGCTGAGCAATAGTTCAAATTAAAACGTGTCATTTATCATGTTCACACCAATCCAAAATGACCGCAAAACCCAAGGTGTAATTATTGCCAGGCTCTGGCTGCAGAGCTATCATAGCAAGCTCTCATCCAGTGGGGAATACTGGTTCCCCTCTTTGAAGGAAACCTGCTTCTTCATAATCAACAAATATGACCCTACCTTATTAACAGTAATATTGTTTCAAATGCTGGTACTCACCACGGAAACCAACTTTTACAGATGGTGAAAGAATGTGACACAGATCCTATCTGAGATTAGTTTTTCTGCAAACCATGATTTTAGACACAAGGTTTTTCATTAAAATGCCTTCTAAAAACAAACCTTGCACTTCTCACCAATATTCAGAAAGTAGGTTGTCACACAGCCTGGAATGATAGTGCTATTTTGATTACCATTATTATTATTGCTACTACTATTATTATTTTACCCCAGTTTCAGAAAATCAATGAAAGCAGGATCTCGGCACCAGCATGGGCTGTGGACGCTCCAGTGTGCCTACAGCTGTAGTAAACTAAGCCTGTACATCCGTGTTCTGCTCCATCCTCTTCTATCCCTATTGTTTGCTGTGTCATCTTTTCATAATCTTTGATATATTCCAGGGTTTGTGTCACATTTTAACCTAAAACTTGTAGGGCTACAGCTGCCCATGGTATGTATATGCAGGCAGTGAAAAGCAGCAATACATATAGTGTGCTGTTCCCTCACATCCCTCCCCAACCATTCCTGGCTCATCTAGGGCTTTTGAGCCTTTTCTGGATAATGTAAATCTTCTGAAGTAAGAGCAAAATAAACCTTTTTGTCTATGTCTTTACTGAAGCATAGTAAATATATATTGTAAGGGGTTTTTTTTTGTGGGTTTTTTTTTCCCCCTTTTATCATTGTAGGACCTGAAGGGAAATGGAATAATCAAACAAGACCAAAATAGAAAACAAAAATCAGAAGTATCCGCTTTAATGAAAGAATTTTGTGATAGGTTTGTTTTTTGTCTGTGCAAACATGTGGGTGTAAATACAGAGAAAGGGGGAAAACCACCCAAAATGTGGCTTTAGGCTGATCAGAAAACTGCTCTGGGATGCAATTGCTTGTGCACTGGGATTGAAGATGGACCAGGTTTGCAACACTTGCTCAGGCTGGCCATAATTCATACGCAGACCTGGTTCTGAGCATCCTGATTCCTGTTTCACTTCTCCGTGAACCATACCAGGTCTCTGCAACTAAACAATTCCCAAATGATGGAGTTTGCATCCTGATCTGAATTTTGCAACTCAAGCCTACCTGTGGTTATATAGTCAGACAGAAAAACCAACAAGCCAAGAGCAACGCCTAGTCACTGACTTTGATCTAGAAATAGTTATTATCGATCTATCTCCATTACAAAACATCCAGTTTGCTAAACCTGAGTTATCTACTGATTTGGCTTCATTTGATAGACGAGAGCAGGTCTAGCACGGGACAGCTTCACATCCCAAAACGATGCATCTTTCAAAAAACTGATAAGTGATAAATCTTGCAAAACCTTTCAGTGGGAAATAACATTTCTGTCTACCTCCCAACTCTGTCTCTACAGTTAACCCTAAACAGCACCACTGGCAGCCTTTGCAGATGAGATGGAGAAGTGAGTGAATTAATGCTTCGCCCTACAGAGCTGGGCAGCGAGAGGAAACATATACTTCTAATGATAAGTACATCAGTGCAGTTATGCAGAGGATTTCAGTTTCTCAAGCTATGAGCTTATGCAGATTTTTCATGAGGGTAAATGACTTATTTTCAAACAATTTCTTTGAATTTCTTTTTCTTGGAAGCATAGTGGGAAGTTACTTAAAAAGGAAGTCACTTTGAATTCTCTCCTATTTGGTCCAGATTAGAAGAAACTCTTCTTTCTCTGAAGAGTGAATTTGGGTCACGGTGCAGTAGCGTTCAGTCCTCACGCTGAATTACTTGCTGAACATGTGGTAGTGTTTTGCGACATGGTCTGTGAACTGGGAAGTAAGCTGAGCTCACCCAACCCATTTCATTTATGGCTTTACACAAGTAAATAAGTATGTTTTCAGCCACTCAACACAAGAATGGCTTGCAAATTGCAACCGCCATTGCCTGGCAGGTTAAAGGTTAAGCTTTTCAACAGGTCAGACTACAGTGCTAATTCACCTCAGTAGTGAGTCCCAGGCAGCCTGTAATGCATATTTGTGGTGGTTGTGTTTGTATAGCATGCACATAAAATGAAAACCGTATGACAGAGGTTAGTCCTCTTAAATGGTTGTCACATTGGCTTGGGTAACTTTCGTACAGTTATCCATATGCTAGCCAAGATTCTGGTGGTATTTTTGTATAAATTTTATTGACGTGGTGAACTAAATTGGGTAATTTCATAGCTATTATAATCAGCCAGTGGCCCAAGCAATGCACTGCTTTGTTTATCATGAAAATGTTACTAACTGGTCTGGCCAGGTTCGGCTTCCAGCGATGGCCCTTTTCCAAATGTGGAAAACCCCTTTTTCTGACATAGAGGGTTCAGACAGGCAATCCTTGTGTGCTTCATCCACAAAAGCACCGATGCTGTGGGCTGAGGGCTTAGCCCCTGTCGCCAGATATATTTCCTGAATGTTACACAAATAAGGAGCTTGCGATATCTTCTTGAGTTCAGTTCACAACTACAAAAGTTTGGGCTAAGGCCTGGATTAAATTAAATGTCTAAATTAGGAGCCTAAATTAGGCACATAAACTCCCTTATATATTCAGTGGGGAGAGACAGGCAGCCCCAGAGATACCTCGGGGAAGTGCATTTGTCCTCTGTGGGTGCCTGTCCATCCATTGGCTCTAAAAGGAGCCCAAGGTAACGAATACCCTAATGCAGGCGTCATAGTTGGGCACTTGTAGTGCTGTGGATATGGAACTAGATAGCTACACATCATGGCAAAACGTCACCTCAACTCGTTTCTTCAAAGGGCTTGTATTCTTATATGACCTCGTGTACTACTTGGTGGACAGCCGTTACAAGCAAGCGTAATCCTGTGGATAGTACTGCCGATATTAGTTCAGCAAGCCAAAGATCTGTGTGCCTGAGTGACCAAAAGAGGTCATTTACTGTCTTTTGTTGGCAGAGAAATATTAAAATTTCCTCCTCTGCAAGGCAGAAAGAGCAGACACAGCCCTGGACTTCCTCTCCCAGATCCTTCCTGACCAAGATGCCCTTCTCCAAGGGAGGAGCTGTGACCTACAGAGGCCATGTCTTGGCACATCAGGATGTACTCGTGTGCACAGCGCATGTTTGTTGCTCTGTTGCAAAACAGGTGAATGTAAAAACTTACCATATAGGCCAATTTTAAGACATTTCTGCTGAAAGGCGAAATACATGGCAAATAAAAGAGAAACCCATGAGTGCACATAGCAGGAGACAACTGAGATGTGTTGGGAAGCTCCCATTTCCAGAACCCAGAGTTCCTCTACGTTCCTAAGAAAAGAAGATGAGTGGTTCCCATCTTTGGTGAAATGCTTGATGGAGCTGGCAATATCACTCGGGTTTAACACTGACTGTAAATGATGCTTACATTTCAACAGCATTTTTTAATAATATTTTTCATAAGTATAAGCTAAAGGAGTTACTTTCTACCAGGGTCATGGAGAGTTCACTAAACCTGATAGACTGTATTCTGTATTAATGGTGCTAAGCTAACTGCCTCACAGAACTGCCAGAGCCCTTTATTTAAAGAAATAGCACTGTATTTCACAAGAAAATATTTTTAAAGCTTTCCCTACCAATAATTTGTCTAAAGAGAGACAGGTCTAATTATTTATACTAGATCTGGAAGGCCCAGTATTGGATGTGTTCAATAAGATGCATGCTTCATTTGAATATACATTTAGAGCAGCGTGCAACGCAGATCATTAAAGCATTTTTGTTTTCTTTTTATTTAACAGAATATCAGCAATTAGTTTCTTCAGCTAATTATTGGATTTTATAACTGATTCTTCAAAAACAGCTACGAGGATTAGGTTCAGCCTTTGTACCGAGCTCTGGGCAAGGGATTCCACACGGCAAGAGGAAAATCACCACTTGGGTCACAATTTCTTCTCTTCAGCAAGGGGAAGGGATCTGCAGCTCTTCTGTATCAGTTCATCTGTAGCAGCAAGCCAGGTTACAGAGCTGGGACTTATCCCTGGACATGGGACCTTTGTTCATCAGGCCAGGAGCTGGCGGCTTGTATCTGGCTGTAGGTGAGTTTCTTACTCCCTTGCGTGGGTGATGCAAGTCAAAAACTAGTCCGTGCTGGTGCTTGTGCAAATTCTGTAGTGGTGGTGGTTTGAAAAGTGTGGTACTAGTTAGAAACCAGTTGTTGTTACAGTCACAAATGAGAAGCGACCTTAAAGCAAAATTACTAGGAAAGTGATGTAGATTAAATGATGAAAGAATCGCTAGGAACAACGTCTGCCTATCAAGGCAGTGCAACCCACTGAAACCCACATTATTGCACCGAGAATTAGTTCCTTGACTCCTCGTGGGAGAGTGAATCTGTACAGAACAATCTGCTCACAGTTCTCCCCTGCCATGTCCCGTTTCAAATCTACACAGATGTAGCGGAGCTATTTCAAAGCAAAAGCCCGAAGACTGTACAAAAGACCTTCTGCTTTCTACCAGTCTTCTGCCTACCCATGATGGACCAATTTATGAAGCTGACAGAACTTACCATTAAAATGTGAAGACCATGAAAGTGTAATGTGTAATACACAGCTGGACAAAATTACTCTTTTAGCTCCGACTATTTGGTTTAACAACTGTAGCAAGAGTGTACACAAATTTTCAGAAATATCCTTACTGTCTATGCCTCTCCGTGAAGGGCTGTTATGTGACCCATGCCCTGGCAGCACTGAGGTGACATCCAGAAACTGTGATCTCTTGAGAACTGCAGGTTCAGCTTCTCTCCATAAATGCAGTGATAGAAATTGAGGGTCATATTTAATGGGAAAACAATTCCTCAGACACTTACCTGTTAGCTTCCCAGTGTGTGCAAACTGGTTCCAGTCTACTGTTGTAGAGAAGCTGTGCTCTTGCGTATCTGTGTAAGATGGCATCAAGTGACCCCAAACAAACTTGAGTTAAAGTACACAGGGAGAAAATTAATCAGACAGGCACTCAAGCATAAGCTTAATGTTAAGCATGCAACGTAATTTTGTTAAAGTGAATTCAGTGGTATTATTTGTATGTTTAAAGTTAAGCACTGAACTTATCTGTTGTACTGTATCAGGGCCTAATAGCTTGTGCACTTACTTGCAAATTTAAGATGCTTAATGTGTTTATTCTGGACTCTTCCTGTTGTTGCGTATCAAAAATTGATTGTTGCCCACAACCAAGCGGGGTAACACAAGCCTGCAGCAGCAATGCAACCCAGCTCTTCCTCAGCCAGGGACAGAGGGACAGTAAGAAGCTGAATATGGACATGGACAATGCACATGGCAGGTCTTCAGCAGGTCTCGGCAGCAGATCAGGTTTTCCAGAGTCCTCAGGCAAACATCACTCATTTTGGCATTAGCCCCAAGGGCAGCAGAGTTAGGCCACTGCTGAAGGCTTTTGAAAATTCATGCTCATCAGGTTGGGAATAGTAAGAGGAGCATTGTGGTTTCCATGCAGCTGTCAGAGACAGAAGAGCTGAGCTCTGGTCTTTGCTCCCTCATGGATGTACTAGCTACATTTGTGCAAGGCCTCTCCCCGCATCACTAGTCTGGGGACAGCTATGTTTTGCTCTCCTGACTCATTTCCTCAGTGTGTGCAATGGTGATGGACCCCAAGACCTAGAGACATGGAACCTCTGTGTAAGAATGGCATGTGAACTGGGCCACCCCCCCCGGCTCCATCTTCGTGTCTATGGAAGGGAGATCTGGGGAGATTTAGGCAATAAACCAATATTCCCACCCACTAACGACCAAAGAATAAATGTTCCTGAGTGATGTACTCAGCACCTTCTATTCTCACTGAAGTAAATAGTTCCTTTGGGACTACTTTCATGTGTCTTTAGGGGATGTAACCAAATTATACCACATGAGAGCTGGTAATTTTAATGTTATGCTGTAAGGGAAAAGCTATAAACATAACAGGAAAGACTGGATGTTTCCCATTCATATTTTTAGAAAGGTTGCTTCTCATCTGTACACATTAGTTTTTCAGCATCTCTGGCAAGATTTAAATTAATTATTTAACTGGAATTGAAAAGCGAGTCTTACTTTTAAATTAAGGCAATAAAAGCTGTTGTTTGGTGTTTAGGTTTTTTTTTGGGGGGTTGGGTGTTTTGGTTTTTTTTTTTTAGTTCTTAAAATATTACCATTGAAGATAGAACTCAAAACTAGATCCAAGTGGCAATAAGGCTAACAAAATACCCAACCTCTAACCTCATGGGCAGGAGATAGATCATTTTAGAGAAATGACTGGCTATGATCAGAAGTACGATCAGTAGAGTCTGATGAATCCATGAGGTTTTAATTGGAAGCGTTTCCACGTTGTGTCAGTCTTTGTGATGAGGAGTACAGGGCGTGCGAAGCCGGGAGCGGTGTGGGGGCCCGTAGGAACAAGCCACCACTGCAAGAACCATGCCAAATTTTGTGCAAAACATGGGGGGGAAGCTGAGAATGGGCCTTATGTAGAAAGATTGGCTTGAAATTTCAGTTTCTTGTCCTCTGTCAGTGGGAAATCTGTAAAATATGGTGAGTCAGAACCCAGCAGGAGATTTTTTTTGTTCAGAAACCAAAACCAGCCCGGGAGAAGCACTTGGACAGTCGGGTGAGCTCTGCTCATGCGGTCGGGCCTTGGCCAGTTTGAAGCTGGGGATGTTTCTACAAGCTAAACTGACCCCTTTGAGGGCAGCAAACACCTCCTGCTTTGTGTGGGAGGTGGTAGCACCCACTCCTCACTCCACAGGGCTGAAAATTCCCATTTCCTTGGGTGAGGCATGGGTGGGATCTACTTGCTGGAAAAGTCAATCATCCAAATTGTAGAGCAGAAGAGTTTCTATGCCCGCATCCACCCCCTCACAAAAACTCTCTCCAGTATTTCCATGCTTCCCATTTTGCTATTAAGATGAGATTTTCTCCTGCAACTGAATAGTAAATGTTTCATAAACAGTTCCTCTGTCTGCAAGTGGACCTTGAAAATTGATTATTTTTTGTTTGTTTCTTTTAGTCTCCAAATGTTTCTGCCATTATAAGGCAGGCAGTTATTTTGCTAGGAAGGAATGTGAAGAATTAGAAAAGTTGAAAGCGATTAGGGCTTTGTCTTTTAAGACAGAGCCATTCACAAAGCCTGGCATTCAGCCTGCTCAGAGCGAGCATCATAAGACACCCTGAAGCCTTGAAATCCCTCAGTTTTAAACCCCATGGGGTAGCTTTTGCATTATCAGGGAAGGGATGATATTGCGGAGACTATTTTCTTCATATTTTAAAGGTCTCTGAGTTAATATTTATTCTAAGTAGATGTTTATTTTTGGATACTTTTATTGTTTCTAGGAAGGCCACAAAGAGTTCAATGTTATGGAGAAACGGTTACTTTGTGTTTATGGTTAAAGAAAAAAGAAGAAGAAAAAAGAAAGTGCCAAACAATCCTGCCCCAGTTCTTTATTTAAGGAGACAATGTACTTTCCACCCATGCACAGGCAGTGCTTTACAGGCTGTATAATAAAACGCTGTTCCAGATATTGTCTAAATAGAAACAGATTTAACCCTGCTGTTGTGACTTGCATTGCTGGGTAATGAAAGTTTTCAATCTGGTTTTACTTTGTTTTATGCTCGCTGGAGAACTGCACATCCACAAACCCCTGCCTCATGCACAGAGACCTGGTGTTCCAGTGCCATCTGTTTGTATATAAAAGGTGAACATCCCCGAAAACAACAAAAAAACCCCCACCAAACCCCAAACTAGGATTTGGCCTTTTCTGATAGATAACGAATCATAATTCAGTCCTTGAAGTGATATTTCCTGCAAAGACTGCAGATTATAGAACAGAACCCAGTGTTTTCAAATGAGACTTGAAGGTGCTCATGCCAACGAGGTGGTGGTGCCTATTGCTTCATTTCGTGAGGAGAGACCTGAAACCCAAGAATTTCTAACCCTAAAACTCTCTGAGGGTGAGTCAAATCATTTACCTGTGCAGTCATCCACTAATGGCATACTCAAAACTGCTGAAAAGACTCTTTAATTTAAGTTGGCTTTGAAAATTACCCATTGCTGTGTTACCTAAAGCAACCTCCAAGTGTTTCTCCATAGGGGAAAAGACCTGTGATAAGAGATAGTCCCTGAAGATCTGAGAACAAAAGATGGGCTGCAGCATATGCATATCAGGAAATGGTCCATTACTCATTAATTGCTCCATTTCCGTACACTAACGGGGGTCACCCTGTCACTGAGGACCAGGGAGACTGTAACAATAACATAAATACTGCTTTATTTACAATTTCACAAGAAAACAACTTTCTATGGTTATTATACAGAGACTTTTTTTTTTAAGTTTCCACAAATAAAACACTCTCGGAGGACAGTACGAGGTTTGTAATTTGAAGCATTTTGCAGTGGGACCAAAGGCGTATTTCCATATGTCACAGAGCCACGTCCAGCTGTTGGGGCTTGAACTAAGGACTAGGAGGAACCAGATTCTCCTCTTTGCTCCCCTCCAGATTTCCTGTATGACCTTGAGCAAATTACTGAGTTTCACTGCCTGCATGTACAGGCAGTACTCTGTTATACTCCCTTTTATACTCCGTGATACTCCCTTTTATACTCTAAGTACATCTTTTATGTCCAGAAAAGCCACCCTTGCTCCTGTGCCAGCTACCTACTGGCTGTGGCCAACGCAATTACCTGCTCCAAAGCGGTCTGGTCCCCGAGCTGGTGCTGGGGGAGGATGGAGGGAGGGTACCGGTGCTAGGCTGGTGGCAGTGCGTGCCCTGCCTGGCTGGGGCTGCCTGGGGCTTCCTGGGACTGGGGTCACGGTGGTTTTCCCATCTGCAGATCAGAGGTAACAGGACTCACCTACTGCATGAGAAACTGTGTGTGGGTAAATACAAGTGACACTAAGGGCTGGCGTTATTATCATAATGTGTGTCTTACAAGTGCTTGAGGTAGTCACTATAACAACATCCCCTAAAATTTGTGTCCACTTGAACTGCTCCATCGCTGTAATCGCAGAGCAAGAATGGGCAGGTATGACTCTGATTCTTATCATCTAGGATTAAAACACAGCAATCACCCCAGCCCACCTCTTAGTAGTCATTTTACTTATTAAAGCTTCCCAACAAGTCTCTGCAGTGATCTTATCTGCTAAATTGTGTGAGGTTTCTGATCATTAAGTGGATTGGTCTTCAAAGAGCTAAATGAAAATGAGCAATAAATATCAGTGTTACTTAGGTCATATAGTGCAAAATGACAAGGAGACCGAAAGACCTTCTGGCAACTGTAGAAGAAACAAATATGAAATAGGTTCACTAAAGCTTCTTGTGGGTTTTTATAAAGTTTCTCAATACCGTTAATTATTTTTAAAAGCAAATTAAAATGGAGAAGCAGACTTGGTCTTAAGGAGCAGGAATTCCTGAAAACCTTGGCTTTTTTTTCCCCGTGGCTGTGACCTGAAGTTATGTGCTTTTACTCCTGCACTAACTTTCTTCTCTGCAGAAGGGGCGTTGTAATATTCATGTATGCGCTGGAGAAGGCATCATTATTATGGCAATTTCTACAGTGCTTTGCACATAGACAGACGCATTTAAGAAGGTGAGCCTCCCCGCTGGTGGGTGTAAACATGAGCTTGAAGTTTTGCACCTGCAATTGTATTTCCTGTATAAAACTGAGCGCTCGTACCAGTAACAACCTGACTGCAGAGGTAAATGAGGCAGCAGTGGTTGCAGTAACTCCTGCTTCTATCTGTGTTTTCATTCACTTGGAAAAATAACCAGCCGCAACAGTTGCCAGGGCAGATTGTATCCTCAACCAAATGCTATGGAAATCTTCCACATAAATCACTGCAAGTAATGTTGAACAAGTGCATGATTTTTTAGATAGTATTTTAAGGACTTTTTTTTTACTCAGTGAAAAAACTAATTAAAAAAAAATTCAAAATGCTGCAACTTCCGATGTCTTAATTACTCTTTCTAGTCCCTTTCCTGTGGTGTAAAATTATGACAGCAGCCACTGTGAACGGAGACTTTCTCCTTGTATAAGCAGTCTAACCCTGTGAATATTGCTCTGGTGAAACCACATAGTCCTCCTTTATAACATGGCAAGCAACTTCTGTAGCAAGAGCTCTGCGAGCCTGAGATGTCCGTGCACACTCCAGCAAACCAAGGACAAAATCCCCACCCCACCACAAACCCACTTCCCCTGTTCTCAAAGGCCAGAGTTTTGTGCTAGCCAGGGGAAAGATTTTTCCTTGTTCCTTCACCAGCTTTACTCCTTCTGGAGAAGCAATGTTTGAGAGGGGTATGATAGAGAATTTCTCTTGTAATAAAAATACCAAAACTTGACTGTATTCATTCCTTTGGCTCTTTTAAGGTCTTAGCTGTTGGCATCTCTATTGTGGTGACTGAAGCACTCGGAGTTAGAAGTGGGACCAAAAAGAAGGAGGAGATTCAATTCAAATAGAGTTGGAAGATGGAGGCAAACAGAGAGAAATGGAACAAAGAGTCAACTTTTTAAAGAAGAAAGAAAGAAGCCTATAACTTTAAAACCCACAAGTCTGAAGGTAACAGTCATTTCCTATTTCTGTGAATACTGTTGGGGTTTCTCTAAAGGAAGTGGGGGGTGGTGAGAGGACAGTTCCTGGTATTTTCCTCAGCTTAGAAAGCAGAGAAAAGTCATCAGGCTTCCTACGTGACTAAAAAGAAGTGTTACGGAGAGTGTGAACTCTACTGTAGTACCATCACGTGCTCTGTGGTAAGGGCTAAGGTACCATGATGATGGCTGTAAAGCTAACGAGAAATCTTTATTCATAGTTGACCCCACAGTGCTGTTCCCTGTGTATAAGGGAAGAATCTAGTTGAATGCTAAAATGATTCAGAGAAGGACTAAAAGTGCCTTGTCTCCATTCTTCTTGCCACTCAGGACCACCTGACTCCTCTACACCTAAGGAGCATGCACTCCTCTGCAGCAGGACACCTTCCAAACACGTGTGGACAATGCGATACGTCTGCCACGTGGTGACTTAGACCCAATACACCTGAAAGCTTTCTCCACCTCGGTGAAATGTTTATTCACAAAAGGTGCCAGCAGCTAAAGAGTCAATATTGGATCGACGGAGAACACCCATTAATTCTTTTCAGACGATCTTCAAATAGGACTCAGAAACAAGTCAAAGCAGTGTAAGGTAACTGTAAAATTTATAGTTCAAATTAAATTATGCAGTACTTGTTAAACATAATATTTTAAACTTCTGTGGAAGCATCATAAGGCTTTTAAATTATAACTGTGATCAAGCATTACATGAAATACTATGGCTCCCATTCTGCAGACAGGTAAATCAGGCACAACACAGAGTGATGCGGGCTCGAACGGGCATAAGGACCCTCATCACCTGGGTTCTCATGCAATTGCTGTCTGTGCCCTGTCTCCCTTCCCGTGGTGCATATAGAGATTATCCGTCTGCACAGCAAAGGAAGGGGGCCCAGCTACAGAGGGTTTGGTTTGCTCTTATAGGATCAGATCTCTAGTGACTTGGGCAAGGACACAGAACCGAGTGGCGGCGTTAAGATGAATGCCAATGGGTTCTGCTCCCATTTTGCAGTTAATAGGTATTCAGCTGAGGAGGGCAGTTCTGTACAGGGAAAAATTCATTATATAAATATGTACTGAGGTGAAGCAACCCAGAATGAAGATTAGAAGGAAAAAATCCTGGTCTCAGGTCTCAGCTCCTGAAGTATGAGATTCTAAAGCTGAAATGGTTTGACTTGTGCTGGAGCCTGATGTGCAGGGCCCATGTTTTTAAAGATGTCCTTTTGCATTTGTTGCATCAGTTAGGCTTTACATAGCCTTCTATGAAATCTGGGCCATAAATGCTGATTTTAAACAAAGACATTTCCACAGGACCTTTATTGTCTGTGTAGTGGTAAAGTGCTATGAATAATTTTTCCCAGGTGCTTAAACAGGTGGTGTCTTCAAGGGAAGCAGGGCTTCTTTCATGTTCCCTATAATTTGTGCTGTCTTAAGCCTTCATTGTCAATGTCTTGGGTGAACGTTTACGGCTGTTTGAAATGTGCCTTCCCCACAAAGATGCTGGATACCCAACTCCACGATTGGAATATAAGTGTTACAGTTATTTATTTACAGGGTAGGAAGTAGCACAGTGGCTCTATTTGCTACTCCTAAATTTATTTTCTCTTCTTGTGTGCAGTGTAAAAATGTTAGTCATCTCCAATGGCCCTTGGAAATAAGCTTTCCAAATATATTCTCATACTCTATATAGATGCACTGATGACACTCCAGCAGTTCAGCAAGAGGAAATCTGAAATAGTGGCACTAAATGACAAGTAAAAAAATCACTGGGGAGACGACTCTCCGTAAAACTCTGGGGATGATTATGGAACATTGGGGAATGTTGCCAGTGCTGGAGTGCATACGCGTTGAGCCCTCATTTCTCAGACATCATTGATTAAAGGTGGATGGAAAAGTGCCATACAAAAGAGCAGACTCACGGTCTTCAGCTTCTGTCTCCATCTGCTTTGGGGCTGCACGTTCAAACCCAGGTAACAAAATCGGGATTTTTAATTTTGTACTCAGGGCCCAAGTAAAAGTGGCTGGACTGAGAAGAGGCTGGATCACCACCGTTAACACACGATGCTCGTGAGGCAGGGCCATCTTCTTTAGGAGCTTACGTTCTGCAATGTAAAGCAAGTTGTGGAAGCCAGGTTTGAAAATGGGGATTGATATGACTGCAAGTTTCCATTTCCTCATTCAGTTTTTTAAAAAGCCATAATACTTGGTTTCCTAAGAAGCATGTGTCATGGACTTGGATTTATCAGCTTTTCTAAAAGCAATGGATGTGTATGCTTGCTGAGATCCATCAATTATGAGGGCATGTATAAGCTGTATAAACATTTCCATGTGGTTTCGGGGTCTCCCTCAGTGATGTCCTACGTCCATCCTGTCCACGCTCATTTATTCTGACACACAGAGAATCCTCCATGACTGATGACACTGCAAAAGTGAGTGATTGACCTTTCCCTGGTGTATATGTATGGAGATTATCCATCTGCACAGACAAAGGGAGGGGAGAACAGCACATCGGTTTTAGAGGGGTGCTTGAAGGAGTTTGTACTGTCACTGGTTGTTCAGCCAAAGAGCTCAAAGAAATAAGCAGAAATATAGTAGTGTATGAAAGTATCACCTCTGCTTCTCCAGCCACATGTAGATCATCCCTAGGACAATAATATATATATATTTAATTTTAAATATAAAACCTTTTCTCCATTAGAGAAAAAAGCTGTGATTATGGCACGTAAGCTGAAGCAAACTACTGAGTATCATCTACTTACTTTGTTCAAAAACTCTGAAATAATTTTTTCTTCTTCCTTCTCGTCATTTTACCAGCCATATGGATTTGCCAGTTCACTGCATCATTGCATGTTTATAACACAGCATTTCTTCAGCAGCTGTCACTGTCTCATAACGCCATAGTACATCTTGTATGCTGAGTTGCAGGCCACAATACGATAGAAAAGAGCTTACGCATAAAGCAAAAAAAAAAAAAAGACCCTCTCTTGACATCCATTTGGACACTGGTTGTGGGCTTTGGAGAAAGCAGAGAGAGCGCTAGCAGCTCTCTCAAGTATGTCCACTGTTCCAGCTTTGTGTCAGGGCTGCTAATTCACCACCAGCGGTTGACATTCAGCGCGGTACCTTTTAGGGTATGTTTGGCAGAGACATGGTCCTTTTTTCCCTTCGCTAACCTGTGACGTGCTAGTTGGCTACTGGGACGTAGCCTGGGAGCCTGACTTGCTAACAGGGGTTTTCAGACTAGGAGAAAGATGGGTGAAAATAGAATAGGTGTATGCCCACACAAAAGTTGTGTGCAAATTTTGGAGATTTCAATGAACTGGATTAAAATTGCCCTCAGTCTGGCCATAACGATACATTCACTGTAGGGTTACAGCTGAGATACCAAAACATTAATTAATGTGTGATCTTCTTCCCTGGCAAAAAGATAAAGAATCTGTAAAAACTGCCCTGAAATGATGTTGTCTGAAAGAGGTAGAGAAGCATTGAGGCCATCTTCTGTTATCTCCCTTGCCTGGCAGCCCTCAGACGTGGCCAAAAGCTGGGGAAATTGCTCTCTGGACTCTCTGGTCACATCATCACTTGCTGCGTGCTCACTGTGAGCCAAAATGCAGGATTTGCTGAGCACATGGTATATGTTCATACGGTTGTGTGAGAGCATGTGTGGGTGTTGGGTCACAGGCAAAGGAGTCTTTTGCCCTATTTCTCATGTAATCACAGAGAGCTTGAGTTGGGTTGGGGCTACCCCAGCTAAAAGCTTGCCTGTGTAGGCTGTATTTGATGCAGATGTTCAGTCTGTGCTACTTTTTCAGAAGTTTGGTGGGTGTGACTTTCGGCTCGTGCTTATCATTTGACCATCACCAGAACAGGAAGAAAGGTTTGGCTTTTTTCTTCTTCGTTTTTCTTTCTAATGAATATTATGATTTGATAGCTTAAATTATCAAAGTATCTTATAACATGTTGCAGATGGTGGTTTAATGATGTAACATCCCTTTATAGAAAATAAAACATGTACCTGGTAGTTAGATTGAATGCGATCAGATAGCGCTAGGTCACAAATTGGTGTTGCTAGCTCCTCTCACGTGAGCCTGCCTGATGAGATTTTACACAAAACAAAAGCAACCAGGAAATATTTCTTCTTATAGTCAGTCATTAGCAGAGAAGGAGCAATTGTACAGTGCTAAGATTATCCAGCAGGAGAAGGAACTTCCTAATCCCAGACATGAGAGACAGGATGTCCATTAGGAATGGTAGCCACTGATCAATAGTCTAATTTAGCATAGAGAGGTTTTATTGCTTTGGGAGCTGGAAGGAGAAGAGGGAGGTATTGCAGTGTCTTCAGTTCTAGTCCTGCCTCTGCCGCCGGTGCACCCCAAAGAAACAGTGGCTGACTCCACTGCTTTTCCACAGCCATAGGATCAAGCAATAATTTTAAACTAGCAAACCATTATGGATTTTGAATGTGCATTTGATTATGTATGGGGCAGCACAAAGGAAGAAAATCCATTTCTGACAATGTCAGGAGTAAGCTGACATTTGTCTGCAGTTCATTTTGGATCAAATCCAGTAAATTTCTAGGCCATCAGCAAAGGAAATAGTATTTTTCAGACATTTGGTGCCTTTTTTTCAGACATTTGATGCCTTTTTCAATTTTGTTTTTTTGTAATAAAAAATACAGAGATAAAATTCTAAAGCAGAACTTAAAAAAATTATTTTCTACAAATATGCAATTCTTTTCTGCAGGGCATTTTTAATGTTTTAAGAACACCTCTGTCCCCTGTTCCCCTCCCATTATTCTCCGAAATGAGATTTCAAACTGTGAGCTGGTGAAGTGCATCACCTTCAATGGTG
This sequence comes from Balearica regulorum gibbericeps, assembly GCF_011004875.1. Lineage (NCBI taxonomy): Eukaryota > Metazoa > Chordata > Aves > Gruiformes > Gruidae > Balearica > Balearica regulorum. Next base: position 6,437,695 of record NC_046196.1, read on the forward strand.
AACTCGGCTGCCAAAGGTTTTTCTAACCTAGTGAAGGGGTAAAAGTTGCTATTATTACATGAACTAGCTAATTAAGAGTAAGCATTACCAGTAAAATCTTTACGTGCTGGAATTTATATAAGGGTCAGGTAATCACATGAGTAGGAGGTGGCAGACGGCGTGCTCGCACACCGTGGCTCTCGCTCCGGCTCTGCCTCCTCTGAGGAATTGCTCCCGTTCCAGAGCCCGGGGAGGGCATGTCTAACTTAACACAGAAAAAGTGATAAAATGGTGGTAGCAGAGCCTAATAGATTTTCAAGGAGATTGAGCAGGAGCCACGGAAGGTAGCAGTGAGGCATAGAAAGCAAAAGTACACCAGGCCTCATTTAATTATCTTTTTCACACTGCATTAATCGTCACAAAAACGGGATTATGCCTATTTTTACATCAGTGTTGGAGGGTAATACAAATGTCATTTTGTGCGCTGTCTGTCATTAGCAACCGTTAAACTAAAGGTTTGAAAAGCAAAATAGTGAAGGCAGGCTGCTCCCTTGACCTATTTTTCACCAACAATTTTTTCCCCTTTGACCTCTGAATCTGAATTTCCCTTATCAAATCATCGTCTGATTTCCTATGACTGTTCTCGCTTTCCTCAGCCCCCACAGCCACCCTGGTATTTGTTGTTCCCATGACCTCTCTCTTCAGCTCTCTTATTTTATGTGCTGGCTTGACAGTCAGTCTTTTTTTTTCCTTCCTACAGCACCCATAACTCCTTGCTCTCCAGTAATCTTCCTCCTCCTCCGGTCACTCCCCCAGCAGCTCCACTGGTGCCTCTGGTGACCTTGGGTTCCTTTGCTCGGGGGCTTGGCTCAAACCCTCGCCCACCGGCTCTCGGTTACCATGGCCCAAGCCTCCATCCCTGCCTTATGCCTTCTCCCTGTTTAGGTCTCTATAGCTTGTAGGTTTAAAAGGTGCCTAACGTGCTTGTTCACGCTTCTCTCTGTGCCTGTTTACTTCTCTGTTCCTGTTTTCATCTCCAATTTCCTCACTCTCCTCCGCTGTCCCTGTTTCCTTCTTTTTGCCTCCACCCTTGAAATAAATAACTCCATTTTTTGCTATGGTCTCCATCCATATGTGGCCATGCTGTGAAGTTTCAAAAAGAAGCACATGAATTTGTCTAGCTGTATGCTTAGAGTATGGTTTAATGATGTGGGCACCTTTGTCACCCCCACTATAAATGAGCAATAAATGAGTTATGAAATTAAGTATACCTGTTCCTATTCTTGCATAATTATTCTTCCTACACACAGGTGTAGAGGTTCTGTATTAAATTTAACTGTAGCAATTGTCTCAATGATGGCTCAGGCTGACTGTTGCAGCAAAACATGTAGTTTTTACTGTTCTTAAAAGACTGGCCTTGCACTTCACCAGGGATTCCCTGGGTCTGACTTTATGGGAGGGGGCTGAAAAAAATAAGCCCATGATGTCTTCTCAGGTGGAATTTATTCTCATCTTTTCAGCTTCTTATACTCATGTATCTGTGTAAAGCCTGACATATAACTCACCTTTTTCCTGCACACACCTGTGATTGCTCTGGATTATCTCTGGCTTGGAGGGACAGTGGTGTGAGTATTGCAAAGTTAGGTAAAATTCCAGGCTGGTGTATAAGATGTTGTGTTTTTCATGGGGGGGCAAATAGTAGGACATAAGTCAGAAATCCAGACTATGACAATTTCCAGTGATTTAAGGATATGAGATGAATCAGATCAGTCACAGCTCCGATTTCGAAGGAATGCGCAGGAATATATCTTCTCACATTAACATCCCCTGACTGTGATCAGTCTTTATCACCCATACCTCAACCTCAACGATGGACAATCGACTGCATCTGTTTCTACTTTACTAATTTGATCTATCTAAGGAAACTACTCGTGCAGGAACTTTAAAGATGAAAAATAGCACCAATTATATTCTCTAATACAATTGATTTCTAAGTACCCATGTGTATGTTTCTGATGCTCTACAATTCTACTGCCAAGCCCATAAGAAGGGATTTTATGGTGATCTGAAAACCTTCTTTCCCAAAACTGTGCATAAACACGCTGCAAAGCCATATAGAGAGGCAGATACTCCAGAACTGTTGGTAAGAATAAATAAGATTAACTATGTGCAGATCCCAAATTTTACCCATTTGTACCATGGGTGAAATAAATGTAGCAAAACCTCTTCTTGGTTGTTGTCTTTTCCATTTTTGTGTGCCACCACGTGCAACCTTGGTTGCAGTTGGCACTGAAGGCAAATCTGCTCTTTTTGCTGCTGCACCCACAGCAAAGGGAGGTAGCTGAGATCTTTCACAGAAAAAAAAGCTGTGTTCGTACAATATCTAATAATACAGTGTAAAGACAGCACATTTTAAAATAAACCAAAACGGATCCCTTTTCAGACAATTGAAACCTCTGGAACTCACTGACACATTAGCATAGGCTTCGTTGGGGATAGTTAGAGGGTCTGGTATTATAATAATAAAGTTTATGATTGAGGATTTTCAAAAGGACATAAACCTTGCTGTTTCATTCCGGAAGCCAGTATCTGGTTAGGCTCTGAAGAAATGCCTGTACAAGTAGATTATTCCATCAGCTCGGTGCAGCAGGTATTTTTCACCTTGCTCCAGAGAAGGGTGGGAGGATCTAGTAACTGATGAAGACAGGATACCAGACAAGCTGGAGCGTTGGCTTGATTCCATATGATAATTTCAGCGAAATTGTTTTGCCTTTAGGCTGCTGTATCTGATTAGAGCAGTCTCTAGCTGATCCAAGGTTAGGAGAATGCAAAACCACTGTAGTGTTGTGCTAAACACAATGCAGCCAGACCAAATAATCTGGGTCAGTTATCCATGCGGATCTGCAGATACAGGCATGCATGCAATTTTGCATGAGGAACATAACATACAGTAGCTCCAAATTTGGGAGGAGAATTAGTAATTTGCTGAGATAAAAGTTGTGGCCTCTACAGTAGCCTGGGTAATCATATAAATAAATATAAAAGTCCATTTTAGAGCAGCGTTCTTTTAATACTAATTGGATGCAAAAATCTTATCACATTAGTAACCTTCATACCTTTATAATAAGTCTTTTATTGTATTAGCCAGCTTGGTTTTCACTAATATGATACGAAAGACTTGCTAATATATTAGGAAAGTCACTAACACTATTAATTTACTAGATAAATTACTTCTCTATCTTGGAACTTTAAATGAAATGGAATTCACTAATCCTAATTGGTTTGCCTTCTACCAGAATTATTTCCCATTAGTTCAGCATGTTTTCTTTTTTCATACTTGAATAGAAGAGATTTCTTAAACTCAAAGCCTTGGGGTACAGTATATGGGTTTATTAATTATCAGGTATTCATTCAAGGGGGTTAATTAAGCAATAACTTTCCATTGACTGGAATATACAAAGGAATAAAAGGCTTGACTTGTCCTGCTGATTAAAGCATTGGGGCCGTTGTGTCATCATTTTGCTCCATTTGGTTGTGGGGGAATAAAGATTTTTCCACTATTTTACATAATTGGCCAAGAGCTCAGAGTTCCTTGTGCACAGGAACTTTGTTGGTTTGTTGATTTTTGTCCTTTCCCCCCACCCCCCACCTCTGTCTGGCAGCCAGCGCTGTGACCTTTCCTCGTGGCTGCGGACCTTGGTGCCGTCGTTACCCCGTGTTTTTGTCATTTGAAGAGTTGAGAACTGCAATGCAGTAAAGGGAGCTAAATCCCCTGGGAAATGAGGAGCCGGTGCTGAAGGCAAGCAGCCTGCTGAGTAAGCAGGGTATCTCGCTGTAAGCACATGACACCGATGCTGAGGAATCGGTACTTGGCTGTGTATTGGCTTCCAGGCAGAGTTTATGGTGTTGGCTTTGATGTCTGGGCCTAATTCAAACCTCTTTGGAATCAGTGGAAAGATTTGCCATGTACTTCAATTGATTTGGGATCAGGCCCAGCAGTCTCTGAATAGCTTGTCTATGCGAGAGACACCCCTCTTCTCAGGGGATATTGCCTCATCGTTTGAGAGGAGCAGCATGTCAGCTAGAACATCTTTTTTTTGGGAAGGAGAGTGAGCTGCTGTCAAGCGAGGACTTGAGACTCTTGCAAGGGCTACTTCGGTCTAGAACTCATCCTACAGGGACTTGAATCTGTTGACTTTTAGGAGGTACCTTTGAGAAGCGGATCCTTTGAGGGCATAAATTAATATATTAGAATAGGTGGAAGAGAAAGGGGGGGTTTCCTGGATCTTCCCTAGGTCCAACTGAACTCCACTTCCTGTAACAGCCTCCCCAGGGCTGCGGCAATCTGTTTTAATTAGAGCAGCCTCGGAGCATCTCTCGATTGTGCTGAGGAACGGGGCTTCGCTGAGAATTTAGCTGACCCAAGCTGTGGGAGCGCAAAGGCCATCGTTGCGCAGGCCTCCCACGTACCCTCATTTGCACTGCGCGAGTCTTCAGCCCGAGCTAGCTCTCTGCCGTCCGGGCTCTGGAATCCATTTATAAAAGCAGCTTGCGGTTATGTCTGTTTGTTGGTAAAGGCACATTATACACTAGCTGGAGCTGGCTGGCTGAAACTGCCGCTCGCAATCGGCCGTGCATCACTGAGTCAGCGCATCTCAAAGCCTGAGCACATCTCTGCCCAGGGGAAGCAGGGCTGGGTCCCCACCGCGCCCGGGAAGGTGGAGCCTCCGGGTGCCGGCGCAGGAGCCCACTCGTCCCAGGCGGAGAAGCATAAGGAGGTGGAGCTGCAAGCTGGAAGAGTGTGTGATATTAGAGCGACTGCTGAGTTTATTCTCCAACAAGCGTTAGCATGCTTTTCTCGCTTGATTGTTTTGGTGATTGTGGTAAAGTGCAGATGTTATGCAATGGTAGGACTGGTAACACTGGCCACTGCCAACTGTGGTGCCAGGAATCATTTATAAGCTTCCCAGCAATGAGCTCTGTCAGCACATGCTTCACCTCCTCTTACCATTGCAGGCACCACTGTTGAACCAAGCTGTGTCATGACTGAGACACCCCTTCCATCAGTGAGTACTGTACCGGTCTTGTGGGAGAAGGGTGTCTTGCCCCCATGAAACCGCTGTCCCGTGCCCGTGCCATCGTCTGTTAACTCCTGCAAGCTAGCTCTGCAGCTCAGCCGGAGAAGCTGAAATTCCAGCATCGCCTTACCAAGAGGGACATTTTGGTAAAATGAAAAGATTTCGAAATCTCAACAAGAAAGGCTGTAAGATTGCCTTGAGTGTTTGAAATAATGTATGTATGCATATATCTAGGTATACCTGTATAACTACATGAGCCAAATGACTTGCTTTGGCTTGCTTATCATTCTAAGACATAAAACAGGTAATCTAGCTTTATTTGACACCTACGATAATCATCCAAGAAAATGAGAGGCTCTGTAATGGAGGTCTATAAACAGGTCTTGCAGGTCATTCGCACAAGCTGGCTCTGCACGCCAGGGCTCTATGGAAACGTGGCTATAAACACTGTGTTGGATCAAGAGCTTCTCTACTGACAGCAAAGACGAACACTAAAGCTGTACAAAACCGAATAAGTCTCAGAAAATGATTCACCCTCTTAATTAATTTTCCATTTTGGTTGGTGGAATGCCCTTAGGTGGCTGCAGTGGGCTCGAATTTCTTCTTTCTGGGCAGAGTTCACCTTTGCACAAGGACTGGGAAACTCTCCTCTCCCACCCTCCACGCACTGAGGAGCCCAGGCAGGATCCTTTAAGGGAATATTTTCCTCTACCCAAATCATTCTGAATCACACTCATTTCTTAAGGCACAGTCACATGTGGCTCAGAGGCTTGTTTAATTGCCAGCGCAGTGGTATGCTGGGAAGCCCGTAGCCTTGCTTTGTTAAGCAATGCCCCATTCCCATCTCATAGAAAGTATCCCCAAGTGCATCGTTGCAGTTTTCTGTCACGACAGCCCCCAGTAAAAGCAACCGTATGTGTGAGCAGTCCTTCTTGCAAAGCGCGCAGTGTTCTCCAGGTTCATTTCCCGGTTGCCTTCGTGCTAGGACTCTTCATTCGCTGGGTGAATCAAGCACTCGTAAAATAAGGCAGAGCCGGCGAGCAGAATCGGGCATGCATTCCCTAACAATGCAGATTCAAAAGCCTGTGGTCTGCCCTCTTGTACCAATACAGCTGGAGCAAACTCATGCTGCAAGGAGAACATTCACACACTGGGTTCATGTCGTTTGCGCGGTTGCTGAAGTTCAGCAGAAAGTTTGCATGTTTTCTTTTGCGTAATAACAACGCGAAGGCTCTGCTCCAGCTGTTTCTTCCATGATTTACAACTACATCCTTAGGCACAGTTTTCCCACTGAAATCCTTTGCTCCGATCAGGAGACAGGACGAAAGGAGTGGCAAGAGCCCCCATGTCACGCCCCAGGCCATCCTAGAGAGAGGATAGACAATCCTTATCTCTCCCAGCTCTCCCCCTACGATGTGCTGGGAGAAATGACTAAGCTGGGGAGAGGAGCTGGAGCAACACAAGGTAGGTGTGTAGGAGGTTGCCCGTGGGGTTGTTCCAGCTCACGCCGGGAGTCACCTTGTCCCAGCGTTACAAAGGAAACGTAAAACTAAATTTCTTCTTTCCATTCCTGCCCCACAAACTGCACAGCATAAAATGTATCACTTTCTTATTTTCAAATAGCATTTCAATATGCATTATTAATGTAACTAAAACCCACACCTTCAATTTATCACTCCCTGGACACTCACGCTTAGAAATGTGTGTTATATCATTGTCTGTTTAGAGATGGTGTTAAGTTCTGGCTGGAAAAGAAAGGTGCGGTGTTGGGAACTGTATCTTTCCCAAAAGGAACACCAAAGTATCTTTTTTGTTTTTTTTTTTTTTTTTTGCTCAGGACGGCAGTGCATAAGGGTCTCTCCTGATCTGGGTGTAGAGGGACAGCAGGGTGATGAGAAGGTATGGTCCATTTCAGTCTATTCCACCAGGCAGAAGCTACAATTTGGCTGCTTCTGCCATTGTGCATACATTGATGGGTGATTTGACTGTTTTCCCCCTTCCAGTATTTTCCCGATAAACATCAGTTCAAAACCCAAAATGTAGCCCACTAATAAATCATGGTTATTTTGTTCTATCAGGCTTTCATCTGGCTAAGCCTTAAATTTCCACTGCCCTGAGGAAGACTTACATTAGGGTGCTCCATATGGTGCCAGAGAGGGAAGAAGGTTTACGTAGCTGGGAGGTTTTAGCAAACCATCAGAAGCTTTAGGGTTTCACTTCTGAGAAAAATTGCCAGCAGAAGAATAGGTTCTCCTAGTCAGATCGGCAGAAAAAATTACTGACGCCTCTATGAAGCCAGATAGGGACTGAAATTTTGTCCCAGTGAGATTTTTAAAGTCAAGATTCCCATGAAAACCATGTGAAGTCAATGGAGATATTTCCATCGATTTCAAAAGGCTTTGAGGTGTATCATATATCCCACAGGGTAAAAATCTCACAGGCTCTTCAAAACCTGAGTTAGGTGGATTTGGGCAGCAGATCAGTGTTAAAGGGGAAGGGGACATCCACTCCCTTTTCCTCTGAGGAGGAGAGCAGGTGCAGAATATGCACCTGTTGGCTTATCTACAACGTGACGTGACCCCAGAGCAGCCACTGCTCGTTGCAGGGAGCTACGAGGGATGTGCCGCCCATCCAGCCGTTGCCCTCGTGAGGTCTCACCAACATTTTCCCTGGGCGGGCTGTGCTGCAGTGGAGCAATCAGGAGTCACCGACGCTTCGGAGCCCATCACGATCCATGCAATGCAGGGGTGGAGGCCACAGCTTCTTGGGTCTCTGTCTCCCCTCTGCTGGATGGGAGGATAGCTCTTTTTTGGCAGGCCGAAGGATGGGAGCCGACCAGTGTTAGCACGCACACCTTGTGGAGGCCTGTGCCGTCTGGCAGGAATTAAACAAGATAGTTGAGTTGAAAGTGGAAGAAATTGCTCCTGAAGCACTCTATGGTGGAGCGCAAGGCTTCATTTCTAACATCTAGCACCTGCACTCAACTGCGCTTGGGAGAAGGCGGCTGTTTAACTCTGGGTACTGCCAGCAGGGACAGGATTTCGGCTCCCGTAATTAGCAGCTAACGTCAGGACTTCAGCGTGCCAGGCTGCAAAGGGGTCCCTTCTCCAAACATCTGCCCCCAGCACCCCACTAGGACGAGAAAAATATGAGCACGGGGAATTAAAGTGACAGCCCCCGCGATCTGGCATATGTCACTGCCTCCGAGGCTGATTTAACTGGGCGGCAGGTAGAAAAGACAAATATTCACTAGAGGAGCTGGAGAAAATGGAGACAAGGCAGAATGAGATAAAACCTATTAGAGAGAGTGTTTTACAGTGCAATTCCTTGGGGGGGCTGGGAAGGAAGGAGAAAGCTCACCATAAATGGAAAAAGGCTTGAACTATAATTAATTTACCTTGTCTGAGCTTTTTACCACATTTCTACCGCATGTCCATGCACGAGAAAAAAAAAATGCACCAAAACACACATGTTCTGTATTTTTCTAAGTACACAACAGATAAGTGTCTCACAAGAGATTAGCATAGTAGTATATTTGCTCAGTATATGTAGGGGCTCGTGATAGTTTTGGACTTAGCTGAAATAATCAACCCAGACTGAAAGGGCGTCTATTGGAAAGGCAGTATGAGAAAAGATGCTGCTGCTGTCTGAACTGCCTGCCTCCTGCAAATTAACAATGTAAAGGAGAGCTTTTCCTGGAAATTTGTAGGCAAGAGGCTAAGCTCCGCTGCTTGCACTTAGCCAAATAGACATCAGGAGCAGTGAAGGCAGCTCCTCTCCCACAGCTGCTGGTCACTCAAAGTCAATCTGGGATGTGACAATCACCCCAGATTCTCTCTGGCTCATACCTTGCCAAAAGAAGCTGGGAAATCAGACTATATTTAACATTTCTGGCACCAGCTGTAGTAGATTCCAGCTTATTTACCTGTGTGGGTTCTGCAGGTAAATGTATGCCTGTACCAAATGTAATTTGTGCCTCTTCCAGTGGTGTCAGCAGCAGAAGAGACACCAAAAGATTTGATCAGCCTGAAGCCAGAACTCATATAATCACTTTTGCTATGTAGAACTAAAGCAGATAAAAATGACGGGATTCCAGTGAAGGTTCAAGGGTGCTTACATCAGGGGCTGGAGTCTGCTAGGAAATCGAGGCTAAATTTTGCGCTTTCCCTTTTGTAGTGTTGACTACACAGAAAAAAAAGAAATCTATGGAAGGAAGCAAAGTATATCTACTTCTGCAGCCTAAGAGCTGGTTTCAGTACTGCATACTTTTATGTAGAACTCAATAAAATGCATTTGCAAACATAATTACAGATGCAGCAATGTTCTCTAATAATGGATTATATAAAGCATGTTATGAAATGCATTCATATCAAGTTCTTGGCAAATTATACTGCCTACTGTGACCAGGTGTTATAAAACCAATTATGGTTATATAGGAATTACCAACACAATGTATGTACCCCTTAAATAAAATACAATGTCTCAGGTGGTTGTAAAACATGCTGTAGAGGGTGGTGGAGTTATTTCGAACACACTGAAGCTAGCAGCGCGGGAAGCAAAGCCGTTCCTGGGGAAAGCGTGGTGATAAATGGTGCTTCAATGTGTATTGGCTCTTGGCTCAAGGCGTACAGGTTGGCCCAACTGTCCTTATGTGCCACAATATTTTGTCCTGTTCTGTAGCCCTGTAAATTCTCATCAACATATGTAGCACTTTGCTCACCTAAGTAATGAATGAAAAATAATTAAGACCCTAGTTCTGAATTAATATCAAGCATTTATGATGTTGCTTCAATTTGCTGGAATCCCATATGAAGGCTTTATCCGAAGTCTTTGCAGTTGAGTGGAAATTTACTATTGAATTGGGCAATCTCTGAATAAAGTCTTGGTTTAATTTTGTCAGATTATTTCTTTAGGGCAGAAGGGATGTTATTCTGAGTTATTAGGTTGTGTATGTTGCTGTGTCATGAGAAAAACAAATGGATTTCTTATTCTACTTCCTCATCACTAAAAACAACCTCCAGTAAAAGATAAGCAGAACCAGTACAGATAAAAAGGAAGCCCCTTTCCTTTTCTCCCTGCAGTGAACCTTTACCCAAACTCTCTTTTTTTTTTGTATGGTTCCTGTTGTTGTTCATACATTTCCTAGTTCTGCCTGGGACAGGGAGCACAGTCACAACCACACGAGTTCCCATCATCTTGTTTCTTTGCTATTCAGAAAAATCTCCTCCAGCCCAGTTTTTGTAACAACAGATGTTTGGGAAGTTTGAGAAAGCAAATAGTGTACAGACCATGGCTACCACATCAGCGAACTACAGTTTCAGCTTAAGCGTGCAGCTGCAGAAACATGTCCCTCAATATATCAGCTCAAGCTTCAGTGGGAATGAAGCACACCATGCCCAAAGCCCAGCTCTCTGCATCAAGCGACCTGGCTGCAGTGGAGGGAGATGCCCTTTCAAGCTGTTTTCCTGCAGATTTTTCCTATGAAATCCAACCAGATTATTGTGTATAACTACTCCTGTGCAGACATGAGATTGGGATGCAGCTGGGACATATGCTTAAACACAGAAACTTAGATTTATTTCCACAAAAGCAGCCACGCTGGTAATTTGCAAGTACATCTTTCCTCTAAGGACCTCTGAGCACTTCACAAATGTTGTTGGAGGCTCAGAATGTTCTTGCACTTGGGTAAACTTGGTCTTAGAGAGGTTAAGTGATTTACTCAAGGTTTCCCAGTAAATCAGAAGTAGAGGTGGGAAGTTGTTGTGGTTTAACCCAGCAGGCAGCGAAAACAACCACACAGCTGTTCGCTCACCCCCCACCCTCCCCTCAGTGGGATGGGGGAGAGAATCAAAAAAGGAAAAAAAAAAGTAAAACTTGTGGGTTGAGATAAAGACAGTTTAATTAGGCAGAAAAAGATGATGATGATGATGATGATGATAATAATAATAATATACAAAACAAGTGATGCACAGCACAATTGTTTACCAACCAAAGCAAACACTCAGCTAGTTCTGGAGCTGCCCCACCTCCCGGCCCACCTCCCAGTTATATACTGAGCATGATGTCATATGGTATGGAATATCCCTTTGGCCAGCTGGGGTCAGCTGTCTTGCCTGTGTTCCCTCCCGGCTTCTTGGGTGCCCCCCACCTTCTTATTGGCCGGGCAGGAGGAGAAGCTGAAATGTCCTTGAGCGCTTGGCAGCGACTAAAACCATCAGTGTGTTATCAACATTATTCTCATCCTAAATCCAAAACACAGCACTAACCAGCTACTAGAAGAAAATTAACTCTATCTCAGCTGAAACCAGGACAGAAGTGAAACAGGATCATGGCTGCAAATGACATCCTTTAACCTTTGGAGGTGCTGCTGTGTGCAAATTAAGACCTGACCCTGCTAGGCTTACTCATGTGAGCAGAGTCTCTGAAATTAATGCAATGACTGGCGTGAGAAAAGGGCTGCAGCACTGGCCTCTTTAGGCCTCTCTCTGTGAAGTGTTTAATATCTCCCAAGAGGTGCTGTTTGGCTGCACCTCATACCGAAGTGCCTTGTAGCAACAAGAACAGTAACAGAAATCTCGATTTCATTTTTTCCCTCTAGTGCATGAAGTCAAGACCCAAGGAGAGAGCTCTCTCTGGGTAGGTGCTGAGCCACAGGGACCTGAAGACACTTGGTGTTCCTTGGAAATGGGCTCTGACTTCTCTGCTTTTCTCCCGCACGGGGTAAGAAGAGATTTTGGATCACAGTATGGACCTAGAGATTTCTCAGCTGGTGAAAACCGTAGTCCATATTTCTCCTTAGCAAAAGTTTGGCTCTACCCCAACTTCAGCAATCACAAAGACTAATATGTAAGAAAGACCGCATTAAAAAATATAATGTAAAAATATGTCTTTAATAAAAGGAAACGAGAATTCCAAAATTCTTTCTTCTTTGTCTGCAGAAAAAGGGTTTCTAGCTACAAGCCACTTTTTGCCTACTTAAGTCTCTGTGCTTCTTATTCCACTTCTTTAGCAGGTTTGAAATTAATGAAGAGGTAGAAGATGAGTGACATAGGTAGTAAATTATGAAAGTTATATAAATGCACGGCAATAGCAAGCAGATTTCAATGCTAATGCAGACGGCAGAGATTTCTACCGTTAAGGAAGAAAGGAGGGAACCTGCAGCATCTGAAGAGAAATCGGCTGACTGAACCCCAGCGCCTGCTCCAGCCTGCAGAGATGGGACACTGCCACAGACGGGGAAAGTGGAAGCGACTCCTGAAACCTGCAGAAGTGACAATTCCCCGAAGCTTGAACTTCTGCGATAGATGGAAAGAGATCATTAACTGCGAGCGAGGAGAGTTTGTGGAGGAGAGAAGAGAAGGAAAAAAAAAAAAAAAAAAGCCCCTTTAACTCTGGAGTTTTTAAAAGTGCCCTTGTTTGTTTTCTTGGCAGAGGAGCGGAGCATTTGGCACCCATCCTTGGAAGGTGGCCCAGCTGTAAAAATGCTGGGGTTGGCCCTTTCCATGCTGTTGCTAAGCGGATGGCCCAATAGCCGGCGGGGCCCTCCGAACCCCACCCCGCGCTCCGGCCGGATCCAGGCTCCAGCCCGCCGGTATTAAAAGCCTCTCTTCTCCCACTTGCTAATAATAATAATTTAAAAAAAAAAAAAAAAAAAGAAAAGCCAAAGAAGTGCCGAGTTTATGCAAGCAAACCCGACCCAAGAGCTCAGCAGAGAGGAGCTGGGGAGCACCAGCCCGTGCCCGGCTCCGGCTGCGGAGCCCCGCGGGGATGGATGGGGCTCTGTGCTGGGCTCCTGTCTGACTCGTTCTGCTCTCTCTCCCCTCTGCTCCCACAGCCTCAAGGTGTAGGGCAGAAACAAAGGGGTTTTTTTCTCCCCCTTTCCTTTTTTCTTTTTTAATAACTTTATCAACTCCGAACCCCAGGATGATTTGTGCGTTTCATACTCTTTCTGTGCTTTTACTCTCGGTTAGAATTTGGATCCTTTCCATTTCTCAGTTAAAAAACTCTTTTTTTTTTTTTTCCTTTTTTTTCTTTCCCCCCAGTTGTTTGTGGTTTTGCATGAAAGGGCATTGTTAACTCTTTCACCACCCGTTTGGAAACGGCTGTCTTGGCTCAGCTGTTATAGGCATTTCTGGAAGAGCGGAATAAAGTGCTGGGTTTCAGAAATGCAGGCTGAAAAAAGAAGAGTAGCGATGGAAAAGATTTACATTGAAAGTGCTACTGTAGGATAACCTGAGCTAGAAAAGCAGAGCGCTTATTATTTATTTACAAGAGCCCTGACTGCCTCTGGAAGGCACTAGATGAGGACTATCCAAGCTGGTACTCGAAAGCCTCCGCACAGGGGGGAGAAGGGAACAGGTTTGGTAAAAGCCTGGGAGAAGAGAGCCAGGCCACCTCGTGCTGCCGCCGGGCAGGACTGCCACCCCTCCCTGGTTCAGCGTGCACGCAAAGCCTTGCTTTTGTGTGCAAAGTGGGGAAATCTGTGGGGTTTTGCTACCTAACTATAAACCATTCAAAAGGTGCGATTTTCCACTGCGGCTGTGTTAAACCCGGTGTCACGCTGGCCCGTGGGTAGACAGGAGGTCCTGGACGTACCGGGGATACCCATAAAGTGTGGGATGAGCCAGGGAAATTTTCACTGGAAGTTGTTAAAATTGGAGGATTAATTTTCCCTATTGTCCATAGAGATGAGAGACTGGGAAGTTGGCATCTGGCATTTAAACCTTTTTCTTTTTTCGTCTTCCTCAACGGTTGCAGCTGCAGAAAGTGGGTATGGTCACACTCCCGTGGGGAGACGGACGCGGGTGCGCGTGTGTGCGCTTGCACTGCTCGCAAGAGCTTTCCCAGCTGAAGTCCTTGAGCTTTGAGTGAATGCTAGAAACAGAGATGACTTAAATATTTGGCAGCAGCTAGGATAAGTTATCTTTTTCTTTTAAAAAATAACATGTTATGCAAGCAGGTTTTATTATATTTATGGATATTTATTCTTTCTCTGTATGATAAAATAATCTTGTTGGATCCAATAGGAATGTAAATTTAACATTTCATGCTATATGTGAATTAAATGACACGACATTTCTTGTATAAGTTCTAAAAGCACATGAAAAAACCCTTTCCTATATTTGCACATCCTGTGGTAATTAGCACATGAATATTTTCCATTTTTAGTCTTTGAAAAAAATACTTTTATAGAGGTTGAAACAAGTGCATATTTTTCCAGCATCCTCCACAGTATGATTGCTGTTCTTAAATATTTGTATTCACGTTTGTATGTATGTTTGTTGTGCCTGTTAGTTCAGTTTTGTAGAACAAATGGAGAAAACGAAAATATAGATTTTTAACCACAACAAGATTCCCCGCAGACAGGATTTTTCATACTGCTATAGAAATGCAGCAGCTCAGAGGAAGAGCACAGCATGTAGTTCTACATACATCACAGCACTTTTTATTACTCTTACCACACCAGCTGAATGGAGAATTACAAAACTATGTCCCTGATTCTGTAAAGATTTTTAAAAGAGGCTTAACTTTGGGCATACACGTAACTTCAAAGGGAATTAAGTGAAAATAGAAGATGTGAGTAGTTCATGACAGACAGATGCATTACAGAGAATGATCTACACAAAACGTGATCCAGAAGCTCTGGAATTACGTTAATTGATCTTGGTGAGCTAAACAAAAGCTCATTGGAAATTATGTTCAGAAGCTGAACCCAAGCCTTTTGAAAAGTAAAACCCAATGTAATGGATATTCATATTATTGCGTATCCACTGACTTGTCTATAGGCAAAGGGTGAAATCCCGGCACTGCAGAAGGGAGTGGGAGTATTGCCATTGATTCTACTGATGCCAGAATTTTGCCCAAAACACTTAGACTTCTTCTGGCTCTGAGGTTTTTTTATTAACTCTGACATTGTTTTCTGCATCTGTGCTGTCACATTGCATGGGGTGCAAAGGCATTTTAAAATTAACAGCGGAGTTGAGCTGCAGAGCACGGCTCATTGATCAAACCTCTGAATCCATCTCGACAAAGTTTGATTAGATGTTTGATTCAAGCCTACCGTATAGACACATCTCTTTGTACGTTCGCAATTTTGTTGGCACACCTGTTGTGTCCCAGTTGGGAAATTTTGTGCATGTAGCAAATCCTGGTCTAGTGGGGCAAACTAAGCATCGATTTTGTTTCACCACGTCGGAGCAAACTATGTCAACTACCGCACATCGCTTTGTGATCATGCTAAAGCCACTCCGACAAAAAGCCACCTCAGCAAGCTGTCATTTTAATGTTTTATCCATTTTCTTTTTGTGTACGTTTGCTCCACATTTCAGCGAAGCTTCATCTCTCCTGCCCACCGCCATAGGCTATGAGTCTGCAGCAAAACTCAGTCTCAACCATGTCACATGTAATGAAGCAGGAAAATTGCACCCAAAACATTCTGATCGCTGGTTTTCGTACTGAAATCCCCTCCCGGTCAGGAAGAGAAGAGGACAAGCGAGACAGTGGTAGGTGACACCTGCACAGGGGCAATACTAGACCTCTTGCAGCCAAGAGCATTATCCTGGTGGCTTGCTGCGGTGGCTGCAGTGGGAACCCCTACGTGCCTCACTACCGCAGCCACGTGTGGGATGCCCATGCCCATTTATCACTTCAAACTAAGCTATATTGTAATACTGCAAGTTAGACACCTTCTGTATCATCATTGTAAAGCACTTAAGCTGGTGTTGTCTTTTAGCTCTTTATTCATCTAACTAGTTAAGACTTTGAAGACCTAATCTAGTTCCCATTAAGACAAAGAGGAGAATTCCTTTCTCTGTGGAGTGTTCTACCTCAGGAAGCCAAAACCTTTGGTGCCTGCCTTAGACATTTATATCTTACAAGCAATAACAGCTCAACTTATAGATTTTTCTCCATCAGTGGGGAAGTTTTATTCTTATCCCCATTTTACAGGATGAAATCTCTTATTCAGTGAAGTATGTGAGCATGTGCCAGTTTCAACAGAGCTGGTGGAATTTATCCAGGACAGACTAAGTTTGCCAAAAGTGCAATTTGAAGTGGAAAACTATTCACAAATTCAGGTTGAATGTAATGAAGAGCTTTGTCAGAAAGAAAATCAGAGGAATTTCTTTTCTGAGGAAAGTTTAAATGTTTCACTTCAGTATTTTCAAAATAAACTATGTCATTTTGACCTTTCTTAAGCCACCTGCTTTTCAAAGTTAATCTTTTTTGTTCATTATTATTTTGAAAGTAATACAACAAATAGAATATTAGACTTCTCAGTAAGACAGTGAATTCTCTCTGCTTTACGTTTCATTTTGATGTTTTGAAATGGAGGGGTTTTTTTCAGGCAGAACTGTTTGTTGTTTAAATGTTGGGTTAAAAACAGTATGAAAGCTTCCATTCTAGATCAAGGAAAGCAATGTGAGTTGATCCAAAATGAAACTTTTGGGGGTCTTTTATGTCTGTACCACCAACACATGGTATGTTTCGGGTTCAACCTCACCTGAATCATTTTTTCAGTTTGCTGTTCAGCCACCAGACTGAAGGGAACAGGTTTGTACAGCTCCGACTCCAACAGCTTAACAGCCCTATTGTTTTCAGTTGACTCCTGTGAAACTACCCGTGCTGGGAGTCATACACGTGGCTTTGAGTCTCCCTGAACTGATGCCTAAACAAACTATAGGAAGTCAGGTAGGGTGATGGGCAGAGCCCTGGCGTCCTGGCTGGCCCCTTTGGTGCTCTGAGTTCAAGACCTTTTTTCTGTTCCAGGTTTAAGAAGGTTTTTCTCATCTGGCTTAAGAAGGAAGGATGGGGGCTGAAAGGGGAATTATTTTCTTTGCAACTTTCAATGCTTATGACCCAAACTGGGGAAGCGTGTAAGGTGGGCAGCAAAGGAAAGAAGTGCCTGGGTGAATTTGAAACTGAAATCTGGGCTATAATTTTCAGTGGTTCTTATATTAGCCTATAGCCTAAAATGTTCTTCTCTCTCTTACGAACATAACTTCCTTTAAATAAATAGCCAGATAGCTTCCGTTAGTTACCAGAGCTTTCCCATCTTCTGTTAGTAGCTCCTTCTAATAATGCAAAGTAAGTGATAAAATAAAAATGAATTGGAATAATTTTGCAAAGACAACTTTAACCAATTAGTCTGCTAAGGGAACAGTGGGAACAACAAAGAATAAATTTAAACATATATCTCTAAAAAGCATGATTATGTTTTAAGTTTCAAGTCGTGCACATAAAAAAAAAAAAAAAAGAAAAAAGATTCCAACCAGCCAAGAGAGAAGGAAACATGATCCAAAGGATGCTTGCTACACACCACATTTTCCACCAAACTAAGTTTTATTAACTTCCCAATGCCATGTGATATGTATCTGCAGCTCACTCATACTGCCTTAATTTGTTGCTGTGTGTGACAAGTTATAGTCTGATCTAGCCTGACATGCCATGGTATGCGCTGTACACATATATCATGATAAGACAGTTGAAAACCAAAGACAAACAGTCCCAAAGAGAGAGTTAAATAGCATGATCCAGCAGGGACCTGCATCCATCAGAGGGAGAGTATTTGAAATGGCACACCTTCCACTTGCAAGTAAATAAATACTGATTGCATGCTATAGCTGGGAGTGAACAAGATAATTCAATCCAGTGTTCCCACGGATGACTTCTTGTTTCTTTTGCTCCCTCTATATTAGTTAATGTTCTTCATAATGACATTTTTTTTAATCAATGTGTAGTGAAAAACAGGGTGACTTGGACCCATGAACCCTACTGAATCAAGGGTGGAATTGCTTTCTACCCACTGGAGAAAGGGATGAACCTAGCTGCTGCTGTTGTAACATGATGCTCCAATGAGTGAAGATCTTCTGTTCTTTATTATGTTGGTAAAAGCACCATTAATTCAACTAGCTTTAATTCTGGCCAACATTTGGTTCCCCTTCTGAGGACACAAAATATTTCTGGGCTATAACTGAAGGAGCTTCATTGTCCAGGATTCCTCTGGAAGTGGATGAGCTCTTCAGTGTCTGCAGGTTCAGGGACAAGCTACTGCCCAGTTGAAGCAATATTAGTTGCTTCACATCATTATTAAAAAGTTTGGTGGGAAACAGGTGACTTTTTGTCATTGAGTGAAGGCATTGGTAATTATGACAATGAGCTCATGTTGAAGGGATCATTATAAAACACCACAACAAAAATACATCTGCTTTGCTCCTTACATCTCAGGTATCACCTGAGGTGCTTCTGGGGTCCTGGGATCCAGAGTTTTGGGGCATTACACAGATCTGATTCTCACACCTAGAAAACTGACACACACTAAAACAATGCAAGAGCTTTTTATCACCTGTACCTAGGCCACAAAAGAGTATAAAAATCCAGGTAAACATGGCAGTAATTTGCAATGAATTCTTCAGCACTTCATTTTATAAAGACTCTGGTGGTTTGACTCAGTGAAAGCTGCCTTCATTTAGGTCTCTTTGGGCTCAGCATTGAGAGTCTAGCTGAGAAACCGGGAATTTCAGTGGTTATTCAAGTTTATCTTAAAGTGTTCTTAAAGCTGTGTCTGTAGTGTTGAACTGCCTTGCTCTGAGTAACTGGGATGATGAACTGGGCAAGTGCTGTGTCTGGTTAGTGTTTCTACAGACTGTACAGGACGATCACTCATCTGGAAAAAAAACACTTTCCACTCTACGTGAGCATCAGTGGAAATGCTGAGCGTGTTCAGTGCTGTTCTCTTTTTATCATAGGAAAGTGACATTTTCTATGGACCTGCTCCAAAGCCTGATCGTGTCAATGAAAGGACTCCTATTGACTTCAGTGTGACTTGGAGTTGTTCCTAAAATTGGGAACAAAGCAGCAGACTTCATAAATCTTCTGATGTGGTCCTTAAAGCAAGAATTCAGACCCCATGGGGCAAAGGTTTGTGATTAGAAAGACAATTTGGCCTCTCTTTCTTCCTGAACTGAACCATTCAGGTCTTACTGAAGATTCTTTCTTTGAGAAAAATCGTATGCCAGTCAGCACGGGGGATAGTCATGTTAAGTGCTACATTATGCCTTTTACTATTCATTATGGTGTGAGATTTGATTAAAGCAGTCGGTGACCCTGTGCTTAGGAACAGAAGAAAAAAAAAAGCAAAAAAAGCCAAAGGAGCCATAGGGCTAAAACATGTTGCTGAGACGTGAAATGATTGAAGGTGTGGAGTAAAGAGGAATTATCAGAGCACTGTTGGCACCAAAGTGGTACTGAGAGGCTTTAAATTGTCATAAAGCATATGCAGGCACTATTTCATCCTACACCTTTACCATAATGCAGACCCTGTTTGTATAGGAGGGCTTCCTGGCATGAGAGAAGAGGTGCACGCTGATGCCCTCACTCCAAAATCGCAGACAGTGCTCACCAGCAGCTGCTGCTCTCTGCAGTCCATTGCCTGGTTACGGCTACTTCTCTAGACTTTTCCTAGGGAGGTTTTTGAAGGTACTTTGGAAATTAGCAGGATTTGAACCTCTATGTCCCTTTGTGCCCTTGACAGAAACCCACTTTTATTTCCTTTCCTGGTGGCTACGACCTTTCCTTCTCTCCCTTTAGACCTGCTGTGTGTCCTCCATAACTTAGTGCTGCGCCTGACTACGTTAAAACGCGTTGGGAAGGGAAAGCCTGCTCACTGTACAACTTTCTGTCACGTCTCTTTCAGCGTTTGACTCACAAGTGTAATTTGGCTTTATCACTCCCTAAGTGCACTGTAGATGCCTGATTTGCAAGGCACATAATGCGAACCATCATGTTACCGTATACAACCTCTTTTCCACGCTGCTCTATATATGTCAGTCAACCTTTTAATTTGATTAGGAGGTTAATTTGCATGGTACTGTATATATTCTTTAACTGGAATTTATATACTATGTGATGTATGATGTAAGTCAATCCAAAGCTAAAGAGGCCAATAAAAGCTAGTTCCTTAAGGAGGAAGCAGAAAGAGCACAGCTCAATGGAAGAAAAGCTTGGTAGGAGTCCAGAGTCCTGACTCATTGTTAGCCTCAAGAGCGTCCTGACTAGCATCAACGTGTTCTGGAAGCAATGTGATTTTCCTACCGTATTAACGAAAAAATAATAAAATGTAATGCTAAAACAATAGGACATACCAGAAAATTTCCACTGAGGAATGGGGCTCTGTAATATCTCATGTCAGAATGATTTCCAACCTGTTCACATAATCTGAGCATATGGCACAGCGACACATCTTTGTGCCCACCGTGGAAAAGTGAGCAGCTCTTTTAGGTGCATAGACTGTTTCTTCTATAGCAAGTGCTTCAGAAAGCTAGGAAACAGAATATGAAATATATCTCTTTTCATGGGAGCCACCCAGTCAAGAGGGAGCACTAGGAACATACTGTATAGCTGCACGGAAGCATTAAGCCCTCATGGAAATCTGAAAAAATACCTCAATGGCTTTCTACCCATGTCTCTCCATAACTATAATCTCAAAAATACATATAATTTGGAAGTGACGGCATCCTTGAAGCTTGGCTAGTGTGAGCTCACAGTTATCTTTTACTTGATCCTGTGAAATAAATTATATGCAGCAAATCCCAACTGCAGATAAATTCTTCTCCATCTGTTTTCCTATAAGAGGAAAAAAAAAACCATAGAATTACTTGCATGCAACAATTGCACAAGCAAGTCATAAGCTTAAAGACGAAGGAGAAGAAAGTTAGAATGTTTTCTGGTTTAATGCCAAAGATTTTTAAGATAAAAATTCTCTGAAAGTAACTGCAATAAACCAATGACCGTTGAGCTTAAACAAACCTCAAGTGAAGTTAAATTCAATTTCACTTAAATATTTCTTAGGAGAAAAAGAAAACATAAATGCAGGAAAACAAAATCTTTATGTCTTAATTGTCATCTTTTTCCCACAATGTCTCCTAAGCTGAAATGAGGTCATTTGGATTTTAGTAACCAGTCCAAGTACAGTGCAAAATATATTTCAAGGCAGAACTAGAGTTCACATCTCAAAAGCAAAGGAGTTAACAAAAATATAAAACTGCACGAGAGAAAAATCACTCAATGCCTAGGGAAGTATAGTTTTACCTGTTCAGGAATAAAAAAAGTTGGTCTGCATGCATTGCATAGACATAAACTAATCTCTGTAAGGGCTGCACACGAACAAACAGCTAAAGCCTGATCAAATACAATCTAAAGTTAGCTGAAAAGTTCCTAAGTCAGAGTTGTTCTTTCTTTTTAAGGAAAATCTTGCAACATTTTAAAATAAACCAGGTACAATCTTGTAATTGTGTGAATCAATAATGTTTGTAGTAAAAGTGACAGAATGTGCTTAAACAGTTATAATTATAGTTTGCAGGTCACTTAAACGGCTTGCATGGACAGTCCATAAAGAGAATATGACCAGGCGCTATGAATAATAGTCTGAATAAGTAGGGAAGTTATAGAAGTAAGGTTAATGGAAAATAAACATTCTTGTTGGGAAATGGAGAGTGACAGTAAGAATTAAAGTGATCCAGTATTTCAGGTATACAAGGGAGTGAACGTGCACTGCAAACATTGTATATGAATATCTGAGAAATATAGAAAAACATAAGTATTTGATGGTTATGTCCACCCCTTTTTAATCACCGCATGTTTGTTTAGGACTTTGTAGGCAGTGAAGATTTTTTCCACTTCCGTATTTGTTGTGTTTTTCAGTCTCTGTTAAATGTCTATCAGAAGTGCTCTAACCCCACTCAAAATCCAAAACCCAAAAATGCATGAAGGAAAATAACGCAAATGTCAAATGTAAGGACGAGCAGTTAGTCAATCCATCTGAACAAAAGCAATCAAGCCACATCCTTCTCTTTCCTCTCAGGAGATTCACATACATCCAATAATAACCCACCACAAGCACTTTAAGGAAAGGGAAGAGAGGAGGAGCTGTGAGTTTTGACCCCATTCTAGAAAACAGATTGTCTCCAGGCATTTTGGTGCAAGTGCATCAGCCAGTGACACGCCAATGTAAAAGTTCACATGAAGAATCTAAATTACACCCAGAGATCAGCTGGAGCATATAGTGACGCTTGCAACGTGTATGAGCAACTCCAAAGGCTCGAGCAGCCCCACAGCAACCTCTGAAGTTTCCTGCTGTCCTACACGAATATCTACTGAATGGTTTCACACTCAAGTTGGTATTGGAAAAGCCATGGAAAAAAATTAGATGAGGTTTTCTGGTAAGACAGGCAAGACATCTCCTGCTGATTATGACTCATGGGCACTGGGTCTCCACTGCCCTGGCCAATGCCATCCTCCCCAGCAGCAAGGGACGGTAACGGCACCCATTTAATTCACCTGAAGCCCCAATCAAAATGTGAAATCATAACTGTGTTTCTGCAGGAACTATTCAGGTGATGGTTTTGGGAAAAGCACCTGGTTTTCTGTTGCCAACCTTGCACCAAGAACACTGGCAAAAACTTCCCAGAGTTAATTGTTGGGGTGGCCACAGCATGAGGAGCTGTGCCCAGTCTGGGGACTTCATCTGGGAAACACTTTGTGGAGGTGAATAATCCCAATAAGTTCACCAGGACTACTCTTACGTGTGAAGTTAAATATATGCCTGCTTGCAGGATGAGGGGCTTTATGTATTTATACCTCGTGTCCTTGAAAATCTAACTTTCATGTGTAAGTACTTTATTAATGTGGTTTATTCCTGTGTATGCTTTCCTGTGTGTGAATGTATAATGAATCTACCTGAAACTGTCTTTTCCAAATGTGGTGCTTTCAGTTTGTAAGGAAGTTGTTCCTGCATGTACTGGTGGGCATTTCTTTTGTTCATTTTCTTTTGTCAGAGCCTGATGGTACACTAGCTGCAGTTTTCATGTGATCATTCTTGAAATTGCTTCGTGCTTGGAGAAATGTGTAGGTTTTCTTTCTGTGTAACTTCTTTAAATAGTAAGTGAAAATGGTATTACAAGAATAAAAAAATACACCACAAGATTCTGCTCCTTTTCTGCCATTTTCATCTTTCATTCATCTAATGAGCTTATTTTTACTCCCTGTCTTTCATCCCCCACTCTATATTAACAAATTCTTCCTTCATTTCATTGATTCTCCTTGCCCATGGTGGCCTTTTTTTTAATAATTTATTCAATATGTTTATTCTTCTGAAAGTACTGGCTGCCAAGAGAGGCTGTGGAATTGTCATCATTGGCTCAACTAGACACCCATCTATTAGGGATTATTTAAGGATAAGGAAATCAATCCTTCTGTGATTCAAGGGGAGGAGGGGATGGATTAAATGACCTGGTAGAATAGTCCCCTCTAATTCAAATTATTCTGTTGTTTGGGGTTTTTTGTTCTAAATTCTTTTTGATCTCAATTTCCTAATTTTTTTTTAGATAATGTTCTCTTGTGTTCGTGTTCTTTGAAAGTATGGAGAATTTGCATGAACCAATTTTTATTAGTTCCCTTGAGAATGTTAAAAACTTCAATTAGGTCACAGTGAAGTCTCTTTTCCAGAGTGAAATTCCTTAATCTTCCTTAATAACTTAAATCTTTGAGAAGTGATGTTGTTCTGCAATGCATTTTCCTCAAAAGTAATTATATACCAGCTAAGTTGCTACATAATAGTCCGTGCTGTGTTGTGCTCTAAGTATAATCAGTGCCTGGGTTTTGTAGCGCCTGTGAGCCCTGATGGGCTGGAAGCACATGACTGTCAGGACGGAGTTGCAGGCTGGGAGATAGGAATTTCCAGTTTCCAAGAAGCCGGCGTTTTCTATGTGCACAGGAATCTCTCACAATGTAAATTGATATTCTGGCTGTATTTCTTAGAAAATCTGCTCAATTGTAATTTTAGGATTATTTTAAAAACAGTGGGCAAGGAAATCCATGAGGCAAATACGAGTTAACAGGCTGAGGAATGATGCAAGCTCTGCCTTTTGCTTTCTGCGTGTGTTATCATCTTTGGCCAGTGTTCACTATATTTTCCACTAGAATGCATCAAGCTATTTAATACTGTGAGTAATCAAAAGCTGATATCCTAGTATTGATCCCGATGCAATAGGAAGCCAGTCTCTCCCAAGCCTGGCAGAGATTCCCCTTTGTGGCTGCCCTTCTGCTGTTTCTTCCTTCACCTATGTCAGCTTTGGGGTCACTACATAACCACTCCGAAACACTTCTGCTTTCTGGAATTAAGGGAAAAGAGCCATCCAAATCCTCTTAAGAAGCTTTGAAAGTACTGCTTGCTTTGCTGTGTGCAGCAGCGAGCACACTGTTAGTGCGTCGCCGGGAGCAAGAGCAACTCTGCTCGGCTTCGTTTGCCTCTCCTCTGACCGTGAACTCAACTTGCTCCTATGGCAGCCTCCAAAGGGGTAAAAAGAGACACATTAGGCTAAAACATAAAAATAAATCTAATGCCAAAACCGACTGTTCCTTGAAGAGCTTTGATGTAACATCAAGAACAGTTTTATCTCACCTGAAAGTACATGGTGAAAGTTACGGAGGTCTCCACGGTCCATATAGATTAAAAGTTTTCTGCCAGCTCTTTTGTAAAGATTAGGATAATCTGTTTGGAAATCCACCAAAATAAATGAGGATTGAAGATGTTGGGAAGAGAGGTGAGGTGCAGGGATCAGTAAGTAATCTACTTTTCCCTTGCTTGTCTCACGCACACTGTATTCCTCTCTCTGGTCTACACGATCTTAAAAAGTATGGGACTGAGGCAAAATCTCACGGCCCAGACACTCCCCAACCTGAAAATCTGGCATTAAATAGTTTATCTTCTTTTTTAATCCTCCTGTTTTAGGAGTTAATTTCCTCCCTGGGTGTCTTCAAAATGCGTACCCATTTAATGGACAACAAGATGCAGAGGTTTTGCGATTAATAGTGCAGACATCCCGCTCAAGCAATGACGGTTGATAATGTCATTCTATCTCAGCTTGGTTGATACTCTTCGTGGGCACAAGGTGATCATGCTGAAGTACCATGTCGATCAGCCTTGTCCTCATCCCACATACAGTAAATAAGTGTGGGTTTGTTTGCAAGAAAATGAGAAGTTTTGTTACTTTCCTTAACCACTTCCGTTTGAAGAGAAAAATCCAATGGGTTTTGTAAAGCAGCAAAAATCCGCTTCTTGCACCCACTCTTTTGCTGTCACACCTTCTTTATCTGCTCTGCTTTCTCCTGATGCTTTCTGCCACTTCTGGAGCATTGTCTCTGTTAATAGAGGCACTTTTATAACTCAGTTTCCCATTAAGTCATGGTGAGAAACCCTGCTGTTCCAGTCCTGCTTTTTTCTCAAGTAGTGATTCTTTAATAATTCTGTAATAATTACAGCGATGTTTTCCCTTGGCCCTATAGGCGTTATTTTGAGAGCAGGCACTGGTGTGGCGCTGACATTATGGATGTGTGTGATTTTGGCAAGAAAAAACCTTAGGATATTTCTCCTCTCCATTTGCTTTTTTTCCTGCAAATCTCCATATGCCCCTTTCTGTGTTGTAATGTGAGGTCGCATTTCTTCACACACATTTGGTTACAACAGCCTGGATGTGGCTGGATCGGAACTCTTCAGGCTGCCCTCAGCAGAGCAGCGGCATCTCTGTGCTCTGTCACAGGCACACAAGTAACACACCTTAGCTTTCTGTCCCCTTTGATCCCTCAAGAAGGAAAAGACATTGAGGGAGAGGATGGGACCAGAACTCTCTCAAATGCTTCATTGCTACGGCATAGCAACCTCTAATGGCGCTGGGCTGGAACTCTTTGGGGGGGTGAAGCCATCACCTGCACCAGCAGCTGCCTGTCCGATGGGGTCACCCTCCGATGAAACGCACGCTTGTCAAGTATTGGGGATCAAATTCAGAGCTGATGCAAGGAATGGCTCCAGGACAGCATCTTCAGACTTTGTTTTGCATCATATCAGCCTTCAAGTATTACATGGTGGTGTATCATATCAGGCTTCAAGTATTATATAGTAGTGCCATGCCAGGATATTTTTAGTGTCATTAGAGACTGGAAACAAAAAAAATATTTTGTCTCTTGACTGAAGGATTTGCCCGTGTTTGTTCCAGCCCAATTTAGCTCTAGTTGAATTCGGTGCATCCAATTTCTAGACTCAGCTTAACTTTGGGACATACGTATATTCTGCTATATCTATTTACTTCAAATATTGTGCTTTAGCAAAACAGTCACTGCTTGTAATAACTGAATAGCTGCTTTCCTACAACACCCACTGAAGGGCACTGCAAGAAAAAGAGGTCAGATTCACAGGGATTTTTTTGCTTTTTTTTTTTAACCTAGCAAAAATGTGAGTTTTAAAAGTTTACATTACAGTCTTTGGTAAAGTCAACAGTAATCAAGTTTGAAGCAGGAATAGAAGTGCAACAGCACTCAAATTAATATTATCAGGAAATGCAAACCCCTTAAGAGGCCTGTTGTACAGCAATGTATTAAAGCCCTTAGCTGGCGTCTTAAGGGTCAAGGTTCTGGCACTATTAGTCATGTTATTTACATATATATATATATGGACACATATTTATGTGTATATATTGCACATGTGCACGCACACACATGCACCTCAGCCCTAACGATGCACAGAGTCCTGCTGCAGGGAAAGTCAACTGGAAAGAGCACCTGAAAAGATCATGAGTGAGTTCCTTATCTGCAGACGAAGGGGAAGCAGGAACGCAGTGTCACCGCTCATGAGGCTTGTGCTGGTTACAAGATGTTTCTGTTTCTGTTTCTGTTTTGTTAGTGAGAGGGAAATGGGAGAAGGAAGGGGCAGTGTGAGAAGAAAGGACATTTCCTACAGATGTACTGTGATTGCTAGATTTTGAGTTTCAAGATTATGGTGATCCTTGCATGGACCTCTTTTGGTGGAGAAGATGGAGACTCCTAAAATCAATAGCATTTTCATACAATTAATAAAATCCTCCTTTGGCAGGATTTCTTTGCCTCCTTTCTTTTAGCAAAGAAGGGGCAAACGTGTTGGTATAAAAATCTGTTTTCTTCCAAATAGTCAAAATGCCATCAGTGGGGACTGCCTGTCCTCACTCTCCTGAAGTGAGACCATATCCATTCCACCACCTCCAAACATGAAGAACAAGATTTCAAACATATTGAGTGAAGAGTTCCTAAGACACACTGGATAGCTTAGTCTAGCAGAAACTAAATGCAACAGGTAATGTGAAGACAATGAAATTGCCTTGGGTATTTAGCCCTGTTGTTTAAGTGGTTGAAAATGATTCTCTTTCATACCTAGGAGGTGGAACACAGAATAAAGGTGCTGAACTAGGACTCACACGTTTCACAGGCTGTAGCTTTGACTCACCAAAGTCAATACAAGCTTTGATTTTGAGCAGGAGGAGGTCTACAAACACAAGGGTTGTCAGCTGGCCCCTCATGAAGACCTTCTGGCTGGGATCAGCTATGGTTTTGTGTGTGACGCTTGGTGTGCCTGTACTCAGAAAGGGCTGCTCTGTAGTTGTTCTTTAAGCAAACTTGCTATCAGTGGTTTTTGGTACCTACTGATCTGATACTGAATGATCATGGCTAGGCTGTGGAACAACATGGTAGAGCTTGTTTATAACAATCTTTGAAAAAAAAAAAGATGGTTCTTCATTATATCACAGTGTTCCTGATTACGTGTTACATACTGGAGCTATTTAATCAAAACTGTTAACAACCTACATCTTATAACGCTTTATAAAGCCAGACAGTATCATTATTCTTATTTTGCAATATTTATGCTTAAAATTTTATGGGACACAAGTTGATTTCCTAAAACAAATTTGTTGAATGGATGTTTGTGGTGGACAATCGTATCAGCATGTGGGCTCACGCTGAGCTCAAGCGTTTCAGTGCCTCCCAGCAAACAACGCACACGCTGAACTCCAAGTGACCCAGTTGTCTTTGCTAATCGCTTGCTGATTACTAGCTAATCAGTGCCTTGTTTAGAGCAACTAAGCCAAAACCACTCTGTGCTATGCTGCACTTGGAAAGTGGGATGAATTTTTTGGTGATCGTCGTCACTGTGCTGTAGTTGCACTAGAGGTGGACAACGAAATGCAGACTTGTCCCGTGCAGGGCCCCACAGTTGTAGGTAGCTCAGGAGTGATATCAGGGTGTAGACTTCTACGGTCCTTCGCTCTGTAGCCCCATGCGATGAAGCAAGCAGCTCGTAACCAATTGCAAGCAAGTGTGCTAGCGTTAGCATCCTCTCACGAGTGTATAGGAAGCGAGGCTGGAGATTGGGGGACAAAAGTGCCTTTCTGAGGCCAGTATGATAAATTTTATCCTCTAACTGCCATCGGTGCAGTGGACACCCACTGGAGGTTGTGGTCTTGGTTCACCCTTACGACAGAGTTGAATTCAGCACGGGGCCAAGGGGGAAGGAAAGGGGGAAAGAATCCACACCTGTATTTCTGCAAATAAGTCACTTAGTAGATGTTTGAAGGAAAGAACACTGTTTAAATGTGAACTTATCTTTTGTTACCGGATTTTTGTGCAGGCAAGAGATGGGAGTTATAAACCTTCCTGTGATAGCTGGTCCAATAAGAGGATCCCTTTCGGCAGCATGCTGCATGCTTCAGCAAACAAAACGTGCCTCCTGAAAGCTAACGTTATCCTTGTCCTTGGCCAGAAGGGTGCAGACAATGGTTTGGCCTTCTTGCCAGCATGTTTATTAAATGGTTAATCAGCTATATAGGGTTAAATTTCACCCTGGGGATTTTTAGTATGGACTTTCTGGTCAAACTTATCTTGCTGTTAAACAAGTACCTATAGTTATAGGACAGGAAGACATTTTGTGTGTGTTTTATGACTTTTCTTATGATGAGGGACACAGTCATGACATGAAATATCCTGCAGAGCCTTGCTCATCTAAAAAGCACTATGGCGACAAGAAGAAGCAATGAATTAGTGCAAATCTACTTGAAATCTTATCGTTTTTGCTGTAGATACATTGTGATCTAATGGGTATTTTATAATGAGCATGAAGTGTGTTTTTCATGTGTTTTTTCGTATTTTCCCTTCATTTGTTAATTTGCTAATGCAGCCACAAGAATAATCCACACCAAAAAGCGGAATGTTTTGTTCTGCAATAACCCAGGCTAGATAATCTGTGTCATACATACATTAACGTTTAACTTCTTTAAGTGTACATGGAAAGGCTTCTGATCACCAGTGAAAATGAGTCTAATGTATCATTTTATTAGAACCACTATACCTTCTGATCTCACTAGCAGTTTCTGTTCAGTTGAGGTGGCAGACAGGGACAGCAAGATAAGAAATGAGGCTTATTAACAGACCTATTGTGTATGAATAAAGCTATCAACCTTCGTTTTATTCTCCCTCACCAGTAAGCATGAAAGTGAGATGGTTTTTATGGGTGTGTATCGGAGTAAAAAAGTATATGCCTGATGATTTGAAATACAATTAACTCTGGGTGAAAACACCATGGTCTGGTCCCTCTGGTAATCTTAAGATCTATAAACTATGGATTTCTGTGGACCACAGGGAGTGAAAAATGGGGCTGTCCCCAAAAATCTGCAGACTTCCAGACTGGCTACATTCTGATGGGGCTGTCAGCTATAAACTTGGATAAATGTCCATTCACACATATCATAAACAGAGAGTATAAAATAGCAGGGCTGAACTTTAAGAAACTTGCTATTAGAAATATGCCAGGACTTCACAATAAAAGGCAAAATGTATTGAAATTTATTGGGTTTAAAATTTCCTCACAAAGTTAAAAGTAGGCTTGTGTTTGCTTTTTTGCCTGACCCTACTCACCTTTGCCAGTGAGAAGGAGCCAATTTATTAAGGAAATTGGCTTTTCCTAAAGGCAGATTTGAAATTTTGTGCATGATGTTAGAATTTCCTAGCATTTCTGCATGCCAAGAAGAACTCTTTCCACTGATTTTCCCAGAAAAACACAACATTCAAGGTACATAGTCTTCAAAATGTTGAGATAAATCAGCTACAAATATTTGCAACATTCAGCCCTAATTGTTAAAGTAAACATTGCTCGGGGAATAGATGTCTTTGCTTGGGAGTAGGAAGACCAGGATATCTAAGTCCCTCACTTTTCTCTCTGACCATCCTCTGGCATGCCAAAGAAATCACTGCACCTCTGTTTCCCCATTGTCTTTCTTAAAGTGGAAGATCAGAGGCTGCTTTTTGCTCTGTTTATTTTTCTGATGCCTCGCATATTATAGACCCAAGTGCCACTAGATTTTATAGTTATTTTCATGCTATTCAAGAAATATCCAGCAATTATACTGAACAGAAAACTGGACCGAAAGGACCATGCATAACTTTTGTCATGTTCTGGGTTTGCTCCTTGTCCTGTCCAGAAGGCTGAATGGACTATTTGCAGTCGACTTTTAATCCTTTCTTATTGGTAAATGAGCGTCCTTCCTCCTTTGGTGTTAGAAGCACCTTTTCTCCTTGGTCCTGGGGATTCATCCGTGTATTTCATCTTAAATCTCTTGCAACGTGGAGCAGATTGTTTGATAGTGCAGGGTGACACACGTGCTTTTTTTAACAACTGTTGTCTTTATTCTTCTGGCAGCAAATGCCACTGTTGTCAAATAAAGTAAAATTGACTCCCACAGGAAAGCTTAAAGAGTCAGATATGCCATTGCAAATTCTGGCATAGTCTGTTTGGAAACCTTTTTCTTCTTGTTTGGCAGGACATGTGCTCAGTCCCTGAACACACTGCTCAGAAGCTGTTACAAAATGTAGAAGACAATAAATACTAAGCAAGTTAAAATTTTATCTGCTTTGAGAGATAGGAGTCTGAATGTCTAAGAAGACACTAGAATTCATTTGACAAGAACAAGAGATCTCATACCGGTCTTGTAAATGAAAAGCTGTTAGGCAGGCAGTACCTTCCCCAATGTCATGTTTTTCTTAGAACTGGGGCATACATTACACACAAATTTGAGATTATCTCTAACAATTATCTAAAATTAACTGTGGTTTTCTAATGAAAAACATTAAGAGGAGGATCTGATAAGAAGTGAGCCTATTTATAATACTTGCTACGAGGAGGAAAGGTTTGCTACTCTGAGTGAAACCAAAACGCACCATGTGTCAGAGTATAAGAGAACATTGGCTTCCTTTCCTTTACTTATTAGCAGCAGTGCTGGGAGTTTATCACATCTATCGGTGGTTAACTGAAAGGAGCCAACTCGAAGAAGAAGTGTTCCCATTTCTGTGTTTCTTTCGGGGCAGTATCAGTTGCTCTTTAAACACCACTGCTCTTACAGAGCGTGTACACACCGTGCAATGTCACACACAGCAACTCTGAGCTCCCCTCGCAGCTTTCTTAGCACAGCGCGTGTCAGAAAGAGGGACCAGGGCAAGCACACATCTGTTGGGTGCTGCACCAGAGCGAACCCCATGTGCATCTCAAGTTTGGTTAGTGTGGGGCTGCTCACATGGGCATCTTGTGGGAGTATCCTGCTACAGCCACCGTTATCTCTGTTCATGCAGCAAGCCTGAAACGACGGGCCTTAGAAACTAAAAGCACGAGCTCCTGAAGAGCCATAGGGCCAGGACCTTTTGTAACACAGTGTCTATTTAGGTGAGACTTGGCCAAGGGAGCCCTGCTCGTGGTTGATGCAAGGAACTGCAAAATAAGCATGGTGTCCACCTGGATATGATGTCTACCTATTCCTGATTACGGAAGCCTGGTCCAGAGCAATCCCAGCGTATGCAGGCTGTGAGTGAGAGACCGGCAGCACAGGTTACGTACTCTCCAGACCAGCCTGTCCAAATCTTTCCAGCACAGAATGACAGGGGAGAAGCAAACATCGGCATTATATAGAGCATGTTTCCCTGAGTCCAGGCACTGGGTGGGAACCAAGTCACTGTGTTTAGGGATTCCTCTGAGCTACACAGAACACAAATTATGGGGAGGGTTTTATCAGGAGAGAGTAACAGGGGGGAGGCTGCGTTTTCCAAGTCACACTCTGTATTACAGGCCAGAAAACAAGTCTCCAAAGAGATGCTGTAGTTTCTCTTTTGGCTTTTTGCACAACTTGGACGGCACAGAGCTGGATTCAGGGACTTGATTCACAAACGAGGGAGTTACAGTGAGAAACATTTGAAAGCTCTGATTTCTAAAACCATCTGAAATTTGGCAGTTTCACATCATGGATTTCTACGTGCACACTAACACATCTAAGTTCCTGTCTTCCCTTGACATGAGCTTGAAAAAGCCCAAGGACAGTGAGTAAGACTCACAAAAATCATAACATGTCACCTAAAATTCACACATTGAACAAATTCACATGCTGATTAAACAAAAATACAAGTCATTCCACTTAGTCAAAAGGTCAATGGATCTTGACAAACATTTCAATGAACTTATTATGGCTTCTCATTTGTAGGAGCCACAGAAACCAGGTGGATTTTGTTGTGAACCATTTTCCATAGTTCTGCTTATCAGTCATGTGAGCATGGGTAATTATTTTCACCTTATGTTTGCTAGTGCTGATTTACTTTGCATTTGACTGGTCTCAAAAAAAAAAAAGAAAATCTTTAATCTAAACCAAACAACCCTTAATGCAACCAAATGTTTGGATGAAGAAAGGGCAAATGTCTGTGTGTTTGTGAAAGCAGCACCAATAAAAATAACCCAGGCATCATCTAGTATCGTAATGCCACCAGGCAACGCAGAATAACTAAAAGAGCCAGGCATAACTTTGCAAGGTTGAAAGAGGTTCTGCCCTCTCTTCAGGATGCTGATCTTAATTGGTGAAGGTGTTTACAAAATTTAGATACAATTTCTCCAAAAGGTTTGCAAATCTGACTGCTTCTTGTGTTTGTTTTTCATTTTTACAGATCAACTTTTAACTTTTAGAAATTTCAGCATGGGAAATGTTTTCTCAGCTGCTAAAGCTAATTAGGACACACAAGGATCGGGTTTGTTATATTTTTCTCTGAATAGGAGTGAAGTTATTTCACGCAATTTTTTACACAGCTCTGCTGTGTGATGGGCTGCATACAGAGTAGTTTATTTATACCACTTTATCTCACACCTGTTTGGATACTGGCTGTTTTATGGTATTTAAACATACTATTTCTTGCCAATTGCTTTATCTCCACAGTCCCTGCTTTTGCTGCAAATGTTTCTTATTAACTCTAAAAGAAACATCAATTGCTCCCTAAGCATTATTAGCGAGGACAAAAATAACATAATTGTTAGTTACCTCCAACATGTTATCACTACAGACCTATAAAACAGACATTCTTTCAAAATACTGTAGGGGCTCTTTTACTCTGTTGAAAATAAATAATACATGTTTTATTTCACTGGAATTTTGGTTTAAAATGGAAAAAACCCTGATCAAAAGTACCACCAAGTTTTACCGCTGTGCAGCGTGCTTTTCTGAGCCGTTGCGTTGTGCCACATCTGAGCACAGCTTTCTAGCTGCTGCAGAACGTAATGTCGAGCAAAGACCCACAATGGGGGCACACGAGATTATTCATGTAGAAAATGCATTTTCCCTTCAGGATCACTTCCTCTTGTATGAATATTTCTTCCTCTAACCTCAGCATTGCGGGTCTGATGGTAGCGATTTTCAACCCTGCATGTAGGAAGGAGGT
Source organism: Balearica regulorum gibbericeps (assembly GCF_011004875.1). Taxonomy (NCBI): domain Eukaryota; kingdom Metazoa; phylum Chordata; class Aves; order Gruiformes; family Gruidae; genus Balearica; species Balearica regulorum. Next base: position 6,471,345 of record NC_046196.1, read on the forward strand.
GGGGGCTACCCCTGTGCACGTACTGTCACAGTGCTCTGCACTGTTTGGACCCCTCAGGATTATTAAAGGACCTTTGCTCCCCAAAACCCCTCTAAGTGGGAGCTGCAATGTCCAGTCTGCAGAGACGACAGGAGTCAGATGAAGTGACTTACCTGAATTTAGGTAGCTAGATGCTGTCATTGGCAAGGAGGCCACGCGCATGCTTGTACTTATCCCACCCCCCTGTCACATCGGTACCAGGGCCATGAGCTGAGCGAGCCAGGGCAGTGGGCCTGGGTTCATCCATACCTGTCCTTTAGGCAGCCTGTCCCGGCACCACTGTTCCTGGGACAGAGGCTGCTTACAGGTTGCACCAGCTCCTAACAACTCAGCCTGGGCTGGAGGTGAATGTTCAGCCTCTATTAATTGCCCATAAACCCATATTATACTGTTATATTGCTGGCCAAACAATGGGAGAAGTGCTGAAGTCTGTGTCCACGACTGAAAAAGTCTGGATATTGCCCTCGGTATTTGCCTGCCTAGTGCAAGCCCTGATTTCATTACAATCGTCAGGCAAATACGCCGTGATCACAGATGGGACACAACAGAGCTGCCTGGAGAGAGGAGTTAACTTTCAAAGCAAACTGCTTCAGCCGGGATGCCTCACTTCATGCCTGGTTTCTGAAGTCAGTTCTTTTATCCACAGCCAGGGCACACACCACCCTCCATCCTTCTTCCCTGGGTGGTGTTTTTACTGGAGGCATTGCTGGATCTGAGCTTCATATTATCCTGCCTTACTGCTACTGTTTAAAAACCTGTCCAACTTGAAGACACGTGTCAAAGCTACATTTAGAGCCCCAGCTTAGCATCTCTTGTTTCTTTATAATCAAAATAACACCAGTTAAAACAAGCTACATACCTGGCTATGAAGGTAGCCTTACGTGAGTCGTTCAGAATGAAACTTGCCTTAGGAATTTGGGAGTTTTACTACAAAAAGTTGAATTTCCAAAGGGCAGAATTTCTAACCTGAACTTGCCTTCAGTGATTCTCAAGGGCTGGAATTTAGCTCTGAAACCACAAATGAAATGGGGTTGTTTGTTGGCTGGGTATTTTTGTCATTTCCTTTAGGCTTTGCTGTATCAACATGAAACTCAAAAAGCTCAATTTGCATTTACACTCAGGTGCATTTGCACTCCCCTTTGTTAAAACAAACAAACAAACAAACAAGGAAACCAGTTTTTCAAAGCTCATTCCCTAAAGTCTAATGAGAGGCTTCTTCCACTGAAACATCTGGTTTTAGTCACTGCTGGTTGGAGGATACTGACCAACCAATTCCTCTGTTCTCAAAACGCAGGGAAAGCGGTGTTAATCCAGAGCCTGGGGAGCTACCACGAGTCCAGCCAAAATAGCTCTTGTGACTATAATAATTCATTGCTATTAGATATTTTATGGTGCATCAGAAAATGGATTCTTTTTATACACGGATTTCTTAAACTAACAGTGAGACTTTTGTGTAAGTGAGAAGTAGGGTCCAAACCTGTTCGAATTAAACAGAGATGTGTGACTGATGAATCACACACGAACCAACAGTGCCTGATTTCATTAGCTTTATTAATTGCTGTAATACACACCATATAATAGAGGCTTCATCTTCAAGGAAAAGTTTTAAAAGATTTGCAGAGGAGAAACTAAAACTTGATTTTGTTAGGATCAAAAATGTACCAAGTTACCTGCAAAGCACACTATGGCATGGCACCTCTGCTCAAAAATGCTGTAAAAAGGTCCTCTCATGCACTGTGTGCTGCTGTTTGTAAGGCTAGACCTGTAAATCACACTTCAGTCAGGAACGTTTTCCAAGTACTTTCCAACAATATATCACGTTGCTCAACAATTTAAGACTGTCTGACAGAAAACCGTGTGTACTAGTAGCAAGTTAAAGAGGCATGGGCCAGTGATACAGACTCATCGTCTTTCTATGGTGGAAGTTTAAATGTGCTTTCTCACACTTTCATAATGTTTTAATGTATTTTTCTTTCTTGAATTTGTTAGCATTAGGGAAAAATGAGCTAAGCTAGATTTTGAAATCTGAACTCTCAGGGGGTTTTTTTGGTTCTAAGTCACTTCCAAACCCAGAGGACCGTTTGTATATGCTATACATATACTCTCATGAAAACAGTGATTCTTAGACGGTTTTGGCCAAGAGAGTTTGAAATTCCTTGAGATTTCTCTGCAGTTGAACACAGCCCTCATCTTAATTAAGTCTCTCAAGTGAACCTCAAAAACCCAGTGTAACCCTAGATTGAATCCATCTCCAGGCATGAACATATTTCTTCCCACTGCATATTTTATGCTGTATTTATTTTTGACATTGGTTAAAAGCAGTCTTGCTTCTTTGGTGTGGACAATTTTGTCCGATTCTCAGATGTGTACAGGTTGTTCACCTCTGGCTTATAAGTGTTGCTTGACACAGCCAACAATATATACCACGCAGGGAAAGAATTTTCAATGTGAGAGAGTTTGTATATTCTTTACTGTCACACTGAAGATATAAATCCTGCCTTAGTATTTTCATCATTCTACACAGTTGCTGCAAGTATTTATCTATAGCTAGAACTATAGCTCTTTTTTTACTGTTTAATGCTTAAAAATCCTTAACAAATGTCAAAGCAGAAACAAATTATGTTTTATCTATTTTGGTGCTTGTAATTAAATTGCTTTTTCCTACAATAAGACAAAACCAGAAAAAAACAAGCACCCATCACAGATGCTCAACAACATGCTGCAGAAAGCAAAAGCAGTTAATACAAACCTGGGTATAATTATTTACCAAGCAGTTTGCAGAACATCCATGCCCACTCTGTTTGTAAACTGGCCAACATTTTGACTCACATAGGAGACACATGTATAATGCTGGATATCTGTCATACAAAAGCTCCAGCGTAAATAAATAAATAAAACCATGTAGGATGTCTCCCACAGTTTACACCACATCACAACTCCTCTTACACAAGATATCTGTAGGCACAGCAGAGATACCAGCCTACCATCCACACCTCCATCATCCCTTCATCACGAGGCTGGTTAGAGCTCTCCTCTCTGTAGACGTGTAGCAAAGCCACAATAAAGTTGTCTGTCCAGCTCAAGCACCACGTATAAATCACCCTCCTCTTCGGCAGCACAGATGAAAGCTCATCTCATAACCGCTCTCCTGCCAGGCACGGCAGGTTTACAGCCCCATAACTCAACCAGCCCTGTGCTCTGTGCCTCGCTGTGCTCCGTGCGGTGGGAATGGCGAGTTCCTGCAGCACCGCCTTCAGAAAGCCATCTCTTTGGAGAGCAGATGGAGAGAGGAGGCCCCTGGCTTGTGGGGGAGATGCCGTGTGCATGTGTACCTCAAGGAGCAATGAAACACCAGCTGCTAAGCCCCTGCCAACATCGGGACCCATGATTCCCGTTGCCATTGAGGAACCCGTTCACGGTGAGGAATCTTGCGCAATCACTTGCCCGTGAATACCACCCAAATACACAGCTTGTGCGCAGCAATGCCTTGTCCTGGGCTAGCGTTGCTCAGAGCTGAACATTTCAATTCAACGAGCAAAATCCATTTTGGAAAGGGTATCAGGGCCCGATTCAAAAGCCATCAAAGGAAACGGTGTGAATTGCCACTGGTCGTTGCTGTGCAGGGACGCCTCACACCGGTGAGGAGTTGCTCCCTGCTTTCCAAAACACTTTAGCTCACTTTTTGTATGTAATATTTCAAAAGCTTCACATACTTTTAGAGTGTGTTCTCATGCTTGGGAGGTGAATTGCTGGGAATTTTTTTCTAATGTAGGTAATTTAAACTAACTATTCAAATATGTGACCTTTTAAAATACTGGAGAATTTTGACATATTTCAGATTTCTGATAAGGCTGTACTTTAAAAGAATAGCTAAGAAAATATCTCCTTCTGTTTCTGTTTATAAACTGAGATTATGAGGGGAAAAAAAAACCCCAAACTTGTCTACTTGTTTCCTTTGTTAACATAACAGTTTGGGTCAGTGAAGGAAAATGGACTTGAAATAAATTCATGACCCTTTTTGTTTTTGAAGGGCCAATTCCTTTGTGAAGAATATTTTTCTGGAAGCCTGCTGCAGATAATATACGTGCTTTATCTCTTTAACAATGGTTGTTGTGATGCTCATAGAAGAGCAATTGCAAGCTACACTGCAGCTTCAAAAAGTTGTACTTTAACATGCCAATGACTATTAATGAAACACTTGGAAAAATATTTACAAAACCAGACCATCTCTTTAATTATTAGCTGTGCATTTTTCATTCAGTAATTTTCTCCCTAACCTCACTGATATTTGGGTAAATCAGTTAATTCTGTTGAAATCTGTGGAGCTACATTGGTTTACATAAACTCTGAGGAAAATTTTCTTCAGAAAAAAACATTAAAATATATTTTAAAAGCATACTTAGTATAAGAGCTTTGTCTCCATTAAAGTCTACTTTTTGGTCCTTTATGGTTTTCAAGTCCTTACTAAGAACCAGATTCTGAAGTAAGATTAGAGCAGTGCATCAGTTTCCAATTGATTGCCTTACAGATGTTTAAAAGCAAGTATGTTATCAATAGAGATTATTATCTCATGCAAAATATTCAGTGAATGCTAATGTTATTCTTTTCTCATTTAAATATAAAGATCAAGCCAAGGCCCTGCTTGCTTGAAGTAAAAAAAAAACAACCAAAACCCATACTATCAGTTGAACAACCTACTCCATGAACATTTTTAATAAGTTTTTTTGCTTATATTTTCCTGTGGACATCAGATGGGACTTCATGTCCTCCTCTAAGATCAGTACTTGGAAAGAAATCATTGCAGCCTCACATACACCTAGGCCTGAAAAACTAAACATCCAGAAAGAGAACTGATTTAAAATTATATTTCTTGACCTCTTTTAATGAAAGAGCCACCAATCTATTTTATAAACAAAAGATTTCTGGCCCAGAAATCTACTATCCTTCAGCAGCTTGGATGGAGATTGGTAAATAACAATATATTTAAAAATTAGATAAAGAAAGTACTTCTAAAATCAAAATATTAGTGTTTGGTTACCGACATTTTAAATTGCAGTGGTGGCAGCCATGAACATCAATCAGAAAGCAGCTATTGAAGACATTTGCCATCTTTCCTTATTTTTGGCATAATTTCACCAGCTGCTTTTTGTGGTGCTTTTCAGGCCACCAATGGTCAATGAACCAGATCCGATTAACACTACTTTAGAAGGTAAAAGTCTAAATGGCAAAACCTAGCTGAACTCACCACGTGTCTTTCTTGGCTTTGGAACAAGTCACCAGGGACTTATTCTTCTGTTACTTGTGACTTGTCCAGACTGTTTTTCTAACAACTGCTTCAAAACTGAGCTGTCACCCTAGTTTTGAAGAAGAAAAAAGAAAGACGTAGAAATCTTTAGAAAGGAAAACAGATTTAGTGCACTGTTGATGAACTGAATCATAAACATCCCCTTGCTCCTCATATTCTGTCTCTGCAACATCGCGCAGAGGGTAACACCCCGGGAAAACACATCCATAAAGCGCACGTAGAGAGAAAATGGACCAATATGAAACAAACGCCCAAAATATCATATGCCAAATATAAGCACAACCTTGACCTGATGCATCCTGCATGATCTGCTTAGCATTCGAGTCAAAGAGGGGAGAGGAGCTCTCAGATAATGGCATGTGGGCCTTACAGACCCAGGAGTGGGCAAAAGGCATTGCTCATTATTCCGTCAAGGACTCCACATGCCAGTCTATGCAATCTGATTTGCAATCAATTGCAAGTGATTACACATTGTTTATCATCGATTGGCACAAGGAATCCTTGAGAGAATAATGAGCTGCAGCTGATGACAATCAGAGACTACTGTCTCGTTGCAAGTTTGATTGCACATCCTTCCACTGGTGCAATTGAGCACCCACCACCACCACAAAGCACCACAGTAAATAAATAAAGGGTGGCATCAAAAAGCAAAACGTTAAAAGCTCTTTTGAAAAATAAAAGCTGAATGGAAGTTCTTCAGTATAATATTAGCAAGGTTAACGTCATTAGAACGCTTTGGATTAGAAATACAATAAAAAGGTTTCAGTAGATCTTCCAGCTTACCTTTTGGCAAAATAATATCTGGACAGCAGGAGGTCGTTTCTTTAAATATGCAGGATAAATTTTGGACAAAGTCATATAAAGGAAATCTGTTGTTTTTAAGGAAAGCATGCAGCCAAGTTAGAAGCCTAGAAAGAAAGAAGGAAATTTTAAGACAATCTGCTAATACCTCCTGGCTACCAGAAAGTCAGCTGGTCTTCACAACATGGCTTCTCTATCAACAAGTGCACAGACAGCAAAAGTAAGTAATTTTATCATGCTGAAGCCATGGGCATTACCAATTCAATGCAAAGCTCTTTCGAAGTGAGATACCCAGGCCTACATGTTCTAGAAAACAGCAGTTAAAATTTTAGTAAGCAGCAGACCATGGCCAAGACTGTCAGAAAGGGGAGTCCATCCCTGACTTTATACTGTCGTTAAAGGATGGGGTGTTAAGGATGGTGTATTCTTTGTGTACCTGGCATGGTGTACGCAATGATCAGTGCCTGGGACAGATTCTGGAGTTACAAATTTGCTTAAAAAGTAGCAGGAAATGCAATCACGTGTTGTACCTGGCTCAATACCAATGGAAATGTGATGAAAAATATACAGATTTCTTCACTAGGGATTTAATTTTTGGAAGTTTATATTCAAGTTAGGTCTTGAAAACTTTTCTGCTGTCCCAGCGGTATCAGCAGGAATTTTGCCATTGGCTTTGCTGGAACTGAGATGTTTGCCTTCTGATCTGGAAATCAGCTCCACGCAAATGGAGCAAAATAATTTTTCTGAGATCTTGTGTTTCATATAACTATCACGTTGTTCTCACTGCCTCCCTGGTGGTCAGCTGTCCACCACCGACGTCAGGGGTTTATTCCCTGTGTGCCAGCTTGTATGTTCTCCAGGATCCGCAACTCCTATTTTTAGCATTTCAGACAGCATGGATTCCAGCTGGGTTATCCTCCCACTTTAGATGATTATTCAAAAAAGGTCAATGCAATCTAGGGTGCAAAATTTTTTGGAGTAACTATCAGCCAGTGGCTGAGTTGGGTGCTTAGAGACCTCAATAAAACTGTGAAAGAGAGATTAAAATTTTTTCTGCACGTACCAATAAAGTATTCAAGTGACCAGGTTTCATTTAGACCTTGTTTTTCATGGGTGTCCCCATACCAAGCTCCTTCAGAAATCCTGTTTGCAGTCTTGTGGGCTCTAAATAAAAACCTGATGCTCTCTTCTCATTTAACCTTCACCCAATTACCCAGGCAGAACAGACCCGTGTCGACAGGCTCCCCAGTTCAGAGCCCAGTGTTAAAATACACCCACAAAACTCAGTGCTTTCTGACAAATGACACCAAGCGTGACTTAGCCCTCTCCTTCACTGAGAAATGTCGAGTAGAGTTGTACTGGCTTGTTAGCACAGAATACAATGTACTTGGTCTCAAACTGTAAATCAATATCTGTATCTGAGAGGTGACATTTCAACAACTGTGGAATGCTAGAGCCTGTTAGGATTTTTTTTTTTTTTAAGTGTCAGATTATAAACTTCATAAATAAATTATGAGCACACCTCTTACAACACCATGTGTGTTTGTGTGTGCCTGTGTCAGCACCTTTCTGGATGTAAGCACAGTGACCCTGGAAAAAATAGTCTCTACAGGTTTACACACTTGCCCTGTGCTGTAAAGTTTTAATTAAGCACTGACATACCCTGAGCCATTTAAATACCCTCAGACCCTGGAGAGGTGAAAGGAATCACAGAAACATAAAGCTGGAAGAGATCTGAAGGGGTCGTCTGGTCCATCCTCTTGCCCCAAGGCAAGACCAGCCAGACTTAGGAAATACCCAGCACACCTTTGTTGAATTTGTTCCTTAAAACCACACTGTGATGGAACCTCCACCACCTCCTCGGGCAATCTGTTTCAGTGCTTCTACTGTCCAAACCATCAAAGAGGATTTCCCTAATATTTAACCTGAATTTTCCTTCCTCCAGTTTAAACCATACAGAAAAATAACCAAACAGGGCAAGGGAAAAAAATGGTGAGAAAAAAGGGGAACTGGATGAAGAGAAGAAAGATGTTTAACTGGAAAATTGACCTAAAAGGAAGTGAATGTAAAGAGAAAAGGCTACGCAGGGGAGGACGTGTAGTTCCCTGTACAGGGAAGAGACTGTAAGAAAACATTTTCTGGGGGGAAGGAAAAGTGTCTGAGAGCAAGAATTTTCCTTTCAATGGTTTTCCCTTTCCCCTTTTATCCTCTTTATAACTTCTTTCTCCTGTACCTCTCCATGCTGCTCAGCATTGCCCTTTCTAAATATGCTATAGTTTTTTCCCTATAGTTATAGAGTTTTTTGTTCTATAGGTGTTACTGACCAAAGAGTGTACTAAATTGTCAGGATGCAGCTCGCCTGGGGAATTTCTGAGGCCAAACAGGGAAGCAACGAGCATCGGTGACTGTAGTTGAATGCATACTCCAGTAAAGAAAATTTTCAGACCTCTTTATTTATGCATATTAATACTTACTTACACATTGTGAGGAAGCTCAAGACAGAAAATGTTTAACTAATCTGATGTATTTTACATTAAAACTGGCTTTTGAAAGGCTTTTAAGCATCAGTTTATTCACCCTCCCAGCACCTCCCTGGAGCATTGGCAGTCCTACTTTACTTGAACTGATAAGAGCAACCCAAGTGGGTATAACATGGAAAAATAAGAAATCAAATCAAATCAGAGAGGAAACACTGCTAAGAAAATGTGTTAGTTTATTATTAGTAGGCTTCTGGTGAAAGACAAAAATAAAGTTTATGACTTCGACCTCTTAGATGTTGCAGTGAAACTGTAATTTAATCATAAGCTAATAATGTACCAGTTCCCCACTTCTGAGTAACAGAAAGCCATTGTGAGAATAACAGTCAATTTTCAGCTTTACTTGTGTCTTCACCATGGCTAGAAAACCTCTTGTTTCAAAAGACCACAAGAAATCTGGCGAGGTGATCACACACAATAGGAAGGCTGAAGTTATCAATAGAGTAATTTACAATAATTGTATTTGCAAATTGAACATCATTACAATAACAATAAGTATAAAATCCCAAAAAGACACTTCATGCTCTTGAGTAATTACATGCAATTAATTTGTATCTAATTCCAGACTCTGGCACGCTCTGTTCTAGCCTTTCTCAGAAATACTTGCTGGCAATGAAAAAATAAGATGCTGCCCAGGCCACCTCTGCTGGGAAAGCTTTATGTTGTGCAAGAAGGGTTCAGATTTGGCAAAGAGAAACGGTGAGTCTGCAGGGAAACGTCTGAAGGATCACAGTTTGTCCCATGGACGTGTGATAACAGTATTTATGCTGTTATTCCAGTTCGGGTCTTTGGCTCTACCTTCTCACATCACCTCTGCTGGCTCATGCTGAACTGTGCCCCTATAGACAGTATGGACATAGCTATTTTGCACTGGCCAAACCAAGACAGGGAAGAGAAGACCTTCAGCTCTCTTAGCTGATGTTTTCCTTTCCCATGCTGATGAGTGGGGAGTAGGAGAATTTGAGCCCAGTCTTCCCAAACAGTTTGTCACCAAATCATCTATATTCCCACAACTTAATTGAAGAAAGGAACTAAGGACCCTATGTTATCTCTGGACCATACCTCTTCTTTGGCTAGTTGTAGGAAGGTTTATGCAGACTTTCGGAGACAAAAAAAAAAAAACCCAAACAAAAACAACACCACCCCCACGCACACACAAAACAGAGAGGGAGGAAGAAAGAATATGGAGACTTTAGAGAATGCAAATATTTTTAGAGTCCAAAAGTAAAAATACCTTAGAATGCAAGGGCTTGGTTTCATGAGCATATATTTCAGACAAATCAATATTATTCAATGTGTCTTGGCACAAAGTTCCATGTTATAGCTCACTATTGATATTGATTTCCATCTACTGTTCTCTTTAAAAGTTCTGATTCAACTTTTAAAGGAAGAAAGGGGTTGAGGCGGAGAATAGGGAAATTAGAAAGAGAGTAACAGACGCTTTTACTGCTTTACTTCTTGTTACACGGACCTAGTCATGGCTAAGATGATTGAAATAATTTGTTAATATACATTGATTTATTTTTTTTTTTTTAATTCAACCCCTGTCGGACACCAGGAAAAGCTATGTGTCTTTATTAACAGACAGACATTCCAGGTGTACGAGTGGACTGGTTTTTGGTTGTTTTGGGGAACACATGGTGTACTGTACACAAGTTCCCCAAGCGGTACACTGGGTGTGGAGAAAACCTCCACAGCTTGCTCTTAGCCTACCAGAAGCGATGTCTTGCAGATAAGAATTCACCAAAAAGCTTCTGGCAAACATCATGAACTATCTAACACAGCACTGCCATCTTGGAAGATACTCACGATCAGCTTACAGCCATCCACCACCTCAAGTCATTACCTGCGCAAGAAAGTGCAATAAAAACCTGTACTGACCTACAGAGATGTTGGACGAGATGGACTTCTGCCTTAAACTACCGCTAACCTGGGTAGGAGAAAATGGGATCCCCCTGGGGCAGAAACGACAGCATCTCGGCAGGCAGCAGTGCTCAGCGCAGCGCCAGGGCCGGCTGGGCGAGGCATTGTGCAGGCAGCTGCCTGTCTTCGCCCCACGCGTGGATTTCAATATGAAAGGCACGCAGATGGGTGCGTGCTGCAAGATCCAAAATCATAAGCATCAGTTGTTGTTTGCTGTTATTATATGCAGCCCTGTACTGCTTTTTCTCTTGGGCAAGAGTGCGTGTGTGTGTCTGTGTGTGTATGTATATATATATATAAAAATACATATGTGTATAGGTATGCATATCATAGAAATGAAACCAGTACAATCTACAAGCTCGGCTTTGATGTTAACACAGTAAAACAACACGTTTTATTTGAAACGGCTTGTGAATAAATATTGTTGCAGGCATCACATAACAAGCGAACTCGAACTGCTACGCACTGTAGTGTAGAGGCTCTGTATAATTAGGTCAGTGTTATAGCTAAAGGGGGGAGGAGCCAGTTCCTAACGATGCAAAATACCGAACCTTTAAATTATGAAGCTTTCTCTGAGACTTACCTCCATCTGACGTTAAGGGAGATCTGTTCAATGTGTAAGTTTTTTCTGGAGGGATCTGTAGATGGCAAAGCAGCGATCTGCCGTTGTCTGCTCACTTGGAGTAAACTATCTAAAAGTAATCCAGATGTAGAAACGACTGCCTGAGTGGAAGAAATGGTGGGTAGAGGGTAAATCTCCCTGAAACAGGGAGAGCAGTTAGCTGCAGCGGAGCTTCAATGTTCAAGTTTTTACATTTTTTGCATATGCATCAGATGCTCCCGGGAAGGGTGACACTCAGAAATGGAGTTGTAATTATTTGTTTTGGAAATTAAGTTACGTGTTAAAAAACACATGTGCCTCGGGACTTCTAGCTCTAACAGCTACTTATGTTTCAGTAAACCAAGTGAATAAATGAACCGAGTGACACTGAGCAGAAAGCTTCTGACTCACATCCTCTCTCTCCTGACTGTAATAAGAAATGTCTTCAAAGCAAAATGTACCATTTTATGTTATCAATAAACTCCCCATAGAGTTTATGATAGAGTTATTTACCTCCGTCTGAACACTAAGGAGGGGTCTGAGACAGGAAAACACATTATTTTTTGAGATGTTTCAAAAATTTGTTTGTGGTGCAGCTCAGAATGAAACTGCACTAAAATAAAACAAAGTATAACCTGAGAAAGCATAATTGATAGCTGGGTAATTAGGGAACTAATTTGGGAGGTTGGAGACCTAGACAAAAATACCCAAACTACCTGCAAAACCTTTGTCTCCAAATTCATACCCTTTGGCAAAAAGTTATGATTTTTGAAAGCAGCTTTTTTTTCTAGCAAAGGTATTTTAACCAGTTCACCAGCATGCTAAATCCACCTCTTCTCATTCTCCACTTGACTTCCTCCAGTGTTTTAGGTTGCGGTGCCAGAACAGCAGTAATCAATAGCCCAGAAAATTGTAGTATTACATGTCACTGTAATGACTTGAACGCTAGTATCTGTGTTAGCTCCTTATCTGGCTGTGATGATGCCTACTGATTGGAAAAGAGGAGCACTTGCAACAAAGCTCCTCTGAAATTATCCTCCCAATGTGTGCACAAGGCAGCTGGGAACCTTGTGATAACAAGCAAGTCAATCTTCACTTTCTCATTGTCTTCGTTCAAACAATGGGTGAGTCTACCACCTGCCCAGAGGACTTGGCAGAGGAGCTTTCCTGCATTTGGCCCTAGGAAAGGGGGTAAGAGAGATTGGGTTCTTCTGTGCTGGGAAACTAATATTCCACATTGTCTGAGGGATTTTAAGTCCCACCTATTTATCCAGTGAGATGGAAAATATTGAAACGTGATTACATGGAAATTACATTGAAATGTGAATACATGTGATACGCACAAGTACTGTGTTGAGTGTGGCTTCTGTTATTTTCCTGGTAGATCTTGCAGATGTAATGGGGTCTACGCTGGAGTTTCATCTTTGAATAAGATCTCTCCGTGTCTCTCTTTACCTTCTAAACGACTATACTCCTTGGTTTCCAGTTCAGTAATATCAAAAAGGTGCTGTAAAGGCTGTTGCTAAGCTCCCAGAGCTCAGATAGCATACGCCTCTTGTGCAGGCACCGCACAGCGCATTGGTGCGTGAAGCGAGCTGGAGCTACGTGAATGCGTCTTGGCATTTTCTCTGGTGCCTGTAAGTGGGCTGCTCGTCTTGGAAGAGCACCTGGCTCCCTGTGGGCCAACACAACGCACAGTTCTGGGGATCAGCCCAAGGGCTCACCTGAGACAGGCTGCAACAAGGAGCAGAGGGCATTGGGTTCGGGGAGGTCATTTTTGAGAAGTGGTTTCTCTATGAGTGAAACAGGGAACTTTATGGGACAAGGAAAGCAGTTGGGTTTCAGCTGTATTGCCAAATTTAGGTGAGCAAACAAAGAGCAACAAATACAGAGAAGGCTATTTAGGAGATTCTTGGTGGAGTAGAGTAATGGCGCTTATTACTGTGGGCTTGTAAGGACGGTACCATCCTGCCAGCGAAACGAGCATGTATCATTCAAGGGATTCTTTGTTCTTCCTCTGTTCTTGTTTCCCTCTGGTTTAATGGGTGATGAGAAGGCTTTTTGAATCAATTTCTTAATGGGAAGAGAGATAGAAACCTGATTTCTTTGCTTTCTATACCACTTTTAGAAGCTGTTTATGGTGGTTGAGTTGGTTAAATGGTAGAAGACCTAACTGTTCCTCTCCTTTGTCAAGTATGTTCCAAAGGTTTGGGAAATGAGCTTGGTGCAAATAAAGGGCTCTGTTTCTCTGTCTCTGATGATTTTTCTGGAGGAGGTGGAGGCAATCAGCGTAAACCCAGGCCAAGGCTCTCGGTTTCTTTTAGTAGCAGAGATTGAAGATGCGTTTGTTCTCCCTGGTAAGTCCTCCAAAATGTGTGCATTTTCCCATCCCCAACTAATGTTAAGTCTCTTCTAGAGCTTACAATGGATGCCTGTGGGCTGAGGACATGATGCAAAATGTGATGTCACCAGGGCAACCTTCCTAGGGCTAGAATGAAATTCTGGTGAGATCAGATTAAATCATACGTCTTGCTTTCAATAAAGCACATTTTCTTTCCCTCTAGTTTGTCTCTGGATATGACAATGAATTCCTTTGATACAGACAAATGGAGATGGAGCAAATTCTGCTGAACACTTTCATAGGAGTTGGGGTTTGGGTGGTGGGGTATTTTGTTTGGGTTTTTTTTTTTTTTTTTTTTATCTGCGAGAATCCCTCCCATGTATGCTGCTCTCTTTTCATACAGAGCCCTTCAGTGAGCACAGTTAAGACACAGCATTTTAAAGTATGGAACTGGTGTTTCTTCTCTTCAACAGGGTGTTAACAGGAGGTTACAATTATACATACATTTTAATATGTAACTCTCTATTGTAAACAATTCAGTCTTAATATGTCTGGCTTTTGTTTGCTGTAAAGTTATACATTATATTTGGATTAATGATTCACTTGGCTGTGTAGTAATTTCTCTGTATAGGTACAATCTCACTCCAGTCATCCTAGATTATTTTTTAACATAATCTAATTTAAAAAAGAAAACCTCCTCCCTGTTTATAAAAATATTATTTGTTCCTGGCTTTCATACATATATTTGGAGGAAAGAAATGAGTGATACTGCATAATGACTAGCACTCAGTCTCTCTAACCACAAATTATGCACCTCTATTTGCAATTTATTCTAAATGCTCATTGTTGTTGGGGTTTTTTTAAACACTTTCTCTATGCATTCTTTCATCTCACCGTGCAGATTCATGTTCATAACTTCCTTGAATCCATACCCAGAAACACAGGTACCTGAGCTGGATTGTGGAATGTGAGCCACGTAAAGGCACGAGGGGCAGCCGGACACTTCTGTGATTGCTGTGAGATTGGGTTTAGACTCATAAACTAGTGGGTGGAGAAAGACAAAGACCAACTATTGCACCACCCCAGCATGACCAAGTCCATATAGGAATGGGGGTGTGTGAGTATCTCCTGTTGGTATTGGAGCAAAATGGAATAGGGAGGAATTGTTCCTGTGCTGCCCCGGGATGGAATAGCTTCCTCCCTCTTCTCTCTTGGGGCATGTCCTTGAGATATGATCTAGCTCAGTGAGGGAGAACACATAATCTTGTCTATATATAACAAGTATTTCTGTAGCATAAACGCAGATGCCTATCTGAATAAGATCCCTCTTACGACAAGTTTATTATGCGGCAATGTAGGAGAGGAATCTTTGGGTGGAAACGCTGGAAAATGCTGCTCTTCCCGTCGGAGGAAAGCTTTTGCTCGAAATGCTCTGGATACGGGATTAGGGTAATGAGAGCAAAGGACTGGGGGGGGTTTATCCCACTCAGCACATCCTATATGTGTTTCCATCGATGTTTAATAAATGCTATAAAGGCAGCGCTCTCGGTGTCACAGCAGAGGCAGCAAAGAAATGGGGATAAACCATAGTACCACACCATTTTTGCCATTGGTGACAGTGAAATGGGAGAATGGTATTAAAATAGCTGAAGTATCTCGCTGAGGATCCACAGAAATAGGGTTTGCTTGCTTAGTTAGGGAAGTACATGTTTGTAATCCTGTAGGTTTTTCTTTCATGGGCTGTAGAAATAAATGTGCCTTAATATACCAGCTGACTGGACATCCCTGTGTCCGAGCATGCAGACAGATGATCCTGCATAGCTTCACATTCATACATCTGCATTCACGGCTTCTCGATTCATGGCATAACTGTTCCAGAGAAGCTATGAGCTAGGTGCCAGGAAGGGGAGCAGCACCAGCCGAAATCCCGTCTCCACAGAAATCGAGGGCAGCATTCCTCAGACAACGGCTCCCACTAGTCCAGCCTCCCGCCCACCCTCTCCTCCCAGAAGTAATGCTGTGAACTATGGAATAAATCAGTTCTGCTTAATGGTGTTCTTTGGTCAACCATTGATCTAATATGTGTAGAACCAGGGTTTCAGCAGGAACCCTGAACACAAATGTTTAATCCATCATGAAGAGGAAAATGCAGGTCTCTTTTTTTTCAAACAATATAAAAGACCAATTTTTCAATGTCTCACGTTAATTCTCAATGTAGAGGTTTTGCGTAAGTATTAATGAACATTAATACATGCTTCATATATGGCTACTAATCTATTTTCTGTTCTTTCTAAGCAAGATAAATAATACTTTCCAATTCCAGCCTTTCAGAAGTTTGCAGGTCCAAATTAATATGATGAAATGGAGAGGGCTATCTCTATTTTTATCCAGAAGTAATGTATAATGTACTGAAGACCAAAGCCAAGTTAGCTGATGGCATGGAAATGGTAGGGAATACATTTAATTAATTATCATCACCGACTCAGGAGTTAAGCAATTCCAGCACGAAAAGACTCCAGCCAGCTCTGAAAACCAAATGAGGAGTTTGTTAGCTTGGGAAATACAAGCATGAGAGTTTATGGGACTGAGATGACCTTTCATATGAGCACGGCGTGGTTAAGAGATGAGTGTGCAGGGTCCGAGTTGACTTAATCTTACATCTGCCTTCTCTGCTGAGGAACACCAAACTCCTGTACGTAACATAAGCCCTGGCCTGATACTCCCATGGCTCGAGCTAAAAACCCCAAAGTTTCAGTCAATTTGTGACTCTCATATGTGGATGAGAGACATGTTAAGACACTATTTAGAGTCCAAAACCCAGGGAAAATGAGCCCATATAGCTAAAGACTTGCAGTTCACAGGCAGCAGAGCTGCATGCATGCAGGTGTGCTCAAGTAGAAGGTATGTATATGGGGAAATGTATTGCAGAATTAATGGCTTCAAAGAGACTCAAGGCAGAGAGGTGGCTTCAACACAGCCACAGCAACATGGAAGGAAATGGTGAATGTAGCTTCCTTGTGTGCTAAACTCAGACAGTTTCCTTCCCTCTGAGAATTTTCAAAATATAGGGAAATTTTCCCATCCTGAAGTAAAGAAAAAAAAGTTGGAAAACAAATTAAGAGCTTTGTTCTTTTATCATATTAATATGTTAACTACATTAAAAATAAACCTTTCAGGATTTATTTTCACTGGAAAAATGTGTGCACCAGGTATGGCTGTGATGGAGAGTGGGAAACCAGCAGCACTAACCCGGCTCCTTCCCCCGTCAGGCTGGTTCAGTGGGAGCAACATGGTGTTTTGCATTTCTGAAAGCGAAGCCACTTACTTGAGGGGGTTGGATAAACAAGTTTACCTGCCTCTGGACCTTGAGTTCCTCCCTCTAAGGCTTGTGCACATTCTTACACTACTTTTGTAGCCCCAGCAGACAAAATGAATTGCAATTACACCTCAAAGAGGCCCTGCTGCCTAACAGAGCATCCGCTAGAGGAGAGAAACCTAACAGCCTGACTCCTCAGTTACTCCAGTGCTACGCTTTATTACAATCAGTTGGACTAGTGGTCTCGGGAGTTGGAGTAATGTAACAAAATTATTGCATCCCTTTGAACTCCCTTATGCTGCAGTCAACTGAGTTGTTACCTTCAAACAAGTATATTTTCCAGTCTAGTTGTTTCCATTTTTTTGAAGACATCCAAAAATCCTCTGATTTTTATTATTTTTTTTTCTTTCAGATGCATCTATTGAAATTGAGAACGTGTCAAAACTATCTCTTGAGGTAGGAACCCTGAAGTATTCATTTCCTGAAAAGTTCCGCTTTGCTAGTCACAATCAAACACTAGCCAACGTAACAGGTCCTCCCTGGGCTCGTAACTGCCTTCTCAGAAATCTAACTTCCCATCTCCTACGATAACATTATCTTGATAGTGGCTTTGAGTCATTTTTGTGGATATTTACTGGGTGTTTAGTGACTCTCCTCTTGCCTTTAAGGGACTCATCCAAAGTCCAGCGAGAGATTTTTCCACTGCCTTCAAAAAGAGTAAGATAAGGCACTTGAAAAGATCATTCATTTAGGGAAAAGATGTTCTTTCTGCAAGTACTTACATGCTGCTCGGCTTGCATCTTTGCTAAAGGGATTGGAGGCTCTATAGTGCATGTGTGAGTCATGCTGGTGAATCAGAGTTTTCCCTCGTTTTCAAACTGTGGTTTTCTTTGTAATAAAGCATACATTGTATTTTCACAGCCAAAGCTCTACCATCACATCACTTTTACAGGCATACATACTAAAGGGAGAAACTATCCATGGGCTTAAGTATCTCATGCAAATAAAAGGGGCAGTACAAAAATTACACTTTTTTTTGTTGTTGTTGTTTCCAAATTGGATCATTTGAAAGGTGCAACAGGAGTTTCTTGTGATAGTTTCAAAATACAGGAACAGTTAAGCTGCTAGGTATGTTGGGCAGGAGACAGGCATTTCTATAACTAAGTTCTCTTCTGTAAGTCTAACCTTTATGGGGAAAAAAAAATGCACCCATTTTTCCAGAGTAACTCACTGCTACTCTATGATAGATGTTGAGTTCAACAAAAAGCATATGATGTACTGCACAGTGCTAATTATCTGGTATTTTGCTGTTCTGTCTTCATCCTTCTCTCTACAATATTAATCCTCTAGGCATTTCTGTTGTGGAAATAGTCTTGAAACCATAAAAACAAATGCCGTTTAGGATGTTGGGCTCAGGTGCCTGGTTAGTGTAAATCAGCCCTGAGTGGAGTATATTTATATTGCTATCTATCACCTGGAAATCCAGGCCGTTACCGTCTTCCTCATCCTTTCACAAGATGATCTGAGGCCTCTTGCTCCCAAAGGAAATGTGAAGCCCCCCCACCATGCATTTCCTATGATTGTGCCCCTCTGACAACTCATGCGTAGGCGGGTGATGAACTAGATGTACCTCTAGGTCCTTTCAGTGATAGACATCGTGATACATCAAGTTGTTTGCAACACAAAATTAGTTCATACCAGATTTAAAAAAAAAAAAAAAAAAAAAAGCCAATTGCCTTAATCATTAGCTAGGAAAAGAGAACAGAAATAGAGGAGAGAAAGATCTGAAAAGATTTTGGAACAACAGTTTTTAGGGTGTTTGATTTACTATTCAAGTGTGCGCAGCTGCTGCTTGGGGGGAAAAGGCACCATGCCAAGAGGGAGAGACAAGGGTAGAACAGCAACGAGAGAGGAGAAGTTTGTTTGCAGACTGGGCTACTAAACTGGCTTGGAAAAAGGTCCCCTCATTCCTTCCTCCATAAAATTTGTCTGAATCAGAGTCCCATCAGCTCACAGATACGCCACTTAAGCATCACTGATGCCATGAACTGATGGTAGGACCAGAATCCACCCTTCATTCCTCCAGTCCCATTTTCCTCAGAGTCAACATTAGCTGCATTAAAAGCTCCCTTATTGGTAGCATCTCTCTTGCACGCTCCCTCTCACATCTTTTGAACAATCAGCTCGAGTGGGAGATGTATAATTATTCATTTCAGTGAAATGATAGCAGTCAACGCTGCCTGTCCACAGCAATTCAGGCTCTCGGCGTGGCGGTAGTGCCGATACGTGAGAAGGCATAGAGCCTCAGTACATGACACCTGATGGGAACGGTCCAGGTATGGCTCAGAAACACTTGCCAGAACTGATCACAGCAGCCGCTTCCTTACTTTTCAACAAGGTGAAGGATGTCTCCCTTTGGACCCAGAGATTTGTCATCATTCAAGCACTGCTATACTTGTACAGACACAGATTGACTCAGTCTTAATAGCATTGATCGGCTCGCTCAGGTGACAGTCCTATAATACAGCCGTTTATTCTGCTACTCCCACCACCAGGCAGCTAACATTTTTCTCTGCTTCCTTTGATGCTATTTTTGTTGTTCCAGTCTCCTTGGCGTTGGTCACGTTTTGCGCTGCTGGAAGGTTTCAGCAACGCTCAGCTCTCATTCTGAGATACAAGGGCACGGGCTGATCCTTGGGCAATGGAGCCAGATGCCTTTCTATCAGCGAAAGGGAGTTTGAACCAGATTTTCGTGTGCTCTGCACTGATCAGTGCTCAGCGAGGGAGAGGAACTGGGTTTGTGTTACTGGTTTGGATTACTTTGTTTATGAGAATCTCGCTTTTGGTGATTAATGCCTGCACATTATACAAGAGCGGCTTCAAATTTCTCTTTGAAGCATGGCTCTAGAAATATTGCCAGATGATATTTCTTCCCAGGCAAATGATTCCTTTTCTATGGAAAATGGGAATTCTTTGTCAGTTGCAAAAGACCCTAATATGGTACAACTTGTCATCTTATTTACAAACACAGCCTCTTTATTCCAGTAAGAGGTGAATACACTGTTCAAACATTGGGCTGTTCAAACTTACCATAAACTAAGCTGGCACTGCCTTCCCAAGTGACCAGTTCAAAGGATTCACCAAACCAGCTATTGAATTCCACAGCGAGGGCTCTGGACGCAACATCTGCTTTTGCCTAGGCTCTGCTAGTCACCGCTTTCTGATCTTCCAGCACTCACTTGGGAACAGCCTTTGGATGAGCTGGAACTGCTTCAGTCTGATTTAACGTGCTATTTTTTTTTTTGTCCCTGTAGTTTAGTCACATTTTCTCTTACCTTTTCAGAAATATAAAGCTTTAAGGAGACATTTATTTAAATCCAATTCCTACCGGATTTTTGAGATTTGATTTATCATGCTCAGTGGTCATGCCAAACACACTATAGCCAAGTGCGAGAAGAATTATTTGAATGCAGATTGACATGAAGGAAAATTTTCAGAGGAGATTATGTGACTAAGGTGTACAAATCCCATTGACTTTGAAGTTTTTACCTAATATCTTTCTAATGATCTTAAGAGTTCAGTTGTCTGGTTTCCTAATTATGAATCCAATTTTCAAAAGCGTCTGTCAGACTTTTGGAAATGGGACTTAAATCCTTAAGTCACTAAAGAACTTCACAAAATTTTATTTCATACCTGCAGCATTGTATGTTAGTGGGTGCCTTTTCATTGAACTTAAATATAAATCAACATGGTTAACAGACAGGTAAACTGAGAAGCTGTGTGTTAGGACCTTGATTTCATTCAGCTGTCTGCTCGGGTGGTGTTTGTGAGCGGCAAGATGGTGTCTGTGGGCACACAATTCCAAACAAGGGACCTATCATAAATCCTAATTTCATCCAAACCACTCTGCTATAATCTCATTTTATTCTTTCTCATGAATTGTTTGTTTATTTGTTTAATTTGCTATGTACTATTTAGAATCCATTTCTTTTTTATGTTCATGTTGCCATGTTAAAATTTTGCTGTGGACCTCACTCAGAATTCTAATCTTTCCTTTATTATTGTGCTAATGGCCCTGGAAGATCCTCTTGAGCTTTTGTTGCATTCAGTTTCAAAAGACCCATGTAACAGCATTTTTGCCTCACTTCCTTTTGAAGACTGTTGTTCAGGGTGATATTGGTTACCATTTGGAAATTTTACAGATTTTCATCCAGAATATTTTTTATTTAATTTCATTCTCTGTCTTGCTTTTCTTGGGTGACTCCCTTTTCTCTAAAGTCATGCAAATTAAAATCCCACTTTGTCATCTGCTGAATATAGCAGTGTCAATGATTAAATATGTCCTTGGGATCAAATCTCTTGAGACCTTTACCCACTAACATTGTTCCTGCAGAGATCCCTCAACAATGTTGAGATACTCATACCAAAGCTAGATTAGATGCAGTTATCAGCTGACACCTTCGCCCATGGCAAAATATCCCTACAGCCCCAAATTGCTTCTCACTGTAACAGTTTTGGGGAAGTTTGACAATAGATGTTTTAGAGCAAGGTAGGTTTTTTTCCCTGTTTAAAAAAAATTATGTATATATGCATCTGCCTTGCAATCAATTTGTGGTCATTTGGCTGTTTATCCTTTATGACAGCAATTCAGTTGGTCTGACTGATATACTGATTTTAAAAAACCAACATAACAATAAAGGGCAAGTCTTTTTGTGAGGTGGTGATTTTCTGTTTGGGAGTTAGAAAAGAGTTATCCTAATACAAATTGTGGTTTGGGGCTTCATTTTCCCTTCCCTTTCCAGTGTGACTTTTTTTTTTTTTTTTTCCCCAATTTGTGTAACTAGTACACCTGACTAGTTCATCAGAAGGTGAATTTTGATCCACATTTTAGTGTTTCAATCAAAAGCACAGGCAGCTGTTCATTATTTTATGTGTATAATCCTGGATATCCTCCTCCCCACTCCCCTGACGTAAGATAAGTTCTTGGTATTTACACATGTGATTTTCTAGGATCACAACTGGCTTCCTCAGAAGTTATGCATCTTCCTTTTTTGTATGCTTACAGGTGATTACAGACAACAGTATCTTCTTTGCAGATTCACTGAATTCTGGTAAATGAACTGATCACCAGTATAGCCTTATCCTTTTCTGTAGAATTGATATCAAATTCATCAGAACAATCCAAACACTGATTAAGACGAAGTACTAGTTGATTTTGGTTGAGTCATCTTTTGTTTTTATCCTTTTCCTATCCGGTATCTCAATCTCATAATTACTTTTGAATGCCACACATGGTACCACAACCAAAACACTGTTTAAAATAAAACATGACCAATTATTTGCTTATTTACTACTAAATGAACATTGTCAAATTAAAACGTTATCTTATTTTCCACATGTAGTAAAGCTGAAAGGAACAGGAAAGTAAGGGAAATGGTCCAAACTCCTTTTCTGCAGGGATTTCTGAAAAGAAATCATTACAAATTACTTGAAATATGCATTTTTTTCCAAGGAAAGACACAAGTACATTCTATGAGGTAGGGAGGATTTTGAAGACAGCAGCGTGTATACAGTATTAGAGCTCAGCACATCCTTTCAAGTGTGATTTCTAACTGGTTTACCAATTCTTTGTTTTGGAACTAGCTTACCCTCTTGATCTTTGTGTTCAAAGCTTTTCTACAAAGACTTTGGTTTCTGCAGGCTTTGGAGCAGCCCCACGGTAACCCAGTTCTTTATGTCAAGCATATGGGAAATATTTGGACTAAATTGGTTTACCGGTTCACTGCAAAGCGGAAGAGGATTGTTGAAATCTAGGTATCTCCCTGCAAGCTTTTGGATATAGTTGCAGCTTAAAAATAAAGAAAACACCCATCAATCTTGCAAGTTATTGAAATTTTTAATGCATTAGATCACAGTCATGCAGATCCACACTGGGAGCTATGAGAAGCCCCAGCAGTGTGATCTGCACTGGATTCAGATGAACTTCCCAAATAAACCTAGTCTCAAGGGGTCACCTTGAAAGCACCCATTTTTGAAAATGCTTCTTAAGTAACCAGACTGAACAAGCAAGTCTGTCAAGCTTTCCTTGGGACAGCTGTGAAGCCGTAAAGCATTCCTCAATGGTTTCCAGGGGCAGGTAGAATTGCAGTAGGCCTTCTTGACGTATTTCGATGCATCTCAGTTCACCAATAGCCTTTTGTTTTCAGGAACGTGAGGCTATTAGAGACAGTTTAACAATATAGAAGTAAACCCTACGTTAAACCAGCTAGCAGCCACATAAACCTACTTCATTGCAACTCGGCTGCACAACCTTCCATATATAATGAGCATCTTTCTCTGTGCAGGAAAAACCTTCCCATAAATGCTGTTAATCTCATTCTAACCATACTTTTGTAAATACAATGACATGGTCAATGGTCCCACTGAGACCACATTTCCCAATAATGAGGGAAATGGTATTTACAGGAAGGACTTAAATATTTCTTTTGTACCAGAGCATGCATTTTTGCATGTAGTATATGAACCCCCTAATACAACTATGACTAATGTACCCATCTAATTAAATTTTTACAGCATTCCAGCATGTCGGTGTCAAATGTTTGCCTCCAGTTACCCTCCTCATAACACTGTCAAATAAACTTCTGCTTTTCATATTTAGTGTCTGCCTGCCTCCCTCCACACCATGCGAAACCGAGGCATCACCATCATCTTCATGAAGACATGAAAACTGCCTTCTGCTTCCTCTTGTCCCAGCAGTGACCCCTAAGCTTTTAACTTGCCATTTCAGATCTGCTATTCTGCAGGAGGATCCCGTGTACTGTTATTAATGCAAGGATTAGAATTTGGAGTTAGAAGATGATATGCATATGCAAATAAAAGGAAGCAAACCATATATAAAAAAACTTTATTTGTTTTATTTGCAATTTTCCCTGCAGAAAAGTGAGGCTTTCCCACTGACCAGATAGCTGCTTGGAAACAATTGGGGGAAAGATAAAACAGGAAAACAACAAGCTTAGGGCTAGTAACTGTTAGGACATCAAAGCCAGGTGAAAAGGTCCATAAGGCACCTCTAGGTTATATCCCTCTAAATAACAAAAAGGTTTATGTCTGGGGATAAAGTGGGATTACTCCCCCAAGTCAGGCATCACCAGAAAAAGAAAGACATTGTTTAGTTCAGTCTGTTTAATCTTCCCCTTACAACACAGGCAGGTCATCATGCAATCTCCCTGAATCCCTAGGTAAGCACTAAATTGTTGCCTTTAATTAGTCTGCAAGTTATAGTTTAAATGCAGTGGCCTGACATCTCAATTAGGTATGCAAGATAAGATCCCAATAAATGATTTCTCAGGTCTCATATTCTACAGTGAGGCCTTCTGGAGTACTGACACAATGGGTATTCTTCTCACCACGCAGCAGATGCAAACAGAGGCATTCAAAGTGCGCTCTTTTAAAGGAGCACTGCATACTGCTTTAATCTCTTACTTTACATGCTTGTTATTTGAACAGGTTCTAGAAAATAACCCTTCATTAATATCATTAGGAGTAAACCAGGGCCAAGTCCATTAGCTGCCTCCTAGCTGTAGATATGGTTGAATCTACATGACAATAAAACACTGTTTTATCAATCAACTTCACATGAGCATTTCAGGTTGAAAAGTTTCTTCAGCAGCGGATTTTCACCAATGAGTAAACCACGATGAAAGCCAGGACTTCTGGTGATTCTAGTTCCCTCCTCATTATAGGGAACAGCGCAGATCAGGGTTTGGTACAAACTCAAGCTCTGTGCCTCAGGGTTTGTGTTTTGTTTTTAGAGAATGTGGGACATTTATTTTTCTTGCAAATTGTTGAGCCTTTGCCACTTACAAAAAACACCAAGCAACGTCAAAGGCATTTTTAAGTATGATGGGGCTTTTTGTAGAAGAAACTGGGCAAAATATAATCCAAGAAATTATTATTAACATGTCAGGCTTGTTCTGAGGAGACTGAAGTCTTTTTTTCACTTGGACCACAAAACAAGGTTTAGGTTATGTCAAAAGAGATGAAGAGGCAATGATGCAGCTCTTAAATTCAGGATGCTGAATAATCCTGCATTTGCTGCTTAGGTTGCCAGGTAAAGTGTCTGCAAATTGATCAGTGCCCAGGACTGAGATAATCATCAGGGGCTGTGTAAGTGGTCTTACAAAGAATGCTAAGGGAAGGCATGGACTATGTAAAGAGTTAGGGGTCTTCCTCTGGACCAAGCAGAGAGATGTCCTTTTTTAAAAATTCATGGTCTTGGGTCTTCCTTCCATGGGCACTCAAACCCTGAATCCTTTCCCCTGAAGTGGAGAAAAGAGGGCTCTTCTCTGCCCCGTAACGGGGCTGGAGGGAAGGTGGGACCAGCCTGGGAGAGGCTGGGTGCTGAGAGCACCACTTCCCTCCTGTCCTCCACCTAAAGGCATTCAAACCCGCATCTCTTACCTCACCCTGCTGAGCTTCCTCCCCATGGGACTGTAGGACTTGAGTCACTTACTGCCCTCCCAATGGAAAGTGCTCCCCTTGGTACAGAGCACCGCAGCCTGCCTTCAGTCGGAGAGGAGGACACGTGTGCCAGGACCCCAGCAGACTTTTAGGTTGCTCCAAGATAAGGAGGGAGAAGCACAGAGGATCTAAACTAGCACATGACAAAACCCAAATCCTATCCAAATTTCACATTTGGTGATTAAGTCTTTTGGAGAGAGTACCCGAATTGCCGTGTCGGTGGGTAAGCAGTAAGCTGGTTCAAACAAACAAGTGCTTTTCAGCAGGGGCTTACTCATAAAAATTTTCGTATCTCATTAACCAGTTGATTCTGCAAACCTCCCCCACCCGTTAATTTTTTCCCCCCATCGCTTTCCCTTGGCATGCTTCCTATTTCTCACAGCAGCAGCTGCGCACAGTTGAATAGTAAATCAAACACCCTAAAAACTGTTGTTTTAATACAATGTCTAAGATTTCCCAATTCTCTTTTTCCCCCTTATTTTTCTTGATAACCATTCTGGCTCATCTTTGTCTGGTAGTAAAATAACTAAATCTGGTAGCAAAAGCCTGACCTGTGTTTTTATTTTTTGTGGAAATTAGTGGGTAGGTTAGTAAGTGAAAAGCAAGTAATCCACAAGCAGTTTAGATAAGTGGATATTACAGGCTTGTGTTGTTAATTGGTATTAAATACATTTTTTAAATTACATTTCAGTAGCAAATGACTTTTCTCATCAGACTCTCTTGTGGCACAGCTATTTCTTTCTTCATCGTGGTTATAAGTCTTTGGAGAAATCAGTGTATGCATCCCCCGCAGCCTTCATTTCATCCTCTCCCTGGGCCATGCCATCTGGCAGTGTCGTCTTTCTCTAAGTCTTCAGGTGCCTCTGTTGGCCTGAAAAACCTTCTGAAAGCAGGTTGAGTTCACCGCGTCTTAAGAGACATCCTCTCTAGGACGAAAGCACCTTCACAGCTTCCCAAAGGTGCTTGGAGGCTTCCCAGCCCACGGTGCAGCATCAGACGTGGCTTCCTGGCTTGAGAAAGGGTGAATGAATCCCCACCAGCAAGGCTGCAACTCTTTGAAGCAGATAGTTTGCAGTAATCAAGAGCTCAATCTGCTGAAGAAGTTACTGAACTTTTGTTATCTCTGTACGACTTGGCTTGTCTAGTGTGGGACACACAACTTCTGGGTTAGTGTTCACATCTCTGATTACATGCAGCACTAAGGTTTTTCTGTTTTGTTTTTAATCTGGGCTGTGCAGCGGGACCAGCCAATGGTAAACCCATCTCAGTGAAATGCCGTCTGTTATGAGTTAGGAGGAAAACTGTTTTAATTATGCTTGCAACATGCAAATTGCAGATGCAGTGCCAGTGACACTCTACCAGTGTAGTGAAACTGCACATGGGGGAAAATGTCCTTCCCTTCAAGAACAGCCTTTCTGTTCCCTTCTCCTGTGAGAGGGGGACTGTGAACACCACCAGAGGCAGAGCATGGGGCAGGGGTGTACACGCAGCAATCACATCATGTTCTGCCAGCAGCTTTTTCTAATAAGCCTCCAAGAGCAGCAGTAAAATCTCTGTTGCTATCGGCGCAGCTGGGTGAATAACAGCGCCTTTGCGCTCACTGACAAAAGCCAGGAAATTCAAATTCCTGTAAGACGGCTCTGGTGGGGACAGAAAGAGGTCCCCAGTACCCACCGGAAGCCAAAATCTTCAACATGGCTGCTTCGGGTCCATGCTGCAGTTCTGTATCCTCTGGTTGAAGCTGGGAGCCCTCATGGGGATCTGGAGAGACTCTGGGAACTGAGAGATGTGGAAGAGTAATGTAACCTCCTGGCTGCCCACTTCTCTCTTTTCATAGAAAAGCATCTGGGGAAATCACTACTACTACCTCTCTTTATGCTCCTGCTCCCTTCTTGTGGGACATTATGCTTTTTGTGGCTTTTGGTCTTTTGAAGTTAAGTTTGTTATACAGTCTTGGTGAGTGCTTTGTGGCTTGTGGCGTGTGTAGGCGAAGAAAAAGGACAGGGCTGTGCCGAAGGCAGTTTGGTCTCTGTCGGTAGAACCGGCTGTTAAAATCAAAGCCAGTTTCCTAAACCATCTTTAAAAACCACTCCAGCAAGCTCTGCTCCCTGCTGCTTGATGCCCCTGTCTTCTCAAAGCCACACCACCCATGCTTGTTTTGGCAGATCGGTTGCTCTTCTCCTCCTTTGCCTGCTGAAGTCGTAAGTCCAAAGCCTCCACCCATGGTCCCATGCCTCGCACCGGTTTCTGCTGGTCTGACAGCACGGCCAGCAAGAGAACGGGGCTGGGAAAGGTCTGCAGACCTTTCTGGGCTAAATACCTGTGGTGTGGGACAGGACTGACTGACCGACCCTGAAGCGCATGTGTTAACAACGTACAGCACTGCAGCCAGCATTAATGATTTGCGGACAGGCCGTAGTATTTCAACTAACCAGATTAATACCTCATCTGGTACACAAATTCTGTGTAGCAGTACAAGTTGCACGCTGTCCCCAGAAGACCATAACAACTGCTCTAGAGCCATTACCATCTAACTAGCAAATAAATATTTGGGCACGCAGGCTCAATTGAAAATGTGGATTATTTCCTGAGAGGCTGCAATGACTCCTCTAGGTAAACACTAGCTCAGGGCCCTCTCTATAAAGCAGATTTTTGACCTGGTGGACCTTGGCTGGCAGGCAGGCATGTGTGCCTGGGCAGTGAGCCGGCGGGCTGGGCTTCGCTGCGAAGACAGCAAGCCCCAGGCCGGGAGCAACGTCTTGTTTCATCAAATAACGTGTCTTCCACTTCCCACCCTGTCCCTCACTTCTTTTCCGTTTCTCTTCAGAGGAAACAAAGGTAATTTTCCAAGCAAGGAACTAATGACATGAGTATTTAAAAAGCTTGAAAAAAAAATGCTTTTGAGTTTAAAATTAGAGTTTGTCAAATGAAGCTTTAAGAACCACCGTGTCGGGCTCCTTTTCCAGGCATGGTAAAATGGGAGGACTTTTGCTTTTACATTTATGGGTTATCTTTTAGCAGACAACTAACTTCTTCCCCGCTTCCAGGACACCTCCAGGTCAGCTCTGAAAGGCTTTTTCTCTCTGCTCTGACTTTTTTAGTTGAGTTGCTCCAAAGCACGTTTCCATGGCTGAGGGAAAAGTTCCAGAAATAGGTTAAGCGTTACGCTCCCATTAAAAAGATGGATTTGGTATTGAAGTTAGGGAACCAGATAAGCTCAGAGGAATATGAGCAAGATACGGAGCTCTGCCTCCCTTAGCGGTCAGCTCGCTCAGTGAGGGGTTTGGTGACTCCTACCCTAATCCCCGCAGACTGTCTGGTGACTACACTGACATCAGCTGGCTTCAGTCCACGGTGCTGGAAGGTGTCCGTATAGTAGGATTCCCCACCAAAACAGTCTCCTTTGTTCTGAAATACCACTTTAAGCTGAGATCAGAGTCCATGGCAAATGGCTAAACACTGTGCTTGTTTCCATCTGTCCTTGGGGAGAGGCATCTTCATGCCAAAAACACCAAGGAAAAACGTAACCCCAAAAACTGAAGAAGGTTTTTTTTTTTTGGGACAGGTGACGTTCAGAGATGCTGAATATTCTGCATGGTCAGCACGAACTGGATTTGCAATTCTGAAAATCAAGGTTCTTGATTTGTGTCACTAAACACTGAGATTCAGGGCTTCACTTTAAAAAGAGGTTTCAAAGATACCCAGAAAAGCACGAGCCTATTTTAGGTAATGTTAAGTCCCAACTGCTCTTCTGTGGTTTTGAAAATCTTTCCCACTCTCCCCAAATTTGAAAACATTGTCTTCAAGTGCTGTCAAGCTAGAGCTCCTCAGTAATGCTAAAATTCACTTGAAAGAATGCATTTAAAAATGAATACGCTCAAAGATTATGCATGGATTCATATGCATGGATTCAAAGACATTGTCTCATAGGCAACAACTGCAGCATATTGAATCTCATATTGAGGAATCATTTCACAGTGCTTTACTGTATGTTTTAGTCCTATCTCTTTGCATCTTTATCAGAAGCCCATATATGTCATCATTCATCTCTCTCCTTGAAACAACAGAATTACAGAATTTGCTTGCTGAGAAGTGTTGAGGTAAACTTTTTTTTTTTTTTTAAGTGATCCCTCTGGCTCTAGGAGAGGGGACCTGCACGGGGATTTGCCCTTTGAGGAAGGTGAAAAGTGCAGATGGAGTTCAAAGTCATCTGGATTTGAGCTTTTTCTCATTCTCTCCGGGCCGATGAAGGCACAAGAAATCTGGTGAATTAATCTGCCATGGAGGGGAAGGCTTTGCCACAGACACCAGATACACAATTGTGCTCAGGATGTTTTTTATTATGAGAACTTACACTCTGCAGGGAAGGGGAACCGGGGGGAGGAGGGCTTTGAACAGAGAAAAGCACCAACTCCCGTGAAAAAATTAAAGTCTTTGCAAATATCCCCTGCATCCCTGCATGGAAGGGGTTCTTGGGGAGATTTTTAAAAAATCAACAGCGAGAGTCTCTTCTCCCCAGCAGTATTTCTTGATGATGACAGAGCCCCTCTTTCCCTTCCCCCCTCGCTATCAGCTGGCTAATCTGCCTGCACATTCTGACACACAGCTGCGAGAGATGAAAACTGTACTGTTGATAGATGAAACTTTGGATAAGATTACATGGTTTTGAATATCTTGATGACATATTTGTCTGAAAAGTCTTTTAGAGGACAGCCTAATATAAATGCACGGAAATGTTTCTAATGACTAGCATTTGTCTACGTACTTGGTTTGGAAGATTAACATTCACGTGTTCTTCGACTGTCATTTGCATTTGTATGTGGAGGCAAACTTTTCAATAATCACTTCTTCATGCCGAGAAGAGTTAACAATTTATTCAAAATACACAAGGCCAAATTAGTCCCTTCTGTAAGGCTGGGAGCTCTGGTGGAGTTGCACCAGCGGTGGATTTGGCTTCGCTGTGCTCTGCGGCAGCCGCAGCTACATGCCCGGGAGACGGCATGCACTGACCTTGCCTGTGGTAACGACGAAAGTCCCCCCGTTAGAAAGACAGAGCAAACCACAGAGCAAAAAGGGGGGGGGGGGGGGAACACCCAACCACCCAAGGTCAGGACAATTGCATCTTTCATCTCTTCTGCTGTGCTGAACCCTGGGTTGTTTTCTATTTTGCACTGATAAATGAATGCAGTAAGACTTATTGTAGTGGTTTTATTCTTATTGTCACAACACCCAGTAGTGTGGTTGGACCTCCAGAGTCTCATTTTTCAGCAGGGGGGAGGGCAGAGATCACCTTATTTTGACAAGTATTGCCACTACCAGTAAGAGTATGGCACCTGGATGCTTTTGAATTCAGCCCTGGCCTAAAGCCTTCTGAATTTGGGGATTTTAGGTGCCTCAATTGCTTTAGACATTGGCCTTCGAGAACTTTTGAAGAAAAGAAGCTTCCATTCCTAAAATACAGAAGTGCTTCTGGAAATTTGGCCTCAATCAGGTCACAGGGAGGATGTAACTGTATTCATTCACCTCAGTTTTGCCTTGATACAACAAGTATTGATGGAGGAACTTCCTTACTGAGGGTCAGAAAGGGCTTTGCTGGACCACACATTAACGTGCACCTTTACATTGTCCACTAATCATGCAAAAAATAATTAAGTTTCAGCTATACTGCAGTAACGTGAAGCCCCTGCCCTCCTTCCCACAGACAGCATAAAATGAAGATACTCCTCAAATCTGGCCCCTAGATGATACGTTCCAGATGTCTGGGCTAAAAAAATGTAACTCAACACTATAGAGCTACACTAATGAAATGGTGGGGTGTCCTTTCCAGGGCCATGCAGGGAAGGGGGCTACATGGAGCCATACCATTCACAAAGCTGGATGGTGCTCAGCACAGCTGGGAGAAGAGGCGGCGTGTGGGAAGGGGAGTTGCAGGGCTGAATATTTTATGAGAAATGGTTGGGGTGAGGAAAGTCAAACACTTGCAGAGACTGGTGGAGCTGTGCATCCCTGAGAGCTTTGGCCAGTTGCTTAAACATAAATGAACCTTTTGATCTGTCTTTCATGAGCTCAAAACCATTTCTGTGAAATCAGCAGGTACAACCATTTGTACTGATGCTGTGATGCTGTGGTTCTTTCGTTACAGAAGACTCTCGCCTTGGTGTTGCTGGCTGCTGAGCTGCCCGCAGGCTGTGCAGACCCTTGAGGAGGATGCTGCACCCTCCATTGGCCAGGAAAAGGCAGGAAGGAAACGTCTCGAGACATTCTTCTGCATGGGGAGAATGGTTAGGAGGACCCAACAGGCTGCTCATCTGTCCTCTTACTTAACGCACGCTACTGTATCATTTTCCAATCACCTACTCTTACTACTTTGAGACTTGTGGTTATAGATGAGGTATTTTAGCACAGAAGAGTTATTTAGAGCTAAAGTTTCCTTAATACTTGAAATTATCACAATTACCTGGTTGCTTGCTCTTGAATACTGCACATGCTTCTCAAAAGGCTTCTGGGTTGAGCGTGTCTTTGTCTGGCAGTGTTGTACAATCGCAGATACAATTTCATTTTGCTTCCTCTTCACATACAACTGTGTCTCTGTAGACTTGCACTGACACTCTTTCCCCTTTCGGAATATGTTGACATCTTGATGTCTTCTCCGTAGACTCACACTGACACAGTGTTAGGGACTTTGTGATGACACCGCAGCCCACGTTAGTGAATGGTGAAATAGCCCTGTCACAAACTATATTATGAAATATCAAAACTGTTTAAAAATGTAGTTTTCCACAAGAAAAAAAAGGAAAAAAATCCCGAGGGCCTTGAGCTTACCTTGAGGACTGATCTGCTCAGTTATATATGAATATGGATGCATAAGTAGAGTATTTTAACTTACGACAAATATAAAGAAGGACTTAATGCCTATATGTTATCAAAATTCACAGTATCCAGGAATTATGTTCTTGACTTGTGAACACACCTTAAGATATTTCTCCAATACAGGTAATTTAAAACTGTGGTTGAAATGACATTTGATACAACATGTTTGGGTTTTGGTTTTTTTCTTTATATGAAGCATAATGACCAAATTTGAACTGGCCAAAATCTGGGGGTTTTTTTCAGTTACAAATATAATTTATACTTGAATACAGAATCAAGTATTCTTCCTTTCAGAAATGGTGGCATAAATTACTCCAGTGCACTCGGTTAATTCCTTCTGAAAATGACTCCAGTACACATTATTAATTTCTGCTGAAAATGACTTTGATGCTTGACAGGGTTTTGTCAGAGTTTATTAATGAAGGCCTCACTATGTATGGCAACAATTGGTTTCTCTGTTTCTTTTGACAGTTCTGAGAATCTAAAATAGGTCAGGTGGAGACGGGTGAGATTGCCCAGGCTTTACTTCTTTGCTACTCTTTTTAACCATTGAAGACTGCAACCAGTAGAACATAAGACCGAAGAAAATAATAGCTTTAAAAGAGGTGCAGCTGTTAGAGAGGATTTTTCCTATTAATATTTGAGACTGTCATTAGATCTGGGATGAGATAACTTGGACAAATCAACAAGTTAAGACAAATAGTTTTGATTTCTTTGTTTATGGAAAAAAAATCACATTTGCTTAAGAATGTTGGAGAGGTGATTTTGTCTCTTAATCCAAAAAGTGATTAATAGTAAGGCAGGCAGACATGCAATTGGAATTTGACCACACAGGACAGAGTTCATGAGACAATTTCAACCCTAGTTTAAATGCTACATGGTCTAATGAGCCTCAGTACGTAGTTATTTTCTCAAATGTCTGCTGCGCAGACACCTCAGATCTGGAATCGGAAAATCCAGCTGTGCTCTTGCTGCTTCTCACAACACAGTGTAATTAGAACGTGCTGATAACTCTGTTGATGCATGAGAGATAAAAATCCATTCTACCCCATGCTGGTGGTAAAAACGTGGTTTCATCAGTAAAGAGAGCAGATATGAATTAAAAACACACAGAAGACGACAGTATCATTTTCACCAACACACTCCTCTGACATCACTAACATCAGCACATGTCGTACACTGCTGCTTTTTCCCTTGCATGGCATTCATCTCGGCCGTGGGTCAGGACGCTGCAGAGAATAAAAAGCAGTGTCCACGACCCTGGGAACCCTCATATCAAGAAGCCACCTACCCAGTGGCTCCTGCAGCAGAGCTCGTCGTGAAAAGCTCCTGCTGCTCCGAAGTCAAGCCTCTCGTGGAGCTAATTTTTCTTATGCATCCTGGGATGAACTCGTCACACGACTTTTTTATGAGTAGGGGACATGACGTTTAGTCAGTTTTTCCGTGGTAAGAATTTCGTGTTACATATTGTTAAAGATGACTGAAATAGGTTATGTACACATCAAAATGAGTGAACTTTTACCTTTCCTATTGCAAGTTATCCGTGACATCCTTGGAAATCATTGACTTCTCAGCTATTGACATTGTTGGGGGAAGAGGAAAAAGGTTCATCTTGCAAGAAATGCTGACTCAGAGATTTCTCAAGAAAATCTGCTTTCTTAGCTGAAGAAGAAAGATTCATTATTTGCTCATCTTGGTGAAATCTAATTGTTGTATTTATATTCTGTATTAATTTGATTCAGTAAAGATTCCCGACGTAGGCAAAGAAGCCAATCGTAATAATTTGTTCTGAAGCTTTTATTACTATTGTGTTTTGAATGCAGGTATTAAAGCAGCAGTGGAGCAGCAGATGCTATCCCTTGCATATTGCTAAAGATGCCACCTATGCAATTCCTAAAAGCATGAGCCCTTCTAATGGGAGGAAGCAGCAAAACTCCCATTGACTTCAGCTGGGTATAGATTTCATGTAGGAACTATGGGGCAGCGTTACTTGCTGAGGAACAGTTAAAGTAATTTGCAAGAAACAGTTTACAGCAGCTTTGACTTCTCCTTTGTACTTTGTACTTTACAAAATAGAGTCGCTTTCCATATATAAAAGTGACTGCTTTGCATTAAAAACAAGTTTTCATTTTAAGTTGAGCAAACCTGCTTAAAAAGAGGAGGCAGTTGGTACCAGTATCTGTGACTTAGTGTATATTTCTTCTACATTTTCAAATACTCACTGCAATTCCTACTTATTTTATAGCAGTATCACACAATAAACATTGCTTTTCTGATTAAGGGATTGAAGGAGAACTGAATTATAAACAGTATTAATATAAGAGGGAATTTCTATCCTGTGCTCTGTAGGCCTGAGTTTATATGACCTTAAACAATCAGTCTGAAGAAGTCACATCAGCTGCTGTACACATTCCACATTACTGAGGAATTAAATTAAGCAGCTTTAATATCTGTGAAATGGCGCAGGCCTGAAAAAGAATCGTTCCAATTTATGGACTTTGTATCTGATTTACTAGTGCATGTCTAGCAATTTCAGAGCTACCAATTGCTTTAAGACCACCTCCAAAGTGTTTTTATCACTTACAGTAAATGTGCTAACATAATGTTTTAATTAAACAGTTAAAGTGCATCAAACAAATTTATTGATGCTGCCAGAAAAAGAAGAAGAAAAAAAGAAGAAATTCTGCTATTTGCAAAATAACCTGATCTACGCACCGTGTTGTGACCCTGGTAAGATTGCTCTTAAATATTTCAGCTAGTGTCTATAAATTAACAAAAAGCTTCCCCTCCCCTCGAGTTCCCTCATTTTCCATCCCCGACCTCCAAATCATACTTTGTGCATAAAAACATGGTAAGAGCTTGTTGAAAGCTATTCAGCTATAATATCAAATGGTTGTGAACATCGCATTTATTTTTGCTCCTTGAACACAGGCCTGATATTGAAATGATATAAAAGTCCCAACAGCACTTTATATTGATGTTGGCATTAAAAATGCTTTTTCCGTTAGTGAGAGAGGAGTTCCCCCTTAAAAAAATAAAAGCCAATACCAGGCCTATCAAAACTTTATCATCCTGTTACCACTTGGGCACTGTATTAAATATTCACAACTGAAGCTGGTTTTCATTAAAAATCCTTTTCCCTTCTGCACTGGGGATCACAGACTTGACACGGCTCCAGAATTCCTATAACCCTTAAAAAAAGAGCATTACATTGACATCACCTGAAAAGACGCATTCAGATTTCATCCCAGTTCATTCCCAGTTTCATGCTTGCAGAAATGATGCGGGGTGGCAGGGGCATCTGCCCTAGGAGCACTGTGGTCCTTCTCACCACCTCCTCTAGTTCTGCTCATCGCTTTCCAAGAAGGTGGACCTCGGGGAACGTGGCACGGCGGTTCAGTGCAGAGAGGTTATTTGCAGAGGGCTAAATTATGATTTATGCTTTATGGCACCAAAACTACAGGCATGTTATTTGTGTACATAATATGGCTTGGGTTTTCCTAGCGAGGGGAAGAGTATTTTGTCTTCCTGAGTAAGCATTCGTTTTAGAGACTGATAATCATGGCAGGTTTGCTTTCCTACATATCTTTTCTTACATACATCTGTCGTTGTGTATGAGAGAACAGCTAAATACCGTGGGTGATAATACGAAGGGAAAGCATGTTTCCATACCAGAGAGACTTACAGATGCTGGTACCTGGAGATGGTATTCTAAGCAATTCTTGTCAAGGTTAGTACTGCCTGCTAACAAGCGGATATACAAATGTAAAGTGCATTTCATTTATATTATATTATGTTATATCATATTTATTACATATCATGCACAATTCAATTTGCTCCATTTGTTCAAACCCAATAACTATAAACATCACATGGTTGGAAAGGAAACGAGTGAGGAACCCAATAGCTGTTGGATCTGCCAGGAAACAATAGGCAAGGCAAAATGCCATGGCAGAGCTGAGAGCTGGCTATTCCTGGGAGACTAGTCTTACCTTTGTTAAGAGAAAAAAAAAAAAAAGAAGAAAGAAACAGAAGGACAAGTAATTTCATCATTAGGCATCAGAACCCTCATTTTTGCCTGTCATTCAGTCAGGGGTTACATGAAAGCTGCAGTGTCATCTACCATAAGGCACGATAACTATTTTAATGGTGGTAATTCAGGGATGTGAGAACCACCGCTAACTCTTCATTCTTTGTCATCTCCCATCACATACTGACTCACCCCAGCTCTGCTTAGTTGTGCCTCAGAAGACAAATCTACTGCGGGGTGTTACTCTGGCTCATGGTTACTTTGTGGTTCACATCTATTTTTGTATCTGTTGTCTCCTGCTTTATATTTAGCTCTTTGGGCATTCTAGAATTTATAATGGAGCCCAATCAATGATGTGAGCCACTGAGCAGTAACACAGTGTGAATATGAAGAAATAATAATTGTGGCTTTCAGCATGAAGGTGGAGACATTTTTCTAGAGAAAAGAAATAAAGACCTCAGAAGAAGGGTGCAGCATTTCTCTTCATATCACTTCATCGTGCATGATTTACCATTGTGTTCTAGGGGACTGATTTTCAAAAAGAATGAATTTTGCATTAAATTCTGAGTATGGTTGCTGCAGAAGATAAGATATTTGCCTATTCAGATGATGAGCTGGATGCATAAGTGATCACATCAATGGGTAATATGCACATTCAGTCATGAGAAAAAATTTGCATGCCCTGTAAAGACCTAAAAGTTGAACATCTGGCCTTTTCTGTGGCACCTCAATTTCGTATCAGTGTCTTCTCTTCTTTGAAAGGTTTATTCCTAAAACCGTCAGATCATCACAGTCTTGATACAACATTCACTGCACACTGTTCATAAAGGAGCCAAGCTCAGCTGTGGTGGGAATGACTTTAATTGTTCTGCATTACAGATGTTACGCTAACCACAAAGTCCTTGAGTCGCACATGACCGGACACGCGTGAAAGGAAAGCGGGTGCTCTTCTTCTGCCATGCCAGAGGGAATTAGGACAGTTTGGGTTTTGTCCTAATGGAAAAGCTTTATTAAACTGCTATGGCATATGCTTTACACAGGATTGATAGCCAAAGACAACTCTCTCCTTCTAACCAGCTTTTATATTTTCCAGAAATATATAGTTAATTGTCAGTATGAACTGTGAAGAAAGAATACCTAAAATGAGGTAAAACTAAGTACCAGGTACCATCCCTTTCCTCTTAGTTTTGTCCTGCAGCCTGCTCACCTAACTGATGTCCCATCCCTCAGCTTTCGGCTAGGTTTTCTGGTAAGACCAAGAGCTACACCTGCCCAGGATACTGTATGTTGCGATATTATTTTTCTATCCTATTAATTTGGAAGCATGGTGATGAAAATTGATCCTAGCCAGATCACCAGGCACTTCTCTTGTGTCTTTTTACTACTACCTGGCTGTTGATGCTGAAGAGCATTGATATGCTACAAGTGTTCCCTCCTAAAACAAGTCTCCCACGTCTCGTTGTCTTTATTTTTGTAATTTTGCCCGTGCTCCAACCACTCCAAGCCTCTGAAGAAGTTTGGATTTGGACTTTGAAGCTCTGGTTATAAGTCATAGCAATATTCTCACACATCCCAGTATATTAGTTAGGGGACTTGCGAAACAGAGGAAGGACAGAGAGATATTAGTTGAAATTCCCAAATGAAGGGCCAAATGCTGAAAAAATTTCTCTGCTTTTATTCGCCCTCAACTGAGACAAAATTCTGGTGTAGCATCAATAAATAGTTATCTGCTAACTAATAAAAGATAGTTTTCTGCTAAGTTCTAGTCATCAGACTTTCAGTCTGGGTGGCAATGTTAGGAGGTTCAGACCTGGGTTTGCAGGACTACCATTCAGGAAATAAAATCGTGTTAGGCTTGAACTACATTTTTATGTTTTACATTATAAAGAAGCTACCGCTCCTGATGGGAAGCCCTGCTTCTAATCCTGCCAGCTGCCCTCCGAGTCTAAAGGAGGATGATTGTCTCCAGACCTGGGTATTGTTAAAAGCAGGTGATAGGGAAGATAACGAGGGGGGGGTTATGAGTCATTCCTGCTTATGCAGACTCTTTACATGCTTGTACTTCTGACCCCAAGATCAAGTTCCAGATAGCGAAGTACGTAAAGTTTAGTTATCTTTCAGAGAAGCCACAAGTAGCCTAAAACTGAACTTCTTTTTTTTCCATGAGGAAATCCTGCAGAGCCCGACTCTGCTATGGTAACTGCAGCTTTGCAGCACCTTTGCTGCAAATCGCCATCACAGGAATTCACCCTGACTTTCTGGCTAGCAATCAGAATGAAATTTCTACACAGACAGAAAAATCCTCTCTGAAGAAGGGTGCTCCGGGAAAATGAAAGGCCAGACCCGCAGGAACTGTCACCTCCGCTGATCTAACAACAGTTTGCCCAGCTGAGGCTTGGGGTGAAATGTTTACTCATCTGCCTTAGCCCTGGAAAATGAAAAGGAGGTTAAAAATTAATCTCTGCAGCTGGCAACTGCTGGAGTGAGTTGACACGGTGGTGCAGGTTTTTTCCAATACCAGGAATGTTATGTAGCAGTGGAGTGACCAGACATCAGGCTTCACATGTGGTAGCCTGACCCATACGACTCAAGGCACTACGTGAGCTTTGTGGAGTTAAGTGCACCTTTTTGCACTGACCTGCTTAGTTTTGGTGATACGAAGGTGTTGGTATCCCGAGTCTTGACTGTGACAGTGCCCATCCGGCTACGGTCAGCCTTGCCTTCCCAGCTGGACTTGCAGAATAATATGGCATGGTGGATACCTTTCCCTTAAATTTGCGAGGGTAGACTTACTAATAGCAGGTGATTTGAGGAGTCTGGAAAACTATCGAAACCTTATGGTGTATATCACCTCTCTTACTAGTGGCTCCTAGTGCTTGATTTTGGATCATCACTTGCAAAAGGACATAGCCAAGTGCTGCTGGAATCAGCTTGAGGCTGAACCTTGAATTTCAGGCAGATAAAAAAATAAATCCCTGTTAGAAGAGACTGCAGGGGATGGAATCTAAACCTGCTGGGGCTAAACTAACACCAGAAAGTGCTAGCCTGCCACTACACGAGGCCAGGCTCTAAGTAGTTTGGTAGTTACCTTAACAGCTATAAAAGGTGTAAATCTGTAGAGGGGACAGAAAGAATAAAGAGAGAAACTGCCCTACCTGTCTCCTACTCCACAGGGAATAACGCAAGCTACATTCACAGTAACTGATCCGAGTAAATGCTCTAAAGGGAGAGAAAAAAGCTGTGACTGAAATCTCTGTACAAATTACAGGGAGACAAGTCTGTATCTCCAGCTCGCTCGCTCGCTCTCAGTTTAATTCCTGTGCTGTGCAAATAAGTAAGACCCACCATTGCTAAAGACCTTTAAGCCCCTTTGCACCACATATTAAATATGGAACTAAAGAACTTCAGGCATGGAAAGACCCCTCCAGCAGCATCACGAGGTTATTACTGTTTCCCCAGAACAATAAATGCAGTGAGCGGGTGATAGGTGTGTATCGTCTTAAAAAACATCTCAGGCTTTACAGTAAGAAGAGGCACCTTCTTTCTGTTACGAATTTGAGTAGTTGTAGAAATGTGCTCGTACCTTGTGTGGATGACTCCTGGGGCAGGGGCAATAGTTTTTTTGCTTTTCATAAGCCAAGCTGGTCTTGAGAGCAGAGGAGAATTAAGCTGAAATCGGTAGTAACATTTCAGATGCTCACAGCGTATCACGTGTGGCCATTAGGGCAGGATTAAATAAACATAATTAGAGAAATGGTTCTGCAAAGGGATTCAAGTGCATACCTATTCTGCACCCTGCTTGAAGTACTAATGCTGCTCCACCGCTAGAAGCAAATGCCTTTTGAAGGCGGTTCAGAGCCACCGTGCAGTCGCTTAGCTTTATAGTTTGCTAGCTGCATGTCATCTTTGAAGGCTGGGAAATTGCAGTGGCAGTACCGTGATTCCCAGCCGAGTGAAGCAGACACTTGACACATTTCATCCCTTGCAATTAAGGGAGAAAAGCAGAATCGGAGGAAAATTCAAGCAGCATTTTAGCAACAGACCACTCCCTTATCAAGATGAAGTACGAGCATCACCCACAGATATATGCAGGACTGATGCTAAGCACAGACAGTAATAAATGCATGTGAACTTTGCATGAGAAAGCCTCACACTTAGAAGACTTCGTTTATTGCTCTTAGTCATTTACACACATCCTTCTAAAGCAAGGAAGCTCAAACATAATCAAACCCTGCGTGCAAATTACCAAGTCAAATGCTGTTGTTCTGTTCTGTTCTCTTTTAATATCAGAGCGCAACCTCCCAGTGCAAAAATACAATCTTGTGATAAAATGACTAATACATGACTAAAGCCATTTTCCATTGTGCAGGCATAGCTCTGGGGATCATTTGTTTTTCATGGTAGATCCCTCAGACAGTGAATTCCTCTGGTGGTTGGGATTATATTAATGACCAGGACTGTTAGTCACCTCAAGGGAGCTGAAATAGGATGCCACTCCGGTTGCCATTATTAATTCCAACTACAGGTGTGAAAATTAATTTCATGGGTATTTTTATCATTTCCTTTTAGTTAAGGATTAGAGTTTCCAAATGACCCAGACTCCGGATGGAGACAAATCTGAATCAGGTCTGCCCAGCGCTCCCATAACAGTGACCTAATTCTGATGGCGAAGGAGGGAAAAAAATGAGATATAAGACTTTCCACCCCTTGCTTGGTGAAGACAATTAATGACACTGAAAGATCTCAGATGTCATCATGACATACATTTCTTTGCACCAAGACTCTGTAAAGCAATCCAGCAAATTGCAGGTTGTTTTCATTTCTGTGGAAGAATAACACATTTGCCAATAGCAGGAGAAAAAAAAGGAGAAGTTAAATATATCAAACCAAATCAAATGTAGCTGATTAGAAAGCTACAGTTTCCATTTGCTGGCACTGGGTGCTGTTTTCACATAGATTTTCTGACAGATGCTGCTCTATCTTCATAGTCAAGACGACAGCTCCAGCAGTCAAGCTTCTGCCACAGAAATCAAACCTGGCATCGTTAACCATAGGTGGAGTCCGGCTCTTGAATTGGGGCAATGGAAGGGGAAAGGCTG
Source organism: Balearica regulorum gibbericeps (assembly GCF_011004875.1). Lineage (NCBI taxonomy): Eukaryota > Metazoa > Chordata > Aves > Gruiformes > Gruidae > Balearica > Balearica regulorum. Next base: position 6,512,727 of record NC_046196.1, read on the forward strand.
GAGAGGAGCTAGCTCACCTTGGCTGGAGAGGGCAGGAGATGCAATCAGCTGGAGCCGTTATGGAGGAGCAGGCTGGGAAGGGGGAAACATCCCCCCCCCCTGCCCCGTTTCTGCCCATGATTAAGCCTCAACTCCTGCCAGTTCAACTGGTGAAGGTGTTGGCTCCAAACCTGTCCTATATTCATTGACACCTCCTCCTGCCAGAGCTCGATGAGTAATGCTCAGAAGATAAGCAGGTTAGGCCAGATTCAGTCAGATAATTAAAGGTTAGAGGTAACGTAAGATCCTTATGTGCTCTTATACGTACAGCTCATCTGGGGTTTTGATTTATAACACGTTGCGCTCATAACCACCTTTATTCCTACAGCCCTCCTCATGTCTGAGGCACTTTTGTCGTGTGAGCAAGCGCTCTACCCGCTCCAGAGATGGACAGAGCGTACCAGAGGTCCTGCCCGAGGGGCGCAGGGCCCGGACCTCCCTTCTCATCTGTGCCGCAGCCATCAGCTCCCCCCCATATCTTTACGTCTCTTTCCTTATTGCTGCCCTGCAAAGCCTTTTCGACCTGATCTCTCTCTCCTTGCGCTTCCCCTAGCCGTTCCTCTCTGCGCCCCCCCGAGCGCACGGCGGGGGGAAAAGCCGCTGCTCGGAATTGGCTCCGCTTTGCAGTGACCCTCCTGGCGCAGAGGGCTGCGAGAGCTGGGGGGGGGCTTGACACCAGCCAGCCCTCCTTTCTTATAATGAACCTTTTTAGGTCACCTAAGCCAAGAACCTTGTGTTGCTAAAGACCCCATCAGTTACTTGAAGCAGTTAGCGTATTTTACTGTTTACACTGAATAAGCCCAGCGCATGGCGCTCAGCCCATCGCACGCAGCGCAGTTTATCACCAGAAATTAATGAGTCTGTGCCATCTCTCACTTCAAGATGTTAAATCACAGATTTGTTTAAAATTTACTGAAGTTCATAACTTTTAATAAAGACCGTCTCAACCTTCACAGTTACACATCAAGACATCACATCGGAATCATGGCCTGCTCACCACTTACTGACGATTGACTTTAAGAAAGAGATGGCTTATAAAATTCACTTATTTTTTCATGCTGCCACTGCAACTCTTCCTTACTGTTGAAACAATTTAATGCAGAGCAGAGGGGAAAAAGCAGCAATGATTTTTCTGAGCTAGAATAGATACAAATGCAGTGTGCATGTCACAGGACATTGCCAGGACAGCTCAGATACATAACGTTAATGTAACTAACAACTGCTTTATTGTCTGCCCTTAACTAATATTAGTTTTTTGCTTTTGGAGAGTTCTCAGATTAATTAGTGCACGAGTTTTTACCAGGTTCCCTATTTACCCACTTCAGCTAATTTCAGAGAAAACACATTATATAACTGAACATGATCATCCGAGTTATAAATGATAAATTCCACCATAAAGCTTGATAAAAATCTTTATTGCAATTTCAGGTTTTATTTCTTTTAGATAAATAGATTTTTTTTTAACATCAAAATGTCTTCATCGATTTTTACGTTTAGGCAAAGCCATTCATGAAAATTAGTAAACTAGGACATGCATCATGAAACAAGCACAGTACAAATCTCGTGACACCAACCTTTAACCACGTCTTGAGTCACTTGCAGCTGTTCAGTTGCACCTCTGTGCTGCCTTCCCTTCAGACAGAGAAATTGTTTCAGGATCATACAAAGTTATTCGGAGTATTTCTAGCATTTTATGAACGCTATAAGCAAGCAATGAGAATATTCTGATTGCTAAAACCCAGTCACTTTTCATTCAGACTCAGGGTACGCAGAGCAAACTCACGCACTCAGGTGTAGCACCGATGCTGCGTCTTCCGTATAGCGACTGTCAGGCACTTCCAGGGGAATAAAACAGAAGCAGCTGCTAACACACCTTGCGATTCCTAGAGCTAAAACACAAGCCTGCTCGGATGCTACACAAAAGCAACCGAGATGTGTGTTTAAGCCTGCCTTTTCAGACTACTTTTTTTCTCATTTAGCAATAGAAACTTTATATACAAATGCATAGAGATTGTATATTTAGGGTCTGTGCAGATTGGCCAAATAGGAGGCTGTATAGGAAAACAGATTTTTTTTCCTCTCCTTTTGCACAGTTCTCAAATGTGGCAAGTCTGGTTGATTCTGTAACACTAATGCAAAACTGGAAAGTGAAGAGAGAGGAGAAGCAAGTTTCATTAACAGAGAGAATTCTACATAAAATATACTGGAGCTGATGGAGGAAAGGAAGAGACAGCCAAGATGTTCAGCTGCAAGTGGAGTCCAATTTGATGCTCAGTGTGAGCTTAAAGGGAAGATTTTCTCAGCCTTAAAATAAAAGAGCAGTATCAGACACGTATGGGGCAGAAAACTGTCATCACAGAAATGGATTGGACCAGGCTGGGGAAAAGCGAGAGTGGCGAAAGCAGCTCATTTTGCTGTGCTACATTTAGAGATGTGCTCATTCGAATGCTCCCAGGAGGACTTGCTTTATGCGTCCAGACAAAATATACAGGCATCCTAGCACGCAGTATCACGATGATAAAACTCGAGCATAAAGGACACCCACCGCAAGTTAACTGGGAATTTTGCCTTTGAATTTTGGGGAGCAGACCTGATTTCCTGCCAGCGGATCCGCTGATGTCTTTCGTTTCTTGTAGCGCCAGCCCTTTGACATAAACAAACTGCTCACATCAAGGACCTGATCCTGCTTCCGCTGAAATCAATACGAGTTTTGTCACTGGTTTCAATGGGATCGGGGATTCAATCCCGCAGTCCTGGAAGTCAATAGGGTTGGGGTTTTCTCTACATAAGTAAGGCTGCATGAATACTGCAGAATGGGCCTAAATTATATTGATTATTTGGATTTAAAGCCAAGCATAAAAACAGGATTAGGGGAAAGAGAGAAATGTTTGAGAAAGTGAGTTTTGAGCAGCACACGTTCATGGTGCGCACTGCGTCAGCGGGAACTCAGCCGGAGTGAAGGCTGCAGTGGCAAAGCCTCAGTTAGCCAAGTCTATCGGAAAGTATTGGGGGGAAAAGAGAGGAGAGAAGAAATTCACCGTGGAGATCCTTTTTCATCTGCTCCTTCTAAAGGAAACCTTCGAGTCACTCATTCTTTATTAAAAACAAACAAAATATTGACAGAAGAAATTATCGTCACATATAAACACATAGTAATTGATTCTGCTTCTTTGCTGCTGCTTCTTTTCCCTCTTCTCTGGTACAGGGCTGTGCTGTGTTTCTGTAACACTACTGGCAAATCAGAATTTATTGTACATATGTTTGCGTTCCACTTAATAAAAAATATACCTACATTTTCAGATAAACTTTGTTAGTAATTCATGAGGTAAGTGACTATTTATGCTAATAAGGGAGAAAAATATTCTCAAGCATAATGCATTACATAAATTTGAATGCAAAATGTTCAATTATGAAGTAAATACAGGTAATGCAAATAGTAAGTTACATCCAATAAAAATATATAAAGAATGTGTCTTCAAAGAGAGAGAGGCTTTTATTTGCATCTGTGAGTTGTTTAAAGAGAAAAGAATTAATAAATACTGAATTACTCTTATGATGATTTAGCTCATAATTCACCAATCCGTAACGACTCCCAGTAATCAGACTGTTGTTTCATACCCTCCAATATAAGGCAGGACTGTTTCCTCAGCAATTTTATCCCTACCAGATTATCTCGTCTGATTCTATTAATTCTCTCCCATAAATCTGCTAACAGTGATATGTGATTTACTTACCCTGTTAACTGATCTGAAGACTGTTAAAAGGATTTATCTAGCACTGCACCTAGGAGCAGTCTATGCCTTATCACTCTGTTACTCTGAAGAAGTCTTTCTGAAATCAATTTGGCTGGTTTCGTAGTTAAATTCAGCGGACACTGTTTAGTTCTGCACCATAAAATAAGACGCTAGATAAACAAAAGGAGCAGTAACTGTACTTAACGTGTTGGTCTTGATATGTGTTTAAGTTATAACAAATTACACTCGGAGTCCATATAACTCATAACCTGCACGTTCGCTTCTGCTAAATCTTCCGTGTTAGATACACACACACACGCACGCTCCAGCAATGGAAGGTCTTGCATATGCTGCTGGCATGCTCGTCCCCATGCAGGGCGATCCGAGCGTATTTGGAGTTAATGTTTCACGTCCCCCCCGCGCGATTTGTCAGAAAACTCTCCCGCAATAAATATACATTAGTTTGAAGGCTTATGAACCAGGTCAGCAGCAAACTGGGAGCAAGCAGGGCTCCACGTTAACGTCGTCGAACAGAGATGCTTAAAAACAAACCGGAGCGAGAGGCTGCGAGAGGGACGCTGGAGTTTTCCCTCTGCCTGGCTCAGGGCAGGATTGTAACAAACAGTGCTGGGAAAAGGGAGCAGTCTGGGGGAATTGGCCTGCGATAATTGTGGAAAAACTGAAGACTGAATAGCTCTAATTGAAATGAAAGTGTGTGATTGTTATGGAAGAAACACTGTTAATAGAGGACTGTAAATGTTTAGACACCCATTGTGAATAGCCAAATAATAAAGAAAAATACTCCTAAAATGAGAATTATATAGCGTAGGGAGGAGAATGTTGCTTCTGAAGGTTATCCAAAAATTGCTAATAATCTTTTTTTTTCTCTGCTGCGCTGAACAGTAGAGGCATTTTGGTGCAGCAGTTCTGTGTAATAATCACACAAGAACAATATCGTCCAACTAATAATTTTACTCGCTGTTCTGGTAGGTCAGAGCTTCAATTTAATTTGCAGCGCTTGCTTACATTGGTATCAATTAAGAGATGGTCCCCATTAGCTCACACAATTTCATACTCTTTGTCTCGAGTTCAGAGTTTACTCAGGAAATTTACTCGTTTGCAAATGTAACACTTTGAATCCTCACGTCCAAACAAACTGTTTTATGGGGCTGGAGCCACATTTCCACAGCCATCTATCAAACGGGCAAGTGAAATACTACGATTGTACATTCTGAAAAGCAATAACCTTTTCATTTAAAAATATTAGCACACATTTTATGTCTCTCATAGGTGAGCATGTTAAGTGATATACAGTACCACATTCGTCTTGCTCAGGGAAAAAACAAATACAGGGGATTGGACTGTTCTGGGGGGATTTATGCTGTGAGCCTGGAAGTTTTGTTGATTCCAACGATGTGAAGAAATAGGAAAGCCAGCCCGAGCAGTTAAGTTGTATTAACTTTGTCATGAATCGCAATCTGTAAGATAAAGCTAGCAGATGTCCACGGCTCTGGGTGTGCGCGTGTGTTTTGGGACCGTGCAGAACTACATTTTAATGTTGTTAGCGATGTCGGTAGCGTTTTTTAGCTTTATAGAATCGCCTCTGTGATCATCTCTAGATGTAGTTATCTGCCTAAATTTGCAGCGTGCCCTCCCTTTTTTAGATGCCAAGAACAGTACATGCTGTATGACTTTCAGATGTTAGTACTGGCACTCGTACTGATAATGGCATAGTCAGAAGATGTTATCCATTCGTATATCCACTAGCCAAGTACTATTTCCTAAGCAGAGATTCTTTGGCTATTGCAAATGATGATTTTCACAGTCGGTGAAAAATTACCCAGAGACTTGCCCGCACCTACAAAGTAATACCCTCTGCGCAGTTATAAATAGCAGACTCCGAGGGGGAAGGGATCGGGCAAGGGGAGAAGGGAGGATTTGAAGTACAATGTTCAAGAAGCTGGTTTAATATATGACCAAGTGTCAGAAGTCAGGTTTCTGAGAATTACTTTTCAGATAAACAACTTTATAGCACTGCACTTAATCTTACTTACTAGAGACATCTCATTTATCACGGAATTACAAGTAACTTTAATTCTATCGATATTCCCATAAAGCCCGCTCGGAAAATCGAGCCTGGCAGCCCCGTAGGCTGCGGGTTTCCCCGGCCCGCGGCGGGGGGGGGGCTCCGGGTGCAGCCGGGCCGGGCCGAGCCGAGCCGCGCCGGGGCCGGGCGGGGACCGCGGCTGCTGCGGGGGCGGCCACCGCCCCGACGGCGGGGCCCGGCCCGGCCTGGCCCGGCTCCCGCGGCTCCGCACCGGCCGGGGACCGCCTCGGCACTGACCTTTCGACGAGAGATGGCGCTGTCGAGGTTTAAACCGAGCCGCTCCGCCGCTCCGCGTCCTGCCCGCTCGCCGCTTCCACGGCACCCCCCCGGCCCCGGCCCCATCCCCCTCCCGAGGGGGGGGGGGGGGAGGTAAGGAAAGGAAGGCTAAAGTAAATACAATTAGTTCTAAATGTATTAAATTAATTAGTCCGGGCCAGCAGGCCAAGTGCGGCGGGGACGGGCACGGGGCTTGCAAACTTGCGGGGCTTTCGCACCTCTTGGCGGGCTGGGGGGATGGAGGGACCGATGCCCCGTCCCCGTAAAAAACAACAGATAAATGACAGGGGCGCTGCGGGGGGAGCGGAGCGGAGCGAGTGACCCGGCACCGGCCCGGGGGCAGGTATCCGCGCCTGGCGCGGCGGAGCCCCGCGCTACGAGCGGCCCCGGAGGCGGCGCCGCGCTGCCGGGTCCCTGCCGGGTCCCCGCCGGGGCGCTCCGCCCGGCGCTCCCCCTCCTCCCCGGCCGGCCGGCCGGAGCTCCCCCGCGCCCTCAGGTGCCCGCACCGCCCGCCCGGGCGGGGGCAGCTCCCGGGCACCCCGCCCGCCCCGGGGCAGGGCGCTCGCCCGAAGGAGCGCACGGCCGCGGGGAGCGCGGCGGCCGGGGCCGTCCCGGCGCGACGGCGGAGCGGAGCGGAGCGGAGCGGCAGGAGCGGAGCGGCAGGAGCGGCCCCCGCCGCGGCCCCGTCCCGCACCCGCTTACCCGGTGAGTCCGGCGGGCAGGAAGGGGTTAAGGCGGTCCCCAGCTGACAGTCAGCTGATGGGGCCCTGACTGACAGCCCCGAAAAGTTTCCCTGTTTCCTCTTATGCTAATGAGGGCTGGGATGGCGGCAGCCCATTGGTCCGCCCGCCGAGCCAATTTCCCATTTGACGTCAGGAGCGCTATAAAACTCAGCAATGCTTTTAAACTCTCCTGCTGGATGAAACCTTTAAAATATTTTTCATCTTCTTGCTGTAGCTTTGGGGTCGAGGTTGGTTGGTTTTTTTTTTCCTCTCTCTCTCTTTTTTTTTTTTTTTAAACTATTATTATTATTATTATTTTGGTTGCGATATCGACTTTGATTTTTTTTGTCTTCGCTCTCTTTTCCCTCCTCCCTTCCCCGATGAACCTCTCTTCTCGCTCTGCACTTTGCATGAGAAAGCCCAGAGGAAAGGCACCATGAAGTGTTAAAAATAACAAAACAAAACAACAACAACAACAAATTTACTCGCAACACCACCAGCTAACACTTCCAGCTGCAGTTTGCAAGCTGCAAAAGAGAGAGAGAGGAGAGAGAGAAGGGAGGGAGAGAGGAGGAAAAAAAAAAAAAAAAAAACCCTTTATGCAAAAGGCGAATAGCAAGAGCCCCTCGCTCTGATGCATCAGCGGCAGCGGAGACTCTGCAAAGGATAACGCGGAGCGGGAGCGAGAGCAGCCGGGGCGAATTGGAGCGGAGGCTGCGAGGGGCCGTGGCGAGAGGCAGAGGCAGGAGAGAGCGGAGCAGAGCTCGCCAAAAATCAAGCTGGCTCACCCGGTGGCAACTCAGAGCAGTCCCCTCGCTCCCGGAGCGCACCCTTTCTGGAGGACTGTCAGCAGCAAAAGGATGGCATCAGAACTGGCAATGAGCAGCTCCGACCTGCCCACCAGTCCCCTGGCCATGGAATATGTTAATGACTTCGATCTGATGAAGTTTGAAGTGAAAAAGGAGCCGGTGGAGACCGATCGCATTATCAGCCAGTGCGGCCGCTTGATCGCCGGGGGATCGCTCTCTTCCACCCCGATGAGCACGCCCTGCAGCTCGGTGCCCCCGTCCCCCAGCTTCTCGGCGCCCAGCCCCGGCTCCGGCACCGACCAGAAGACCCACCTGGAAGACTACTACTGGATGACGGGCTACCCGCAGCAGCTCAACCCGGAGGCGCTGGGCTTCAGCCCCGAGGACGCGGTGGAGGCGCTGATCAACAGCAGCCACCACCCGCTGCCCGGCGCCTTCGATGGCTATGCTAGAGGGCAGCAGCTGGCCGCGGCCGCCGGCGCCGGCGGCTCCGTGCCGGCCGAGGAGATGGGCTCGGCGGCCGCCGTGGTGTCGGCGGTGATCGCCGCGGCGGCGGCGCAGGGCGGCGCGCCCCACTACCACCACCACCACCACCACCCGCACCACGGCGGCGGCGGCGGCGGCGGCGGGCACCCCCACGCCGCGGCGCCGGGCAGCGCGCCGCCCTCCTCCGCCTCCTCGGCAGCCGGCTCCGGCGGCGGCGGCGGCGGCGGCGGCGGCGGCGCCGGGGGGCTGCACCACCCGCACCACGGCGGCGGCGGCGGCGGCGGCGGCGGCCTCCACTTCGACGACCGCTTCTCCGACGAGCAGCTGGTGACCATGTCGGTGCGGGAGCTGAACCGGCAGCTGCGGGGCGTCAGCAAGGAAGAGGTGATCCGGCTGAAGCAGAAGAGGAGGACCCTCAAAAACAGGGGCTATGCCCAGTCCTGCCGCTTCAAGAGGGTCCAGCAGCGGCACGTCCTGGAGTCGGAGAAGAACCAGCTGCTGCAGCAAGTGGAGCACCTAAAGCAGGAGATCTCCAGGCTGGTCCGGGAGAGGGACGCCTACAAGGAAAAATACGAGAAGCTGGTCAGCAATGGCTTCAGAGAAAACGGATCCAGCAGCGACAACCCTTCCTCTCCAGAGTTTTTCATGTGAGTTCCCACAGCCTTGCCACCTTAACTAAAAGTTCTCCGTGTGAGTTGTTGTTGGGGGCTTTGCTAGAGCGACAACCCAGCTTGCCACCTTGTATTACTTTTTTTTTTTAAAAAAAAAAAACCAAAAAAACTCAAAACAATTTTAAAACAAAGTTGGTTTTTGGGTTGGGTTTTTTTTTTTTTTTTCTTTTTAAGGTGGGCTGGCTTCGTGTTGGTCAACCTAAAGTTCTACATGAGTTTCTTTTCTGTTTATTATTATTATTATTTTTTTATTTTTGTGGGGGCTTGCTGTTCTGGTTTGTTTTTTTTTTTTAAATTTAAAAGATCCAACTCACCACCAACTCAGTTCTTCATATGAAGCTTGCTCTTCTTTGAAACCTGCCATCCACATTATATATATATTTTTAAGTTCATGAGGTTTTTTTTTTTCTTTTGAGCTTGCTGTGTCCAAAAAAGTCAGATTTTTTTTTTTTGCCATCCTGAGTTCTTCATATGAAATTGAGCTTTGCAAAAAAGAAAAATAAAATAAAAAAATACAAAAAAAAAAACAAAAACAAAAACAAAAAAATACAAAAACAATGTGAAATTTTTAGACTCCAGCTTGCTGAGTTCCATCAGTTTTTAGCGTTGTTGTGCAAAACTAGAGGTATGCCTAGATCAACCTGCCAAAATCAAGCCTGCATCAACCTTCGGTGTGTTCATGTGAGTTTTGGCCTTAATCTGCCAAATGTGAGACTTTAGTCTGCCATTAGAATCCCATACTCATCTCATGCATTACGCTTGCTATTTTGTCTTAGCAACAATGAACTATAACTGTTTCGACAGACTATGAAAAAGAGACATTATATTAATAAAAAACCCTGCATGCTGGTCATGTACGGTATAATTATTTTTTTTTTTTTCTTTTGCTTGGAAATGGACTTTTGGAGACTATTATGGCATGGCATTCATCCTTTTGTTTTATTGCCTCATCACTTTTTTGGGTTGAAAGCAAAAAAGTGCAACCTTTGATCTTCCTCCTCCTCTTCCTCCCCATTAAAGTTTGCATCTGCTCTAAAACTGCTTTGAGTTACTCAAAACTTCAGACTTCCTTTTAAATGCACTGAAGCATTCCCTCTCAAAAACCATGCCAGAATGGATTTTGATAACCTAATGTGGCAAAAAAAAAAATTCACAAAAACCACAAAAAGAACTTTGGAAAGATGTTCAAAAACAAAATTCACATCCCACTTGGGGGGGGACATTGAAACCATGCTGTTGCCTAAAACAGTCTAAAAATTAATTTTAAGTAATCTGCCCCATTTATTTTTTTTTCCTTTTGCATTTGGTCATTGTCAAATGTGGAATGCTCTGGGTTCCTCGTATATAATTTAATTCTAGTTTCTGTCATCTGTTAGCCCAGTTAAAATGTATGCTACAGATAAAGGAATGTTATAGATAAATTCGAAAGAGTTAGGTCTGTTTAGATGTAGATTTTTTTTTAAAGATTGATGCACTAAATTGTTTACTGTCGTGATGTAAAGGGGGGTAGAATTTGCAACGGGACTGTTTTAAAAAGTAGTTTATGCAGCATGTGCTTGCAACTTAAATATAAGTTGGGTATATGTAGTCCTTGCTATACCACTGACTGTATTTGAAAACCAAAGTATTAAAAGGGGGAGGCACCCCTGTTTATATCTATAGGGGTATTTTACATTCAAAATGTATGGGTTGGTTTTTGTTGGGTTGTTTTGTTTTTTTTTTTTTTTTCAAAATTGAAGTATTTGGGACTGAATTGCACTAAGATATAACCTGCAAGCATATAATACAAAAACAAACAAAAAAAAATTACGAACCTGTTTAGAACGCTAATACAATTTATGCAGTTATAAAGATGGCATTACTGCACAGTTTTAAAATGATGCAGATTTTTTTACAGTTGTATTGTGGTGCAGAACTGGATTTTCTGTAACTTCAAAAATTCCACAGTTTTAAAGGCAATAATCAGTAAATTTTATTTTCAGGGACTGATATCCTGTCTTTTAAAAAAAAAAAAATGGAAAGTAAATCTTACCACAATAAATATAAAAAAATCTTGTCAGTTACTTTTTCTTTTACATATTTTGCTGTGCAAAATTGTTTTATATCTTGAGTTACTAACTAACCACGTGTGATGTTCCTATGTGCTTTTCTTTCATTTTCACTCTATGGTTATATCAAAAGAGAGAATAATCTACAATAATAAACTGCATTTTTTTTGATTCCGTACTCAGTTTCTTAGTCTGTAGTTTAAAGTTCCATAACTCCAAGAGCAGTACTTCAGCGTACTGCCTGGCGAAGTGGTGATGCTGATACGAGAGCTGGACTCAATAATGTACAGGAGGGGAGAAGGAAAAGGATAGCTTGGTGTGAAATGGAAAATTGTCGCCCACTAGAAATCAAGTTCTCTTTCAGGTAGATGAAAACGTGAGCTTTCAGGTGCTGCTTCTGACTTCTCAGTATTGCAATGAGCTCAGTTTCAGTGACTCAGATCATCCCACCAGGTTTTAGGAGATCTCAAAGGGGAGGTCTGCTTAAAAACCTGATGACATGATATGGCCCTATATTTGATTGTTTTATGATGGAGTGAAGTGAAAGGGAAGACTTCACATCCTCTATATCATCTGATCCCAGCAAAGCATGCCTGTCTCTAGTAAGAGATGACACCACATCAGGCTTGGCTTGTCACAGAGCCACTTAACGCTAGATCGAAAGATTTCTTGCCATTTGGGTCCATATTGCCTCCCTTTTTTCCTTTTCTTTGCTTCCTTCCCCCCTTTTTTTTTTTCTTTTTTTTTTTTCTTTTTTTTTTTTTTTTTTTTTTTTTTCTTTTTTTTTTCTTTTTTTTTTTTTTTTGCTACAGGCCTTAGAAAGCCCAGCGAGAACTGAGGAGCCGAGAAACAAAAAATTCAAAGGACTTCCTCCAACTTTTGAGAGTTACTTGTCCTAAACAATCAATCCAAAGGTTAATGTGCTAGAACGTTCAGGTCTCCGAGCCCCTCTTCACTGCAGTTCTCCATGTCAAAGGGCATTTTGACTTCGAAAGGCTCCTCAAACCCTCGACCCAGTTCCTTTAAAGCCACCTTCCCCGAGAGCCTTGAAGTCCGTTTGCAGAGTCCTCTCCTGCTCTTTGAATGGGATTATCTGCCCAGGTTATTTGAGAAGCTGAGGCCTCTCCAAAGGATGCTCCAGCCATCCCAGGCTGGGGGGTTTTATCTCCAGACCCAGGCTCATAAACCCAGAACCTTTCCCCCCCCACTTTATTTTTTCTCCCCCTGCTGTTGGTGCAACTCCTCCCCAGCGGTAAGGTCATCCTCCTCTGGGCGCTGGTGGCACAGAAAGGAGGGGCCTGTTGCCGTTCCTCTGCCGGCTGGTCCAGCCCATGTCTCAGACCCCATCCTGCCCTGTGTGCCGGGGTCAGGATGCGGCCCTGAGCCCCCCGCGCTGCCTGCACCCACGAGAGCCTCTGTCGGTGGGTGCTGGGTGCTGCTGGAGGTCAACCTGCTCCCACGGAGGTCCCTGTGGAAGGGATGGACAGCCGGCCCCCGCCGTGGTGACAGCGGCGTCGGCGGCCGTGGTCCCCGATGCCGATACTGCGCCTCGCCCCTCCCAGCGCCGAGGCACCGACCTGCCCTTTGGCATCTGACCTGCTGTTGCACCAGGGTTTGAGTAATGGTTCAAGCTCCAGATTCTGGTTAATTCGAGTTCTATTTTCTGGTTAATGTGTAATCTGTGGGTAAACCTGGTTTGCTATTGGCTGAGCAGAGAATTATCTCCTCTCATAAAGACAGGGCTGCTTTTTATTTCTTTTCCCACCTCCCCTTCCCTGGCTGAGCCTTTACTGATGCCCAGGTTTTTTCGCCGGGGGTCACTCAGAGGCTTCCCTGCCCTTGCCGAGAGCTCCCGAAGGAGCCCTGCCCTAAGGAAGGAAGGGACGAGGCCTCTCCCCAGCAACCCCCCTGCCAAGCGGCGCTGCAGCCCCCGAGGGAGCGCAGAGCCCCAGGCCCCTGGAGCGGACCCACTTCTGGTCCAGCCTCATCCCCGCACCCCTCTGCCGCTCCGGGTTTCCTCGCAGGCAAAATTAGGAGCAGGCACTAGGATTTAAAAAGTATTGTGAATTGACTGAGTAACGCAGAGCGAGGGAGCACTGCTGCCTCCCTGAAGGATCTTCTTTCTCGGAGGGAAAAAAGAAAAAAAAAAACCCAACACCTGTTTGAACAGTGATAAGAAAATCCTTCCTAGAAATAGACTGAGTGCAAAAGGGAAAATTCCCATCACATGTCCAGCCTGAGAGGGGAAAAAGGCGCTCTCCCAGTTTGGCATCGTTATTACACATTCCAACCTTGCTTTGCAAATAAAAAAAAATAATGCAGCCTTCCTTAGGCTGCACTTGAATTTCAGCCTGAAACACGCCAACTGCCCAAATGAAGGGAGGAAAAAAAAAAGATGCACATTTTAATGTTCACTAAAGCAAAGCGAGTATCGGGGTTCTCTATGAATCATTGCAGGGGAGCGCCCACCTTTGCCGCAGGACTGCTTGCTGAGGACTAATTGGAACCGCTCTGCTCTGAATAACCTACATTCATTAATCACCCCTCGCTTGACTCTCTCCTCGATCCTGCTCCCATTGAGCTCAGAGGTACAATCCCCAGGGATTTCAAAGGGGAGCAGGATCCCACTGTTCTCCCGCAGGTACCTCTCTGGCTAAAGCAGGGGGAACGCTGCCCGCGCTGGGCAATCGTGTCAAAAGGCATGCGTGGTCTTAATCTCCCCATCACTAACAACATCCTATTTCTCCCATAGTCCTGTAGTGCTTTCCCATTTATTAACTACATTACAAAGAACTTTCATGTGACCGGTGCTGGGAGATACGTGCACGGAGAGCGGCCCTTTGCTGGCTGGGAATTGGTGTGCACTGCGGCTCGGCCCCCTCCTCCATCCCCATCCCACCTTACCCTTAAGTCTTTTGTATTTCCCCCTCCCTAAAATGAAACATAACTCTCTGCCCGGCCTCTCTGCTGAGCAGAGTCCAAGAGTATTTTTGTGTTTGCTGCAGCGTTTTCCCTGCCTGAGAAATACCATCCTGGATCGCATCCTAAAAAAAAAAAAAAAAAAAAAAAAAAAAAGAGGGGAAAAGAGAGGGAAATATCCCGCTCACACCAGTGTATATTTATTTCTTGAACAATTTCTCGCCACTGCTGGGCAGGCGCTGTGCGAGAAGCGCCCATTTGCAAACGGAGCGGCGAGAGCTTCTATTTATTAGAAAGTCGTCTTCACCCTTTTAAAACAAAAACGCCTGCGCTGAATCAAAATGCCACTTGAAAACTACCCCCACGCGAAACATGGCAGCAAATTTTTAGTTTAAAAAATGAACTTTCCCAGCTCTTTTTTTCCTTTCCTTTCCGAAAGCTTCTGCACAGCTGTTTCCTCCCCCTCCCTCTGCGTAGCGTGTAGGAAGTTCTTGATCTAGAATCATTCATAATTTTAATACCAATTTCTATTTGACATAATATACTAATATCAGATAGAGAGTGTAGCTGCTTCCTGGATTTAGGGAGGAAATGATGCATATATCAGAATTATCTGCTCAGATGCCAGACCTACATTGGTGTCATTTCAGCATGTGCTGCATTGAAAGGAAATCCTCTATATTTATTACTCCGATCATCAGAGGAGCTAAATGGACCCACTGTTTCTGACACCTGTTCAGATGGCTGAATTTAAAATTTCACGCAGGAAAAAGAAAAAAATAATCCTACATACCTCAATGTTAGGAATTAAGGTTTTTTAATAACTTTCTTCCCTCCCTCTTTCCGAATCGTTGTGCTGTGAGCGGCTGCCATGAGGCTTGGGCATTCCAGGGGTAGCTATGGAGCGCGGGACAGATTTTCTTTGCTCAGCCGGGACAAAACCCAATCCTGCTTGTACACACACACACACACACACACACACACACACACACACACTCAAGATGTCTCTAGTAAAATGCTTCAGATACCTGTTTTAAGTGCAGGTCTCGGTATGAATACCACAAGGTAGCACACCCCAGGACGTGGCAGAGGTGAGCGGCTGTTGAAAGAATTTGTCTTTTTGGGAGGAAGCTGAGCTCTCAACCACTTCACACTTTTAAGGCTCCTCTAATGAATTTTTCGGGCACAGCAGATACAAATCAATAGATTAAAATACTGTACACTCTGCCGCATCTAATTCTTGACTGCCTGAAATTGTGGGGGAGGACTGAGAATAACATTCGTCACTCTCTGAGGGCTGAGTGCATTCAGATTTGTGAGCTCTAAGCCAACACGATGCAAAAATAGGCTAGGATGTGACTTAACTTTTCAAGTGAAAAGCAAAAGGCCAGGGATCCGCGAGGCTGTAGCCGGGTGTAACGGCAGATAGGCAGCTCCAGCCCCCCAGCTATCTACCACCGTATCAGGTTGACCCGGCACAATGCGATAACGTCTCAGTGCTCCCGATGAAAGCCGCCCGTATCTTATCGCTCTCTGAAATGATCATTTTCTTTCGCTGTTGCTGTACCCATTTTTTTTTTTTTTTCCCCCAAAGTCTTGCTTTTAAACCCAAGCCACTTCCGATGCAGCAGTGAAGTGTGCAGGCCTGTAGTCGTGGTGCAGTGAGTTATGGGGATGGCGATTGCCCTGCCTCCTTGCTTGGTTTGAAACTCTGTGAGCTTTGTGACATAATTTCCTTTATTTTATGTTATTTTATTTTTCTTTTTTAATGCATCTCTTTGAGACATCTTGCATGGAGAGAATCAAAGCCAGAGCAGAAGTTTGCTAGAAGTGGTGTTTCTGCACCATGCAGAAAAAAAATACCCAGCAAACAACAAACCGAGCAGTGTCTTCAAGTTTCCAGCGGGGGTAGGGAATGGAGTGTCCCTGGTTGTCGCTCTCAATTGTTAATTCATAAAGAAGCACAATCCTGAAAATGTTCTCAGCAGCTTGTCCCCCGTTAAAGCAGAAATGTCAGTGACTGCGTATGGAGGCGTTGAGCTCAACACCCTACTTCAGCGCGAGCTCTGGCATCTCCCTGCCCCTCATCCCTTGGTTTTCCATGTTCAACTCGATTGTCCCCGAGGGCTGCGGGGTGTCGGGCAGAGCGGGGTGCCGGGGCCACCCCGTTTCCCTCCCCGCTGCCCGCCCGGCACCTGCCCCGGCCGGCCGAGAGCCGAGAGAGCATCTGGGGAGAAATTCTGGCACGGGTCTTCAAAGCCCTGCTCCGCGCAGCTTGAAAATAACCCGAGCCGGGGAGGGGGTGTCTATATAACGGGTAACCCCCCCTCCCCCGCCGACGAGCTCTCCATCAGCACCCGCAGGGCGCTCGGCGGGCAGCCCGGGCCGCATCCGTAGCCCGCGGCCGGCGGGGAGCGTCGCCCCGGGGGGCGGCGGGGGCCCGGGGAAGGGCCGCACCACGCACCGCCCGCGCTGGCCGGGCTGGCCGCCACGTCGGGGGGGGCACAGGCCTTCCCCGGGCCCCCGGACCAGGGCAGACACATCCCCCCGGGCCGTGGGGGGCACGGACGGAGGTGCTCACACACACGCGGTTCGGGGGGCTGCCCCCAGCCCCGGGGTCCCACCGCGGCCAGGTGCGGGCGGGGGGGGGGGGGGGGGCGGGGACCGGGACCCGGGCGGGGACCGGGAGGGACGGGGAAGGGTGAGGGCAGCATCCTTTTTGTTTGTTTGTTTCTTGTTTGTTGTTTCTAAATTCAATTCCTGGAACAAAAGGGGACTCTGTGCGTAACTAAAGGATCCGTCCGTGCGTCCAAAGCTTAGCTCCGGTGTGTCACCCAGGCGGCTGCAGCTGGCTGACCGTCCCCTAGGTATGTCACAGAGCACTTCCCCTGCTGTTTGGTCCAGTCTTTTTCTTTTCTTTTCTTTTCTTTTCTTTTCTTTTCTTTTTTTCTTTTCTCTTTTTTTCTTTTCTTTTCTTTTTTTTTTCTTTTCTTTTCTTTTTTCTTTCTTTTCTTTTTTCTTTTCTTTTTCTTTTTTTTTTTTTTTTTTTTTTTTTTTTCTTTTTTTCTTTTTTTTTTTTCTTTTCTTTTTTTTTTTTTTTTCTTTTTTCTTTTCTTTTTTTTTCTTTTTTTTTCTTTTTTTCTTTCTTTCTTTTCTTTTTCTTTTTTCTTTTTTCTTTTTCTCTCCTCTTTTTGTTTTTTTTCCTCTTTCTTTCTTTCTTTCTCTTTTCTTTTCTTGTTCTAATTTTTTTTCCTTTTCCTTCCTTTTCCTTCCTTTTTTCTTGTCACCTGTGCTCACACGGAGACTACTCTAAACGCCACTGCAATCAAGGGAGCTTTTTAAAGGCCATTTTGGATCAGTCCTGAGATCTCTGCAGGGAGCAAGGTGGGGGGGGGTGAGCAAGATTTACATTTCATGGCTTTAAAAAATCTGAAGTACAGAGAACAGTGCTTTTCCGAGGCTGAGTTTCCCAAATCTGTGTGGATGTATCTCAGAATTTGTATGCGATCAAGCTTAAGCCCTTTTCTGTAAGAAAGTGGGCAGATTCACTTTCCTGCAGCCTGAACTACTGCTTCTCCAATTTTGAAACAAAAGTTCTTGCCAAGGCCTTGACAGTGAGCTGTCACGATGCTAGAGGGGATGGGGACAGAATCAGTTTTATTTTTGGTGTCGGCTTCTAAAGCTGTGGTGCTCTCCACTGCAACAGCCCCTGCTTCCTCAAGCACTTTGAGCTGTTGCAGTGGAACGTTAGTGACAATGAAAATGAGCCTGGAAGTGAACCAAACAAGACCTAGTATTTTTTTTTCCTGCCCCCCCCCCCCCAACTTAACTGCTTCCAAATTCCTTGATGAAAGCATTTAATATGTAGGAAGAGCTGCTGGAGCCTGTGATGCGATTCAGTGTTTTGTGGTGTGGGATGAACAGATTTTCCTTTCTGTAGGGTTTCCTCCTGCATAGTCATTGTAGAGGAGGGAATACTGTAAGATTAAATCTGGTTAAAATACTATATTCATGTCACACCAGATATGGTCTCCAGACTGTGCACAGTCTTTCAGCTTCCTTTATTGTGAAATCCTTTTAAAATAGCACAGCATAGAGTAGAAAACTTATTGAAGTATAATTCTCTTGCACCAACTCTGTCAGATGAAATGAAGGAAAGCGATCAGCCTTCTTAGATTAATAAATCTGCTTAGTGTCTCTGGCTGCCTTCATGCTGTCTTTCTTACTTTGACTCTTTCCTTTATTAATAAACTGATAGTTAAATAAAGCCGCTAAATGAATCAATGCACCTTGCTGGTGGAAGCGGGTTGGTGCCATCCTGTTTCAGGTCTCCTGTGATGTGGCTGAATGGTTGTGGTTTCAGAGCAGGGATGGCCTCAGCAAAGGCTGAGACTGCTGAAAGCAGGCTGACCACATCACTTTCTGGATGCTCTTCAGGTGTGCGGCTTGAGTACCTAGTCCTCTCGGCCCCATGCATTAATAACAGGATGGATTCACTGTTTGGCATGAAAGCAGAGGTCATCTTGAGGAAAATGACACCAAAGGTCTACGGGAGTCATTTGCTTTAAGAGATCCTGGGCCGAGTGCCAAGTATTGCATTTAAGGAAGCACCGTCTCCTTTCTCAAAAGAAAAAAAACAAAACAAAACAAAACAAACAAAAACCCCAAACCAAACAAAACCAACCAAAAAAGGGAAACCAATAAAAAGGAAATGCTTTCAGTGGCAGGCAGCGACCATTTCAACGTGCCTGTCCCACCTTGGTGGGATGTGGGAGAGGGATCGTTCAGCTGGCACCAAGCGTACAGCAGGCTTTTTTTTTTTCAAAGCTGCGGAGCTGTTTGGAACCAAGCTGCTGAAAAAAGCGCCAGTAGTTTGTCTTGGCTTTTTTTTTTTTTTTTTTTTTAATGCAAACTGATCAGACTTGGGGTTTATCCTTACTCTGATTATGCCGTACTGTTACAATAAATGGATGGAGCTGAAGCATTCCTGCAGGCAGTTTACAGAAAATGTATGTATATGCCTCTATATGCACACTGAGGGAGAGAAAGTTAACTATAAGGGACACAACAAAATATCCATACTTAAGAAACGTGGATTGACTCACTAACTTATCTCACTTATTGTACAAAGATTCACTCTATGTTGAATTTTTTTTTTTAAAATTAGATTTTAAATACATGTTGACAGGATGAATTTGTACAGTGTGAGTAACCGCAGGGAGAAATGACAGCTCTGCTTTGTTATTAAACTACTGTCTGGAAAATAATGGAGTGTGTACAAAAATTGATTATTATTTTGCCAATTACATTAGTGCAGCTAATAACAATCATTAAGAAAGAAATACAGAAAGCTACATGCTTTCAGGTCTTAGAAGCTGATATTCACTGGTGAGGCAAAAATATGTGTTTTAAAGGTAATTTGTCAATAAGAGTCTCCTGTTATTAATGCGAAGTAAAGACTAGATGTGGGAGCTAGAAACGTTTCACTTCAAACTGTGTTAATATCTTCTTCACGTGCTCACAGTTAATAAACAGTACAAGAGACTTTCTAAATTTAATGTAGGATTTGAATAGAAGAGATCCTATTCTGTACCATAGTGGCACGACAGACATGTTTTACAATGCTAAAATATCCTTTTAATAATGGTTTATTTTAATATATTTACTAAATTAGGTACCCGAGAGAATCATCTACAACGGTGATGTGAAAATCCCTGTTACCTGAGGTCAAAAAAAAAAAAAGGTATGTTTTCATTTTCATTGGCAATTTGACATATTTCAGCAGGGCTGGTGATTTCACTGCTTTGTTTTCTGCTGCTAAGACGATGCTTTTTGGTCCAGCCTCGGGGAGTCGGTGACAGTCTGTGGTGCAGTCGCCTGGGCTTTCGGATGAGGCTGACTTTCAGGTGCCTACAAGAACCATTTGCAGTGGTGGGACTTTGTACTTTTGTCAGCCAGGCAGCTCTCCCGTGTCCCACAACTCATATATAATCCTTTGCAAATGTTTTCTTTCTTTTTCTTCAAATGCTAGCGTTCAGACATCAGTTACGGGGATTAAGGATGGGTCTTCTGAAGATCTCCCTCAGCTCTTGATGAAAATCATGAGGCTGAGTTAGACGACTTCTGTACTTACAGATTACAACAGAGTTTAATTCACAGCACTGCTTTCCTCTGGAAATTCGTGTTCATTCAGTCTGTCAACATTGACTAAAAAATACACCGCTAATGCAAATGGGGGAATTAAACGTTCAGTCGCTTCCCCTGCTAGATTCAAACAGGCACTTTAGTTTTTCCATGGAATCGGATTTTTATTGACCTGAACTATAAAAAATACTAAGTGGCTTCAATGAGCGCCGAGGTTGAACTGACAGAGATTCTTATGTGAATTTTGTTATGAAACCACCTATTTTAGTTAAGAACGCAAGCTGCCATGTAGCCTACCGCACTTTGATCGACAGCCACGTGCTGTTACAAAACAGTTGTATTTTATTAGCTTATGGAATTCAGCTTGGCTTATTAGTTATTATTATTTTTAAAATTATTATTTATTTAAAATTTGAGCGAGGGTGGGAAAGATGTAATTAATGCTCTAGACTCTATGTTAAATAAATAGCACCGAGAGGAGTTTTTGTTGGTGTATAGGCTGCAGGAATAGGTTTCTCAAGGATCACCGGAACAGGTTTGTTTTGAGCCTGATGCTCCTCTTGCTGCCCTGAGGAACACCCAGGCTAGGGCTTTGCCTGCAATGCATTTTTTTTTTTTTTTTAACCTGTGCTTCACCACTCTAAATGAGGGGCAAACCGGAACATTTGTATTTTGCGAGGGCTTAAAGTGCAATGTGCTTTTTGCGAGAACAGAGACAAGTTGTGATTAAGCTGAAGTAAATACATTAAGTATGTATTTTCGTTGCAAAGGTGCAGCACGTGTCCCATCACCTTGTTCCTGGTGTAACGGTTCTAATTTCAATAATCCCATAGGAAAACCTTTGTGGTTCCTGTAATTTATATATGTGACTATTAGATTTATATAAGTAATATACATTCTTGTCATCCATATAGTAAAAAAGCAAAATCTTTTTCCCTGATGGACACTTGTGATCCCGAGAGTTTTTTAGCTTGCTTCTCTCCAGGACAATGCCTTGCACCTTCTTTCCAGTATTTTGTGGTTACTTTTTCACATATTACGGGAGGAAAAAAAAAAAAAGCAAAATCTGTTACTTTTAAGCAAATAGCTCTTGGGTCTCGGAAGAGTTAACGAACTTTTATGGCAAGGTTCAGACAGTTCTGACCCCTATGGTAATATTTCATCAAAGGTTACTATTGGGAGAGAAATCAAATTTCAGCTGTGAACATGATTGACAGGTGAAAGCAAGAGACAGAGAGACATCTGGTCAGATGGGGAATTTGGGAAGGAGAAGGACAATTCAGGGAAGTGTCTCTGTGATATTAGGAATAATAAGCTTAGATATGAAAACTCCAGTACTCCACACTCTCTGGAGGTGTGCTTACTTGATATTCATGGAGGTGGTTTGGTTGGGGGGATTTAAGACTGTACATTTATAGCAGTGGACAGTCGTCTCCGTGGTCTAACTTACTCACTTGACTCCTTTGAAGGAATTATGTTATTTCTGGCATACTTTTAGCATTGCAAGGCAATTCGTTTTATGAGTGTGACTGGAATATTTGGTGGTTGCTGGTTAAGAGGTTCTCACCATAATGTCTCTCGCGGGTCAGATGGCAGCAGAGTTCACGGAGTTCAGTTGGTGGTGACGCTCCATGCACGGATTGCTGGGACTTTTCAACGTACTGCAGAATGAAATTCATGTTTATGATATACGCTGTTATACCAATAACAAAAGTAGTTACTATTCCATAAAATACCACTAAGGGTACTTTGTGGTATTTTACAAGGCAACTGTTATTTTCCAAGGGCCGTGTCTTGGCCTATTCCATCTCCTAGCAGCTCTGGTGAACGTCCCTCACGATGCATACATAACCCCAGGTACATTTCATCCTACTCCAGTGTATTTTGTTTGGTGCAGAAAAGCTCTTCCATCTTCCAACATCATGGAACCAACAGGAACAAGATATCCCTCTAATTAGTTCTTGGTCAGCATGATGTTGTTGGAAAGTAGAATTTGGTTCTAACATAAAAAACTGTAGCCAGGCATTCTCTTAAAAACGAAGTGTGAGAAAAAGAATCTGGTGGGTTTTATCATTGTGTGTAACACTTAATGTTTCAGTTTTCAAAGAGGCTTTGAAGGACTTTTGTAGAGCTCCAAGGGCAGGATGCAGCAATGACGGACTCTGGGGTCTGAACTGCATCCTACCTACATCTCAGGTGAGAGGAAGGGTCCTGGGTGGGCTCCCGGCCCTCACCGCAGGCTTTGGGGAAATCGCTGTTGAATTCCTGGGGTCCACACTTCCACTGCAATGGGAACGTCGACAGGGCGGGTTGTACTAATAAAATGCAAGGCCTGAAGTCGTACCGCGGTGGCTGTGCTGTGAATTCCCTGGATGGATGTTCTTCTTCAGGAGTAAGGGTGGATTCCCCCACCCCCACCCTTCCAATATAGCTTAAGCTGCTTTCGAAATAAAATAAATTAACCAGGACAAATCCACTCTTACTCTAGAGTAGGAGTGTCCACCCAGGGAATGGATAGCACTGCAGTGTAGTTTACTACCTAATTTCCCCATATGGATGAGCCCTAAAACTAAGGGGAGAATAAGGAGCAGTAAAGAACAGAAATATATTTTCTGTTCCTTTTCCAGTTTACCTCTAAGACCTTTCACACAGGGGAAATCATGGCACTCTTAAAGTATACATTTACTTACTTTTCACTGCTATTCCTGCTTTCGCACATGCATTTTTAAAAGAGATTTGTGTTTTGTGCAAGACCTTTTGCATCCTCATACTGTTCACATGTATTTTTGATGTGCAATCAAGTCAGACTGTTGTTCATGACATCATTTTTCTTTTCATGGCAACGGCCTGCGATGTCAAACTGCCCAGCTTCACTGTAAACTAGACGTTATCGCCTGTTTTATTCTCAGACTACACATCTGATAAAACTGAAAATTAAAGCTAAGAACTGTAAAAACAATCAGATTTCCTTGTGTATGAGTGAATTATTTTTAACTTTCTGTTGTTGAATTAGCACTCCCTGTAAAATTCCTTTATTTTCTGAAGCTGATATCAAGATAACTTCCATGAAATATTATTGGCAAGTTTCCCACTGCAGTCAATGGGAGCCTTGTATGTATTTTTCAAGCAGATGTGCTATATTAAGTCTAAATGAGAATCTTTTATTTCAAATGGGATGCAATATGTTATTCTTGAGAAAAAAAATCAATAGTAACCTCTCTCCCTTCCTTTCCTCTCCCCAAACATATTTTGTACAATTTACACGTCATTTTACATGGGTAAAACAAATGTTCTCTAGTATTTAAAAAAGCACAGCTTCACTATGTCTCAAACTCCTTTCCAGTTCATTCCTATGAATTCGAAGTATGAAAACACCTTGAGTCTTTACGAGCAAAGAGAAGGTACATGCCTTATGTGACAGCTTTTATTCCCACAAATTCCCAGCAAAATCAATTTAGTAGTTTTCCCCATGTTTAGAATAAGTTCTGAAATATTTTCCAGTGATGTGGCTTTTGCTGTTGTTTGGTTCTAATAGAGGATTTTAAGTTAAATGCAAAAAAAAAAAAAAAAAAAAAAAAAGAAATATTTTTAATGTCTCTTCTGGGTTTTCTAATTTGTGCCACTTGCCAAATGATTCACACTGTACCAAAATACAGGAGATTGATGAGACAGAAAAAGTACTGATTTAACATCCCACATATAAAATTACTTCTCAGGCTTCCACATATAGTCCCGATGTTTAGAGAGTGAAGAAACCGGGAGTTGGGAGTTACAGTCTGACTCACTTGTGAGACTTTGCCCCAGTTATTTGATTCTAGATTCAGCAAAATACTGAAGCACTTTAAACTTGTTTATCTTAGGTTTCTTCTAAAGGTCTGTTACCGTTGATCTCTTATATCTGAGTTTACACAGTTATAAACCTAGATAATTCATTCTTACCTTCTAGGCTTTTGTGGGAGTTAAAAAAACTAGCTGTAATGTTCCTTGAAGCCCTTTAATGAAGGCTGATGTCCTTGAAGTACGTGTCATTTACCTTAGTTCATACCCTGGGATGAGAATACTGGCGTTGTCCACGTCCCGTGCCCCGTTTCTGCGGGGATGAGAGGATTTAGTCTGAGCGCACCAAGGCACGAGTGCAAAGACAAGGCTGGGTCCTTCGGGAGCTGGTAATTTTCTGAATTACATGTAACTTAGCTTTACCCTGGTTCTGAATGAGTCAAAACGTAAGCAAAATCACAGCTCAGTTATGTGCCCCCTCTCTCTCTTAAACACAATGTATCCTTAATACCTATGCATACACACTCATATATGGAATAACTCTTGTGCACCTGCAAGACATTTAGAGGTCGCATTGTCCTTGTAATTCCTCCCCTTCCTGCCATTACCTTTATTTCCCAAGGTCTGAGCCATTATCATTCAGCAGTCGTGCAGCTTTTCTCTTCTTCCATCCCCAAATTATTGTTTCCCTCCTACCTTCTACCCCTCCCAATCCGTAATGGAGTCTTCAGCTGTAAATTTGCTAACCATAAAGGTTTTTGCTTTAATTGTTTTGAAAATGCTGTGGATAAAAAAAATAAAAAATAAAAAGAAGAAAAAGAAAGCCTATGAACAAACACGCTGTGCCATGCTCCAGCATTACACTTCTATGGGAAAGATAATAAAGATATTAGCACTCATATAATTTCAGATAGGAAATGAAACCAGACATGAAAGAAACACTAGCTCCAGCTGTTGAGTGGGAATCAAACTAGCTATGGGAATTACAGGTACTGTCACCGGAGACAGCCTGGCTTCTGAGAAATGACCTCAGGTGTAGGAGCTTGCTGTGGCCCTTGCAGATATTAACACCTAATTAACAATCTGCGAGAGCATCCTACATCTTAATCACCAGTGAGGTGAGAATGACAATCACAAGGAGGAGAAGGAGAAGGGAAATGGTAATTTTTCCTCTGCACGCATCATCTAATAACCATGGTTATTCAGATGCAGCTAAATGCGATTTCCTTTTAGTCATTTCTCTCTATTGGAAGGCACAGTAAGTTTATTTGCTAGCAGGTAGGCAGCGGAGGTGAGAATTGAATTGATCTGAGATACTCTGAAAAATTGACCCCGAGGTCATTCCTAGTTTAAATTGGGAAGTAAGGCTGAGCTTGTGTCTTCCCTTTCTTCTCTCCCCACTCCCCCTCTTTTTGCGTTTCCAGGCATGTTAGTCTGCATTGTGTAATTATTTAAGCATACTCTGATGGTGGGGAACCTTGTTCCCTCAAAGTTAATCAAACTCAAGACAGCTTTTGTTAGCGGTGATAGGTAATTAAACAGCTGGCTTGGTGCTGTGCGGAGGCATTGTGCCGGGTTATTGGCGTCCCAGACCGGGCTCCCCAGCCCTTCTGCGCGCAGACCAGCCCGCCGAGTCACTTTAGCCCAGGCTAAATTAAGGAAAGAGGGTGCGAAAGCGTGTGAATGATTAACAAGAGCAGGCTGTAAAGGCCAGGGGTGCATGTAGCGTATCCGGAGTGTCCCAGAGGAAAGCCTCTTTCCCTTGGGAGGGCTGCACGTTTTAAAGAGGAGAAAATCACGTGCGGCATTTCTCCTTCATGCCTGTGATTCTTCTGCTGCAGTTTTAGAGGAATGGCTGTAAGTGTGGATGGCAACAACCCACTTTTTACCCAATTTCAACTCCAGTGTAGACACGTAGGGCCAAATTCTGCTCCCTATTACCTGGTGTAAATGGTCAGGAGCGTGGGGGGAGCTGATGGAGAGGCTCTCGGCTTAGACCCGTGCCGGAGGGCTGGTGATAGTATAAAAACAAGCAGGAAAGTAAGCAAAGGCCAGGTTTGCTTGGTGCCACGAAGCCAAGGCAAGAGCAGCTTCCCTGTGTCCGTGGTGGTGCTCCAGCTTGCCCCTGTGTCACTTCGGGAGGATCCGATGGTAGTTTTAATGTAATGCCTTTTAATGGATGCTTTTATGTGCGCTTCCAAACAGCTTTCCACTTCCAAACAGCTTTACGACGGAGTTAAAATACGTACGTGTCTACATCTTGTAGACCTTATTCTGCATTGGCTCTACCCGCAGCACTCCCTTGCCGTGCTCACTAACAATCTCTTTCCATATCACTTGGACCCAAATTATATTCTAGTAAGGAGAGAATGGCAAAGCGAAGACAGCATTATATTAACTGTTCAGCTTCCACGGACACTCCCGTTGTTTTCTTTCCCAACACCAAGAGATTATCCCTATGTTTTCTGTTATCTTCACTTCTTCAACTCTTTTAGCTTTGTTTTCACGTGTTGGCCTTGCACTAAAAAAAATAACTTGACATCTTGTGTCTTCTCAGCTAAAAAGGTATCAATTCATGGACTTAATGTCAGCTGTACCCGGATCAAAGGCAAGAAACATAAAAGTTGACATATATTATTTATTTTCATGGTTACATCAATGATGTTTCTCTCTACCCTTTTTTGTTATTATTGCTGATGTTTTGCCCATAATGTTGTGCTCGCTTCTCAAAAGTGTTTGTCCCCTACAGACAAATATTCATATTAATGTAATCCATCAGCAGTTAACAAATGCCAGCTCACTTCGGCATTTCCCGCACACCCAAAACTCCCATTGTTTTGGCAGGAATCTTTGGGTGTGAGAAGAATGCAGGATCGGGCCCTTGGGTGGGAATTTCGGAGCTGGAGACTTTCTCCCCCAGCCCCAGAAATGCACGGGGTCGGCTGGAGCAGCAGCCCGGGGCGCTGGCGCAGGGAGTGGGAGATGCTGCATTCTCTCCCTGCATTGTGAGCCGCTGCAGAGGCGAGACAAATGCCAGGCTTTGAGGGGAGCACAAGCTCAAAAAAGGCTTCTCCCCCCCCCCCCCCCCCCAATTGTTTGGGGTTTTTTTCCCTACCTTTCTCCATCTTTCTTGCCTGCCTGTGGAGTTCTGAGTGAGTAATACAGGATCTGGCTTATAATTGTGGCCAGAAAATCATCTGAGATCAGTCAGAAATGCTGCTCCAACCTATGCATCCCTCTGACCGCTCAGTTTAGTGTAAAACTTTCCTTTTTTCCCCTTCTTGTCAACAATTGTGGCAGGTTTTACTTCCTGAGCTACAGAATCAGCTGAAATGCTGAGTCTGATTTTGCCCCCTACCCTCCCACAAGCTATTTTTTTCTGCAATGAAAATAATAATGGTTGAGAAAGATCCTTGGGATTTTTGTTTTGTTTTGTTTTCTTTTGTTTAGTTTGGTTTTATTTTAAAGCTTGCTGACAATTGTCAAATGCTCGTTCTAGCAAAGAAGTGCTCGGAGGGTATAGTCCCACTGTACAGCCGACAGGAGTAATTTGCAGTTCTCCTTAGAGCTCAGCTATTCAGCCAATGCCTGTCGCTTTACTATTTCTTTAACATTTAATTGGTATCAGGCAATCGAGTGTCTCCAAATTTTTTGCTTCTTCAGGCTGCAATAAAGCCACTTATAATTTATAATCAAAGTTTGGTATCGTTAAACTAAACTGTAAAACTGACTTCAGGGTTTCAGGCGTAAAATAAATATACGATAAATATTGCAATGGGGCTTGAGTAGCACAGCTAACAACGGCACCGTGAATGCATATACACACACATATATATTTTGTGTGTGTGTGTGTGTGTATACGTTTAGTTCCAGGGGTAAGAAAGATCTAAATAATAGATAACTGGGATGTATTCTGTCTTGGTAGAATTGAGCTAAGATAGATTTATAGCCCAAGTAGTTATTTTAAATACAAAAGGAAGTGTTAATTTATTAAAGTCATTTATGCACCAACATTATTTTTATATCTTAATTTATATTTTTCTGTAATATGGAGCAATGTAGTATTCATTCTGGGTTTTTCTGTCTGTTGACTGTAGCGTTCCTTTGCTTAGATTTTTTTTCTAACAAGGCAGCTCATTTAGAAAGAAATGTTTATGTGAAGTGCTTGTCAGTTGGCATTTTTACTGGTGTGCTAACCCAAAGGTAAAATATAAAGGCACGTCTTTTCCTTGCTGGCTTGTTGCTACTAGAAGGGTTCCTCCCTTGTTAGCTTGATAAATAATTTTACTAGCGGGAATCTGCTGAATTTTTATGCTTGCTGTCTATTTTCTGCTTGCTGCAAATAAATTCCAGCACTCAGAGGGTACTAAAACTCCAAACACATGGTATTTTCCCATTTTGTTGCTGGTTGCCTAAAATATTTATTTCATCTTGTGTTTTTAATTAAATCTTTTCTTAAAAGGAAAAAAAAATAAATCCTCAAGTTTTGCAGTTATTTCCAAATGGAGGTTTTAGTCCAGATTGTACTTAATATAAAGTCTTGAGTTTAAATAACACATTATCACAGGTAAACTAAATGGATAATGTTAAATCCGTCATCACTCCAGCTACCTAATGGTTTTCAGATTAAGTGCAGGGATTATTTATTGACGTATCATCCATTTAAGCATTTCTTACAATTTATTAAATACTTTTAGTTTTCCCAGTTTGCAATCAAGAAAGCTAATTTAATCTGCAAAATAAATACTCTCGTTTGGTGAGAGAATGCATCGGAAAGGTTTAGATTATGCTTTGCCACAGCATATATGGCAGGTAAAAGTTTGCAAGAAATGAAACTGTGGAGGCTAAAGTGGAAGAAGCATTGGTTCACTTTTTTCTACTTATTTTTACATTTTTCTTAAATGGATTTTTTTTTTCCAGTTACTGGAGCTTTGTGCATTTTAAAATAGAATTTAATTCAAGCAAGTAAGAAGTAAACCCCCAAAGCCTCTGCTTTCCCCCCCATCGCAAAGTCTGCGTGTCGGAGGGTGCATTGCCACCGTCGCACATCTGGAGGCTCACTTCTCCTTGGCAGCACATCCCGACTCCGTGCCCCACGTTCCTGGTTTTGGGAGGCTTTGCAGACTTGAGTGGATTTAGGAGCTGGCTTTTGCGAGGCTTTTCCTTCAGTAACGGCAGCGTTCCGATCTGCCTGAGGTCAGGCCCTCCTGCGATGCTCGTGGGTGCTGGTGGCAGGGGAAAGGATTTTTTTTGCTACCCAGAGGATCCCTCCGTGTGACTTTTGTGGGGCAGTCCTGCATCTTCCCAGAGAGTCGCAGGGATGCAGCCAGCATCGCTTCCTTACGCGTTTGCACAGTTCAGGGGGTGAGCAGCTAAAGGACCTGGATGCAGACTAGTTACGCTGCTGCCCTGCCCTGTGCCCACCCTGTCCCCACCAAGAAAAGGCTGGCTGGGTGTCGGGCAGCCAAGCAGCATGCCCTCTGCTGACTTTCCCTCAAACAGCAGAAAGCCAAACACCCTGGAAGCTGCCAGGCAAATCCACCTGAAATTTTAGAATTATTTACATTTTTTTGGCACAATTTGTCTCAGAGCAATTCTCAAACTTTGGCCCAAATTCTTACATTCTTACACCTACCAACCTCCCATTTCTTTACTTATTTCCGTAAGAGTTAGGTGACAGATCTGAGTGGTGTAAGCCCGTGCCACAGCCCGGCTGCCCTGCAGACACCAGCCTTTACAGTTACTTGAGCACATCCCAAACCAAGTAATTGGGTGGTGGGAAGAACTGAGGCACCAGCACTGAGCAGATAAGGGAAAAGCTTGAGCAATGGGGAAAATTACCCTTGGGGGCTCCGCCGTATAAAATCATAAATGAAATAGGGTTACAAGAAATCTCAGGAGTGATGTAATCCATCCCTGCGCCACGAGGCAGGGTCAGACAGGCTTGTGTTATCCCTGACGGATATTTGCATAACCTGTCGTTAAAGCCCCCCACGGAGAGCGTGACACCTCCCTGGAGCCTCCCTGGCAGACCTTCGCCACCAACCCTTCTCAAAAGCATTTCTCCTTGTCTAACCCACGGCACAGGTCCCTTATGTCCTGGTCACCGCAGACGCCGAGGACAGACCGTTCCTTTCCTCTTTGCACTGACCCTTTGCATATTTGAAGGCTGCTGTTATGGCTTGCTGCAGCCTCCTTTTCTCTAGACTAAACAACTCCACGTTTTTCAGTCTTTCTTCATAGGTTTTGGTCGTGACTTTGTTATTTAATATCTCGTCTGAAGAGTCCACATACAGTAAACTTGCTGGAATTCAATTTACCTGTGTTGAAAAGGACTGTGAGGATGCTGCCTGGAGGCTTTACAACGTCTGAAAGGGGAATAATTTAATTTTTACTCTGATATTTTTTCTTCTGCGGGATGGAGGGTAGGGAGCATTTCTTTCCCTGGGAGTGTTAACTGCAGCCTCCCCACGAATTTACCCTTGTAACAGGAATATTGTAGTGCAATGTACAGCCAGAGTTTACTGACGGGCTTTAGGAAACACGTTTTAACATTTTCTAATTTTATATATAAAAGTAAGAATGGATAAGTATATCCATTACTATTATTGTATCTTATAAAAGTAAGATAGGATGCAGCCTCTGTGGTTGCAGGTAACACCTTGTGGGGTACCTTCAAGGTGTTACACACGGATTTTGTCACGTGAGTTTCATTAATTTCAATAGTAGCTGAGCAGCTACAGCCATCCTCACGTTGCCTTTCCCACTGCTGATGTTCCCGCTCAGCTCCAGTGTTTCAAAACCTACCAGCTTCAAGGTAGGTTTGGGTAGATCCAGCTTTTCCTTTGTGACAGAAGGAAGTTTTCCCCAAAATGCCACAGATGAAGGTGGACCAAAGAGGATTTTTCAGCCATCTGTGCAGACCTGGGCTTTGCCGTTGGCTCTAAGTTGCTTTTTTAAAAGTTGGAAAAGACACTAGCGCTCTTTCAATGAAGATTCGCTTTGCTCCTTGGAAGAAATGAGGGGAAACAGAGCCTGCGAATTCTGCTTTTCTCATTGTCTTCCAGTGTCTTGCCTGGGACGTTGGTGGGGAGATGTCCTGGAGCAAAACAAAAGCATTTACTCGCAAGAAGATATTCCCCAGGGACTTTTCTTCTCCAACGTGCTGGTACGAATTGCCCCACAGTGGGATTAATCAGCACAGCGGAATACCAGGGAGCATCTCCTGGAAGTGGTTTTAAGTTTTACAGGATTTTGCCTTCCTGATTTAAGTCTTAACCAAAGACCCTGTGTTGAAAGGTTCTAACAGAGTCACAGTGGCACACATTGCTACCTCACTTGTGTAGACCACATACCAGTTCTGGAGGTAGGATGTGACAGTTTTTACTAATAATGGATGAAGTTTGTCCCTGAAGGAGGATGATGATTGGGGTATTCACGCTCATAAAATACGTTTGTGAGAGGAAGATAAAAATGTCCCTCTGCGATACAGATGTCCATGACACCATCTCTCTTGCTTCATCTGAGGTCTCACCTCTGCTTTGCATTGTATAGCATCCTGTTCCTTATAAAACCTTTTCGGCCATCTGTGTCCCCTCAATGATCCATCTCAATCAACTTAAAAAGTTCTCATCCAAAAGTAGAAACTTTCTGTACACAATGAAAGCGTATGCAGAATCAGGGAAAGCAGCGAACAAGTCAAGTAGACATTTTAGTCTAAGTATTTTCTAGCGCCAAAGGAAGATCTCATTGAGAAATATTCTTGGAGCTCGGTTATGTAGGAAGTAAAATGAGAGTGACCTTGCTGAGCTATTGGCTCAAATCAGAGATGTAGCAGCAGAAGTGAAAATATGTGCTCCCTTCTCTAAAGAATGGAGTTAGGGATGAGTTCTTACCATGGGGAAGAGGAAAGAGAAAAATGTATTGTCTTCCTTTCAGTAGTTCATTTTTCTTTGCAAAGTGATTAATGCATTACTATAGCGAATTTATTGTATAGCCTGATTACCATTGCATAATAAATCTAAACAACTGTGACTGTCACGGTGATAAGGCTGGCATGATTTTGTCTCTCTTAAAAAAGGTTTATAAGTTAAGCTTAACTTTTAGCTTTCTGCTTTTCTCGGGTAAAATTTATTTTGGCCATTACAGCTCTATCTGTTTGAAACGGCACCAAAAGGAAATAAGTTGTTCAAAAGGATGGGATATTATTGGAAGAGTTTTACCTTCACTCAATTTGCAAAAGAAACTGAAGATCAGCATTAAAATGGAAATGGAGTTCAGGAGAAAATAACAACTCAGTTGTTTAAAAGAAAAGGTTGTAATATTTAAAAGGGACTTTTCAAATATCAGGGATGGACAACCCAATTAAATTAACTGCATTATATTCACAGCTGTTAACACCTCGGGCTCAGCTTTTCTCAGGCTACCGGAGTTTGCTGAGGGCTTGTCTATGCCTGGATGAGAGACTTGCAGGGAGCTGCAGGAAGAAGTGCTTGTGACTAATTAGAGCCATTTTCTCTGAATCACAGGGAAATCGGTACTCCAGCATTAGTGCTGTTGCTGTGCTGAACCAGAGCCCGAGCGAGCGCTGGGTTCGGGAGGGATCTCTTGGCCGTGTGGGCATTACCTGCTGCCCAAGCTCCGCTCCGCTCTGTGGCTTTGGACAGAGAGATTGGTTGTTTCTTTCTTTTTCCTTCCCCCTCTCTGTGGACAGGCATGAAAGGGCATCACACCTCTGTGCTAACGTAGGTCATGTACGTTCTGCCTGAGTGCTGTGGGGAGGGTTACTCTTGTGAAAACACCCAACCTTTGGAGGGCGTGATGTGAAAAGAGATCTTGTAGCCGAGCATGTGGATGTCTGTTTGGGCCATGCTTCTCCATCAGCGAGTGGGACCACTGCAGGGCAATAGCAGGGTGTGTTGGTGCCAGATCTCCCATATCCTGGGTTTTCTCCTCCCAGCTGTGCTTATCTCTTTCCATCTCCCAAGGCTCCTGTTCGCCACCATGGCTCTCAGCCTCTTCTTCGGAGCAGCACCAGCTGCTTTGGCAGCAGCAGACAGCACCTGGGCATCTTTGTATCTCTTGGTCCGTCATTGCTTTGTCTTCCTCCAGGTCTTCTACACAAAATTTGGGATGGAGGCAGAGAGTGTGGCCAATTTAGTTGAAAGAAAACTCATCTGACTCCCAAGCTGAGTAACAGCTGTAAGTGGTAAGCTGCAAATTGCTTCCAAAAAGGTGCAGGTGAAATTTCTTGCATAGTTCTATGAATTTTGTAGTGTAAAGAAAGACTGGGAACAGATCATGACTCACTCCAGACTTCAATTATAAACCACCTTCAGCCAAAATCTGGGAAGAACACATTTGGATTAGGAGCTTCAGAGAAATTTTTCTTTTTGTAGTGAGGACATGCAAAGGTAATAAAGGTGACAGCCTCTTCTCAAGCTTCTGAAAAACCTGTATTATCTCTTTATTATGGAGATATCTGCATCTCTCATCTCTGAAGACCTCCAACCTCACAGACTTCTTGTTTCCATGGGTGTATTCTTGATGGCCACTGTGGGAAGTGATCGCCCATGGTGGTTGTGAGGCTTTTGGAAGACCTTTTGCTTTCCGGTACCCGGACAACACCATGCCCGTTTGCAGTCATCAAAGTGTTGCTTGATTTGGACTAGCAATACTGGAGTTCTGGTCTGGGGAACTGAATTCAGCCTCTCAAGAACATCAAGGCTTGCAGCCAGGACTGGCACTAACAGGTAGCTTATTTTCAAAAAATTGAGTGTCTTTGCCTGATTTTAAGTCCCTGGAATTTTTTTTCTTCTTTCACTTTTCCTCAAGTTACATTGTAGACTATCTTGAAGCCAGTAGGGTTCAAAAGGTCTCTATTTAGATATGAATTACTTCTTTAAAAAAAAAAAGAAATTACTTGGTACAATGTGGTACAATCAAGTATTATGAAGGGGGAAAAACCCCCTAAAGCTTTTGCACAGGCTTTCAAGGGCTCAAAGGCTTCTTTTTTTTTTTTTTTTTTTTTTTTCCCCTGGGTATGCTGAACATGTTGAAAATAAACCAGCATGTTTCAAAAGAGAAGATAGATGTGTCTGTTCAAATAGGCGCTGCACTTGGAATTGGTGCCTCTGGTTGTTAAACAGAATCCTTGTTTAACATCCTCATTAAGAACTGTGACTTGCCACCAGTTTTATGAAGATCAAGTCATTTACTTTTAAAGTAAATTAAAGCAAATTTCTCTGTGGTGACAAGTCGATAAAACAATGGAAGGCTCAAGTTTTTCAATCACCCAACATCTGTTCCTTGTTTTCCTCTCGATGTAAATGCCCTGCGTACAGTGATAGGTGAACAGAGCAAGAGCCAATAGATGTAGTGTGGGGGTTCTGGTTTTGGTTTTTTTTGTTGTTGTTGGGAGTGTTTTGGTTTTTTTTTTCTAAATAACACTGTAAGGCTTGTCCATTGTCAGAAAGGGTAATTTTGTAGTTTCCTGTGGCAGCACGTTCATTGACACGGGAGCGGTGACAGTTGATGGCTCTGGTGGTGTGTTTTGTCACTGGAGGCACAGTAAGCTGTTGCAGAGTAGTGTAAGTGGTGAGTCGCTTCTCGGAAGCCCAGTCAGCGCAAGTGAGATCCCCTGTCTTCTGTCCGAGCCACCCACACCGCCAGCAAACACCTCTGAGGCAGAGGATACTCGGATGCTCTCCGAGCCGTGGTGGGAACTAGGTTGTATAAAACCTCATTGAAACCACTTCCACGTTGTACCCACGCTCAACCTGTTTGTCTTGAAACGTCTCAGAGAGAAGCCAGCAGATGAAAAACAAGGTATTATACCCATTTTACATTTCAACAAGTGCAGGATGCAAACTGCAATGTGTTTGTTTTAAGTGTTCTGGAGGGTTTGGCGTTTAGCGGTGTGAGAATTGGCTCCCTGCTGTGTGAAGTATTCGCATGTGGATTTGGGCTGCGTGGGAAACGCTGGCACAGTGGAAAAGAGAGGGGAAAGCTCTGCTGGGAAAGTGAGAGGGGGCTGGATGTTAGTCGCTTGGGGCAGAAGTCTTTTCCTATCTCCTCTTAAGAGGGCGGTTTGTCTTGGACAGCGTAGCATTGACTTTTGGAGTGGTTGAGGAGGACAGGAAGTCGTTACTGGATGCACATGAAAATTAGCGCAGATCATTTCAGACATATAAAAAAAGGTCAGTGAAAGTCCAGAGGCCTTTGCTGCTCAAACTGTACCACCCTTTGAAATCTTCCTGCTCTCACACATACGGTTATGAACACCATCTTCTGAGATGTAGGCATGCCTTTTATCTTAGGGTGTCTTCTTCTGAGTCCTCAGGGTCAAGACCTTTGGCGGGAGTGGTTTGCCCTCACTCAGGTCTTTATGGGGCCAGGAAATAGGCTGCTCTGCCTTATGGGAAACAAGTAATTAGGTCTCAAAAATTCAAGGTACCTGGCTGTGGGGAGCAGACAACTTGTCCTTTGCTAGGTCTTCTAGAGAAGGGCTGAGAAATTCTTTGCATTCTTCTGTGATGCTATGATAGATTTTAATAAACTCAAGTGTATAGATTCACTGAGAAATTCTGAAATCTCTGTTTTCTCCAAATGATGAGTAATATTGTAGTCGTGTCACCATATTAAAAAAAAAAAAAGCAGCCGTATGAGATTTTGAATGACAAAAGAAATAATAGTGTTTAGTCCATCCCTAGAATTTTTTGCAATTGCTGTCTATATTGGTGCCTTTTGCAGCTTAAAGACTGAATATGGGAAGGTATAATTTTAAATAGCTTTCTCTGCTTTCCTCTTGTCCACATAAAGTGATGCTGCACTCGGTCAAAGGAGGAGGCAGATGAGTCATCCAGCCAAGATGCAGCTTTCTGGGATATGTTGCTCATGAGCTGTCATGCAGAAAAGAGGTGATAGTGTTTGCATGTAGAGGTTCCTCCTAAATCCCTCTTTTCCATAGTTGGAGTGGACTTTGGATGGATCCTTTGCTTGCAACCATTGTCATCATGCTCGGGCTTGTGATATCCAAGAGACATAAATACAAAGGCAAGGCATAGATGCATCTTTGTAGGAAAAGTGCTTCCTGGGCAGCACTGACGGCCAGCGATCTGCAGTCAGCACAGCGAGGGAGCCCGGGAGGGTCATGAACCACTGCAGGATGCTGCTCCCACTGGGGACATCCTGGCAGCTCTGAGGACCAATCTTTTTAAGGAAGCTCATTTAAAATTGAAAGCCGAGAGCCCCAGTTGTTCCTGTGAAACGGCCTCTGAGAGGTTTCTCATCAGGAGGGAGGTCTCCCTAAGTTGTTCAGTCAGAAGCACTGCGGTCTTCCTCCAAACTGAGCAGAAGTCTCTAGGCCTTGGCAATCTACATCCTTACGGTCCCCATGCCCTCATTGGAGCATCTCTGCTGGTGCTTGATTAACAGCAAGGTGTTGTAGCAACAGCTCCCAGTTTTGTACTCCTTATTGCCATTTTTATTATTACTATTTTATTAATTTTACAGGGCCAGAGGTAGGGACATATATCCTTGGCTTTGACCCTGGCATCTCCATGTCATGTTCCTCTATATCTCTGCACACTCCTGACTTTTAGGGCTAGTTGTGTAGGTAGAGGGAAACTGTGTAAAGACCTCAGAGCCAGCCGCTGCTCACTGCACGCTGCTCTTTCTGTTTCTCCTTCCAGAATCAAATCAAACTCTCACTAAACCCAGCGGAAAAGCTTCTTTTGACTTTGGTGGTGATTGTCCTGAGCCGTTACCAAAAGCATGGAGTAGGTGTGTTAAAGCACAAATGAATTTTCCTCAAAGACAACCTCGTTTTGTGAGTAGCTGAGCCTCTTCTGCCGCATAAGAAGCACTCCTGATTTCTCTTGGGTTCAGTGGGAGCTTTGGTGCTCAGGTCCTCCTGGGAGGTGCTCAGCCTCGGACAGGATGGGACCTTTTTGTCTGGTGAACCATTCAGGGAGCTAATGCTGAAATACAGTCATGTAACTGAATTCCCAGGTCATGCAGTTTATCTAGAGATCTGCTCAGAGGTGAGTGTGAAATAATAATACCCTGCACTTCCTGGGTGCCTTTCATCTTTCCAAATATTTATTAATTAGCCCTCAAAACACCCCTGCGAGGCAGATAAGAGATGGATGGACACGGCTCCTTTCACGCACCAGTGGAACTAAGCAGCTGTCTGGCTGTATAAAACAACACTGCCCGCAGTTTGGGGCAGATTAGGAAGCAGATAACAAACCTGCGTCTTGTTGAGGGTGCAGAGAGAATTTAGCTAGGCAGAATTTAATTACCACTGCTGGAGCTTGGCCAGCGAGTCAAGGCTGTAACTCCATCAGGTTCTCGTCCCGCTCGAAGGCTGATCTTGCACCTTGGTCTGGCTGGAGTGGGTGTAGAGCTGGGACCAGAGAACCCTTCCTGGGACTCTGTGCCTGTCCTCTTTCCCCAGGGATTCGCCCCGGTACCTTTTATCATGGCAAGCGAAGTGCCTGGTATCCCCAGGGCAATCGGAGCTGCGCAACGCAAATTCCCTTTTGTTTGCTTTTGCAGCATGAAATTCTAGAGCATAAAAATGTTGAAACTAGAACTCAAATTTTACCTATTTTGTGTTAATTCTTTTTAATAAATCTCCAGACTCTCTTTAAAGCTTCATAGAGTGCAATTTATTGTAAAACTACACTTACTGTATTTTATGTCCACTGTAATTGCTTGTTTCATCTAATTCAGATTATACTCGTGTATAACAAGGACTAGCTCAAGATAGAAAGGGGTGAATTATTAATAAAGTAAGTTTGGGAATTAAGATTTTAAACATACATACTAGATATATGTGTAATATTTAGAAATAGATCTGAAAGGACTTATGCAATGTGCTTTAATCAAATTTTGAAAAGAAAATGACCAATACATCAAGTCTTGAAAAGGAATTGACCAATAAATCAAATCTGGAAATGAAAGTGATGGATAAATCAGGTCTAAAAAAGCAAACAACCAATACGTCAAATTCATGGTGTTTTTATTAAAGTAAGGAATTGCTTGTCTGTGCCCGAATCTGCATGCTACGATCATGCAATTAAATACTTGAAATTCTTCAATAACGAATTATCTGTGCAGGTGTACACACACGCCTCAGTATAGGTGGACAAAGTAAACACGCGTATCTCTCCGCAGTGTTTGGAACCACACTAACAGCACGCAGCGTTTGCTTAGGTCTCGTAGGTGTGCCCAGGATTTCAGTTTGAAATCTCTCCGTTTCAATATTAGCGTGGTACTAGACCTGGACGGCTCATGATTCCAACTCTTTTAAAAATGGTAATTGTTAGTATAGCCCAGATTTTAAAAATGATGAGACATGCCTTGTTCTGAAAGCTTTCTGCTTTTGTTTTCTGATGCTAATTATACACTAGCAGCAACACAAACTCCTTTGGCTAATTCAAAGGATTTTGATAGACAGCTTGGGCCCAAAGCATATTTTCAAGATCAAGACTATAAAAATCTCACTATGGAAAAATCATCATTTGCCTCACTGACTTTGATTTACATCTGTGTTACAGAGCCATGAAATTTAAAATAAGATGACCTAAATTGTCCTATAATAATGTGGGCACGAACATATACTCCTGGTGGCAGAGTTTCTCTGTCACTGTACCAAATGAAATCTAGTTTTTAGTGCCAATCAGTTAGGCATCATTAACCCTTTAAGAACGTTATTAGCATTCTGACAAAGCTTTTCATCATGTAACGAATGTTTTCAGGCTAAAACTTGTCGAGGTCAAAGCATCCAAGCCAGTAAGATTTAGGACTTTTTTGTCCTCTGCAATAATATGTATACACTCTCCATCACGCCAAACATAAATTATTAACAGTGGTTTTAAAAGGCTTGCAAAAATGTAGGATTTGAGTTAAAAAGCAGTGCTTCATCAGCTGTCCCCAACTTCTGCTGGAAATATGTGCTCCTCCCCCTCATCCCTTTTTTGCTATATGGTAGAGAAATTGCTCTGTACATGAATCCTCCAGGATCCAGGAACGAAAATTGCTTTGCATTTGCTATTACATTCTGATTTTTTTTTTCTCAGTTCATGTTGTTCTTTTTGCAATAAGTGTATGTTTGAATTGAATTGAAGAGTAGCATATTAAAGAACTGGTTTTCATAGCTGTTTATGTCCTTTCATCCAAAGAAGTGTGAGAAAAGCAATCAATGTTTCAGATTGACATGCTAAAGCAAGAACTATCAGAGAAAGCATCTTGCCGTTGGAGTGCTGAATATTTGCATACCTGGTTTGTTTGAATTAGCCCAAGCTATACCACGGTATTTATAGAACTAGCTTCAGCCTGTGGTCAGACCTTTAAAGAACAACTGATTTAAGTTTCAGGTAAAGTAATTATTAATCTGTTCCCCCAGCTTTACGCCTCTGAGTATGTAAAAATGTAGCATCTATAATGACGCAGTGTATTATTCAGACTTTCCATCACTCTGTTTTTCAACAGATGGCATCTAGGTGACTTGCAGTCTTACAAGTGGGATTGATGACGTGAAATAGAGGAGCTTAAAAAGTGATTGCAGAGACAGGAGGAAAAATTAGAAATTAATATCACTGTTGAAAGTGGAAAGCAGGCTCGCATGGAAGTGAAGTTCTCCATTGGTAGCTTTTACATCAAAAGTGTTGTGCGATTTGTATTTAGTGCACTATAAACAGAGTGATGTCGGCAGTGGTATTGTGTCCAGCAGTTTCTCTTGCAGGCATTTGGGATGAGCTTCCCATGAAAGCCAAGTGAGCGAGAAGCTGCTTGACTAGCTACTCCTCTGCTCGCCGAGAGCACCGCGTCCTTCAGCTGGGATTTGGGAAAGGGGCTGCTTGTGCAGCTCAAGTAAAACATCCTGTGGTTTTGGCTCTAAAGAGCTCACGTTAACATTTTGCTGATGAATCGGCGTGACCCGCGGAAGAACCTGGATTACTCACTGAAACGCTCAGAGTGAACGTGTGCGAATTCAGGCTGGGTGAACGCTCGGTTTTAAGGGAAGGATGAGAACTTAGAAAATCAAGAGTACAGTTTACATGACTGGCTGAAAGATACGTTCAGGTGCTGCTGCCGAATCTGAGCAGTGTTTGTAATGCATCTACATAGTGGTAATAATGCAGGGAGTAATTTCCTCTGCGAAAGGGGCAGTGGTAGCATGAGGGGTCAGTGTTATGGGCTACATCTTCACCGCTGCCGACAAGCAGGAGAAATAAGCCACCACGTTTGGCTAGGACATAGTTTAAAGCACCAATTTCCTTCTTAGCTTAGCTCTCAGGTGCCTGTTCAGTATGAACCCTGCATCATCAGTGAACAGAGATTCGTAGCCAACTCCAGGTAATCGGTGCTCGGAGTCCTAAAGAAATTCCCAGGGGAATACATTCATCTGTGCTTGCTGGGTGAGTGTTGGCACTGTGGTGCAGTGATGGTTTTGAAAGAAAGCGTGGATACGATGTGTGATTTGCTCTTCCCAGTGCTAGCTCTGCTGCTTTAGTGGACCAAAATCCCCATGTAAATAAAAACTGAAGTGGATCTCCAGCCCCTACAATTTCAGTCAGTCAGCTATATGTGTCTAAGTGTGGACTTCACACTTTAATGAGTCAGGATCTAAATTCACATCTTAGTAAGACTAATGCTCAAGAATGAAGAGGTTATTTGTCTGTCCTAGTGGAATCCTTTTTGGTGTAACACATTTTACAGCTATATGTAAATTCACAGTAGTGTATGAAATACTTTTCCCCATCATATACTGTCTTTGTCACTACCTTCTCCTGACCTTTATCTCAGTAGAATAGAACATTTAGAAAAGCACACTTAAAAATGTGTGCTAAAAACTTACTGCCTGAAAACAGAAATTGTTTTAACTAAACCTTTTTGAGGCTTAAAGAACTTCAAAAAGAAATTGGGAATCATAAAAAATTCTGAAGGTATTTCTGGGGTTTTTTTGTTGCTGTTTGAAAAATGAAAGTAATGGCTTTAAAATACGTGGACTGAAGAGATGAGGCTTTTGTTCTGACAGCTTGTACATCAAGTTTCAGCATGATGGGGTTTGAAATGCTAAAAGTTAGAATTTGATAAAACAAGCTTTTGGGGGTCTGTTCTCTAAGATTCCTGCATGCCACATGAATTCAGAAAAAAATCGTGGAAATGGAGTAGATTTTTTTTTAACCGTATGCAGCTGTTAAGAAAATAAGAGTGCAAAACATACCAGTTATAGACACTTTGAGATATTGTAACGGCAGGAATTTTGCAGTAATGTTGTCACTGGTGAAATCAGCTTATTTGCTGCAGTTCTTCAGTATTTAGGCATAGAAAAACATGGGATTTCAACCCTTCCCCAGCACAGAAAAAAAATGGGTTTGAAGTTTGACTAAAAAGGGTTTTTTAAGTGTTTTTTAGAAGTTCTCCATGACATCACTGGGCTGAAATACATTGCCATCAATCAGCAGAACAGAAAGATACTGTTCCCGTATTAGCTGTTATCACCCAGGTCCTGTGTCCCAGGGCTTGGGGCAGAGGGTTCGTGGGGCTCCAGCAGCCGCCGGAGAAGCAGAGATGGGTTCGCACAACGCGAGCGGTTCCTGGGGAAGAGGCAGCGCCTGAACGTGGCTGGGGAGAGCCTGCGTGAGGCTGGAAAATTTAGGGCAGGTATTTCGAGAAGCGGAGCTGCGATGCTCGGCGGGAGCGTGGGGCTGGAGGGAGGATGAGGGGCAGCCCTCCGCCAGCCAGGAAAACTCGTTTCTTCTGACTGGTGCTAATCGCTTGGGTGGAACGAAGGTCAGGGGACATCCCCCGTCCTCACCTCAGGTCGAGAAGAAGGTGGTGAAGGTGGAAGGAGAATAAACTCGCTCTCCCCTCTGGGGTGATCCGGTCTGATGGGTTGGGTCCTCCCCAGAGAGGGTAAGAGTAGAGCCTGAGTTTTGGGGAGGAGAGGGAAGGGGCTGGAGACGTCGAGGCGATATCCATAGTGCCGCCTTCTCAAAAAGCTTAGCAAAACAAAAATCGAGAAAGAAAAGGCTCCAGCAGCAGGGAGTGAACGGCTGGAATTTCCTTAATATTAACTGAGCTTTAGGCAGCAAGCCTTAACGTGGAGAATTATTTTTAATTAATAGCTTTTCCCCTACTTCGGAGCTCAGCGGGAGGATCTTCTTTGCATTGCACAAGGAGAGGAGATAGGAGCAGTCCTGGTTTTGTAACTGATAACTATTTCAGGCCAACTGCATTGCCTGGAATAACTTTGTATTCAGAAAAAGAACAAAATGTTACATCAAAAGATACCTCCTTCTGGTTCTTGGATTTAAATTGCCTCTCTAGATAAACCCACAGCCTGGCCAGAAATGAGTTGATGATTTTTGAGAGTCTCCTGGCCAAATTATTTTCTCTCTCCCTCTCTTCCTCCCTCTCTCCCACCTCTGTGTTATCAGCATGGCATTTGGCCCGAAGAGGGGACCTTCCAAGGATGCTGAGCAGTCACGGCTCCGCGGGGGTCCGAGGCGTGGGGCTTGTGCTGGGCAGAGGGGTCCTTTACCCAAACTAGCCCAGATCCAGATGGAAAAAGAGGCAGGAAGGTGTTGTGAATGTGTATTACTTTAACACAATGGGTTTGTTCAGAGACAGTTTTCAGGCAATAAATGGCTCCTTTGTGTTACTTCCCTCCCCGCGGTAGCTTTCGGAGCTGTATATGTGCATATCATTTTGCCTGTGTATTAACGAGCGGGAAGGCTCCCCGGCTTCAGGCTCCTTCCTTCTCCTCCTCTCCCTCTCCTTCTCCCCATCTTCCAACACCCCCTGTCCCAGCACACAGTTCAAAAAAATTAGCAAAATAAATAACAAGTTTATGGAGCAAGAAAAAAAAAAATCCTTTCTTTCTGCTTCTCTTATTCTGAGGACTGTAAGAGGCTGAGTAGTGCATCTTTTTATGAGTGGCTTCATGGGAGTCGGGACATTTGCTTGTTATACTGTGGCACTGTAAGAGGGTGATCGTCATGGACTATAAAGTAACGGGAAGTCTCACAGCCCCTCCAGCTCTGTAATACAGTAGCTTGCTCACACAGGAGAGAGGGATTTATAGCGTTGCCTTGTATTTTTTAACATATTTTTTCTGCTTTTTATTTACAACCTAGCCCAACAGTTCTTACTTTGTCCCCTGTCTCGCTCCCCTCCTATCCTGATTTTGCCTGTTCCTTTTCGTGTATTGGAGTCCAAAAAAATGTCAGTTTAGGTGGAGGAGCAGCATGGGTAAAGGTTGAACTCTGAGGTGTGCACATCCCCCTTCAAACACTATGTCTTGCCTAAGTACAAGCAAGCGAGGGATAAATATCTGCTTTTCTAGGCTGTGGGGAAGGCAAGGAGAGGATGGAGCTGGGGAGGACAGGAAAGATTATGAAAAAGAGTGTGTTCCTTGCTATCAAACTTGTCAAGCTATTTTCCTTATGAGCTTTTGTTAAAGCCCAGTGTCTTTCTCTTATTTAAATAAGTATAATCTCTGAAGGAGTTTTGAGTTGCAGCTTTGCAAAACAGTGGGGTGTAGTTCTGTTTTATTAGCTGTCATCGAAGATCTGATGCAGTCATGTCGGAGGCTGTAAATGCCTTGACGCTGTCAAGCCAAAGCAGTTGCGAGCGAGGGTGGGTGCCTGCCTTCCCTGGCACTGCCTTCAGACTCGGAGTCTGGGGCTCACGAGCAGCGTTTCCCAAATCTCAGTCCAGGTTTGGTGGCATTCCTGGGGTGACCATGCCCTGGTCTGATTGAAGCATTAGTAAATGCAGAATTAGTATTTACCAGAGCAAGCGGGTAGATTGCGAACGATACAGATGTTGCCTTAATAATTAAGCAGCTTTTGGGAGACATTGTCTCTCTGTTAGCATTGGAACCTGGTCCCCAGATCCCTTCCATTTGCTTTGAGAGAACGGCGTGGTAGTGCATCGCCGATCACAGCTTTGGTGGTGTCTGCTCCCGTTGAAACATCTTCCCCCAGAAGCTGCAGCAACGAGTTAACCAGCCGGGGTCAAGAAGAGGACGTTAAATATCATCAGCAGCTCTCTTAATCTTAGGAGTAGAATCCTCATTTGCTTGAACGTGTGTGCTGATCAAAGCGTGATAGGCGCGGGATGCCGTACAGTAACAGCTATTTCCCAGGAAAGGGGTTTTTTTTCCCCTCTCTTTAAGGGCAGAAAGGAAAAGCACCAGGAATTTTGAATTGTTGGAACTTTTCCTCTTGTGGTTCGACTAATGCTGTGTCTGGAATCAACTGCACCTGACCAGCGCTTTTACATGTTAACTATCAGCTAACATAATCTGAAGCCCTAGGAAAATAGGTTGTAGCACAGATGTAAGACACTGAAGGAAGACAGTAATTTTTTCCTGTAGATGGGAAATGCATATGTTGCCTCACTCACTTGTCATTACTGAAACTATAGGTAGGGACAAAAATAGAAACTACTGACAGCTTGATTTCTTCATGCTGGCACTGAGCTACAGCGGAGCTCTACAAGACCCTATAAATATGCAAGCGAAGGGAAATCCTACACAAGTGCTATCATACAGCTATAGGACTGAATAGAATTAGCTTTATTGCAACCAAACAGTATGGACAGAGTCTGCTTTTCAGAGCTTCCCTATCTCGCGAACAATGTAAAATGTGAACCAAAGGCAGCTAATCTGGCCTGTTTACTGGGAACAGTTCCAAAATATATTGTTGGAAATGACTAGAAAAAGCTTTGCACTGCACAGCCCTTATGGT
Source organism: Balearica regulorum gibbericeps (assembly GCF_011004875.1). Classification (NCBI taxonomy): domain Eukaryota; kingdom Metazoa; phylum Chordata; class Aves; order Gruiformes; family Gruidae; genus Balearica; species Balearica regulorum. Next base: position 6,557,227 of record NC_046196.1, read on the forward strand.
GCAGCCCTTTCTTCCTTTTAAAGTGAAATGTCCTTGCAGAAATTAAACACTGTAAAAAAAAAAAAAAAAAAAAGAAAGGAAAAAGAAAAGGAAAGGGAAAGGGATCGCTGTGGCTTAAAGCACTTATTAAAATTTGTGGAGGATGCAGTATGCATTGAAAACTCTCCCCCTCCCCCCAAACCTAAACCAACAAAAAACAAGCCAACCCCATGAATAGCTCTTCCTAGTTTCCTGCACATTGAATATGTATGTTAAAGGACAAGGAGCCAAGATTCACTCTGTTTTGCTTTGCTTGGAATATTTTTGCTCATTTGATATATGAAAGTCAGGGGCTATGCCAAGGAGAGGCTGGCGAGCTGGCCATCGTGGAGATTTCTGCTGATGGTTCACAGTGGTGTACAGAAGCAATATGTATCCCACTGTGTAAACGATGCTTCCTGCACCTACGAGTAGGGTTCAAAAGGTTTGCACGGCAAGAGGAGAAAAAACTGCTGCTGGGGCTGTGAGTGCAGTAGCTGGGGTGAAACAAGAGTCAAGCAGAATTCAGGGGAAAGGGACCCCCAAAACTGGGAGGGACTCCTTAGGCATGGAAACCTGGAAGTTTTCATTGTTACTGTTTCATATTGTTCTCGACAGATGATATTATTTGTGCCATCTCGTGAACTCTGCCAAGTATGTCTCCTCTCAAGAGGACTCTGTAATCCTCTTACTTTCATTCACATCTCTAAAGCGGCTACATCTCCCTCATTTTTATAACCTGCTGTTGTAAGTTTGCTTCGTGATTTAGCTGCTCTCACTTCTGTTTTTTTTGGAGGTGGCAGCTGATTGTGAGCTCTTTCTTCCTTGTTAGAAATGAGCAGTGTACACAACCAGAGCAAACATTTCTATCTTCCTCCTGGTTCAAGCAAAAAACCTTGACCCCCATGCCGGTGGAAGTGAAACGTTTCCAAAACACACAGGTGACTGGAGATGCATCTGTCTTTAAACCCATCCAATTTAAACACGGTTATCCAGGAAACCATGACCAGGAGAAGGTGACTAGTCCCCGACGAGAGGTTTAACTCGGTAACAATTTGCTGGCCAACTTGTATGTTGTTGGTTTATTGTCTGTACCATGGAGCACTTACCTCTTAATATGCATGATAATAAAAATCCCACAGAAGTTTAAATTAGAGTAAGGCTCAGGGATCAGGCTTAGCTGTGATCTGGGGTCATTGACTCTCATATCAAATCATGTCACCTTCATTAATAACTGAACCATTGACCCTGAAACTCAAGCAGCTTTTCTCTGACTTCCTAAAATCTGAAGTTTTTAATCTGCCAGCTACAAACTCTTAAGGGCCAGTGTGATTCCCACCAGCTGATGATTTGAACCTGTCTGCCTCCCTGCTTCTCAGCTTTTCCGCTCAAAGCTGGTTTTTGGCTTTTTCCACTTTGGCATATTCTACCCCAAACTGCATCATGTAGTCGGTGCAGTACGACGAGCACGGCGTGAGGCCGAGGGATGCTGCGTGGGTGCCGCGGGGCAGCGAGGGCGAGCAGCCGAGCTCCTGCCTGCGGACGGATGCGGGGTGCTCAGTGAGGTCCTGTGCGTTACACCCGCACCTTTAAAAGGCACGAAGGTGGCATTGCCCCTCTCCCTTGGGGCTTCTTTTGAAAGAGGTGATTTTTTTCTTCTTTTTTTAGAGAGCTGACCTTTCTCAGCTGGTCTGATTGCTGTCAGTGTTCATAGCAGGGGAGCAGAGACAGACCCATTATTTCATTGTGCTGTCCCATGCACCGGACTTGCCTCCATCCCTCCCCCAAAATCTCTCCAGAGTTGCTAGAAGCAGAGAGAGCAGTGGTTTAATTTTCTGTTGTCTTGCCAAGTTAGAATGCGATTAAATGCTCTCAAGGTCTCTGGACTATCACTTTACCCAAAACATCCATCCCAAGCATTCAAAGAGGCATAGAGACTCTGCATAGCTATTTATTTTAAATGTCTGATTAAAATTTCATGAAAACAGGAAGTCAGGGAAAAAGAATAGATTGCAAGAACAACGAAATCCAGGGCTTTGTCATTTTTAGCTCAACAACACACAACAATGAAGAAAAAACCCCAACACCCAGCACGTTCAATTGTAAGGGATATTTTCACAATCGTACTGAGGCCACTAACAGCGTATTTTGTCATTGGCAGGGGAGTTCATGACCTAAGAATGAAACCGATTTTTTTTTTTTTTTTGCTTAACTTATTACACAATTTTGGTTCTGTTTATAAATTGTCACTTTAAGGTAACCTAAAGCTGCCGTACTTAAACCCCACAAACATTAAGATTTTTTTTTTTGTTGTGATAGTCCATTGTTTTTTTCTATCTCAGCAGCAATAAATATTGCAATACCACATCCTTAACAGTGCTGCAGCTCTTCTGTCCTGTTATCTTTCTGGCTTTTCCATTCTCAAGCATATCTAATCATCCGAATAAACAGGGCGGGGGCAGGGACAAAAGACTGATTTTTCTGAATATCTATCATGTGCAAAGGATCTTCATGGTTTGTCTGTCTTCTAGGGAGCGATTTTCTTGTACGTAGTTTCTGTCCTTCTTTTACAAGGAAATACCCTCTTTGCTGAAAACATATGAATCAGAAGCAGTGCTTAGGCTGCGTTATGAAAGGGTTTGGAGTCCGCTGAGGTCATCTTGCCTTTTAGGCTTTGGGGGGCAGGACCTCCATTAACAGGCTGCAAATGCCCCTCAGCCACTTTCCAGTGCCCTTGTCACCTTGACCACCCATAGGCAGTCACGGGGCACTTGCGAAACAGCCGTGTCCCAACCTGTACCCCTGTACCAATCCCATCAAAAATAGATGGATGTTAAAATCCTGTGTCAGCCTCTCGCTGCAAAGGCAGCATACGTAGGGACCTCAGCTAGGGCATCCGTTGGCTCTGGGTATGGTATAATTATGATAGCTTAATGACAAAGTAAGTTTTCACTTGCCAATGTCAAATTAATCCTGTCAGCGTATACGTCACTGCGAGTGCATTGCTCAGTGTACCTTACAATATGCATAATACCGTGTCTCCTTGCTTCTGCTTCACATCATGTGGTCCTCTTGGTGCAGATGCTGTTCAGCCACTTAAAGAGCTGTAACACTACCAGAGGAAAAAAGAAAAAAAACCCGACCCAGTACAATATACTGGATGAATATAGCGAGCCTAAAACCTTGGAAATCTTCCATTGTACATCGTTGTTGCTGCAAACAGTCACGGTCTTGTGGATTCCTCTATTATTTCAGGTGTAAAAATCACATTGAAATTTGGTGGGAATTATTGCTAGAGTTAGTTAATTGTCTGGCTAGGTCTGTATGTGAGTAGAGGTAGCAGGGAGTCCACAAACGACCTTTTCCCTTGTTAGATCGGTCCCTGGCCAGCTGGACATTTGGTATCCTGAGGTGAAGAGTTTTTTAAATTCTAGTTTCACGGCTTTGCCACTTTACAGGACCGCAACTTCCCCTGCGTTAATTCATCGCATTGAAAAGGGGAAGAAAATCGGCTGCTGCAGAATGTCCCTTACGCTTTAAGAAAGCACGGCAATAATCGCCAGGAGACTTTTGCAAAGCAAAATACCGTGTGGCTCGGTCCACGCCTGCACACTCCAGTCGTCCTCGCTCCGTGCCAACATGTCACAGGTGCACACCACAAGGGACAATGCAGCAAATGTAATTGGGAGGCAGGTGGTGATAGCTTGGACTCCGTAACACATTCATCCCAAGGTGCACTTGTGCATCTGTTAGAAAGTGAAGTCTTTTTTCTTTTTTTCTTTTTTTTTTTTTTTTTTTTAATTGAGTTGGTTTAAGAGAGATTTGAGCTGTAGGAAAATGTTTCCCATCTCCTAAGTACAACAGGGAGAAAGTTACTAAAGGTCCTCGAAGACCGGGAGTGAGGTGGGGTGGTGGCTGCTGAGCTCAGGGAAAAAGCGAGGGGTTGTAGGTTTATATAGAAGTGGGTCAAGTGTTTGTAAGAAACTTGACAGGGCTTTTCCCTCCTTTGCTATTACTGTAATATCGACGCAAGCTTTTTCTTTTCAGATACCAGCCTTTTGTAATCGCATTAGCACAGCATGCTCTGGCCGGGCTGTTCGCTCGCACGTGCTCACCCTTCCCTGCGTCTTTCCAAGAGCCGGAGCCGAGCCCGTCATTACGGGAACCTTTGTCTTTCTGCTCCGAGTCCTAACGAGCAGTGTCTATTCCCTCTCTAACACAACAAAAGGACCCCAAATGCTTGTACTCTTGTAGGGAGTCTGAAAACAGATCTTCCAGCACCAAACTGCAGCGATCTCTGGGGTGGAGTATAAGAGCTACAGCACAGCGTACAGAATCTGTCTATAGGAGAGGGGACCGGTGCCAATTCCGGGCAAAACTGTGGGGAATGGGATTCAAATGAGCACACACGCGATGTTGCTGACGGATGAAAATGAACAGCACAGTACTGCAAAAATGCACGTAGGTTTTAGTAGCCTTTGGTGGACAAAATCCTGCTTTTATATGAAGGATACGTAAACGGGACAAACAACATAAAAAATATATCACACGGTTTGAATCTCGAATGCTTCCTAATCCCTGGGAGAGGGGTTTCCCTGGCTCTTTCAGTCCCTAACTCCACTACTCAACTCTCCGTTGGAGCTGGAGTCGGGTCCTGCTGTAATCTGCAGCTACTTGGAGCTGCTGGGAGGTCCCTTTGCTCCTCTCCCAAGGTCTGCTCCAGCCTCTCCCGGCGGTTTGCAGACTTTGTCCTCCCTCCCCCGTTTCAGAGCGACTCCTTGGCTGGCAGCGTGGCCAGGTTAACTGAAAGCGTAAGGATTCGATAACCCCCGGCAAATGTTTTCTGTCTCCCAGAAGAGTGCCGCGTTGAAAACAATTTGCAGAAGGCAGAAGCGGAGATCTGGTTTCATTTTTGGTGCAGCTACTACAGTTTCTAGCTGTAAACCCTTATCAGTGGAGTCCTTGTAGAGCTGCTCATCAGCAGAGATCCTGCAGGCGAACGCAGTATTATTGCTTCATCCCATGTGGCTTTTTTTTATCAGTGCTGTTCTGACTTCTAAACCTTCTGGAGACACTGTAATTGGGTACTTGGAGTGGCTTGGCTTCTTTTGTAGCACAAGTTAAGTCTTTAGACCTCGCTTTGGGAAATAAAATAAAATAAAATAAAATAAAATAAAATAAAATAAAATAAAATAAAATAAAATAAAATAAAATAAAATAAAATAAAATAAAATAAAATACATGCAAAGTAAAAGAAACTAAATTTGAAAAAAAAAGGTAAGTATGGGTAGTTAGGAGAAAAGAAATAAAGTTCCTAATAAATAAATTCTACCTTTATTCCTTGGAGTGATCTAGGACAGCTGATGGAGATTGACACTCTAAGTTACATGAATGTTTTAAACGTGTAAAGAATCCTTTATAAATTCAGCTCTGTTTGCTATGATACACTTTCCAAATTAGGATACAGTGGAGCAGATTGTGAAATGATGATTTACATGACTTGAGGATTTCGCTCTCTGTGATTAAACACAATAGCACTTCCTTTGGTTCCCTTCAAAATGTATTTTTCAAAATGTATTTAAATGTATGTATAAATGTATTTAAAATACAGGTTATTTTAACAAGAGCAAAAATATCAGGCAAAAAGTGCATTATTGAGTGCTGTGAAAAGTACAGCTAAACATCTTCGGAATTGCAGCATTCCAAAGATGGAAACAAATGTTAAAATTACAGCTAAGAAAAAAATGTAATATACCATTTTTTTCTGGCAGGAAAGTGAAAACATGGAGTTTTGTTGGCTCGTTCTTCCTTTTGCAAAGGATTTAGTGTTGAGCTTTTACCTAGCTACATGATATACTGCAGTGAAATGCACAGAAATTCAGGATTAGATATGAGTTGTAACATCGAGTAAATTTTACGTTGAGAAATTTAGAGCGTGCCAAACGGCTAGCTACATGGACAAAAGACTAACATGAATAGGTTAGAGAATTATTAGCCTCTAATAATAGATGATATACTATATATCAAGTAATGACTACTTAGTATCCTGCATTTATCTGTTACACGATGTCCTTTTTAATTACCTACCCTGCCGCCACGGAGGCCGGCAGCTGGTGCAAGAAACGCTGCAAAGCCCATGCCTTCTTCCCTCGTAAAATGGAAACACGCTCCCAGTCTGTGCCCTTGCGGTTGTTAGATGTGGGTTTCCCAGGAAAAAAACCATGCAAAGCATGCCTGGTTTTGGACAGTAGCTTTTAAGGAAGGTTGTTTTACTGAAATCTTTTTCAACATGCTTTGAGCCAGCGGAGAGCAAAACTCCACCGATTGACCCCGGCTGCGGCTCTTCCCTTCAGATTTTAATTCCTTCTGCTGCTTGTCTAGGTGAGGAGCAGATAAAAATAGATTGTTAGATGAGGCTGTTGCTTTTAATTATATTCATAATGAGCATTCACCATCCTTAATTCAATAGTGTAGTATAATAAGGGGGAGGGCAGGGTTTTTTAACCTCGTTTCCTAAGGAAATGAGGCATACAGCATCCCACCACCCACCCACCTGGACCCGGTCCTCTCCTAACAACATGCGAGCTCCTTGCAAGTGGGTTTGAAAGGGGAAGGACATCTCAAACATTGCAAAGTCCTCACAAAAATTAACGTGAGTGCAAGAAAAAGCCCCACGCTGGTGGCTGTGTTGGGGTCCAGGTCAGTTCGGTTTTTACCCACGCTGATGCAGCCCGTGGCCAGTCGCATCCCCGGCCTGCTGGGGAAGAGCAGGATGGCAGGAGATGGGCATCAGGCTGGCTGCTGGAGCTGGGCTTTGGGACGGGCAGCACAGTGCGTAACCAGAGGAAATCACCTCTGCTCACAACCCGTTTTCTGGTGAGAGCATAAATTCTGTGAACCTCGTTTTGCACTAATTCTCCCCAGTGTAATGTTAGTGCAGGCAGCCTTCTCATTTTGGTGAAATCAGAGCGGAATGGGAGCAGGGCAAAGCTCAGCTGTAAGTTTGCTGCCGTGCTTTCGGACCTGCTGTGTTGCAGGGGACCTTTTCCCTGCTGTGCCCCCAAAAGAGCAGCTCTCCTCCCCGCTCCTCTCCCTCCATCCGCTCCCACACCTACAGCTCCCAGAGCTGGCAGCGCATTAATAAAAAATGTAAGTTTTATGGGACAAAGTAAATAAGGCAATTCATATATCATTCCTAAGACACACAGAAAGGAGGCAGAGAAAAATAACCATCCGATATTTTATATGAGGATATTTCCATGAGTCAGCTCATTTTCAGGTTTCTGGGCTTCCAGCTGCAAGCTCTGCTGTGTTGGCTTATCTTCTACTCGAGGCCTGGCATGTGCCAGAAGTAGCTTATAATTGGCTGTGTTTCCCCTTTGTAAATGGTAATAATAGAGCCTTTATCAGCAGAGAATGGCTAAAAATTTGGATGTCTTTAATTTCATCACAACTCGTAATTTTTTTCAGGCCTAATATTACATGAATAGATCTCAGAGCTCCTTGCTCTGGTTGCAGAGCTGACAGCAGAGGGGGATGATTTTTGTAGGTGGGATATTGAACTGCCCTTCAAATGTTCCCTAAGCAGTGGCCGTAGAGCTGAATTTATCCTTTAACTCCTATGGCATGGGTTTCATTAACCCCTAGGCTTACGGAAAGTTGCGGTTGTTGCTGCTCGGCTTGGCTGAGAGAGGCGGATGCATTTCTTGTGGCAGCCCTGGTGTTTATTGCAGGGCAAAAATGCAAGGTATTTTCGATGTATTTTAATTCATTTGAGGTTTTCAATGAACTCACCTCAGCCTTCTACGCTCCTCCTGAGATTGCTTCCTGTGGATTTCAAAATGACTAAATTTAACTGGAAAAAAACCCCCAACTCATTCAATATGCTTTCTAAAGACAACTACGCAAGCTTTATAGAAAATGAATTTTAAATTTGTACATGGTAGAAGAATTTGGTTTATCACAGACATAGGAAGGATGTTGCAAGATTTATTTGGCCAGTTACAACTTGAATTTTGAATAAATTCTGTGTAGCTGTTAAAAAAAAAAAAAAGTATGGAAAGACATCACTTGATGCATTCGAATCACAAATGTATTTGAGGGAAACTGCAATCTGCTCGTAGATGTCCTGCAAACAGATAAGATTTCACATGTGTTTAATGTATTCTTTTTTGGGGAATTAATTGTCCACCAGCACTGACAAGCATGGGGGATGGAGGAGCGGAATGGGAGCGATTTGCAGTTCTTAGTGGGAATTAGAGGCATGACTATATTATAACAATCATAATTAAGCTTTGTACTTGAACAGTGCCCTTCCTTGGGGAATCTCAAGGCACTCTGTCAAATTTACGGGGAAATCCCAGGGAAATCAGTGATTTCCCTACAGATCTGTGAAAATTCAGTGGCGGAGCCGCGGGCAGACTCGGGTCTCCAGGCTCCCGGGCGCTGGCCGCAGCTCGCAGCAGGAGCTGCCTCATCCCTCCGTCACCGCCCGGGCAGGACTCGGGGACGCTGAGCGTGCCGGTGCCACGTAGTGCGGCCCTGCGGGTGTTTGTGGGTGCAGGGGGGTGGGGGGTGCTGCCCCTCGCGTGGGGCTGCCCGCAAGGGCTGCGCAGTGGGGAGCGGGGATGCGGGCAGGGGGTGGTGGGAAGGTGCAGGCAGGGACGGGCAGCGTGCAAGAGAAGGTCCTTTCAGCAGCAGCCGGAGTTTAAATGAGCTGAAAATAACTGTGGGAAATGCACGTGGTCCTTGTATAAGCCTAGGGAAGTCCTGACTCCTCCAGGCCTCAGTTTCCCCACCGATACAGTTCATATGACGGCACTGCAGGAGGATTTGTGGAGGTTGGCTTTTATGGCAAAGAGAATGAAAGATTGAGGAATCTTATCTAGGGATGTGGTGCATTTGCCATCATTTGAAAGTTTTCATCAAGGCTGAAATCCTTACCAGAAAAATATGTTCTACTTTATCTCAAAATTTAGGAGTCGTGCAAGAAATAGACAGGGAGATTATTTATTTGTCATGAAGGAGGAACTGAGGAGATGATCACAGGGGTCTGTTCTGTTTAAAATCCTCGGGGTTAAAAATCTGTGCAATTAAACGTTCCTAACGTACTTTGAGATCTTCAGAGGCAAGGTCCCCTTGGACTCAATAGGATGAATTAGCCTCCTTGTGTAAGCTGATTTGAACTTTGCGTGTAAGACGAGGAACACATTACATTATGGGTTGGTTTGTTCCCTTGCCTGGTCTCACCAGTTTGTGCAGCCTGGTGAAAAACTGAAGAAATTCACTTGACTGCATGGACAGAGCAGAGCCGACAGTAAGTTTTTCATCTAAATGCCTGCAGAGGATGACAAAGTGTTTAAAAGACAACTGGACTTATATTATTGAGCACGTTTAAAGTAAGTAGTAAAACCTTAAACATTGATTTGGTGGTTTACTGGAACCAATAGAGAGATTTAAAAATAGTGGTTACATGCTGGAAAGCACAGCTCTGGTGAAAATGCCCATATTTGCGCTGAATAAATCCACTGCCTCCTGGGAGCAAGCTGAGCGTGGAGGGGAACAGAGTTACGGGGCTCTGCCGTTAGGTCCAGGCTGTGCGTTTGGCTTGATGATAGGCAAAAGGATGGTTTTGGGTGCGTGTGAAGGAGCCTGTCAAGAAGCAACAGGCAATGCTCCTCTGGATGGGAGCACATGGTATTTTAGAGGCAGCTGAGTTGTTGCTGCCGTGCAGAGAAATCCCTCCGCTCCGGGACCGGAGGCCCCGATGGTGGCATGGCGAGGGGCATCGCTCTCCCGCGGTGCTGCGGGCATCTCCGCAAGGCAGAGCACCAAGGGTATCCCACCAGAACTGGGACAGTTGGCAATCCTTGTTCTTGTGCAGACTGTGTGAAATGCACACCATTCCCCAGAGCTTACAGGCACAGTTACAAACGAAGCAAAGATGGCAGGAATGACATTCCCTTGCTAATTATAGTGTAGTCCCATCTGTATTTGGTGTTATGTCACCAACTCCAGCCTGCTTTTCTCTAGCAGGGAAATACTGCTGCAGATTGAAGCTCAGCACAAAAGGCTCCAGACCTCTAGTAACGTTATATCTACTTGTTTAACAGGGGTGAAACAGCCACCACTCTATTTTTAAGGGCTATCGGTTGGAAATCTGAGAGCGTATTGGCTAAGGTGCTTTTTGGGTAACTCAACGGTCCATATTTAAAAAGCACTCGGGTGTGGATAAACATGACAGAGTAGAGTGGCTGCACATCTCATTGAACCCCGCTGGCTCCATTGGCGACTTGTGCATGGCAGCGAAGCTGTGAGCTTGGGTCCGTCCCTCCCTCCTGGAGAAGGTGGGAGAGCAGCCGGTGCCCTCACCATCAATGCTCCTTTTGTTCGCAAACTTTTTGGGGCAGTGGATAGTCTGGGAAGAGTTTGGACTGTAGAACATGGGCATCACACTCCAGCAATTCCCCCAAAAGACAGGAGGACAGAAACTGCCCCATGGGGTGTTTGAGGCTCTCATGAGTCCTCCTTGGAGCCCAGATACAGTCCTGGAGTCCGCACCACTGTTTCTGCTGGTGGTGCTTCCCGACTCCTCCTTATAAAATCGTGATATATGGTTGTGATTTAAGATCTTAAATTTGCTTATGCAAGGTGTCATGCGTCCCTCCAGAGGAGCCCATGGGGTGCTTGTGAGCTGGATTGGTGAGCCTCATGCTAAATCATATAGGACTGTGATTTTTAATTAGGGTAGACATGGGAGCCTCCAAATCTCATGTGATTAGAGACTTCTCATAACTTTTACATTTATTATAAAGTCCAATTAGCATATTTCTTACTTTAATGCCTGCCTTGCCCTGTTCAGTGTTGGAAATCCAAAAATAAGACCACTTTGCTAAAACTTAAAAGCCGTGAAGTGAAAATAGACCAGAAAAAGAAATAAAAACTGGTGTTCCTAACTGAATCCAGTGTTTTGGCTAAAAACAATGAACAAAACATAGACAAAATAAGGAGACACCATAAATAATGACAAGGAAACTAAAATCTGAAAACCATCCACCTTACTGGTTGCAATAGAGGTGACAGGAATTTTAAAAAAATGAGTTACCTAAGGTTTTAAGCTATCCGAAGTGCAGGCTTACGTGAGGAGGCACAGAAGCACCATACGAGGATGCACCTCTCAGGACTTGCACCTCGACCTGTCCCCTCAGCTGAAAGCCCCTCTGTGCCCGGTGGTGTACTGATGCATCGCAAGGGTGTTCGGTGGAGCTCGTGTGGCAGGAGGGGAAGCAGTCATTGAACCGTTTTACAGATGAGGAGCTGGAACACGAAGGCCGCGGTGTCTCTTAAAGTCAAGGAGAATTTGTACCAGCAGAAATAGGCTTTGGTTTCTTGTCATGCAGGAAGCCGTTGGTGGAGTAGGAATTTAACAAGTTCACAACTTAACAAGTCCCAGCCTAGTGTCTGGACTACCAGAATAGATTTTTTTCTCAAATACCCCCAAACGCTCAATGCTTTTGTCAAATTTCTGTCTCTCTGTACCCAGTGTCAGTCTCAGCTTAACAATGAAGATAGTCCCAGAAAACTTCTCACAAATAGGCAACCTATGCTCCCTGTTATGAAAGCAACCTCCTACTGTCTTGTATATTAATTCTGTGCTTGTGGGGCACCGTAGAGGTTAAATCTTCTCTGCCTGGCATGGTAATTTTCATTGCTTTCATTTTTTGGGAACTTTCTCCAAGTTTCTGAAAGGCTTAGCGCGAGCTATGAAGGCTCCACCTCTTTCTTGGCCCTGTAACCCGTGAGCAGTTCAGCTGAGGCTAGGGGATTTGTGTATAATGATTTGGAAAAGTTGTGAGTATAAATAGAAAAGAATTTGAGATGTTTTTCCCCTCTGTAATTCAACACTCTATAGCTTCCCCTTCCACCCTGCACATAAGGTGCTGTACCAAAACCATGGAAAGAATTTGTGGAGCTTCGGATCAAGGAAGTTCATAAGCTAGCAGGCTTTTCTCTCGCTTGCTCTTTTTTTAAAATCTGATAATATCCTCCCCTCTGGGCAAGAATGTGGACAGAGGACCTTACAGATTTTCACCAGATCCTCTCACTAGGCCCATTTGCCCTGGGGCAGGGGGGTTCAGGACAGCCCTCTGACCTCCTCTTATGCACAGTGTGGAAAGGGCACGGGCCTGGAATAAATGTTCGACCTGGGCTTTTTCCTTTCTTTTTTTTCTCCTTTCTCTTCCCAGCAGCAGTTACTGCTGAGAGAACATGTTCAACCTGCTCCAAACTCCAACCTCAGCCTCCCTTCGGCCTTCCTTGTGGGTGTATGGGAGCCTGGCGTTGGATCGCAGCACACCTCAGCCCGAGCTCTGCGATGACGTGCCCGTCAGGCTGGGGTCAAGCCCCAGGACGGGCATCCCGAGCTCAGAGGTTGCCATCGTATCTGGCAGCAGCACTTGGAGCTGGGGAGCCCCTGGCCCGGGCAACTCAGGAGCAAGAGGCTTGCTCTGAAGTGCCCCTCAGGTTCCTTTCTTCTCCATAGTCGTCTCTGACTTCTTTAAATTTCTCCTGGGCTTTAAACCTTGCACACAAATGCAATGTAAGCCTTAAAGAGCCTTACTTATTCTAACAGAAATGTCAGCTCTTAGCACTATTGGGGCAAACTCTCCGTAGCCCCTGTGATTTCAGCACAGCGACGGGTCTCAGTCCTGCGCTTCATCCCCAGCGCCCGATTTAAACCCCCTCCTGCGACTCTGCCGTGATGCTGGCTCGGGCACTGACCAAGGGCGATCGCAGCGTGTACTCGTGCACGCTCATTGCCAGGCGTTTGATGTATGGTTTCATTTTTGAGTCTTGACTTCATTTTGCACCAGGATATTTCGGCATGCACATTTACAAATCAGGCCCTGGCAATATTGTTTAAAGAACCCTCAATGCTTTCGGTAAAAACCTGAGTAAGTATTTGTTATATTTAGAGGCAATTCTCCTTATTGTCTCTTCATACCAGTAAGCTTTTCACTGACCTAGATTTTGCTATGCCATTTTCCATTTGCTGTCCCATGTTACATTTGCACGGAAGCAAAGTCTTTTGTGTTTTAGCGTTCTCTTGCACTTGCTATTTCGTCCACCAGCCAAAATCACACTCGCTGGCCTGCGATGGTGCGATCGGCTTCGCTGGAAATGATCGTATCGTTGGGGATCCTGGCTTCAAACTAGAGATAAAAAGCTACTGTAGGTGAATCCTTAGGCTGAGCAGACCTGGAGGACCAGCCAGCAGCAGCAGAGTGTGCAAAGAGAAAAAGTTTATGTGTTTTCCAGCAGTAGGACTTTACAGAAAGAAAAAAAATGTGAGACAGAGTCAGAAACTGGCTTCCCTTCAGTTGAAGGGAGTAGTCTGAATGTATATTACAACTATCACTAAAGACTCAAACCTACATCTTGGTTTTAATTCTGCTCTCAGTTTTAACATGTCATTAAAGAGATACCTGTATTGACAGGAAGAGTTGCAATGCTTTTGGGGAGTTGTTATTATCGTATTACATGGTGATGGTGTTTATTGCGGTAGTGCCTTAGGGCCAAATTTATAAACATTGTGGATGGATTACATGGGTATTATGCTGCGCAGAAACATTTTGCTGTGTGTTTGTATTGAAGTCCTGTGAACTCGACAACGTAAGCAAATCAACATTATCAGGGAAAACCTGTTTTTTAAGTCAACTTTCCCTGCAGACTCTACGTGGCCAAAGGACACTTGCTGTAGCTTTCATGTCTCCTGCATCTCTACCGTGTTCAAAAATGTTTTTACTAGCACATGTTAACCAAAACCTCTTCCTTTTTGGGGAAAAAAAAAAAAAAAAAAGCAGGCATGTTTAAAAATGCATTTGATCTGACTAGCTAGTGTATTTTTAAACACAACTGTGTTATGTTTAACAGCGTGTTAGCATATGTCAATTAACTTGTTTCCGTAGAGCGCTGACAGAAGTGCCCCCGCCACCGCCGGCCCCGAGGGGCCCTGGAGCTTGACCGAGTCAGCAGAAGGGAGCGTGTGCCCACACCTCTGGCCCACCGAAATTCGGCACTGACTTTTTGGGGGCAGCATTAGGATGCCGGCCTTTGTGCTGAAGCGGTGAATGCGAAGGCGTGCCTCCTTCTGCTGGCTGCGGTCTGGGGGTAACCACCATGATGGGGGGGGACCCGGCGGGGCTTATCTGTCGGCACCCCAAATGATATCCCCTCTGAGCACGCACCGGGCTGAGAGGCTTTCGCTGCGTGCAATGCCCTTCCAGGCAGAACAGAGACTTTTTCTTCACAGTTATGAGATTGTACTCCTTCCCTGTGCCAGATATAGATGAGATGGAGGAGAAAAGATGCACGTAGCCCCCAAATCTCCACCGTGCCCAGCCCGGGTGGTGAGGATGGCTGTGCGTGGCTGGTGTACCTCGTGTGCCGAGTCGGGGCTGTGGCCATGCAGGCTGCTCGCCTCTCCTGCTCCCGTCCACGCCGGCCAGTGCAGAGGGAACATTTTAATCCATTGTAGGAAGCAGCAGTGGGTTGTTTTTTGCCTGGGAGGCTGGCACAGGCTGCTGGATAAAGCCCTGGAAGCGTGTGAACTACCCAATCTTTTCCTGGCAGGACCACCTTCTGCATCCTGGTCATGAAATTGTGGGTGATGAGAAATAAGCGGAGTGGGAAGCGCATGACTCGGGTCTAGCAGCAGCGTGCTGCAGGGACGCACGCCGCTTTCCTGTGAGGATGCACGAGTGCCCGTCCGCACGTGGTGGCTGCAGAAACCCAGGCGGTGTTTGGTGGGGGCTCATCCGTTACTGCATGTGTGGAGGGAGTGGGAAGGGTAAGGGTGTGGGCATGCAAAAGGCAGAGGAGGTGGCTCAGATGGGAGGGAGGTGGAGGGGGTTTTGCTGGTATGGTGCTGTTGTCTGTTATTGGTGAGCACCGAGGGGGAGGTGCTGAAGGGATGGAAAGCTGGGCATCTTCTGGGAAGTCATGCCGGTGGGGACACCAAAAGAGTCTCCTGGGCATTTACCTTGGGAGTCTCTGCTGCAGTGGTTCATGGAGCTGCCCCCAGACTAGTCCTGGCAGGGCTTGTCCTGCTGCTTCCCCGGGGAGCCTGCATCCCCGTGCCCTGCCGCTGCAGGCTCCCTGGCATACCCATGGCTCGGCCGGACTCCGTATGCAGGAGCAGCCCCCAGGCAGACGGACCCACCTTTGCTCCTGGGGAATTTGGGCAATATTCCCTTTTTGATTCAGGATTAGTAAATGCATGAATGATTCCCACGTGTTCTGGTACAGTGTTAACGGGATCGGTAGCAATACCTAGCATAGACAGCGTCCAAAAATAGGTCCCTTGTCCTGCCAGTGTCTTGCAGATGTCCTTAACTTTCCTGCCCTGGGAAGGAACTCCTGGCACCCTGCAGGGCAGGAGAGTTTTTCCATTCACTTCAGCGGGTGCGGGATTTCATTCTGCATTATAGACTGACGGGCTTTAAAGAGACTGTCCACCGGGCAGAGTCAAGCTCTTTGCAGGGTTGAAGTGCTTTATATTTTTAGCATTGACACGATGATCATGAGGAAAAGCGTATGTTTTTTCCCTGCTCGGACGGCATGGTTGGACGTGCTGCTCTGCCTACAGCTGCTCAGGGTCAAGTTGTTACTGGCCCTGGACCATTTCTTTTGGGTGCTGCACCTTCCTGCCATGCAGCTTGGCTGCCGTAATTGGTGTTGTGAAGCTGGCCCATGCTGGCCAAAACACGTTTTTGGAAGCGGGGTTTTATAAATAGACTGTGTGGACAAAGGGTGTCTGCTCTGGGGTGGTTACGGGGCCGGGGAGAGGAGCTCGGGGCAGGGGAGGGAGCCCAACAGCTCCCGGTGAACCGGCACAGCCCTTTTCGCAAAACAGCGACTGTGGTGCCAGCGGAGCCTGCGGCAAGCCCTCGGCAAAGGGAAGGACAGAGAGGCCACGACCTGGGGTGTGGGCGCTCGGCTCTTTTCCTTCTGTGAGACTCGCTCCCAGACCTTTGCTCATGCGAACCCTGACAGGTCCCGTCTAAATGAGTAGTTGGAGATGATGTGCTCCCTCCTGGTTTGGGCTGGGGCCGAATTTCGCCTGCTGGGCTCAGAGAGTAGGTTTTGCTACTGAACGTAATTAAGAGCATCAGAACCTGGTGCAGTGGGATCTAGCCCATCCCTGGTAGTCAGGGTGATTGACATTGGATCCTTTGATTTCTCCAGAGGTATCATAATATTTTAAACCTATTATTAATTACAAGTGTATTAATCTCTGAATAGTATTAACAGTATTTCAAAATATTATAATTTTATCCTATCCGACCCACTGGGGGAAAAAAAAAGTGGTTTTGGATGAACTGAACAACTTTATAGACAGTGTGCTTTATAACCAGATGGATTTTCCCTAGTTAGTTCCATTTCTATCTCATATTGGTGGAAGATTAAAGATACTGAATCAATGGCTGTAAAAGCTCACATTAAAAATTTGCAGTAAATGAGAAGAGGAAAATTTCATTAGAGGAATAAATTGTAGCAACTGGAATGCATGCAACTGGTTTTTAGTATTCTACTGACGGTCACCTTTTGAAAGTCTTTTTTTTTTTCCAAATTGTTTTCTTTTCTCAGATATATAAAAAAAAAAAAAGAAGAAAATGACCTCTAATATTTTGAAATATAGAACTAATTACAGTGGGGAGTGATCCTGATCCCACTGAAGTCAACTGCGGTATTCTTTATGCCATTGCAGGATAGTGCCTCTATTAAGAAATAATAAGGAAATGAGATACTTTAAAGAGAGGGGTTTAAAATGAACTGGCTCTGTTGGCCTCTTTTGTAAAAATACCTTAGAGCCACTTTTATCAAGTCAAAAGGTTCATTGAAAAGAGAGAAATTAAAAGATGCCACTCGTGGAGCCTGGCAAAACATGAAGTTCGCAATAAATATCTCTCCAATCCAATTATAACATTCAAATCAAGGAGAAAAAAAGATTCTGAAATATAATGAAAGCTTGCTTTCTACTGAAAAAATGTACTTGGAGGTGTCCAGACCTAAGGGAGTTTCCAAGTCAGCATTATAGTGGGGAAAAATGTAATGTAAATGAGAGTGAAATAATCAAATTTTTCTGGTGGAAATAAGTGCAGTTGTTTGATGTAATTTTGACACACAGCATAATTTCAGCATCAACACTGAAGTTTAAAGGATCAGTGTGTCTTTGTGAGATTTCTATACAGAAAAGCCGTTCAACGGGAAAATCTAAATCAGACTTTGGTATGCACGTTGGGCCCCTCTGTGATAGAAAGCCTTGTATTATATTAGTTGCAAATAGAAAAATAGAGATGACCCTTTTTCCGTAATTTCTAGGCACCCTTTCCACTTGAAAATCCAACATGATTGTGGCATATAAATCACAAGAAATGCAATGTGTGAATGTTTTCATGATCAAACTTTGCTTTATGCCTCTAACACCAGCTCAGCCATTTAAAGATGCACACTGTTTTCGACTGTGACTTACACCGGGCTCATGTCACGTTTGTTGCAGATGTAATTTTTTATATCACAGGGATATATTCCAAACAATTAAAACAATTAAAGCAGGGCATGTCTTTGGCATTTTACTCAATCTTGTAGCCTGTGTGAAATATATTTGTAATTTTGCATTCATTTCCAAATGGAGACAGATTCACACACCCTCATAGCCAAACTCAGCACAAGAACCAACAATTAAATGAAGCCTGAGATCCAGTCCAAAGGAGGCTTATACTCCATTTAATTTTTAAATAGCTTAATTAATAGTTTCAGTTAAAGCAAAGAAGTGAAAATGGGTCAAACTATGTAAACATTGGTTAGAAAAACACACTGTCCAGCCAAAGCATTGTAGAAGTGCTTTTCAGAAGAATGGCCTTTAAATTTAATTTAAACATGGTTTTCTAACTTAAGTAAAAGCCCAGTTCAGACAAGGCCCAAGCCACTTTTTATGCCACAAAGAATTACTGAGGTATGCTGAGAGTTTATTTAGTCTCTGTTTGTTCCGAGGCTGTGTTTCATTCTGCAGTCATCGTTTTCTCCGTGCTGTCAGCACGTTGTTACTTCGCAGCAGCTCGGAATTCACCGAGAGCCTCGGCGTATTTTGAAGCCGAGTTTAATCGCCGATGGGACCTGTGCGAATGCTACAAAACATTGTTCACAAATATTTGCTGGAATTTTGAAATGAATTGGGGTAGACTCTGCTATTGCACTCGTAGTGTTTGCTTTCTGCAAACATTCAGGTTCAAGTTCTTATTGACAGGGCTGTGCTGGATGGGATCCCTTGCATAAGGCTCAAGGCCAGGAGGGTGCTTTTGCACCAGAGCAGTCGGGGAGTAGGAGCGATACCACGTGCCTTCTCTGACCAGTCGTCGCTAACTCAATTAATGGGAAGAAACACCGATTCGTTGGTTGTTCCTGAATTCGCAAGGAGCAAAATGATAAACCGGAGACAATTTCTCTCTGTGTTCCAGGGAACATCTGTATACAGAGAAAGGGACTTCCTTTACTCGGAAAACAATTTTGCAAAATTTTTCTTTGGTTCTTAAGTCTCGGCTTAAATGAAACAAGGGTATAATAATTTGAAAGTGGTTGAGAATGTTGTGTTTAAGAATTCTTTTATTTGTTATGCAGTAGCATTTACATGATTCTCATATATAAATATGTTTTAGTTTGAAATTTCTGCTTCAGTGAGGACAGAGAGGTCTTTGAAAATTTGCTGATTTACAGTTAACTTCCAGCATCTTAACTTTTGGTTAGAACAACTGAAGGGCTTCCGTTTGTTGAATTTTTTTTTTTTTTTTTTTTTGCTTGCTTTAATCTGATTAAATGAAATGTAGAAGAATGAAGAAAATTTATAGGTGATAAATATCAAGATTGGCTCAGGTTTGGCATTACGGTGCATTGCTTTAGGGGGCTGTCCCTCACATCCCCTTCACCAGCACCTCTTCTTGGTATGATAAACTTTGGGAGTTTGAGCATAAATTTTGGCCAAGTTTTATCACATGAAAACGCTCCCCAAATTCTCTTGTTGCCCCTTGATGTGTGCAGAGCAAGTCATGCAGCTGGCAACATCTGAGGGTATCACTGCTCTATGCCGGCCATCCACTTGGGAGTGTGAAGTTTTGGGGAGGAAATTTTCTGTCGGTGGCATTGTATGGAGTTCGTGTTTGGCAACTGAGCCTGATCATTGTTTCGGCCTTCCTGATCTGAACACCTTTGCTTCCGTTGTAAAGGACAACGTGTTCTGTACAGTGGAGTGAAAACCTGCTGGTTCTTCTCACCACCTGCAGAAGATCTGCAGAAATAGGGAAACTTATCAAAGATCTTCATAATGAAGAACATTTTCTGCTGATAATGTTCAAAATGCAAAACCACAATGGAGACAACATCCTTTTCAGGGGAAGCAAGCAAACATTTTGGGTTGAAGAACAGCCCGGATGAGCTGGATTTCTCCAGCTCGTCCGTAAAGTTAAACGTGTCAAAGGGTTCTCTGCGAGGCAAAGGAACTTTGTAGGAGAGGATTTTATAAATGGCAGTTGGGCAATTAATGTTAACCATCAATATCAGAATGGCTTAGATTGCATGATTAACTAGTAAGAGTTTTGAGCTGGCTGGTAATTTTAGATTAAATAGCCAGGCAGCCAGTGACTTGAATATTGATGAATATCCTGTGTTTTATTAATATGCATTCTCTATAAATTAGAGGCTTAGTACACAAAGAAGAAACCTAATGCTCTTGCTATTTTTCATTGCCACAGGTAGAGCTGAATAATTCATAGCAATTAATTTATTTCACTGATTTAGCCTTTTGGGGCGGGGAGGGGGGGAAGTTGAGCACAAGTAGTCTGTAGGTAATTTTTTTCCACGTTTATTTGTTATAAATAACTCACCAAACACATTTGAAGACTTACTCTTAGTTGAAGATAATTTTTTGTATTCTTAAATTCGAGAAATTGGGAGGAACTTGGGCAGAACTGCAAGCAACCCACCAGTGATTACGAGAACCCAAATGATTTTTAAATTGCAAAAAAAGCACAGCTAATTGCAAATACAACCCAGTTAGGATCAGACTCTTGTTGATCTGTATTGATTGGTGCAATACCAGTTAGATGATTGCATATTTCTGCTCCTCATTCGATTGACTGTAATTCTTTAGGACCAAGATTTTCTTACAACTATTTTTGTGTGTGCAGAATTTGCTATCTGTATTAAGTCCCTAATGTATATAAAATGGAAAAGGTGAAATGCTGCCCCGTTTTAAACCGAGGAGAGTTTTACCATGGAAGACTTCGGAAGATCGGGTATTCCACCTACTGATCGAAACATTCCTGAAAATATTTTTTGTGCGAATAAGCCAATAACATATCCGACACAAATGACTTTTTGTATTTGTGCAAAGCTTCAGAGTATCCAAATATAGATTTTTAATTATTTTTTTCTTAGGTAGGAGGGAGATGGTGCAGCTTTAAGTACGAGATGAAATGTCACGGCACAAAGATCACTTGCCAATCCTGCAGCTCCGGGTGGCTGCAGCCCAGTTTCAGTGTCACGCAGTCATATCCAGAGCAGGTAATATCCAGAAACACAGGAGGAGGAGGAGGAGGAGGCGGCTGTATGATTACTGCCTCTCCCTTTTGCTGGTTCTTACAACACGCTGCACAGCAGTGAGAGTTGCATAGCACGCAATAAATCATTGCCTCATTATGCTCCTTCTGTAGGTTTGTTTAGGGCACCAGCTCTAGTACCAGCTCCAGAGGATTATTTGTTCTTCCCAGAAATTCCTCTCAGATATAGACTTCTGTTTTGATTTGCAGAGGAAAAAAAAATCTCTGTGTCTTATTTTTAAAATAATTACTTAGTGTACACAACAATTTACATTGCAGAACTGCCTAAGAAAATAATTCAGGCAATGTCTGGAGCTGATTTTAATTTGTAGGTGGATGATTTTGTTAAGAGGAGGCAAGAGGTTAAAGAAAGTTTGCATGTTTTTGTGACTTGTCAACTTGAAATATTAACAAATGAAACACAGGGTCTTCCCTCCTTTCCTCCTTCCTCCCTTCTTGCCTGCCTTCCTTTTTTTTTTCCTTCTTTCTTTCTTGTGTACACAGAAGCTGCTGATCCCTTACCTAACCAGATGATGTTGAATTGTTGTCAGTTGTAAAAGAAGCCTAAGTACCTCATTAAAAATATTGTGAGGTCCTCATTCACTTTTTCCATGTCTCTAGCCAGCCCTAGCCTACTGCAGGAGGGCACCAGTCTGATGAGAGAATAAGGATTTCTGACACTCCGTTTTGATTTAAGCAGAAAAAAATCCTCTTAAGAAAAAGTGTTCATTAATTGGCCTAATCTACTAACGAGGAGTGATATTCAGCATCGCTGATTTTGATAAAACAGTATATTTATTTAGCATTGCACCAAGCGAATGCTGGAATAACCTAGATTGTACCTGCAGTGAATGTGAATGGCTAGAGCCGAGACTTTAGAGAGCAGGTGGGTACACTGCAACACGGCTGGGTTTTGCTGCAGTGTGACAATGTGATCTAGGATCTGATCCAGACTCCTCGGAAATCAATGGAAATTCTACCCTTGACTTTAGTAGGCTTTGGATCCTGCTCCAGTTGTGCCAAAGTGGTAATGAAATGACTCCAAGTTGAGGGGGAAGAATTTTCTGGCTTAACAGATTCATTTATGTGTTTATGCGATGGGTCTTGACTTCAAGTCCGAAAGGTTTTCACACACACCTTGCTCAGGTCCTCCCTCCCAGTCACAGTTCCTTGAAATGCAACAGATTTCTGTTCTGTGACCACTAATAGACATCCCACCTGAACAACGACATTTCATAGATGATTATGATATGAAACTCAAAATCATTGTAAGATTGCTCAAAATGTGACCTGCCTTCACACAAAAGCTCTCTCAGCTTTCTGAACCTTTCAGCAAAGCTCAATGTGTTCAAAGCCATAATGAAGTCAGTTTACTGTAATTTGGGGTTTCATTATACATACTTCTGCATCATTGTATCTCAGAGTCCTGGATATAATTCTTACTTGATCTTAAACTCTTACAAAGGACCTAGGAATAGAAGATGTGCTGAGGTCAGGACCAGAAAAGACTTGTTTCAACAGCCGCTGCAATCTGAGTCCCCCATAAACATTTAGGACTCAGCGAGAATTGTACCCAGCTCTTTTTGATGGAAGTACTGTGGTGACCTTGTAGATTGATTAAAGAAGTGACATTGATTGACTTTGACGGGAGCCACATCCACCCTTCTTCTGCCAAAAAGGCAGTGGCTGCAATGTGAAGCCTCAAGAATGGGGCATTGCTCCTCCAAGTACATGGAAGACATCCAAGGGTAACGGGATAATGCAGATAATGGGATAGGGTTTCTCCCCTCCTCTCCCTCAAATACTAAATAGCTAGATTTTAGCTATCCGGACTCAGGCCGTAGGAGACCTTTCTCTGATAGCTATTTAAAAGATGAAGTAGCTAAGGAAATGAGCTCTTTTTATAGGTTACATAGGATGTTTGGTGGTTGAGAATGTCAAAAACGACTGGTAATGTTGACTCTGCAGGGAGCTTTAATGGTGATGGGGGGATGATGATGGGAGGACCAGCATGAACAGCACAGTGGAAGGGACAGTGTGGTGAGGAAAGAGCTTTGTTCCTCTGGCAAACCCACCCCTGATGATTTTACACTCTGTCACTTTGGGGTGTCTAGTTTGAGAGATGGTAAAATGGTCCAATTTTCCAAAGATGCACAATATCTTAGCAATATCTGGTCTCTTCAAGGTACCTTGGGTTGGCACTGAGAAATATTTGCCTCCAAAATTACCACTGTTCAAAATCTAGACCACTGAACCTGATATGAACTATTAGAAACCAAAGACAAGGGAGCATTTATGTTGGAGAATGCGTAGTGGCTTGAAAACTACAAATCAAAATAATGCACCCTTTTATGTGTAAATCTCCTTCTCTTTGATACACGAATTGAAAAGCTGTCTGGTTTCCTTGTAGTTTCCGTAAGCATGTAGCGTGCGACTGCACCCTCTGGAATGCTATTTAAGTGTTATTTAAAGTGCAGACCTGTTAAGGTCAAGCAAGCTCATCTGTATGCTAAAACTGAACCCACCAAACCTTACACCTAAAACCAGCAAGGAGGTCTTGAGTTCCACGCTTCCCACCTGACAAGTGTACAGCATGACGAATGGTGAAGCACCAAAAGATCAAAGTACTTTTTCAGGGATAACGATAAAATCAGAGACAGAAAGACACCAAGTCCTGGTGCAGGTGTCTGCTGTTCCAATGCAGGCTTTCTCAGCTGTGACACCGCCAGCCCGCTGCAAGCGGCTGCGGGCAGGAGCTGCAAACTGGCAGCAATAGCATCAGAAAATTTAGATCCTATGCGGTGCATTTCTGAGCTGGTAGAAAGACGGAAGAGTCACTGCAAGAAGCCCATGTGGAAGGGATTGCTGTAACACGCTGAATTTACCGTGAGCATAGTGAAAAGGAACTTTTCAATGCAGACATGGAAAGACAGTGTGATGTGTTGTGCTCGTATTCCAGAGTCGCTTTCCTCTGTCTGAGCGCCTTAATCCAGATCCTGTTGAAGTCAATAGCTGTCTTGCCTTTCACAAGGATTATGCCCCTAAATAGCTACTTTAGGAAGTGTACTTTGCTTGGTGATAACACAAAGCAGAGGGTGGATGATTAACACCAATTAGGATTATTTACGAGAACGTAGAAAACAATAGGTCCATAAATCATTGTCTTATCAATTGTAGTTCCTCCTGCGTAATTTAGTCATCATTGAGCAAACTGTGCGTTTCACTGTTCGTTAAGTAGAGATCTGACTGATGTTAGTTGAAGTTTGTAGAAATGTTGAAGGTACGATGTGACCCAGTAAAACAGCAGAGTGTTACAAAAAACTTCTGGTGGTTTTCAACATTTTTTTATGTTATAAATCCCCTACGCTTTTTCCCCAGGTATATTTAGTGTATTTAAGGTGACTGATGGTAGCCTTGCTCCTCTTGGGTTATGCTTCAGCTGTGTCTACACTAGTGTCTCAGTTTGGAGCGTGGGGTGGTTTTGCAGTAATCCCCTGGTTGTCTCCATTTGTTGGGCACGAGTCCAGCTGCAGAGCAGATTCAGTGCACAGATTCCTTCCAGAGGAGACTCAGTGGAGAGTCTCTCCAAAAGCAAGCCAGGGCTTGGTGGGACATTCAGCTCTGATCCAAGGGGTCAGCCACACCACCACAAAGTCCTTCAGGCTGTACGTAACCCTGCTTTGCAATAGGAAGCCTGTCAAACTGCCCAGAGCTCCCATGCCAGCCTGGAGCGGAGCTTGTGCTATAGAGAGGGTCAAATGCTTTATGTGACACCCTTTTTGCTGGTAACTGGCAGCTCTTGTGACCACTGCTCCTCTTTCTTCCACCAAGACTTCTCCTGGTTCGTTATTCTTTCTGTTTATTAACTGCCTCATCTTCTGTAGCTGTTCCTCCTTGCTGCTGTCCTTTTTTTCTTCTACTTTTATCACTTTTTGTGATCCCTTTTCCAATTTCCAACCTTAGTCTCCCAGAAGACCTGGAGTGGTGACGCCTGGACGCAGAGGAGATCACACTGCTTATAAATCTGCACCTTGAGGAGGCCAAAAGTTTCTTCAGCAGCAGGAGGTAAGCCAGGACTGCTGGTGGGTGTAAGGAACTGAGAGCAATGCCACACGCATTCGAGAAGATGAAGGCAACGTTCTTGCGGATGGAGACTTTGGGGCAGTATCACGGTCCTGTACAGAAAGCTTGAAAAGATCTTCAGGTGGGAACACACCACCCAGCCAGCTGCTTGTTTGGTTTAGTCCATGGACCGCTGGGGTCTGCACATCAGAGACTGAAAACTCTTGACTGACTTACCCTAAATTTCCTCTTTGCGGACTTCTGATGTGATAGGAATGGCACAAAAAATTAAATATATCTGCTTTGCCATAACTTTTTCAGCCTGCTAACTTTCCCAGGACTACTTTCTGCTCACATTACTGGAACTTAATTACATGAGGCTTAATTTCAGTTGCTTGGCCAGCTTTAAAAACATATATTCAAATTTGAACCACAAGGGCAGAATTTTGGGAGCCTCTTTGTCCTCTCACTTTGTGTTAGTTTAAATGAAGAAATGCCTGTGAATCTCTGCTTTATGACACCTATTCCAAGTCAGTCTCCCTTCTGGAGAGACTTCCCAGACTCTCAGCAGTTTAAGGAGGAGCACAAACTACCCTTTATGTTATAGTTTATGTTTTTGAAACCGTGCAAACAATAGATATTTGTCTCCTACTTATGCATTTTCTCGTAAATAAAATGTATTGAGACCAGAGATGGAGTTACAATTGACTTTACACCGGATAAGAATTTGCATCGACATTTTACATAGAAGTGTTGTATTATCTGTACATTTCTCGACCATATCTTACAATGTCTAATTGCAAAAAAAAAAAAAAAAAAAAAAAAGAACAGGGAGGGAGAACCAAAGGAGGGGCATGGAGAGAGAGGAGGTAACAAGACACAGATGGGGAATGGCAGAGTTGGAGGATAACAGTGGCTATCAAAGTGTTATCTGAGAATTCCTATGATTAGGACTTACTATGTTTCTGACCTCACCATTTCGTTATAATCTGCTGCTTAGGTGATTAATAATAAATGGCCTCCAAATTTCATTGCATTTGCTCACTTTGTCTAGAAGATTTTGCATCAGTTTGTTCCCCTCCATAAGCTCTTATTTCTGTTAAGGTATGAAGTCTTTTCATTTCTGCTGGGGTTGACTTGTTCTTCTGCTATATCAGTGTTGTATCTAGGTAGCAAGTGTCCCATAGAAATTCAAGTAACGCTTCCATTTATCACATTGGGATGATCAAAAATACATTGCAGCTGATGCGAAAACACCAATGTATTTCTTGAGTTGGGCACCCACCTCCAACTCAGCAGATAAAAAACCCTCCAAAGAGCCAACAAAAGAGGGCTTTTTATAAACACCCCAACCCGCTAGTGGATTAGCCTTAATGCGTTGGCAGCATGCCCCTTCCTTCCGCTGCAGGAATGCTAGCCTGGCTCTGCAGCCCTGGGGTTTTTTGTGTTACAGCATGCAGAAGAAACAAAGTGTAAGACTGATTTGTAATCGTTCGTGGCACTTTTTTCCCCTGCAACCCGGGCTCACCTTATTTACCTCCAAAGAGGTAAGCATAGTGAGCAGCACCTCTGGGGAGCGATCTCGCCTGGTCACTGTGGCAGGAGAGGGCTTCTTGTAGGGCTGGCTGTTGTTTCTAGGAGCTCACTGACATGTCTTCAAGGGCTGAGGGTTCAGCTTCTTCTGCGTGAGAGGGAAGAGGAAATGACCTTCACCCAGCTGAGCAGGGAACAACAGGAAACCCTCATGGTCCAAAGCTGCTGCCATTTCCCACCCCCCAGAATCCGGCACTCAGGAACCGTTTTGACAAATTGTCAGGGTTTTTGTCAGGTTTTAGCTGCTGCAAATATATTAGCAAAGTATGTTGATGATTCATGGCGGAATGGTGTACGCTGATTTAAGTGATGGACTAGTCATTCTGTAATGGATTTGAGAATTCCCAATCAGATTGTACTCAGTTTTATCAAGCAGGAAGCTGGCAGGCTGTGTTTTAATCAACTGATAGCATCGCTGGGCAATTGGCATCCAGCTAGTGAACAGAGTATTTCTCAAAGACCAGCTTGCTAAGTTGCAAACAGCACATCCACTCAGGTCTTTCAGGTTTACCTCCTCTTTATTCTGTTCAGCCTGTTTCTTTCCCAAATTAAACTTTCAGCTTGAAGTGCAGAAAGATGCAGCACGTACACATCCTGTGCTGTTCTTTCACCAGTGTTGGAGGGGGAATGGATGAGGCAGAAGACATTTGCTCCATCCTCTAGGAAGCATCCCAGAAGCATGCAAATTCAAGGATTTGATGCTGGCACAAGTTTTTGGGCACTCATGTTCCATAAGTGCAGTAAATCTATAATGCAGGGACACGCCAGGTGAGACATGGCCTTTTCCCCTTCGAGTCAGGTTATTTCATGACCCGTTATGTACTTTATTACCTAAGACATACCCTGTGTTCTGACCTGTGCCAACAGACGTCAAGAACAGTTTCCTTTCCTGATGAAACACATCAGTCTCTTTGTTACTTCCAGGAAAGACCAGCTCCGGTGGAGCATCTTCACAGCACAAATCCTCAGATCCCATAGCTACCCTAACTAATTTCCTCCTCAGGATTTATGTTCTATCACAGTTATTGAGTTGTGCAGCCATCTACACCCACGTAGCTGTACTCCAGCACAGAGTCAAACCTGGGGAGCTGGTTTGTTGTGCCTAGCTCCTGTGTAGTAGTTACTGCGCTTAGCAACCCACCTCCAATATAAATATATCTGCTACTCTGAAGAGCAGGCTTTGAAAAGCACCAGAAGGGATCACTCCCCCATAAGGGTTTTTTCCAACATTGCAGAGCTGTTAGGACTTTCAGGGAGAAATTCTTCTCCCAGTTAAGCTTCCCTTCCGGAAAGGTCAAGATTTTAGCCCACGCTGATGAAGCTCTGGTGCGACTTGCTGTGGTGGGGTCATGAACCTCTACTTAAAGATGGGTCCTGTCTGAACTGCTCTTGAGCCACGCAGGCATGGGGAGAGATGGAGAGCAACCATCCATGCAGCTGGCTGTAGGGAGCCATCCATGATGTCTCTGCGTAGGGGTCCCATGGCACCGTGTCGGGGAACGGCTCACTGGGCTGCCGGCCGGACTGTGTAATCCTGTTGGTTTAAAATTGATCAAACATTTGGGGCCCTCAGAAGAGGCCGGTGATTGAAAGGATGTAAAATAACGGTTGCTCACAAAGAGTGATAACAATGAAAGTGAGGTATAAGGAACAGAGAGGAATGATTCATCGGGAAATTATACTCTTGAAATTGTGTTGCGAATCCTGCTTGAGGGAGGAGGTGCATGTAAGTGTGTAAGGGCTGGATCCTGCTTTGTCCAGATGAGTTGAAGACACAATGAAGATTAACAATCAGTCTTGTACTTTAAGGGAAAATTCTAACTTCTATCTTTGATATTGTCTGCTGACCATTACATGAAAATCAGAGAAATCGAAAAAGTTCCCTGTCTCCAGTGTTACATCCACCTGAGACTTCACCAGAGAGTGCTGCCCGGTGCAAGAAATGAAGTTAAGGTTTCCAGTGCCAGAACCACCAAAAGCACATGTGAAAGTAAAGCTGAAAATAGTCTGTCTTCTCTCCCTGGACTGCAGAGCATGCGATTTCCACAGGGTCATTTTCTGTGTAAACATTCCTATTTGTATGTTTTACAAATTAAAATAAAAACATATCCTGCAGACGTATTCAATAATTTAATTTTACACCAAGGTAATTAATGTATCTGAACTTTATCACAGAGCATAAGTAAGTGGGAAAATTCCCCAGTCAGATGTGAAGAGCCTAATCTTGACTTTCCCACCAATATTTCATAGGTTTGGGTTCATTTATTACAGTGTTTGCTCACTTTTATAAAAACCCTGCTGATGGAATCATCTAATTTCTGAGAGCATCTCCAGAGACAGGAGGCACATTACAGTATCTCACATTATATGTCATTCAGGCAATGTCTCCCAAATCATAAAACCTATGGAAAGGGAATGGCACTTAAATAGCAGATTCCTCCTCCTTTTCCTTTTTCTGATCATTTTTTTTCCCAGCAGAGTGTACTCCTCCTCATGCTATCTGACTGCTGCTCATCTCCATTCGGTAGAAAACCAGGCTCTGATGTTGGTCTCTCCTTGGGCTACCCGACTGCCTCATCCCATCTCACACTACCTCATATAGATTGGGTTTTTTCCTTCTGTCTTTGTGCTCTCGTTTATATCCCCTCACTATCTGTATTTTGTGCCTATAGATGCTGCTGTGTGAACTGGTGAACTGGAGCACAGAACTGATCCAGCTGACAAAATATCTGAAAAAAGCCCGAGTTTCAGAGCAGTCATTTCCCTGGTCTGAATCACTGCATTTCTGTCCAAAAATTTGTGCCAAGACCAAGTCAAGATAAGTAAAAAGAGACAGGACCTCTCCAACCAGCATCGGTGCTAACTCATGGGCCTGCTCTACTACCTTATAGATTTTTTTCAGTAGTTTCAGGGATTTTGGTAAAGACCTCTAGATATTATTTTAACATTGAAATCTAAGGCCAAGACCTCGATCCCAGGTCGTTCAGTTGACCACAAAAGCCATCATCAATTTTATTTTGTATGGTAAATCCATTCCAGATTACCACTCCCACTATGTATTTCTTCATGTAGGAATCGTGCACCAAACTATCTGGTCTGATTAATATTGGGTTATTGTGCCTACTAGTGCACTTACAACACAACTTTACAACAGGCAAATAATGCCAGCCTTTTTAAACACTGAGGGTAGCAGGAAAAAGGACAACATCAGGACTAAACCAGTTCTGACAATTTCTCATTTCCATTTATTCAGAAAAAAAAATCATAATTGAGACTTAAAAAAGAAAGAGAGAAAAGCCCTCCGTGACTTTAAGTGTAAAATCCATTTTAGTAGCAGGAAGCTGTTATATGGTTAGAGCAGTTATTTTTATTGTCTGTCTGGGTATAGTTTTTAACTGCAGGCACAGAATAAATCAATAGTGTCATAAAGCTACTCTCACCCTCTGCCCTTTCTAAAGGGACATTGTTCAGTGTCTGCGCTGGATGTGACACAGACTACTGCTTTGATGCGCAGAATTACGCCTCGACTAATGTGCTAAGGGAGAGCTCGAAGTGCAACACATATTTACCTATATCTCTTTGTCCGTATCATCTCAGAGCCAGCAGATTAAAAGCAAAATAAAACACAGATAATAAAACACACACAAAAATGCACATAAGTTCTTCATCAGAAGAGAGGGGGCTATTCTGGTTATTCTCTTTCAAATTATATTTTCAATGAATTTGTCCATTCATAAATCTTCTCAGGTGACATATTTCCAAGACTATTCAAGAAGAGAAAGTGTGCAGTGATTCCTAGGATAGTCCCCACAACTTAAACCTGACTGTAATCTGCTCCTTAATACAGCGAGGAAGGATGTAGCAGGATCTGACTGTAGGAAGCTGAAGCTAGATAAAATTGCCCTGGAAGTGTGCCTTTTTAATAGCAAGAGTAGTTAACGGCTGGAACAGTTGGCTTAGGAATGCGGTGGATTTAGCATTACTTTCAGTCTCTAAATCAAGAGTGAGTGTCTTTCTAAAGATATGCAATAGCTTCAGCAGAAGTTACGGCTTTGGTGCCGAAACGAGTGGGTGAAGTTCTTCAGCTGTGTTGCATAGGAAACAAAACCAGATGATTATGATGGTCCTTTTCAGCCTTTCTAATCCATTAAATCCTGGTTTGGGGCCTTTCACACATTGGGGTTTAAAGCGGCCTCTTAGCTTTTCCGGATGGTTTCTGCAGGCAATACATGTTCCAGAGCTGGGTCTGACAAACTCCGCCTGAATGGGTGTCCGGAATTGACACACTTTATAATTTATATATAAATCACTGCCTCTGAATGCAGTTCCAGATCCATTTCCCCGTGCAGCTGAGTTCACTTTGTCCCTTCTGCGCAGTGGTGATTTTCCTTTGCAAAGCAGATATGCATCTGAGCTGAAATAGGCACCACGTGCCGCTGGGTACCCCGAGAACAGTCACCTCTAACACGGACCACGGCAAAGTAAACCTTTATGGATCAAATTCTTCAGAGATTTATTGTCGGCAGTGCACGTTGTCAAGTTAATTCATCGCTCCTCTCCTTGCTTGTGCATTGCAACTTCCCCAGGTTGGCACTTCTGACAAAGGCATGAAAACTGTACTTGTGCTGCAAGTGGGAGGTGGAGACAGAGAAAATCTGTGCTCTGTCTGTAGGACTCTGTGCCGAGACAGCTCTATTTTCACATCTAGTCACAAGCCGATCGCTTTTACCTTGGTATTTGTTTTGAGGATGGCTCTCAAGAAATGGAATTGGAGTTTGGATTCAGTAAGATTAAAGAAAGTAACCCAAAGAATAATGCAGGCGGTTTCTGAAGGTAGCACCGCTCACGTGTAGCTTAGTGCTCGGCAGACAGAGAGACCGCAGGAGCTTGCACGCTCCTTGGTGAGCGTGGAAGTTGTTGACTGTGAATAACATTCATCTGGGTAACCTAATCTTTGTTTTCCTTCTCTCTGCAAAATGCTTAGTGCTGGATTTTGATGCCTATAAATACTGATTTGGATTTCCCTTCCTTCCCTCCCCACATTCTATTGAAAGCGAAGCCATCTCAGCCCGGCGCCGGTTGCTGACTCCTTCCCTTTGGCTCTTCCCCAGCCCCACGGTGCGTGAGCTCGGTCGTGTGCGGCCCCTCGGTTTCCCCGTGGGACGCTGGCACTTGGGAACGAGAATAACAAATGTTGGGGATAAATGAGACCCCAGCGGCTACAAAAAACAGTTTAGAAAAAAACCAACACATGAACTTCCTGGATTCTCAAACTTTTTCATAAATAGCCAGTGGCCGCCTGAAGAGCAGCAAGCAGCAACAATAATAATAAATTACAGTAAATATCATGCTGCCATAAGTGACAGCAAACCAAACCCACTGCTGTTCAGAAATGAATTGGAGAAAATATTTCTTAATCTCTTTTTGTATTATTCAGCCAGCTGTAATGATTTATAGTGCTCCAAAGAAGTTGCTGTATGGAGTTGTTTCTTAATCATCCGTCTTAGCATCTTGCCTTTATCCGCATGTGTCTGTGCTTTGGTGGGGGCTCCGGCTTTCACCATCAGCTGCTGCTGCCTCGGTGCACGGCGGCTGAACACGGGCTGGGGTCGGGGCGGTGCCTGCTCGCCCTGGGAATAAACCGATTTAACGCAAGGAACCTCTCAGCCTTCCTCTGGGGACAGACCTGCTCTTAGGAGGAGATGGTCTGAAATAGCAAAGCTGTGCTCAGCCGTCGCTGAGCGGGGGTCAGCCCCGTAACGGTGCCTTGAACGAAGGTCTTGCCCCAGAAGCCATCTGGTTTGAGCCCGTTCGGCTGCAAATAACCCACGTCCAGCAGATGTGGGGGGCTTTGGTGCTGGCGTGTGTCGGATGGGTGCCCCGCAGACGAGGCCGTCCCCCTGTGAGTCTGTGAGCACACTCATTATCAGCGCAGGAAAATAAAATGGTGGGGGATAAATTAAACTGGGAACACGGTATCAATCGCTGCTGTCTTTGTCAACTTATTACCAAAGATTTATACGTGACGCAGTGAGGACTGCTCAGTGACACATTTTAATTTAATTAAATTTCCTGTTGGATTGATGTCTGATCAATCAATAATGTTAATGTTTTTGCAATTTAGAGATTAAAGCTTGGATGAGCGGATATTGAAATACTCTCACATCCAGCTGCCTGGGAATATCTTCCTCTGCTTCCATTTCTCAGAAAACCTGTTTTAGGCAAGGGTGCATCCTGGGGCTCGCCACATACCTACACCAAGCCTGAAAGCTTTGCCCCATCCTGGCAGAGGGCGAGGGAGCCGTGCAGCAGTGTCACTCCTCGGAGAGACAGAATCGCACGGAGCTGAGATCTGGGTTTGCACAAAATCTGGATGGCTCTGTATGCTTTCTATCTGATATTCAGTAGAGGAGAAAGTTTGACGAACGGTGCATTGCTGGTGTGATACCTCCCTTTGCTACAGGCTCCTTGCTCTGGAAATCGGCAGTGCAGAGGTTGCACCTGGGGTTTGGAATCTAATGGCCACCAAGGTGTCTGTCCTCCACGGGCCCTCTAGTCCCCTCTGGATCCCACTCGCTCCTCACTCAGCAACGAGTTCCCCAGTTTAACTGCTGCTTTCTAAGCTGCCATCCAGGGGACAACAGGATCCTGGTCTGGAGCTGAATTTAACACTTCTTGAAGCTCCTTGCCTGCCCAAATTTCTCACAGATGAGCTAATTGTGCTCCACCCTTTTCAGGCTGTGAAGATAAAGAGATGCTGTAGCATGTCCACAGAACCTTTTTTTCCTCTTACTGCCTTGTTTCATTTAGTGCCTCAAATATTTTAGTAGTGAGGTCAGGAAAGGCTTTAACTTATTCAGGGGAGTTATTCTACACTGACTTTTCCATGAGGCCTTGGGGTCTTACACAGCCTGTTAAAGACTTATGATTCAAAGAAAAAAAAAAGTAATTCATCTTTTCAAACTTGTAAAAGTGTGAACCCAAATTTCATCTGAGTTGCAGCCATGGCCATAGTCTCAGTAAGTCAAACTAATTTGTCAGATCTTACCACCATCGAAACTTGGACGGTGAGAAATCCCAGCCTGGCTCTGAGGTCTGCAGGCTCAGACGTCCCTCTCCGTTCTCCAGGTCTGTACCATGGCTGGCTCTCTGCT
This sequence comes from Balearica regulorum gibbericeps, assembly GCF_011004875.1. Taxonomy (NCBI): domain Eukaryota; kingdom Metazoa; phylum Chordata; class Aves; order Gruiformes; family Gruidae; genus Balearica; species Balearica regulorum. The sequence continues at coordinate 6,590,705 of NC_046196.1, forward strand.
GCACGGGGTGCTTCTGTGCTCGTTGTATTTAGGGGAGCCTTAAAAGGGCCAATTTCTTACCCAGCTGTATTTTAAAACCTGTACAATCTGTATGTGTTCTTTCCCTTAAGGATGCTCTGGTGGCTGTTTGCTGTGTACCCGTCACTCGGACAACCCCAAAGTAATGCATAGAGGGGAGAAAGGAGACAGCAAGAGAGAAAGGAGGCGGGGGGAAAGAAAGAGCAGCTCATTTTCCACTCTAGCACAGGCACCTGAGGGGTGGAAGTCAGCAGCTTTTTGACGGTACAAGAACTCGGTAACTTAAAACAGGAAGCAAAAGAAATACCATGACCAAATAACTTTGCCTTGACCTCCTCACAAGAGAGTCAATGACTTTAAAGGAAACTGGAACTTCTTGCTGGAATTCATTTGGATGTCGGTTGCTCCTTACCTCATTAGAATAGCGATATTCAGGAATGTGCCGAAAGATTTAGGCAAGCTGTAGGATGCAATGAAGTTAATTTTTGGGGAATAGAAGTTTGCTCGGCGAGAGTGTCCTTTTGGTTTTTGGTGTGAGTCAGGGAAGGCTTTACAAATTTGTGTCTCGCTATGGAAATACACCATACTGCAGAGTTTCTTCTGCTGAAATACACTGTGTGCGGTGGGTTTTGTTCTTCCTCTGTTGTAAGCTCCACCAGACACCCACTACTCGGGGCGAGAGGGCAGCCTGCCCAGGGTGCCCCTGGTGGGGACCGTTGCTGGGGTGGGAGGGGGTGTCAGTGCCTCTCTGTGTGTGTGTGCATACACGTGGGTGGGCAAGGCAGGGGAGAAAGGGGTATTTGTTCCTTGGAACAGACTGAGGGAGGTGACCTACTGCTAAACTAATGATTTTTATAGTAGATCAACCTTTTTATGCTTAAGCCCTGATATATAATGCTCTCCAAGGCTGGTTTTCATACGTAGGACTGCTGTAAGTTGGTCCAACTTGCTGAGAGATCATTTGAGAAACCATTTTTATCCTTCCTTCCTCACTTACTTGCTTCCTCCCTTCCTTCCTTCCTCACCTCCTCTGTCTCCACCTCTCTCTGTGGACCGGGGCTGCGGTACCCTCCGCGGCGCACAGAAGTGCGTGCAGCTCAGCGTGCTGCGGTGCTGCAGAGGTGGCCGGGGCGAGCTAACAGCCACCTGCCCCGCCACGGGGAAAAGCACCGTGAGATGTCGTTAAAACGGGCAGTCCTGACTGTGAGGACTTGGCCGTACCCTCCTCCTAAAAAGCAAAACACTAGATTTTTGACGCACGTTGTTTGCAGCAGCCTGGGTTTCAGTTCTGCTGGCTCCTGTCTTTGCTGGTTCCGGCTAAGCCGTTTCACAGTCAAAACGCACGATAAGCCTGAGAAAATGGTGTCCCGGGGAGCAGCCCAAGCTTTTGCCACGTTTGACAGTTGACTGTTTGTGATCTAGAATTCCCTTTGCTGTTCAGCATGCCACCTCGCTCCCTGGGGCACGCTGGATTAGGCCCCGGCCAGTTTGCCAGTTTGGGGGCTTTAGCTGGTAGGGAAGGTGGGAGTACAGAGCAAAGCCACGCTGTAAGTCCCACAATCCTGATCCTGCAATGAAATTCATTTAGACAGCATCGCCAGACTACTTTTTAGAGTTGTTCCTCTTACCCTGAAGAGTAAATTCCTATAGGAAAGTAATTTATGATCTGGGAGGGCTGTTACTTACAAGCTAATAAAATAACTTTAGCTGGACTTTACTACCTTCAGCAGCTAGCAACCATGAAGCCAGGAATGAGCCTTTTCTTGCTAGCTGTGATACAGCATGATCTGTAACGGAGCCACATGGTTTTTTGGCTTGCATTCATCTTGTTTCCACGCAATGTGTTTAAAAAGAAATGTGATTTCTGCTTGCAACGTTTACAGTCAAGTCACGTTATTTCAGTAACTGCGTGAGCTTTCAGTAATGTATGCATGTGTAGGATTCTAGGGGGGCTTCTAGCATAACTTGGGATCCCTGCTTGAGACCTGTTCCCTCAACTTTAGCTGTCCAGAAATGAGCCATCTGCTCCATGCCAATCATGCCGGATCCCTCCATCTTTGGGTGGGCTGAATCACCCTTCTGAGGTAGTTTGTTCTCCTCGTGGACTGCAAGTGAAGTTGGACTTGGTGCTTGATCTATAGATTATTAAAAAATGTCATCACAAGTGTATTGTATTATAACCATCACAGTTTTTCTGCCCCCTTCACTGCAAAGTGACTCCTACCTGACTGTGCCTCAGGCACCAAGTACTCTCAGGTGTCAACTTCTGCGTGGAAATGGGCTCAGTCCAACAGGTCGCTGCTTCTGGATCTCATCACACATTCTCCCCAAGTAATTAAAACCAGAGAAGCACAGAAAGATGGGCCCAAGTCTCCTGTAAGAATGACGTAAATAAAAAAAAATGACTGAAGCCCATGCTGGTACCACTCTGATAGTAGAGCAGAATTGGGATCACTTCATCCCTTGTAAAGCATCCCTCAGGGATGCTGAGCAAGCCTTAGCTGCAATTTTCTGTTTAAATTGGGTCTTTCTAACCTTTAGAGGAAGAAAGCTCCTTTACCCTTTACCATATTCAGCATGAGAGGAGATCTTCTGCAGTACAAATATTCGAGTATGTTCCAGTCAGCAAATTAGAATCCAGATTCTTTCTTTTATATCATGACTTACCCCCCTCTATTTCAGGCCACAACATGTGTGAGGGAGTATACAGCAACATTTAGCACTTTAGTGCTATCACAAGTAGCCAAAGCCATTGGGTTTTGTGTTACGCACAGGGCAAAGCAAGTCAAAGCCCTTTGCAACCGTCTATCATGTCTGAAGTAAAGCATGTGTTTTTAACCTTTATGTTCAGGAGCTGCCGGTTGTGTCCTGAAAATCATTGCATTTGGGATTATGCCCTCAAAAATAAAGTTTTGAGGAGCTACGTGCCCTCCTGCTGCCATGCAGACAGTCCTAGCACCTCTGAGCTGCTGGCCAAGGCCTGTGTTAGGTTGGGAGCGCTTTTTGTTTATTATGCCTTCAAAAACTGGGAGAGATGAAAGCAAAAATGAACTTGTGGAGAAATCCCCAGCAGAGTAGTCTTCAAGTCCTGTTGAGAAATGCTCAAAAGACCAAAGCTTAGTGGTTAGGTTCAGACCAGGCACCTCAAAAAGTGGTGTAGATGATGGAGAAAAATGACTGGTTTCTCTAAGGGAAAGAAATGCTCCAGTTTCTACACTAGTGCAAGAGACCTGGACTTCCTAGGTGGAAGGGAAATAAAGAAAAGTAGAGATATGTGGGTTGCACTTTCCATGTATATTTTTAATTATGGCACATCTATCATTCTTAGCACTGCCTTGAGCAAAGAAAGATAAAACAGCAAAAGCAATAGCAAGATTTCCACTCGTGTAGCCAGTCTCAAAATCAATGGGAGTTCGGTATCTAAATACCTTTAAAAACCTGACCATCAGTTCCCTGGGGCCCCCCGTGAATATCACAGCCTTAAATCGTGGTGGATGTACTGATGTTGCTCAGCCTGTGGAAGGCAGAGGGATGCATTCAGGACAGCATTTGGTTTGTAATGTCATGGGCTGAAAAAACATTCCCTTTAAGGTTGGCCAGCTTAAAGCTGAGCACTCTTCTTCTACAGCATCTCTTTGGTGACAGGTAGCATTTGACCATGTACCAGCAGTCAATGAGAGGAATTTGGTGACTGTCCATGAATGCATATTAGGAGATGTTCATTACCCCCCCCAATGTTTCAATATTTTATGGGGGGGGAAATGCAAACCTTTGCTAACTCTTGGTAGGAGAGGAGGAACAAAGGACGTTCACACTTATTCTTTTGCATACAAATAGAACCAATAAATATTCAGGCAAATTCAAAACCAGTTTCCACTGAAGATGAGGGAATCCGCTGAGGTCTTGCCATGGGATGGATGCGAATGAGAAATCTCACGGTGCCTCCCTTCCCATCCTGCCGAGCCGGCACTGTGGCGTGTGCCCGTCTTGCTGCTGCACACGAGAGGTGGCTCACCCAAGGTTAGGTTACACGAGTGGCTTGCTCAGCCAAGGTGACTCCTCTCATCTGTTACATATCATAGGGTTATAAATAACAGAGCAACCTCCGTTTGATCAGGCGGGGGAAGCTGACAGCCCCCTCCCTCCTTCGGGATGCTGAAACAATTACACACGGGAGGAAGCCGGCAAGCGCTTGCGTCTTTGCTGCAAAGAGGGTCGGGTTGGTCTTTCCTCCTCTTTAATTAGAGTTTATCGGTAAAGCAACCCCATTTTTCTGCTCCTGGAAAATCTGGGCTGTCAAGCCCTAATTCCTTGGGTCTATCAAGTGTGAGATATGTTTACCCAGTCCCTCTAGGATTAGCTGGGTTGCTATCAAAACCTAGGAGTGTATTTCTATCAATGAAAACCGCTATGACAAGGTCTGTCCCCCGAGACAAACGGCCTGTTCCATGGAGGCTTTAAATAGGAGCAATAATGGTAGTGAGCAGCACTGAGTTGAATAATTAGATTGTTCTTCATAAATCCTCGAGTGAAGACTTCCAAGCAGGTCCATTATGTGTGTCGTATGTTAGCACTGAGCTTTATGTGGTGTGGACACCGCGCTGCACCGGGCTGCGGTGATGGGTGAGTAAATCACCAAAGATTGGGACAGGAGGCGTACAGCTCCTTCCCCTCCTGCCTTTTCCCCCACGGAGATCATCTGCTCTGAACTGCAAACACCCGTGTTATTTATTTTATTGCTCAAAGAGTTTTCGAGAGGACTAACCGGAGAAATCTCTGAATATTTATGTTTTGTTTATTTATATTCAGAGACTGGAAAACACACATATTTTGTTCACGTCCCCAGACTGGTTCATTTACTGATTCACTTAAAACATCCTTGCAGATCCATTGAGAGATAACTTCTTCCTCAGAGGGATGCAGTCGTATAATAGCAGCTCAGTATTATCTCCACATATCCTTGGTGGGATTTCCTCTTGCCAACTGAGAACTGTTCTTTTCTTTTTAAAAAAAAAAAATCTTTCTCCCTCCTCCCCTTTCAATTATTCAGGCTTCCTCTCTCTTTCTTGCTTTCTGTTTCAGTTACAGAAAGAAATCTCAGATGAGCAAATGTCATTTAACCCTAACCCTAAGTGGGAGTTTTTAGACATTTTGGAGGAAATCCTGGAAGGCAGCAGCGTTTGCAGGCAGGGACGTACACCCACCCGATGCACGATGCGCATGCATGCTCAGGCAAGCACTTCTGCTAGACCCAGATGCACTCCATTCACTTAGAAACACGTTTGTCAGACCTGGTTAAACAATGCTGGTAAAAAGAACAAGAAATCGTGTTATTCCCCCAAGAACAGCGTATACACCTAACTATTTTATCTGCCAGTAAGAATCTTGTGTCACTGTAAGGTTTATAGGAGCTGACTGGCGAAGGATGCCCTGACGGTGAATAACCCCCCGTCCCAGGGCCCATGGCTCTCTGCATCTGAGCAGCTGCACCGCCCTGGGCAGTGCCTTGGCTCTGAAGATGCGGCACCTGCCTTTGGACTTCGTTATAGGACGGGATCCCACGAGAGAAGGGACACCTCATACAATAGAGCCAGGAACAAGCACCAGCCATGAGCCAGCTTCGGATCAAACTCGGAGCCTGCTGTCAAATGCTGCAGCTTGCGCACAAGTCTTAGGATGAGGTCTGGGCTTGGGGCAATCCACCGTCACCAACTGTGCTCTGGTACTGACAGCCTCGCTGCCAGGTCATCCCTCACTTGTCCCTGATGGAAAAAGTTTGCCAGTGTCAAAACACTTCCAGGATAAGCAGTGTTAAACATTTTACAAGGCAATTTAGGTGATAATCGTCAGGGTAATAGAATATTATCCATATTCATTTAAAGGTGTGCTGTGCTTTCCTTTCCGATTAGCTTAAGAAACTCTTTGCCGGGCTATGAAAATAAAGTGACTGTGTGAATTTTTAAAGGCACGTTCCTCCTCGCATCCTGGGAGCGTGAATTCCAGGCATTTCTTATCCATAAGAAGTTTGCATTCCTGGGACACAGCGCTCGCGCCCTCGAACACACGCTTCCCCGACGCTGCAGCAGAAGCCAGCCCCGCTCCTTTCTGCTCCGCTGGGGCAGATGGAGGGGGGTGCGCAGATTTTCTTAGCTTGACCCCGAGCTGTGAGCACAGGCCACATCCATCCGAAGGTGACGTTCGGTGTGACGCCTGGGAATTTACGCCCGACCTTGGTTCCTAATATCTGGCCTTTCTTTAGGCTTGCTGTGCTCTGTGCTGAGCTGCCTGCAGGCAGGCAGGCTTTGTGCCGTCAGGCAGAGCCAGCAGTGAGAACATCTTCCCGTGAGTGCGTCTGAATCTAGTCTGAGAGGGGACCAAGTGGCACAGCAGTAATTCAGTAACTCAGATGATAACCACAGTTTGTAAATCAATTCATTAGATTTGAGACCACCTGTTATCTCAAAAAAAAAAAAAAAAGGCACTTTGAGATATTTTGATGTCACAGGTTCTGACCTGTATGTTGGTTAGGAGAGGAGACGTTGAGCGCAGCTCTGGGCAAACCTGGGGACTCCTGTCCCACCAAAGGCAGGCCAGAGCACACAGTAAAATCCAAGAATCCTGCACCAAAAGCAACTTATGTTCTATAAAAATGCAGTTAGGTCTTCTTAACAGGGTTCGGGCAGGTAAAACTGGTCCCAGTTTGGAGACGGGACTGAGTCATCGGCCCCACTCCTTGTTGCACCCTTTGCTTCTGGCGCAGAGCTGCTGATCTGTAATGCAGCTGGACTGAGGCACCCAGGACACTCAAAGGAAACGGGAAATGTGTCTGCAGACATTAGATGATTCAGGGTTTGCTGGCAGCTGAACAGAAGTTTTCTGGATTTCAATTTTGAACTCGGGCAGCTTTATTCCACCCCGTTCCCACAGTGGGCACCTCCATCCTCTTTCGAGCCTGACCTCAGCGCTACGTTAGTGCACGGCGTTAACGGCACTTGCCTGCCTCAGAGGCACGCTGGGGAGTCAAACACGATCTCAAAATCGGGCCACTTCAGTCACAGGACCACGTAAGCACCTTAGATGCATTGATTTTATCTTCCAGAAGGTAAAGGTCAATTTTCAAACGGTTCTGGGAAGTACCTGCCTAAGCCAAAAGCTGGTTTGCCACCATCTGATTTTGCTCTTGCTCCATGTACCTGCTGGCTGGTGCAGTGCCAGGCTCCTTCCCAGTGCTGGTATCCCCGATGAAAATAAAGGCAGTGGGGTTTTATGCACCAATCCCCCCCACTCCCCCCCTTAATATTAGGAAATATTTGCTGCAAGAACAAAAGGTGGGTTTTGCTCTCTAAAGATTACTTTATAAGCCTAAAACACATCAGCCCCCCAAATGTTTGTAGATTGGCAGAATTTCCTAAAGTAGGTTTAATAAATAAAGGCTCAAGACTGAAAACACTGTCTGTTTGCAGTAGGATTTCTCATTACATTTCATGCCTATTTCAGCTTTATGAGGATATGCTGGTTTAACTCCTTTCTGATGCTGTTTCTTAATGCAACCAGATTTTCTAGATTAGTAAAGGTATATGAAACAAAAACCTGGCCTTAGATTTGCAGAAAGCCTGTTATTTATACTAGATAATAGTAAGATGTTAAACCAAGACAAAAGAAATTCACTCTCACAATAACAAATCCATTTGAAAATCCATTTTCAAATCAATCAAATCACTGCAGAAACCCAATGACAAATATATAACAATAATGTATATTTATGTAGTGAGGAATCCAGAAACTCCAAAAATATCAGCGTGGGAGCTGGCTCTGGGTGAAGAGATCCCAGTGAGTGACACTGGGGTTTCGGACCAGCCCTGGCAAGGTCACTCGAACAAAGTTGCCTTCATCTACAAGACCCTGGGCATCGCAGGAAACGCGAGTTACGTTCCCAGTCAGAGTGCCGTGCCTGCGGTCAGCACGCACGTGAATGAGAGGTGAACTTTGCCTCTTTTTGCAAAGGGACGAACAACAACGACAACACAAAAAAAAAGCAGTTTCCCCTTTTAAGGGCATAAACAGGATGAAACTGCTGCTTCAGCCTGGGGTCGCCTCGCTGCGGGAGGCTGTGCTGCTCTCTGGGCGCACAATCAGAATATTTTTGCAAGGGGATTTTTATGGTCTTTTGAAAAACACCAATATTTTTACTACATATTAATGGAAGCTTGACTTGAAGTCAGCTCGAGCTGCAGAACAGTGCTTATAATAATGATTTATGTAGTAAATGCAGCTGATCTGTTATTTTTATTATCTTGATATGTTTTTGATGTTCAGTTTTCATATGACCAGCAGCCAAGTGGCACTGAAACCAGGTTTGAACATGTGCATGTGTGTGCATGCCTTAACAAACACGACTTATGTATGATGTTTTAGTCAGGGCTCTGAATAATCGGGTGTAAGTAACAAGCGATGCTTTGCGAGATGCCGTCACTCCATTGGTTTCAATATGACGGAGTCATCTGTAGCCAGAAAGCTTCTGCTGAGGTTTTGTGTGTTATCTGCAGGAACTTTTCTGGCTTATCTGTGGAAAATTGATCCATACAGTCTCTTTAGAGACCTACATCAAATATTAATTTTGCCTATTTGTTCGATGTAATTAGCAGGTGTGATTAATCAATTAATCAATCTGTGATTCCTATCTATGCCACAAACAGCTCGCTGTGCTACGCGGGGATACCGCGAGCAGCGATCCCACGAACACCTCTCATCCCCCCGTTGCAGGGGCCCTTCCTGACCCCACGTCCAGGTCTGCAGCCACTGAGGTCTGATGCCACTGGTGCCTCTCGCACCCCAAAGCACCCGGAGAGCACAGCAGCATTGGTGGAGCCTTTGGGGGAGGACCTTGCTGGCATGGCCATGGGGCTGGGCAGCAGAAGGATGTTCCTGGGCAAGCGGTGTGGTGGCCCCGGTGGGTTCCCTGGGTCCCTGGCTGTGCAAATGGGCTGGAGGACCAGGGCTGTGCTGGCCCCCTCGGCAGCCCGTGACTCCAGGCAATGCCTCATTTTGCCTGTGCTGGAGGGAACGTGGCAGAAAAGAACTGCCAAAAGTGAATGAACTTTTTATGGCAGGCTTTGGTGACCTTCCCAGCCTGATTTTGCTGGTTTGAGTGATGCAGGTAGGTCGTGTGAAGTTCAGGTAGGCCTGAAGTTCTTCAAATGCTTAGAAATGCCAGACTTTGGGACTTTTGCTGAGTGGGCAGCAGACAAAATCCCAGCCTGATACACAATGACTGTTTAAATTTAGCTCCAGAAGTGGTGCTGGATTTCGTGGAGAGTCAGGAGCTTGGATCATGTTGGGAACAAGCACCTTTGATGTTCCCATTCCCTGGAGCACTTATTTCAGGGGCAGTGGGAGGGGTATGACTGTGGGTATTGCAGGCAAAGCAAGGAGACGTGTCCCTGTGCTAAACTGCCAGGTACGAGACTGTGCATTTCCTGGTGGCAGGCAGCAAGGGCTCGATGGAGCAGTGTGGCAGGACCTTGGGCTTTGCTCTAGCCAGACACCGGGGGTTGAACCAGGGCAGGTACAGGAGCCTCCACTGCACGATGGGCATTTTCAGAGGGTCCAGATTTTTACAGGACGTGCTGAGGGACATTACTACAGTCTCCAACTTGCACAGGGTTGCTTCCAATACCATGGTAGCATCTGCTCTGCTGTTCAGTAAAACTGCCTTGGTCAAGGTGCTGGGTTACACAGCTGAAGTCTGTCTGAGTCCTTTCTGCACCACTGCTCCCTTTTCAGTGTCATATTCTGGACCACGTCTGTCACAGGATAGATGGTTTCCTCTGTTTTTCTCCCTGCTTTTGGGAGTGCTCCTATCTTGCGCCTTGCCCACGATCACGCTGGAAAACCTGCGCCAAATCGCACATCTGTCAAGATAAGGTGCGAATGCAATCCAGGAGCAGCCACGCTGATGCTGTGTGCTGACAGCCCCTGGGTCTGCCTTAAATCCCTTTCCTGGGCTGTGATCTTTTAGTTCAGCAAACCCTGTCGCCGTAGTATATGTCCCTCTGGCCACCCTGACCTTACCCTGGCCTAGGGTGGGGTGCTTTTTTTTTCATTTATTGGGCCTGATGTCATTCCTGTGCGTTGTATGCTTAGCTGATCCAGGAAGATGTGATGTTCCACAAAGGCAAATGCCTCCCAGAAGATGAACTGGTCTTGGTTTCGGTGTGATTTTTGGATTAGAACCGCCCAGGGTAGCACTTTCCTCAGAACAGTTTTTCTACAGAGTAAAAAGTATGAGTTTCCATCTGATGCCTTGAACTGTCATCGTAATAACCTCAAATATAGCTGTCTTCACCACATCACCGTCCTCCTCTCTGACCCATAAAGTTTTACCATTACAACCTGCCCTTAATCACCTAACCATTTCCTTAGTCTTTCAAGGACAATGGTTTTTATGCCATACTTGCTAACCTTACATATTAGTCTACCATCCTGGGCTGCGTTTAAATGACTTTTCTGAAATCTATGTGGATTAGCTCCACTGCTTCGCTCCTGCCTGTTTTTCACGTTAGCTCCTAAAACAAATTCTGCCAGATTTGTCAGACAAGATTTACCCTTTATGGGGCTGGGCAGATACATTTTTATCAGTTCATATTTCTCCAGATGTTGGGTGATCTCATCCCTGCTAACATCTCTAAAATCTTGCCTCCGATTAAAGTCACATTCTGCAGGTTTGGGGCCAGATGCTCAGCTGGTGGGAGCGAGCGTGTGTGCGTGCATCAGCTTTCATGAGCATTCGTATCGGTTGATAATCTACTGCAAATATGTCTTGGTTTCTGCCTACCTCTTCTGATAGATGCTCAGAGATGTTTGCTTTATATCAGTTTCTCTTTACCTCTTTTTATCTCCAAGGAGCAACTCAAACCCTCTGTTATTGGGCACTTAATCTCTCCTGCTGTTCCATTAAGCAGCGTGGGCTAAAAGTACACCCTCCGCACTCAGTCCTGCCCCCTTCTCCAGCAGCGTGAGTTTGCCTTGGTGATTATTCATGTTCTCAGTTCTTACCTGCTTGGCTGTCACAGGAAGCTTTGCTTCTGCCTCTGCCACCTTACCTGCAGGTTCTCCCCTGAATGCCAGCCAGGGGAAATCATTTCATTTCCCTCAGTTCAGCGCCTCTCCCTGTGTTATTAAGCTCTCTCAACCACCTCTCAGTGGTCCAGCGGCCTCCCTCTTAATCTTGTTTCCTTTACCTGTTTAAAAGAAATCTTTTATTGTTTTTATTCACCCCATGGGCAATTCTTCTCTCTCTGTCATATTTGGTTTCCTAATCAGCTTTTTACATCTTTTCAGCTTTGCTTAATAATCCCTTTCATCCCCTTAATATTTGCCTTCTTACCCATGTCACCTGCCTCTTTCCTCTCTCCGATAGCTTTTATGACTTCCTCGGTCATCAGCCTTCATCGGAAACAGCGCTCGCCCATCCCTGCTTGACAGAGATCGCTGTTTCCAAGTGCTACACTCATTTCCTGAGTACGAGTTGCTGTATGGAAACGAGGGCTCAGTGAATAGGCACCAGCACCTCTTATATTGACTTTTCTTTCTTGCTTGCTGCTGTTTGCTCACGAGCAAATGGCAGTATTCTCACATGCACTCGTTGCTCCAACTTGCTTCTGAGTGACTCGGTGATTTTGGTTTTATTCCTTTGCAAATGAAAGCCACCCCAAAGCAGAGAGCCACCATACAGACTGCCACGGACCCGTGAAAAAGGTGTAATAATTTTTTAGAGGGACTTTAAATACTGCGGGACTGTAGCTGGCCCATTCTGCTCTCAGAGTAGCACTGAAATACCCTGTGCCATTAACATGTCTCAGAACTCTTACAAAGTCAGGCAGTGGTGGTGGATCAGCACGGGAAGGGAAGTGGTGAGAGTTAAGTGACTTGCCTGAGGCCATCCAGCAGGTAAGTGGCAGAGAAGAAAACAGACTCGGCTCTTCTTCCCAGGACTGTGTCCACTGAGCCAGGATAACTCCTGGCAAAGCAGCAGCAGCAAGACCACAGAATCAGATTATTAGTCATTTGGGTTTATTTGTTCCAGCAATAGCTGATGAAATGCAAATGGGACAGGCAGATGCACAATTTCAAATCCTCTGTGTGCGACGACTCAAATATTAGAGCAGGATTTTTTTTTCCCTCTGGAGAGCGGTGCTTCTAAAGCTGCACGGAGGCACAGAAAAGGGTGTTCAACGGGCTCACATGCTCCAGGAAATCTGAATTTGCAGAAATTTATTTCTCAAGCAGCTTCACTCAATTGCAGTGTAAACAAATATATACTTACACCCAGACACACGTATATATATTAAACAGTACGGGTTCCAGTCTCTGTTGTAGCCTCTTAACCTTAGGCTGAGGAACTGGGGAGGAGAGAAGAGCCAGAACAGGAGGAGGACCCAGGGAGGTGGGTCCTGCCCTGCCCCAGACCCAGATGCACACATCTGGCAGCCCCTCTGAGGGCAGGGGCAGAGAGGCACGCCAAGTGCACGGCCGGTCGTTAGCAGGGCTGTCCTCTCCTCTCCAAAACGCTTCAGCCAGCGGCGAGCAGCGGGCTCGGCAGCAGGACCTGCAGTGGTGCTCGGGCAGCAAAGCGGAGTTTTTTAATATACATTTAAAAGAAAGTGTTGGCACAAAAGGAGGTAGGAATGAGCTGCGAGTGTGAGAACGAGAACGAAAACGAAACCACACCTTTGTTCCTCCTAATGCTCTTTCCCCTGCTTCGTGGTGATTAGGGCTGGTCAAAAACTTCTTTGTGCTATTTACATTTTTGACAGAGCATTTTTAGTTTTCTTGCCATGTTTTCAGGCTTTTTCACCAAAGGAAACACTCCCGAGTCCATACAACCTTAAGATTTAAAAACAGTTCTGGGTCTTTTTCACTTTTTTCAGTTCTTCAACAGAATAGTGTTGCAATCAGAAAGAAGAATCTTCAAGAAAATACACTAATTAACATTTTATTGTTATAATTATTTCCATCATATTCCCTCTGCTATACAGGCCCTCTCTTTCATCATTTATTACAGTGATGTAACTATACAACAGGGCTTGTGTACAAGAAAAAGACAAAGCTGAAGGCTTAATTCAGCATCGCGAGCATGATGAAAGGAACAAAGGATGATGCAGCTATGCCCTGATCCTGCAAATACTTATGCACATGGATAACTTCGCTGCCAGGAGTATTTCTGCTTGCGCTAAAGTGTCAGCAGACTTTAAGTCAGAGGGCCTGATTTAAGCTCTGCCGGAGTCGGTGCACAAACTCTAACACGTTTCAGCAGGGACTTTGCCAGTACTTACTTAGGGAAGCATTTTAGCACCGCTGAGTTTACTTGCAACCTAATCCTGAGCACGCACAGGCTTTCCCAGGCTCCGAGCAAATGCTCCTGCTACTAGACGTGACAGTGATTGATGACTTGATTCATCACTATCCTGTAAAATCACCTCTTGCGGGCACTGCCAGGTGGATCAGCACGGCTCAGCTTGGCATCGCCAGCAGCGGGACCAGGCAAGTGGCCGGGCATCTCGCTGGCCACAGGGCAGGGATGCCCAGGGATGCTGCCCGCAGAGCCGGCTGCCTTCCATGGGGCACAGGGTGCTGCTGGTTTTGTCCTGGTCTTCTCCAGAAATGATGTCTCTGGTGAAGGAAACTTCTGGGGATGACACTACCATGCCAGATAGGCATTTTTCAGCCCTGCGGGGGACATCTCTATGCTTCAATTAGTCCCTTAATTGAGCTATTTGCAGGGGAAGACTCAAGGGAGCTGAACACCTATTTCCTCGCAGTTTAACTACCACCAAATCTCAAGACTTAGTTTGTGCCTTAAATAGGAGCAAATATATAGTGTATCCACAAACTTTGTCACAGTGAATTGCCTAATATTTTCCTGCCACAGTAATGGTAGTGTGATCAAACTGTGGTATGAAGTATGCTCAATTATAATTGAGTTTGGATTCCATTATTTTAAAAAAAAAGTGTTTTTAGACAAAACAGCATGCACTTCCTCCAACTACTTCTAAAGCAAAGGGCTGGCTGAGCTTTCAGGCCAGATATTACAGACACAATTCTCTTTTTGTGTCAAGTTTAAAAACGGTATAATCCCAATGTTTCAATGATCTAAATTTATGGGGGAATGATAAGAGCAACATTAGGTCTATCCCTAAAACTAAACCAGGATGTATACCTCACTTAAAAAATAAATATATTAATGGGGTATCTGGAAGTATTAGCCCCAAATTCAAAGCCTGCTTTAAACCCACCGCTGCTGTGCTCCAGAGCCTTGATCCGTTCGGGTGCCCAGGCTTGCTCTCAGGCTTACGGCCAAGGACGGTTGTGCAGTCCCAAAAATCTCTGTGTGACCACTGGCAGCAAGAGCCCTAAGCTGAGCTTTCTGGTGCTTTCTGGGTGTAACATTGCTTCACCGTCCTACCCCATAGAGGACAAAACTCTGAATACAACCCTAAACCTGAGCTTTGACCCTTAAGTCAGGCCTTTCTTTAGGATTATTACAGCAAGCGTGGCCAAAGCCAAAATTAGCCTAGCTCTGTGGACCCTGTAAGTAACTGCCACAGTGAAGCTGAGAGGCTCTTTTTTATGATTCTTCAGTAAACCAGACTAACCATGCATCTGAAGTCATCTGAAGGCAAATTATCTTCACGATCAAGGGACTTCAGTTGGTCTGGGCAGCTTTCCATCACGGCCTTATAGAGAAAGCCACTGCAACATCCAACGTCTCTGCGGGGTGACTGGACACAAGTAATAAATGCCCGAGACTGGTGTTTGGTCTGATTTTCATCTCCTGACTCCTGGTTCAAATACATGCTGTCACATGATATGAGTATCCCATGAGACTTATGTATTATTATATCCAACTTGGAAATTAACTCTAATGCGAGTTGCACAGAACACCAATGAAAGCAACCATTAATTGTTAATATAAACTATTAATGAAACAGCAGGATGAAGGTCAAAGTGCATGACTGAAACCTCCCAGCAAATGAAAGGATTATTTTGCTTCTTACTGAGCATAATTATCATCTGAATTTCATTGGCTTTCTGATCAAACCACTTCCCTCTGCACTGACCTGTTCCACCACTGTGGTAAATCAGCTCCCTAGAACTGGTATTTGCTTTTCATTGTCCACCAAGGGTTTTATTAGCATCCTGGATGTCTGCGAGGAGCAGAGAGCTGGCACCCTTGCGCCTTTGTTCCTATGGGAGCTTTTTTCCTCCCCCTTGCATTGTCCATTGCTCACAATAAATTTGCATTGCCCTGGCTCCCCATAAATTATCCTGTCTCCTGCTGGTATGTCCTTTAACTGTCCAGGTTCACATTTCGCAGGTCCGTGACGTGGTGGACACACCTGAGGGCATGCAGCCCGGAGTGAGAGCAGGCCCCTTCCCACGTTGTACGGATCAAAATATCAGGGAGATGACAAGCTGGGGGGATGTTTTGGAATGACTGTCAATCAGTTTTCCTTTCCTCCTGCATGTGGCAGTGTGATCAGCCTTCACCCAGCAGTTTTACTTCAGTAATTTCTCATACATGCTTGGATTGCTCCGATACTTTCTGCTGAATATTTTTATTCGTGTATTTTCACACACACACACACACACACACACACTCTCTCTCTCTCTCTCTCAATCTCTCTCTCTCTCTCTTTCCCCAGAAAACACTGCCTTTCTTTTTCTGTAAGAAACAAAAATCCCAGCAAATGAAATAGACTCAATCCTGGAGCAGAAATATTCTGGGTTTTTTGTTTGTTTCTAACAAATTCTAAAAAAATTTTTAGGTGTGCAAGAAACCAACTCTCTGTCAACGTTCGTTGCTTTGAGGAAATTTCAGCAGTGCTCCAAGATTGCTTAACAGTAACACCTCTGGCTTGAAAGTTCACTGTACCATCCATGCCTAAAGTGCAGGTTCTCTCGGAGGTGCAGGTTAGCTCCTGGGATGTTGCCTTCACTCTGCCTACCTGCTCCATGCCTTGCTGGAGAGCAGCTCGTCGGCAGAAGTAGAGCATTTGGCTCTGTGACCGCCCAACGGTGCTTGTCTGGGGCGTGGGGGTTGCAGGGGACAGGGCTGAGGCCATTCTGGGTGGGCTGAGCCCAGGTTGGCCACCCACAAACCCTTCTGAGCCAGGCTGAGATAGGAGCTACCAGGCTTGGGAGATTTGCATTGCAGCAGGGTAAATTCGTGCCCCGAGTTAGACATGTTTCAGGTTTTTCTGAGTTTTCTGAGGCAAACAAACTGCCTGGGATCAGTCAGTCCCAACGGCAGGGGCAGGTATTGCTCTTGGCCCATGTCACAGGAGACCCATTGGTGGGTAGAGCTGCACTGAAGGATGGTTGTATGAAGCCTAAACTCTTAGTAAACGAAAGTCCCCATGGCCAAGATTTATTGAGCCAGTGGGTGTTGATAGTTACATTGGTGAGGACTTCAGTTGGGCCTTCTGACCTAATTAATAAGTGATATTATGCTGATGGGCTGCTCAGAGTCTTACGCGTGTTTCTGTTTGCAGGTTGTCTGTAGAGTTACCTGATTTTCCATGAAGAGCATGACCCGTCTGCATGGATCTTTCTCGGTTTGGTTTCTTTTTTTTTTTTTTTTCTCTGTATGCTTTTTATTTTTTATTTTCTTAGAAAGCGAGAGTACAACCCTTGGGTTGCCTTTACTGGGGAAAATATTGTGCCGTTTCTGTTAGCATGGGCATGTGTAAGTTGCTCCTTTGAAGACAAGGTCCTAATATGTTAAGGTATGCCAGGCTGTGACAAGCCGAAATCTCAGCTGAAGAGCCCTGTCAGATCTGTTCTCTCATCCATGCCCTCCCTCCGTTCAGACCCTGACCTTCCCCATCAGATAAGCAGCACAGATCTCGGCCCTGCGTTCCCTCTGCAGTCTCAGCTCATTAAAAATTCATTGCCTAAAGTGAATCTATTCTGTTGCTGCCGAAGTGTTATTTACCTCGGCCCGGATTTCCTCAGGTTCTGACAATTAGAGGGGGTCCAAGGAGAGGGCTGAGTCACGGGATTAAGGCTTGGGCAATAACTCTCTTGTAGCAAGAGACGATCATGTAAAGCCATAATTTCCCAGCTGCGTTTTGGTTCCCCTTCAGTGCTTCATTAAAGGTGGTGACTCAACAGAAAGGACGGAGGCACAGGTTAACAAGAATCCCTCCTTTTGTGGGATTAGAGCCTTGCATAGCGAGGCTCTTTCAAAGGCAGGAGATGTTGTCAAGCATCATTAGGAAGCCGTTTTAAACAAGAGTCATAAAGCACCCTTTGCGGTCAAACGAATTTATTAGAGAGGCGAGTGAGTGGAGGCAAGCACTGTAGGAGAGAAATAGATGAACAATTTGCACGGCATTGATAACAAAGCAGTGCACCAGATTCAGAGCTGCTACCATTAGAACAACTTAAAAGGATTTCGCAAAAATCCCAGGGTGTTTTTCGTTCTGGATGAAAGCGGCGACTTTGTGGATGGCGCTGGCAGACAACGGGCGCGTCTTGAAATCAAGGTTTGTGCTCAGGTTAACTGTTTCCCAGCCTCATGATAATTCCTTCCAACAAGTGGAAGTGGGAAGAAACTGGCCTCTCGTTGTGCCCCAGTGATCCTGAAAGCCCCCGCGAACGCCAGCTCGGACGGCCCTTCACAAAGGCTGGGCAGCTGCGGGAGAAGTCTGGGGCTTTGCTCAGAGCTGGGTTTTTCATAGAGAGCACCAGGGTAAAACTAAAACCCGGCTCCCTTGGAGAAGATAAAGTATTTGGAGTAATTTCTTAGACAACTTCTGGAAATACTCTGTGGCGAAGCGCGGTTTGAAGCGCTGTGGGAGAGACTTCAGACATTATCTGATCTTTGGTAGGGTCCGGTTTTGTAATGAAACCCAATTCTTGGGTTTGATGGGGGGGTGGAGAAAGTGGGAAAGAGGGGAATGAAAGAGGAGTGGATGAATAAAAGCTACTTGTTTGGAAGTAGGTAAGCAGCTTTATTATGCAGTTAGCATGATGGACTATGTTCTGTGTTTGTTTATTGAACCAGCAGCATAAATCTAAATGAACCAGTAGCTCAAATCTAAACCAGCTGTGGCTAAAGGTAGAGGAATGCCAGATACTAATCATCCAGACAGCACCAGCCCTGGTCCTGGGGATTTCCCCCCCACCATCATTGAGAAATGTGCAGAAAAATCCCATTTTCTTTGCGTGTTCGCTTGGGCCACAGAAGCCATACGTTCAGCGGGCTGATGTGATCCCTGCAAAGAGCCTCGTGGCTCCTGCGTGCACGCACGCTTTGCTGCCCAGAGGAAGGACGGAGGCTGGCGGAGGGACAGAAAGAGCAGGAGTTTGTACGGACTGTTATTTTTGGAGTGGTTTCTTCCACTCTGTTTGAAGGGTTCTTGCTAGGGCATGTTTGGAAAGAAGCAATGCTAACGTTGCAGGGAGCTTGCAGGAGAGATGAGCCATGGACAAAGGAGTGGGTATTTATGCCGTCTCTTTAGAGATTGAAGGATAACTGTTCATCGCTGAGGTTCTTTGAAGTGAAAAACAGTGGCCAAAAGTACATCTCCTGGCTAGAACGGGGTTTTTTAATTTGATATTCAATTATTCATATGTGTTAGCTGGTTTGCAGATGAAGCTGCAGCTCCTTCCTCCCTCGCTCGCCCCCTCCTCCCGATGCACACCGGGAGCATGCAACGTGGAGTGGGGGAGCTGGCAGTGCCCGGGCCGGCATGCTGTGCTGGGACGTTCTTGGACATACAGGATGGTGGAAGCGAGGCGTCCGCTTTTGGGATCCCTAATTCCCATGGGGGTTCCCACTCTTCACGTTCTCCCTCTGCATCCGTGCCGCTCCTCCACCAGCCCCCCCAAACCTTTCTCCCCCTCCTGTGCCCATGGCTCTTTGCAGGGGATTCCTGGGTGGTTGCTCACAACCGCCAAGGGACCCCTTTTCCTGGGCGGCAGCAGAGGGGACCAGCACGGGGCTCGGCACGCAGGGCCCTGCCAGAGCGAGGGAGGGGACGGGGGCATTGTCTGGATATAATTTAGGCACTATAAACAGAGGCAGCAAGGGGTCACGCTTTCTATTCTCATTTTACCCCCTGCAATGTCTCTGCTAACTGGTGCATACAACTTGAACTCTTGTAAAAATTAGCAGAGAGCACAGTCCCGGTGACAGAAAGCTGAACTTTTCCAACAGCGGGCTCGAAATTCACTGTGTGCACTGAATCCACTTAAACTTTAAAGAGACAGTCTGCTTTCTATTCTTTCCACTGCTTAGTTTGGAAATGACTGCAGTACTAATTAAAAGCAAATTGCTTAATCTCGTTGCGTCAGGAAGGGAGTCTCTCTTCAGAGAGGATACCTCCTGCGAAAGGCCTGGAAACGCGGGACCCCCGCGGGGCGGCAGAGCCGAGCGCGGCAGCCCGCAAGCGCGTCGCTCCATCAATTACCCGGCGCGCTTGTGTTCAGGCCAGCAGCCGTATCGCAGCCCTGCCTTTGCCAGCAGGTATCAGAGTGGCGATAATGATATTTGTGTTGACTCATTATATAATAATCCGAATTTCCTTTGCGAGGGAGCCGTCTGACGCTGGATCTGCAGCGGAGATGTATTCCTTGCCTTAGTGTTACCAAGGATCCCCGGCGCACCGCTCGCCTGTTTCAGGCTCGGCTCGGAGCGAGCGTGGCAGCGAGGAGCATCACCAGGTTTTATGCTCAAACCCCAAAGTGTAACTAAAATCCACATGCGCTTCGTCCCCAGAGATCCCGGCTCTCCCAGGGCTGAATGGAGCAAAGTTCTCGCCCTTGCACCCGCCAAAACTTCTAGTCGATGTGCTTTTTCTCATGCGGAGAAACCTTATTTTATTTTTTTTGCCTGATGATCATATCAGCCTGCACTAATGATTTCATATGACCTCAGCATAATAGAAACATGCCTTTTTTTTTTTTTTTTTCCTTTTTCCCCAAGTTTACATTTGCACGCAAGGATGTGTAACAACACGGAGAATTGATTTCTTCCCCTGTATTATCTTTGGATAACATGCATACCATCTTTGCTGCCTAACAAAGAAATAGGAAACCTCTCTTCTTTTTCTTCAGGATACCCATATGACACCCTGTTCCTGTATTTACTCTAAAGCAGCTGGGCATTGATAGCAAATTAACTAAAAGCCATGGAAGAAGTCCATACCCATTTTCCTCCCTACCATGTGTAAGGAGAACGAGTACAATGTACCTTTTTTTAGCAAGATTTTTATTGAGTTATATAATATGTCAATGGTTTGAAATTTAAGTCAGTTGAGGCTAGGCCATGTTTTTCCTGTAGCAGGCCGGAAAAGAGCAGTGAATAGAGAAAATTCAAGTCGCTGCAGATTAGAGCAGGGTTTGCTGCTAGTTGGGTTGAAGTCTGCCTTCAGCTGAAGTCCAGCATAAATTGATCACACCTTGCATCAATTAAGCAAGTGTTAAAGCAGGGAGGGGGAGAGGGAGTGGGTGGGTGTGGGTGCTGCTGCTTCTCAGTGAGCTCCCTGGAGGGAGGCATGTTCATGCCTATTGATGCTGGCCTTATATAAGCCTGATTTTGGCAGGCATGGGCTTCCTCATGTTTGGGTGACAGGGCTGAGCCTTGGCACATAATGCACTCTATGTCTGTCTTATCAGCCTGAAGGCCTGGGAGACCTTTGTGGTTCCTTGCTGGCAAGCAGGACAGGAGTACTTCTGGGTTTTCTTGTTGTAAGAAGAGCACTAGAAATCTCCAGTCCTGTTCTGTGGGAGATGGGGAGGTCCAGAGTGTGCTCAGCACCCATTAGGGTGAGAAGAATGGAGTTGTGGGGCTCCCTCTGGAGGTCTGGGCTCAGCAGCTTCCCAGCACAGTTGGCCCAGGAAGAACAGATGTCATTGTGAATCAGACCTCTAAGGGAAGAGGCTGGGGGAGTCTCAGAGTCAATGGTGTGACACGCTTGAAACTTGCTCACTTGGGTTTTTTTTTTTAGAGAAAGGTCTCGAGTGCAAGTCAGAGGAAGGTGACTTCCTGATAATTCCTTGGTATGAAAGTTTTGTTGACTTCCAGTCTTATATGACACACCAAGGCAGATCTAGAATGGCTAGAAAGGCAAGGCAGATGTTCCTGAAGCAGATGTTGTGCATGGCAGGGAAAGAGGTTTCCAGAGCAGTGGTGGTGGCCAGGTTCATGTATGCTTTCTGTCAAGGGACTGTTGCGTAAGGCCAATTTTAGGTTTTTTTTTTTTTTTTCTTTTTGCTGCAAGAGGATGGAGACAACAAAACTGGCGGATGTACCATGACTGGCTTTGCAAAATGGTGTTACGCTTGCAATAAGGGATCTCTGGACCAGAGCCCATGTGTGCATTGCTCTGGTGGCACTTGGGCTGAGCTGGGTCCTGCACCAGCTTTGTGCTGAAGTGATTCTCCTCATCTCAGCGTTACTTTAACTTACACCAGTGCAAATTCAAGCCTGATCCAGCTTGCTGCTTTGGTGTTTTTCTCATTTTCTGTGTAAAATGGAGATCTTTCCAGGAATCTGGTGACTGTAAGCTGAAGTATGAGTCTGGCGTCCAGCTGTTTCACACAATACCTACAGTAGAAATGCTGAGCATCATGGGTTCTGCTGTCTGCACCTCTTAGCAGAGGAAGTATTAGTTTTAATGGGCGGCAGCCTATGAAATAATAAATATGTCTTCATTTATTCGAGTGCTGCAGCATCCTAATGAAGCTTAACAATGTTATAAACCACATAACGTGAACCAAATCGGGTATTTTGCCAATTTCAATACTTCTACTTAATAAACCCGAAGCTTTTCCTGTTTAAATGTCTATCCAGGAAGGCTGAAGTCAAAGTAATGTTAAAAACGTTGTAAGGGGTGGGGGGGAAGAACTAGGATTATATATAGGCTCCCTAATATAATGACTCCCTGGTTATTATGTTGTATGTTAGTTATGCTCACCTCTCTTTTATAATTCTGTATTACACTCCCTTTTTCACATCTGCACTCCCACTTTGGGGGTCATTGTATATATACCGTATAGTACCCCATGAACACTTGTAAATGCATTGACTCCACAGTTTTCACTTTTTTCATTCCAAAAGAATCCACAGCAGAGATAATGATTTTTCTTATTTTTCTGCATTTAATGCATTTTAAATGGCAACTTGGTGACAGTATCTGCTTCAAACTTTCCAGAACTCTGCCATAAAGATAGTCTATTACTGTTATAGATTTTATATTCACTCAGTTTGCTCTGAAAGGGTGCATGGACATGTATGCACAATGCGTGATTATTAGAAATTCTCTTCTGCATTTGTAAAGCCCCAGACTTCTGTCTGTTTAGTAATATATCATGGCAAGAGTGCAAAGCATTGCCTCGTGCATGAGTGATCCTGTAGTGTTTGTGCTGATCTTTGTATGTTTTTTAACATGTGAAAAGAGAAGGCTGTGAAGTGCATATTTTTCATTTCCTGATAATTGTAGTAGGTAGTTACCAAAAGTGAATGAAGTGAGCCGCACTTCAAATGCGCATTTTTGTGTTCAGATACAATCTTTCATAGTACTAGAACGGGCCATTGCTGTGTTAAATGTTAGTATTGTAGGTGGCAAATGTATGGTCCTCAGTGCTGATAAAGAGTGGGGAGACTCACGGCACCATACAGCGACTGGCAGAGGAGACAATAGATGCATATTAACAGAGGAATTACTGTAGTGTGATGATACAGAGTAAGCAAACACGATGAAGGGACTACTTGTGACTGTCCTGTGTGGTAGGTTATGTAGTTTGGGTTTCTCTGAGTTTCTCTAAATTTCACCCAAATACCTCTGTTTCCCAGATCCAGGAGGAAACAGAGGTTGAGGCACTGTGTGTGACTGGAAATCACAACTGCTAAAATACTGCCATCTGAGTTTAGGATTGGCTAAGGAGAATTTGAGAAGGTGCCCAGAAACAGCATCATTTTACGAGGCCCAGAAGCGGGGAGGGTGGCACAATCTTTGCCATTTTTTATTTGCACATTTTTATGTAAAATAACACTGTTAGCCATCCAAGAACTCTGATCCGCATCTATAAACTGTGCAGCTGAATGATCAATTTTATTGATTTCTTTCAAGTGCCTCTGTCAAAATGATCACACAGTGCTGGACTGTGTTCCAAACCTGCAGGTACATTAGTGGACTAATACCATTCTTTCGGTATCTCTACAGGTCTCTGTATACTTTTATTTTCTTTTTAATGGTGTCATCTGCATTTTTTTTTGGGGGGGGGGGGGGAAGGAGCAAACCTGTTTGGAATGCAAAGAATTCATTATATCTGCCAAATGAGTTGATTTCTTCGTACACAAGTGAAGTGCATTTAACATGATCTTCTAAAATAAATAGTTGTTCAGGTGCATAACTCAGGGGACAGGCTGTCATTGGGTGTAAATTAATACTGGTTTCAGTGGCACTAGCAGAAGGATCTGGCCCTTATGCTTGTGAATGACACTACAAAGTTACAGCTCAACCGGGCCATTGATTTCAACGCGGTGTTAATGACCGGTGGAACACTGATTTCAGCACTTTACCAGTTTACTGCTTTCATCTGTAGAGATTACGGACTTAAGGCTTATTTTTATTTTTCAAGAGTCTGATAATTATTATTCTTATTACAACTTGTGTTTGTTAGCTATAATAGTCTTCCTGTCCCAAGGAAGTGGATGGTATGAGTTGACATTGGCTGGGGTTGAGAGAGCAGATGGGAGGTGGTAGAGAGGAACTATTTTTTCTCTGTAAGGCAAAATATTGCTGGTAGCAAAGGAAATGTGTGCGTGCAGGAAATTATCAGTAGGGTTGGGAGATGGTGAGCACAGTAGCGATCACAGCAATCAATGGAGAATGGTTATTTTCATCCTGCGATGCCCTGCTAACATTGAGGAGGCCTTGTCCTTCCTTTGTTAACAGCCAAACTACCTGTCAAAGACAACACTCATGACTGTAGCTCAACCAAAACTCTCGGCAGATTTTTCACTTCCTCTTGTTTATTGTTTTCACTAAATCTCCTTATTCGTGCTGGTCCCAATGTAAGTGAAAGGTGAAGGCTTGCGGCACCAAAAAGGAGCAGCGTATCAGTGAAAGATTGTGCGAAGCTGTTTCCTTCCTTTAAAACACACAAAGGCTCGGGCAGGGCTATCTCCTGGGGTCTGTGCCAGAGACCTAGAGCCATGGGTCGGGGAGCCCTGCTGCCCCCACACACCTGCAGTGATTCCCCTGGGTGTGTGGAGAAGCCATCTGGGTTTGGGCTTTTTGTTAGCACCAAAGCTTATGTTTTTCCTGGAGAAACACTGCTGATGCTCTGGAATTTAACTGAATAAATGCAGATAAGGTAGTTCTGATTAACATATCATAAAAGAGCTGGAGTAGCTCATCTTAATCCTTTCATTTCTTCCTTCTCTTCTTGCCTCATGTTTGTCTTGGGAAGGGAATGGAAACCAAGACGCTCCCCATGTGTCTTGGTCAATCCCTGCTGTCACCCTGGTCCCGAAGCTTAATGTTTGCACCGGCAGACCTGCTACGCTGAGACCACGTTGTTTTACACCTTCCTATTATGTAGGGAATGGCCCTCTGTGTGTTTGCTCAAGATATAAGAATATGAAAAATTGCTGATCATAGATCATCTCCATAAATCTTACAGACAATAAGTCATAAAACCTTGTGTCCTTACGTATGGCGGTAGCCGAGGGACACCTTTACCAGATGTGAGCAACAACCCTTTGGGGGGAAAAAAAAAATTAGGTTGAAAAACTTCTTCCACAGTTCACAGTGCCTGCAGTTGAAGCTGTGGCTTGAGAAGGCTGGGGTTGCTGGCGGTGTTGCTTTTCCCTTTTTTCTTTTCTTTAATACCTCCTTAGTGTTGCATTGACATGTCTATTGCATGGTAAGAATTCCCTGTGCACTAACTAAAAAGCACTGTCACTTGTAAGCTCTCCTTTGCATCAGTCACAACAGGACAACAGCGCGACAGACCGTAAGGAGACCTTCAGGTACTTCCACGTTTGATGCGTCTCCCCTTCCAGCATCCTTCCTCCTGCCTCCGTGCCCAGTGTAAGTGGTTTTCTCCCAGGCAGCTTAAAAGAAAGGCAACTGGGTTATGGTCTGGAAATTGTCTTCTGTCAATAAGAGAGGCCTGGTTAGCTTTTTCCTTCCCTGGTTTGCATATCTATCAAGGCAAATTAAAGGAGACACAGGAAGGAGTCTTATTGTCTAATAATCATGCCAGGCTGTTAGATCTCTGTGCTCATGAATGGAACCAAAGGGTTTCAGTGACAGCAAGTGAAACCCATGTGAAGTTGCCAGGTTTTGCTCTGCATTTGCATGTAGTGGTCGAGGCTGGGATTCCCCCCCCCCCCCCCCCCCCCCCATCTATGATGTATCTCTCCTTTTATTGTCATTCTCTTCCCTTTGTGACTCTGTCCACAAAAAAAATGAATGTAAATAGCAGCCGGCACTTTACAATAATTCTCTGTGGGTTAAGGCTTTAAGAGAGGCGCTCTGTGATTTACCATTTCAAAGTGCTAACGCTTCCAGCCTGAAACATCGCTGCTTTATCACAGAAGGGGATGTTGTCCCTGCCTGCACGGAGGACTCGCACTGCCTTTCCCTACTGTCAGCAAAGGGACCCTCCTCCTCAGCCCCGCCACGGGTGCTGGGTGCTGCTGGAAGCCTGCAGCTGGGATCTGGTGAGGCAGGGGTGGAAAATGGGGTTTCGAGGCAGCTGTTTTTTCTTCTTCCTAGTGTCCACCCTCCGAGCCTGGAGAGGCAGTTTCCTTTGCTCTCAGGTTGTCAGGAATCCCCTCGCTGCCGCATCGGGTTGGGCAGATGAGGGGTGAAATAACCTGTCCCAGTGTCAGGAGCTCAGCTGCTGGAGCGGGTCTCCCTCCTGCGTCCCTGAGTTCAGAGGATGCTTTGCTGCTGTAAGAAAACACAGATGCCCTCTTCCACTCTGGGCAACAGCAAATTAGTGTGAGAGAGTGGAAATGAGTTATCTCCTAATCTTGGTAAATATAAAAATCCCTCCTGTGCACTTGCAAAAGAGGAAAAGGCAAGTTCTGCCCTGCTGTTCCCCTGGCAGGGAAACTTTAAGGAGGTCGGCTGAAGCCAGGTGTGCGCTCTCAGGGTCTGCCTCCTGCTGATGTCAATGGGATGGGTAGTTGTAGCACGGGTCTCGCTGGGCTGCGTCCACGGTTTGAAGCACAGGGATAAGAAGTGCCTCCTTGGCACCTCCTGGTGCCTGTGTGTGACCGCTGAGCGTTAGACCCTCGGTGTCTGCTGCAGGAGAAAGGAAAAACGATAATACAGTCCTTGAAGGTCTGATGTGCTTTCTGTGAGGGGAGAAAAAAGTCTGCAAATGGGACCTCCTTACGCATCAGTTCTGCTCCCTTATCTGTTCGGTCACAGTTGCTGACTTCAGTGCCAACACTAACTTTTTAATATGCTTTTTTGCAATGAAGAGAGAATGAGTAGGAAAATTGGAGGGTACGCACCTGCAGAGCTTGGTGGAGGGGCAAAGTTTTTCCTCCCCACGTGGCTTTCTGTGGGTGCCCTGGGATGCGCACCCTGTGCCTGGGGCTGTGGAGAAACCATCGTCCTCAGGAGCTGAGCGTGCTGGGCATGCAAATACCTGTGCTGAGGTGCGGGGTGCCTCCTGACTCTATCCCAGGCAAGGCCTTTGCAAATAGCACTCCTCTAACTGGTTATTCTTTAATTTTTTTTTTTTTTTTTTTTTTGCAAAAGCTGGTTCACAAATAAAACAATACTGAGCACAGGTATCGGAGTCCTGGTAGTGCACAAGCCTCTCATTTTCCCCTTCTTCCACTTCTCCAGTAGTTTTATTTTCCCTGTGCACTAGCAGCAAATTGGAGTTTGGTGTTAGAGGCACAAATTAGAAATATATCAACCAAAATAAGAGTGATGCTGTAATGTTTGTCAGATGAAATCCATTATCACTCAAGTATCATTCATTGCTGGGTTAAATCAGATTGTATTTAAATTAATAAGGCACAAATAAACCTAATTTCTCCTTACTCTTTTTATTTAAAAAGAAGAAAGAAAAAACCTTGTCTGACATTTTTAAGAACTTATAATTTTGTAGGGGATCATCTGATTTGGTCCTAAGTTTTCTCAACATGTGCTGAAGTGTTGATAATGGCTTATACATCAGTTTGAGATGCAAGGGATATCTTTAAAATAGCTGAAAGCCCAGATGAACCAGTTCTTTGCAGGGGGTGGGGGAAAAGGGAAGGGTTAGTGTTTGGGTATGATGGTTAAGCATTGACTAGCAAAAAACAAAATCAAGGTTTGGACCTGAACACTGTGAACACTTTACTGTGTCAAAGTCTTTACAGATTTTCTTCCTCGAGGTGAGGTTATATCCTTTATAGCAACATTTGGTAGTTGCTTTAAATTATTAAAGGCATTTCATAGGGTTGTAGCTCTTTGAGCATAGTTTGCAAAGAGGGCCCCTGCCTGTATTCTTAAGGTAGGTTAATGATGACTTTCCTAGTGCAATGTGTCCAGGACACTGAGGTTAATAAAACCCGTAGCTCTTCTTCATGACTATCATGGGATGTTTAATGTTCAGGAGTGTGCAAGACCTCAGCTTAATGTTCCATATGAAGAATAGTGCTGCCAAGCACTCATCATCCCTAGTGCTGGCGCAGGGCATTAGAGGTGCGAGGAATGGGCCGAGCATGCTCGGGAAGAGCTTGAGCACCTCTGAACACCACTGTCCTCTTTTGTGCTTGAGGACAAGGAGCTGGGACCAGCTGGTGGGGGTTTCCAGCCAGTGGTCCACGGCCACTGCCTGGGCCAAGGAGTGTTTTGCTGGAGAGAGGCAAGTCCCAGTCTCAGTGCAGCTTAGCCGATGATTCATTTCAAGCTGGCTCGATGAAAGCATTTGTTTATATGATACGATCTCTTTATTTTCCTCTTTCCTCCTCTCCTGCCACCCCCATCCGAGAATGGGAAGGAATTTTTTGGGGGGGTGGGAAATAATGAAAGATTCATATGGGAGGGCAGGGTTTGCTCTTGTGAAAACACTCTCTGAAACAAAGGAAGAAAGAAGGTGGGCGGAAGGGGGAGTTAATTTCTCCCTTCCTCTTTCCCCTCCCTCCAAAAAGCTTGAGACTTTAAAATAGTCCAGCATTGTTCTGGGACTTAGTGGGCTTTTCTAGCTGTGAATATTGCAGCAAATACCACAGCAGTGACAGTATAGCACTGTCTGTATTCTCTCTGTGCTCTGGCTGGACAGGGATTTTTCATTTCATGCATCATTTACAGCCTTCTGCATTGATCTACAAAGTCAGTGCGTATTGCTAACACAAAGGAAAAGAAGAAAGGGAAGAGATAGGCCTGAATGACAAAGTTCAGATCTGAAATCAAGTCTCGGTTCAAACTTCCCCAAAGCATTGGTTGTACCTTACTCTTTGCCTTGTGCTAAAAGAAGGATTTATATCACAAAGATCAGATACAGCTTTGAGCCAAGTTTTCAAGCCCCCTAAACTCCAGAAAAATTTGAATCCAGGTTCTACCATAACGAGGAAAGTTCAAAACCTCAGGCTGGAATTTTCAGCCCCAAGGAGTGGTTGCTGGATGCATGTGTCTCCTGGAAAATGGTTGCATTTGCCATGTTTGAGACCTGCTTTCCCTGTAAGCTAAGACAACGGGATATTTCAGAGTACGATAATGTGGTTTTGCTAATTTACGCCAGCTCCTGACCCTTTCTAATGGGTGGCTCACTAAGCTGGTATCCCACACATTAGCACTTGAGTGATATGTTCTTTCCTTAGCAGCACTTCCATGTCCTCTTGCAGGAGGGAATGGAGATGTGAAGGGGTGGCCAAAAGTATTCCCTCGTGTTTCAGTCCACTCACAGTGGAGCCTGCTGCTTCTCTCTGAAATAAGACATAGGGTTTTAAAAAAATAAAGGGGGGGAGGGCAGATCTGGTTCGTTTGTCCCATCCAGGGTATTTTATAGGAGAGCAAGCACAAACTGGAAGAGAAACATTGTCTCCTATAATTTGTCTTGTTTTCCAGGTGTATTTCATACCGAAATCTCTTCCTTTGGCAAATTTTTATATCTACCAGCACAGACTTTTCTTTTTTTTAAGTTAAAAAGGTTCCATTTTGTGATGTTAATTTTTTTAAAAAGCTCTGTCTAGGCATGTTTCATACACATGCAATTTTGCTTTATCTTAGTAACAAGTACTCTAATCTCTCTCATCTGCTTTAATGAACTACTAGTATAATCTTGTCATTTCGGTTCGCTGTACCTTGCCATTCAGTGAGGTCTCATTTCCCCTGCCAATTGCCCAAGGCTATTAGTCAGCAACAAAGCTTGCTTGCAAAACCAACCCCAATCAAAAGCAGCAATGCTACAAGGTAAAAAGTTTGTCTTGAGCTGCTCCTCCGGCAGCTGGGCAGGTTCTGCAGGTTCCTCAGCAAGGACTGAGCTGAGCAGCCAAGCCAACGTGCCTGCCCGGGCTGCGATGCACCCAGCCAGCACCTCACTTGGGCTGAGCCACCGCAGCAAGGACCAACATGTCCCCCGGGGATGCAGGTGGCTGGTGTGCAGCGCCCTGGGCTCTGAGCACAACGCCTCTGCCAGGGCAGGAGCTCTGCCGTGCGTGGCCACAGGAGTGGGGCCGCATCGCTGAGATCAAAAGGAATGAGGCACTTCAGATATTACAGGTAGAAGAGGCGTGAAACATGTTGGCTTCTGTGTAATTCCCAATCAAAGGCAATTTCCCTTTTACTGCAAGAGATAGAAAATGGTGGAGTTATAAGCTGCAAAAAAAGGAGAGCCCCCAACGCTCTTTGGCAGAGGAAGAAAAAGCTGCCTCTACATCACTGTGTTGGAATTTAATAGAAGACTTGGAAAGGAGCAGAGAACCAAGATCCCTCTGTGATGCTGCCCAATACCTTGGTGAAATCTAGCAATAAGTTGGAGAAATTCAAGCATCGTTCTGGAGCAGCCCCATGGCCCCAGCAGAGGGCTGGGGATTGGAGGTACAGCCGTTCCCCCTCGCACGTGCCGTGCACCCCACCAAACCCTGGGCTCACTGGACAGCACCAGCTGTAAGGAATGCAAATCTCCAAGAAAAGGCTCTCCCCTCCTACACCACTCCCTCTTCCCCAGCGGTGGGTGTTGGGTAATGCTTACACCATCAGTTATATATAGAAACCAGGAGGAGATTCCTAAGCCACCCACCTTTAGGGTGTTTTAGAAACTGACTGAAATGGCCTCTAAAGGCAAATTTCAAAGTTTCCATGAGGAAGCTGAGCATGGTGTTGGGGAAATTGCTTGACAGCTGTGAGAAATCCTCTTGGCCTGTGCCTTGTCCTGGGGTCTGCTCTTGGCATCTGCAATGTCTTTGCAGGCAGTCGGATCAGCCTGCACAGGGGCTGCCTGCAGTGCTCCCCTGCCCGTATGGCCAGTGATGTGCCTG
This sequence comes from Balearica regulorum gibbericeps, assembly GCF_011004875.1. NCBI lineage: Eukaryota > Metazoa > Chordata > Aves > Gruiformes > Gruidae > Balearica > Balearica regulorum. Next base: position 6,621,234 of record NC_046196.1, read on the forward strand.
ACCCTCAGAGAGCACCGAGCTGTGTGTGAGGGTGGTTGTGTGCTCTCCCTGGGGACCCTTGGGCTGTCCTTGCAGGAGCAATAAAAGTACCCCCTGAGTGCCACTGAGTAAACTCAGAGGTGGGCCTCAGCCTTCTGGTTCAGCAGAGATGACGTTCCAGGCAGGTGTCCAGTCCTGTTATATCATGATAACAAACTGCATTTATTTATATCTGTCTATATATATATATATATATATAGGGCCTCATAGGGTGTTTTCTGCTTTTCTTTGCTGAGTATCAGAAATATCATCCCATGCAGGTCCTTGTAGATCATCAAATTGCCTCCTAAACTTTAAGCTAGATGACGGGAACTAGACTTTCAGGTCTTCAGATCAATCTTTGATCTCTGTTTAGGGTGTCTGTGAAAAGGTAGCTTGTGCCAGATGTAATTGGTGTTTAGCGTTGTGGTCATAAGAGCGAATGAGAGCAAACCCATAGTCCTTACTGCCTCCCCAGATTGTTATTGGTTACAATCACCTCAGAGCCAATATCAGGTTATGTCAATCATTACTGCAGGAAATGGGCCCTTGACACAGAGGAATCCCATTCAATAGCTTTCTATATCATGACTGATTTCAAGACTTAGTATAAAAATGTATTGGAAGGTTCAGAAGATCCACCAAACTTTATGTACACAGTTTTCTCATCCTTGCAATCTGATGAAGAGAAATTTTCTGGCCTTTACCCCTTCCTTCATGTGCCTTTAGTGTTTTCATTTCTGGTACAGCTGTAATTACTTCTGCCATTTGCTACTACTTTGAATACAGTCTCACTCTGGGTGAATGAGTATTCAACCAAACATTACAAGGTTTAGTAGATCAGGAATCTCAAATTAAGTGGCCTCAGAATCGTTACCCCAGGGACCTTTTCTGCCTGGAAATTTTTGCCTGCTTTGGCAAGTGATGCAAGGCCAAAAGTGATTTAGGGGGCTGTCTTGCTCTCAAGCCTGATCTCATCAGTGAGACTTGTCTTTTTTAAAAGTACCTGAGAGTAGGAGCCTAAAAGTCCTCTTGAAAGGGTTGCAAGATGAAGGTGAAAGGATTTATGACCTGGGAGACCAGAGCAGGAGTCAGAATGGGGCTTTGGAGCTGGGCAGGGTAGGTGACTCTTCTGTGTTCATCTTTCTTCTTTCTTTTTGTAGTCAAGTGCCTTAATAGTGGCATTAAGAAGAATTAATTATCAAACTTGATAATTAAGACTGGCAATCATTCCTCCAAGCAGTGACCAGCTTTTCACAATCCACTAAGAGATTTCCTGTCTCTGCTCAGCTCCTCTTGGGTCACTTGGCCCTTGATGTATTCTGGATGAAACAGGAACACTTACAAGTAAATTGAGCCAGTGTTTATCTCCTCAGATATCAAAATTAACTCCTTGTTAAAAACAATGTGCTATTTAAACATATTGCTTTGGATTCTTTTCTTTTTAAGCCAGTGTTTCCACCTCTGTCAGTGACACAGACATGTTGCCATGAAAAACCAGTAAGAAAGCATGGTTCTTATCTGCTGTAATCTAATAAGCCATCAGTGTGGAAAAAAAAAGGAGGTCAGCCAAATGCGGCTCCTTTCAGTTCAAAATTCTGAAAATGACTCACTCCTTATTTAGTCTTATAATGAGCTCCCACCCACTTAGGGCAAGCTTCTAATTTCAGTTGCCCTGGCATGAATCCAGAGGGCTTCCATTGAAGTGGATGAAGCTCCTGACGATTTACATAGCTGAAAACAAGATTAGATCCTGGCCTCGGGTGCTCGCTGCTGCCCGTCATCAGGCAGAGCCTCCTGCTCCAGGACAGGAGGCTCTTTTGGTGCAGACTGAACAGGACGCGAGCTCAGGTGTGCATCACTGCTCCTGAGCGCTGGCTGTGAAGTTTCGGAGAACGTTGTTGGTGTTAGCGTAGCATCGTTCTCATGTCTCCCAATATATTGCACTACTAGTCAGTTCAGTTCTCAAAGTCTGTTTTTTTCTGTCAAGGCGCAGGGTTCCTCATAGAAAAGTGTCAAGTGCTTTCAAAAGTGAGTGTGAGCACCACAGCTTCTCAGAGATTTCCAGCTCAGTATGACTTAGACATCAGTGGTTAGGTAGAAAAGTATTGGTTAAGCAACCCTGACTCTTCTAACTTTGCCTGCTAAAAGAAATGAAAATTAAGATGCATGTTTTTTCAATCATTTTCCCTTAAACCCCTCCTCTGTTTCTGTCTTACTTTCTTGCCTTGACCCCATCGCCCTTCTGGAAAAGAAACCAAGGGTGTGCCTTAGATGTCTGACAGCAGTAACGCAAAGCACACCAGTGCAAGGGACGTTGGGCACTGAAACTCCTTGAATGTTTATGGGAGGCTGCTAAAGCTTGGTGGCAGTGACTGCCTGGGCCCCTTGCCAAAACCTTGTCCTGAAAAATTCTTAGAGGGCTTTAGAAGTCACTGAAATCTTGAGGCTACCCTGGTTAATAAAGGTGCTTCCTAACAGATCAAAAATTGTTCGTATGAAGGTCCTTGACCTGGGTTAAGGCACAATAGCTACCTTCATGGCAATAATAGTGTCTGTAGCAAAATGGTGTTTGAGCTGCTGAAAGGAGATCAGGAGTCATGGTACTTCATACCTGAGTGCAGACTTGTCTAGGGAAAAGCAGAGCAGCAAAAACCCACTGGACAAGCACCAGCTTCTTGTGCATCCAATGTGGTGGTAGGAAGGATCACCAGGGGAAAGTGCTGCACTCCAAGTCAGAACTTGGCCAAAACACTTGTATTAAGCAGCCATATACTTAGAGTAAAACAAGAAAAAAGCCTTAAACCCAAAGCCTTTCAAAATCGGAGGCGGTCAGGATGTCAGTTTTATATCCACAAGATGACACCTTAAGCAGCCATGGTGTTAGCACACTGGTTTCAGTGTTGACTCAAAGGAAGACTACCACCTCCTCAAGCAGAGCCGTGTTTCCTGGGCTCCTGGCCCACCACTGGCCACGCTTGCCCCGGCTGGTATGCCAACGCACAGTTTGCAAAGGGAGTGCTGCAGGACATGCACCAGTCTCAAATATCTTCTTGTTTAACACTGATGTTTTATCTCCCGGAAAAGTGCGGTGGAGGTTACTGCCTCGGGATGGCTTAGCAAGACCTTGTGTGTGAGGCTGTCTATAAATGTCCAGGATGAACAATGTTCAGGCACTTACAAGCTTAGCTTGTCACAACCTGTTGTGATTTAATATAATTCCTAGAAATTATTCTCAATACACGTGTTGTATAATAGTTTCACAGAAGGGCTGTTTCTAATCACCTGACAGAAGCAAGGGTCAGGCTAAAGTCAGGCTATCTTGACTAAACAAGACAACTCAAATATTTTAAAGCAACTTACTGTTTCCCTTACATTCTGTAGCCTTTCATGGTGATCTTCCTAGTAATTCTCTTTCTGGACTGTAACACAGATTGAAGAGGTATTTTATACACGGGGCCAGATTGGTAAGACTTTTGTTGCTCATCTGTCTTGCAGCAGCCTGGATCCGCTGCGGAGAGCGTTGAGAATGATGCCAGGCCACGTGCAAAGCTTCACTGGGAAGTGCCTTGCTTTGGCAGCCCAAAGGCTCGCACCTTCAGAGACATTCATTTTCCATAGTGAGATGCCTCGATGCTTTGGAGGGTCTAGGCAGCTGTCCTTGCTGGGGAGGTCTAAGTTGGAGGAAGAACAGACATCTAAACCAACTATGACTTTCAGAGTTCAGGTTCTTGTATTCTCCCACTGTACCAAAAATGTTTACAACATTGTCAGACTTGCGGAGGATGTTACTCACAAATTTCAGTTTCAGACATGAACTGCTTTCACGAATGTTTATTTCATTTGCCTTTTTTGCTCTTTCTCCCTTCCTGTGAGTCCTGGATCAGTATGGTTTTGGAAAAAATATAGAAAGCGGCTACAGCTATGAGAATTAGTGCATGTGGCACCACGTCCATTAGTTTGTTTCACCATGGCATCACTCGAGATGCTGTTGCACTACACATGGATATCATAGAATAACATTTCTAAGCAAAGAAATGGTCCCTTCATGCTGCAGATGTGACCAAAGCTCTTTCAAATCCCACGTTCCTCTTTATTTTTATGGCCCTGAATGCTAAGATACTCTTGTAAGAGAATTTTTTTCTCCAAAAGCATCCCCTGCCCCCCCCAATAAAGTAACTCTGAGCAAGGTTGCCATGATATTGATACCTCTGTAGTTTTACTCATAACCTGTTTTTACTGTATATTTTCTTTTCAATGAACAAAGCACTGGGTTCCTACCATATATGAGGGTTACCCAAGACTTTGGGAAAGGCTCGAGGCTGCCCGGCAGCTGGGGTGTGTTGTGAAGGCTGTTAAATACCTGTGAGCTGATGCCAGTCCCGTTCTCCTCTGGCAGGGCAGCTGAGATGGCTTTTCCTGCCCAGAGAAGCACCATTTGGTGCTCAAGCCAGCAAGACTGCTGAGGAGACTGAACAAGTGTAGGTCTCTGGGGCTTGAGTTGAGATACTTTAATTCTTTCTTAATTGATTATAATTAGATATGGACCAGGTTGGAAATCCCCGCCATCCGCTTTGAGCCTTGTGCCACTAGAAAAGACACTCTGCTCTGAGGTCCCTCTCATTACTAATTGCCGATGAGTTTTCACCTTAAAAGCCTTCAACCCCAATCCTATTGCAAAGTCTTTCTCTGCTCTTATTTAGCTCCTGTGTCTTCATCTCAGTGCGGTGTTCAAACGAAACTGGAAGCCCCGGCCGGTTTCCTGGAGGCTTTGTCGAAGGGGTGCTGTCACGCTACCAGCTACAATTGGTCCCCAGGGCTGCAACCTACTGCCAGCGCCTCATGGTATGAAGCTGGTGTTAGAAACACCAGTACATATTTAAAAAAAGGAAAAAAAAAATTACTTTAAAATTAGAACTTTCCACATAGCTGAACTTTCAGCAAATAATGATCTGAGATGACATGCCTGCTCTCCAAATCTAATAATTAACTGGTCAATCGACCTCTAACTGACTGGCATATTGCTCTGATCATCTGAAAGCCTTTTGGCACCGTTTCCCCGGCTCAGGTTAGTTGCTTATACTTGTACAATCTGGTTGCAAAATGTCATCGCTCTGAATCATCAGGGCCAGCGCCAAGTCCTCCGGCGTCCGTGGGAAGGGCTCCCTGGTGGTACCCTGTGCCTTATGCCCGGGCAGCCAGGGTCTGTGCGCTAAGGATGCTGCGCCGCATGCTCCAGCACGTGGAGCCGGCTGCCCGCGAGATTGCAAACGCTAATTTGTGATGGAAGATGCAGCCCTGTCGTTTGCTCTGATCTTGCGCAGCATTGCCAGTCCTTTATGAGATTTTAATACAAAACAATTAATTTCTACGCCCTTATCTTATCTTGCTGATCTCATAAGCCCTTTCGAAGTTTGGTTTCTCGTTTCCAGTTCCTGAAGGAGGTCTGTAACGCAGTTGTAGTTCAGAAATCTATAATTCAAACTTCAAGACTGAATGCACTTCCCATGCAGGTCTTTTCATAATTGGTTTTCAGACTGGTCTGTTCTGCGATGTGTAATTGTTAGCAGTTGTAAAAAGATAACTCACATTTTTAAAAGCCTAACGCTTGCTCTGTGCAGATAAAAACTGTGACAAATTATGTTCCAAAAATCATAAAAGTAGAGAGACATGTTAATAACTAAAGGTGAAGTTTCTTTTGGAGGTCAGCAGGAGCTATTAAAGTGGTCAGTAATTCCAGGGTTTGCCAGTAGCGATTTGACCATATCACTTATCTACTCTGGTCCATGCTTAAGCATCTCCCTCAGTGAAAAAATAATCCACTGAGAGTAATGCTGGAGGTCAGAGGTAATTGTGGAGAAAAAGCAATATTGTCAAAATAAACCAGGCTTTCAAGTACAGACATTCAAATTCCCAGTCCATTAAAATGTTTCAACTTTGACAATTTTACCACACTGTTTGGACACATTATTTAAAATATTGCTTTTCATTATGTTCAGACTAAAAGAAGAAAAAAGAGAAAGATCAAGCAGATCATGTTAAAAAGGGTATAAGGTAAGGAATGGCTTTTCACATTGTCATATGGACATCTGGCAATAAAAGGCAATTTTTAGTTCCGGAATTTCAGAGGCACCAAAATGGGGCCAAATAATAAACGTGGATATAATGCAAATTTCATGAAGCAGGAGCTGGAATTGCAAAGTACAGCTGCTGTCAGCAGGCTGAGGGAATCCCTCCTGCCCAGCCAGCATACGTGCTGGGTGGCACAGAAATGAGAGGAAGAGCCTGGATTTGCTGCTTTTAGAACTGAAATCCACCTCTAGGTGATAGGTAAATTAATTATCCTATTGATGTCTGCATGAGGGTTTCCACAGGCTTCAAAAGCAGCAGCAGAATCTGTGCCTGTGTAAAGTGCCGAGAGAGTCGCTGCTAGGCTGGGGTTCAGGAAAGCTGTGTCTAGCCCCGGCTGCATCTTGGGTACCCTGTGTTAGACTAGGGCTGTTGCTTGAAGGCATGGACCTGCCACTCAGCAAAATATAATGGAAGAAATTCTATTTTTTTTTCCTTTCCTCTGGCTATCTCGGCTGCTCAGCCTGCAAGCAGTGGGGTCCAGGTGAGCTTGCGCTGTGTACATACAGCACCCAGAGTAGCAAATTTTGTAGCTTCTGACCTTTACTATGCCATTAGACTCTTCAGGTTAGCCACTTCATCTAAAATGTCCTCTCCTTTATGCATTTAATTATAAGTGACTATTGTAAGCTTGTTCCATCAACATTTTTTGACATGAAGCAGCCACTCTGCAAGATATAAGTTCTCTGCATCTTTGTTCAGTACAATGTATATGTTTGCCTGTGTTCTGCATATCTTATGGGATGTACGCCAGTATATTTTGCTATATTCTGTGAAGTATATTTTAGTACGCTTTTTTGTTCAAAAGAAATTTCCTGTGGTTAAATGATGCTTTGATATGTCTTAAAGTGCAAGTGTTCACAAGCATTTATATAATGTATATTTCTTTATCTAAAAGATTGAAATAGCTCTGATAAATATGGATTATAGCAGGATAATTTACATGTTCAAAACATGTTCTCTCATTTACGTGTGAGACTGCAATAGTTCCCTGCTGCAGGCATTTTTCTTACATATTCAATGTACTTAAAAAAAAACAAACCAAAAACCCAACACAAAAGTTTACAAAGCTTAACTTATAGCCCAACGTGGAAATGTGTAGAAAGATATGTAATGAAAATGTCCTGTTTACTTCTGTGCCATTTCAAATGCTCTCATTTTCTAATACTTGAGTCAATTCAATAAGATTATTGATTCACACCTCTCTTGTAACATTGCTTTTGCAACGAGATCCAGCAGAAGTGAAACCACCCACCTGAATACACCTGACACTTGCAGCAATTTGAAATTGGACCTGTCTGGTGTTTAGACGGATGTTATTCAGGTGCTATCACTGAAACATTTAGGTACCTGCTATAACTAATGCTGCAATCTTATACAATATATGTATATTGTAGGCTGTGTGCCATACATGGAAAATATAAATGCACATGACAAAATTCCTGGGCCACCAAGTATAAAATTCCTAAGCTTTGACCTGTGCAATGCACTTTTTCAATTTTTGTGATGGGGGTATACAGATGTTGTGTTGCAGTAGAAAGGGAAAAACTAGTAGTTTTTCCACAGCTCTTTGAGGGATCCATTTGTCTTTGTAGAGAAGATGCAAAGGTCTGTTTTCCCTTAGGGAAGAGAAAAGTAAAAGACGAGGGCTGCAAACCTGGTGATGCCAGCCCGTGAGCCAGGCCCGTTGCAAGAAGGAGCCCCTGTATTGCAGAATGCAAATGAGGGACCCCAAACTGAACCTCAGGACCAGCACCCAAGTGTTTGGGTGGTTATTCTTCAGCTAATATTTAAGCTATCCAAGCTGTCCCCTGAATCTGGAAAAGAGAACCCACAGTCTCATCAGAACAGGCTTTCTCATCAGCTGCCATCTATTTTCTTTTTCAGTGATTGCTGGGAAAACCAAAAAGAGCAGCCCCTTGGTGCTGTTTTGGCTTTTATACTATAATCCAGCCAAAAATCAAAGTACAAGAGGCCCTTCAGCCTCTTCAGAAGAGTTTGGATGTGTTTGGGACCTCAGTGGGGAAGAGCTTGGGGAAATGTTTCCTCCTGAAAGGATTCAACAGCACCTGAATTTAAAGTCAAAGCAATGTACTTTAGAGAAAAAAATAAAAACCCAAACCCGCTAAATCCATGGGAATAACAAGTCCAGCTAGAGAATGGTGTTTTAAATTTCCCTTATCTATTCACTCAGTTCTCTTTTTCTTTTTTGTATTCTGATTTTCTTTATTTTTTTCTTCTGTCCCTTTGCAAGAGGGTGACTGAGATACAGTAACACCCACTGCTGGCAGTAATGGCAGTTTTATGGCTTCTCTTAGCTAACCATTATCAGGCAACTCGGCACACCAAGTGGAAGGCACAATATTACTTTAACACCCCTTTGATTTCCTTCCTCCCAGGGGGCAAATGCTCTGCGGAGAAACCTCCACACTACTGACCACAATTGCTGTAATTTGTTAGTCTAATGGGAAAAAGTACACAGCCTTTCAAAACTGGAAGTATAAAATAATATTGTGTGATACTTTATATAAATGGTGCTTGCGCTTGGAAGTGCCTCTGGTTCAGTTGAGCTCTTCCCTTGGAGAGCCTTGATAACCTGGATTAACTCTCCCTGGTAAGAAAAGCACTTATTAATAAATTATACATCTGCAGTTAGTTGTTGCCTAAAGAAAAAAAGTTAAAACAGTTGAAGATGACGTTCTGTACGAGAAACAAATCTGCAGGATGAAGAATCATTTAGCAATTAAACTTGAGCTACTGTAGAAATAAGCACATGGGTGTCAGCAATTCCTGGACTCAAACTGTCCAAATAAAGGAAAGGTTTAGGGTTTACATCATTTATCCTCTAGAGAAACTGGACTGCAAAACTGTATGATGGCAAGCGACACCATGGCTCTGCTCTGACCGGGGGAGCTGCAGCACGGGTGATGGGTGGCAGGGCCAGGAGGGGCTGAGCAGCGTCCTGACCCGCTGTAACGCCGGAGGTTGGTATTTGTGAGCATCCAAACCTAATCTGTGTTTCTAAAGCAAGTATTAAGGTTCCAAGGCTAGAGACTGATGCTCTACAGGGTTTCTGTGAACTGCTGGGGAGGAGCAAGCCCTTCACAGGCTTTCATGACTGTGCACCCCTGAGTCATGTAGAAATAAGCCGGTAACACCTAGGCCGTATGCTGTAGATGTGATCTGTGTAATTAGTTTTCTTTTTTTGTCAGCTACTTTCATGTAATTTTCCCTGCGGTTTGCTCTTCTAGCACCTCCCTGCCCAGGGCAGCATCCAGGTATCCTGTCCGGGGAAGACCCCGTGGCTATCTCCAAAGCCATGCTCAAACTTTGATCTCTCCAACCCTTCAGGTTAGTTAGGGAGTTCATTTAGTTGCAGAGATGTATCCCTGAAGAAATCTGTGATTTGCTGATTCAGGATTTAGTGGACTTTTCTCTAGGTCTCTTTGATTTGTTATGAAGAAGCGTTAAGGTAGCAGAACTGCTGTAATTGTGAACAGCAAAATTACCAAAGCTGGCTGCAAAAGAGGGCTCGCTGTGGGCTCTTAGAGTTTCCTTTTTACATAATTCCTTAGCATCCTCTACATAAGTTGTTTTGGGTTTTGTTTTTTTTTCCATGAAAACAACAACATTAATTTCTTGGGCTCTTGCTCACGGTGGTGGCGTGTGCCATGGGTACCAGGGTGCTGGGAAGCGGGATGCTGATGCCGTCTCCCCCTGCACGCTGCTTGCCAGCTGGCAGCAGGTAGTAGTGCAGTTCAAAGGCATTGCTGTAGAGGGCTTTCACAACACACCGGACAGGGATGCTAAGGTGGGTGGGGGTGGCAAGGCACTGGGAGCAAGAAAGCTCAGCTGAAATGAAATAAAAAAAAAAAAAAAAAAAGAAAAAAAAATCAATCTTTCCCTATAGCTGATCAATATTAATAACAAAGCTGAGTGGCTGAAGAGGATATATGTTTTATTATGAGAGGGAAAATGAGAGAAATAAAAACTGAGGCAAAATACCTCTGCTGCTAATCAGACAATAAGATCTAAACTTTAATAGCTGCAGAATGATCACAGGGCTATTGTAACTGCTTGCAGTTGTTTGAACAAGAGTCTCGAGTTTGCACGTTGTGAGTTATTGGAAAATCTCTCTGCCATTAAATGCTTTGGAAGATGTACTTAATAAGGTCTAAAATGAGCACAGGAAGCAGATGAACTACCCCGCAATGCTGCAGAAGATGCCTGAAAAATAGATTATATGGCATTTGATGGTATGTGGTGTCATGGAAAATGCATAACTGAGCCAAGGATGAGTTAGGCTAGCGAGTTGCAAGCTCTTTGCAACTTTCTAAGCTTAGTTCAGGTTCGGGTGTTTCAAACACAGCTTATCCACTTTGTGCTTGAATAACAAGCTGAACTGGAAAGATATTTCCTCTAAGGCAGAAGACTTTTCTTCTTTGGAGGTTTTTCACGGGCTGGGCAAGAAAAGATGCAGAGAATCAATCTTTCTGTGGTTTCTGCTAGAAACTTATTCACCTCCAGCTTTCTGTGGAGGTTAGATGAGTTTAAAAAAACAACAAAACAAAAACCCCAACCCTCTTGCAACTTGAAGGCCATAATCCTGAGCATAAATTGAGAGGCTAAATAGTTGTGTTCAAGTCTGAAAGTAAAGAAGAAGAAAAAAATCAGATGATCCACTTCTTAGAAATCCTTGTTACTAGGACATCTTGTTTCCAGTTCTTCTCTCTCAAGAGTTTATTTCTCTCAAATGATATTTACCCAGAGTAACCTCCGCATCGCAAACGCACTTATCTCTGCTTTATATCAGCCTTAAGGATTAGGAGTATGGATCTGTTTTCCAGACTGACCGTCTGACTTACTGACCTGAGGTCGTTCGCTCACGAAGCAGCACGTGATGCCACTTTTGTCAAAACCACAATTAGTCAAAACCCTTTACAGGAAACATGAGCCCAGTACAGAGGGATAAAATTGGAAATCACGTGGTTCATACATAACCTGTGCATAGCATGAAGTTATACAAATCGCTTCTGCTGCCACTTGTCAACTGCAATTAAGTCAACAGAGTAATTAAGAGATTGATATTTTTAAGGCATTTTTAAACTTCAAAACAGTTTCAACCATTAAATTTATTCTTTACCCCACACTTGAAGAAAGCATAAACATTATTGTCCAAGATGCAGCTGAATGCTCTTTGTTCATAAAGTGTCTTGGAGTCTCAGGTGGGTGCATGAAGTGCCACAGGAGCAGCCTGGACCCGCGCCCAAGCGGAGTGTCCCCACCACACCGTCCCCTCTCCATCAGCAGGGCTGGGACCACGTTGTCCCTGCTCTCCATTCTGGGCGCACCCAAATGTGATGAGGCTTTGGGCAACGTGGTCTAGTGGAGGGTGTCCCTGCCCACAGCGGGGGGTTGGAACTACATGATCTTTAAGGTCCCTTCCAACCCAAACCATTCTATGATTCTATGAAATCTCTGCCTCTTGAAACTTTTACTAGCCTAACTGGCTAACCATGGGAATTAGCTGGTAACTGGCTATGTAATGGGTTTACAAGCCTTTCTGTTTCCCAGTGTGTGTCCTGTACCTGAGGGGACCACGGGTGTTTTCTGCCCACAACCTCAGTGCCCCAGCCCATCTCATGAAGTCATAGGACAGCCCCCATTTACCAAGCTTGGAAATGGAGTCACAGCCCAAAGAGAATTATTCCATTTAGCACATACGGTGCTGGAATTGGTATAAGGTGTCTCCAGGTAATACTAGAACTGATTTTTTTTTTTATTATTATTCTACAAACACAATAAAATGACAGCTATGGAGTGATTGCTGAGGCTAAGTGTTTTCACACAAAAATAATAATTTAAAAAATTTGAGGACCATTCATGTTAAGGAGAGGAATACAAGTGAAATACTGACACTTAAATAACACACCTCGAGAGCAGACCCTTCTCTCTTGTGCTCCTGAGTCTTCCATCACCGTGTCCATAAAAGCAAGAAAGGGTTGGTGTGTCAGTGCCTCCGTGGGGGGAGTGCTCAGTGCTGGCATGGCACCCACTGCCAGAGCATCTCAGGTTTACCCTGGGCAGGATCTTCAGCCACCGCAGACTTGCCTTTTCTAGTCTGTACAGCAGTATAATTTGCAATTACGGCAGCTTAAAAAAAAAAAGCCTCAGGAAGGAGTGGAATGAATGCCATGTGTCTTATAGGTAGAGCGTAACACAGCATGAGTTCCTGCTGAAGCTTTTCTTGCAGCTGAATATTCATAATCCCAAACCTTTCATTAGGCTGGGGCAGTTTGAAAGTCTCCATGCTACCTTGCCATATGCTTGCAAAATCAGGACTACTTGGTACCTCTGAGCTCTGTACTTTTCTGCTGAATTTATTTTAATATTGTCTCCAAGTTCAAAACAGATGAATGCTGGAAAGCATGTATAGAGTATTTGTTCTTATATGTATTCAGATTAGGAATTTTCTCAGATAACAGAAGAAAGATAGTATATTAAACCATACAGGACTAGTTTTCTCTGTTTTAAAATACTCCTATCTAAAATTAGCTCATTTGGATGAGAGATTTTGGCTGAGAGGCTTTTGGTGAGTGGTGCCAGGGGAAGGTTACTGCTGTTCCTCTGGCACTGTTGTTCGGGCAGAGACAATCTTCTGCAAAACCGAGGTGAAATGGCAGATCCATTTGCCTTGCCACGTCTCTGCAATGCAGAAAATTAGACAAGACACAGTGGGATATTTCCCTTTGAACAGTACTAAAATTTGGTTCTCTGACCTAGTCTACAGAGCTGGCTGAGCCTGGAAGGTACCTCAAGACTCCAGCATGAACTCAAAGACTTTTCCTGAATATTTTTCAGGTGGAATATGACTCCACAGTCATGCCAGCAGCTTTTCCAACTCAGTTTACAGAACTGTTTGAAAGCTGGTTGGAATTTCTTTGAACCTCTCATCAGGGCGTGTGCAGTTCGAGAGGCCAGCTCTGTTTTAAATGGAAGAGTAAAACTATTTAACTTTAATGGGAGCAGAGTCAGGATGTTGGTTTTTTTATTATTTAATCAGCACTTGATTAATATACGTGAGTGGACTCGGGATCAAGTTCATAGATTTGCACAAGTTCATCCAAAATTTGCCAGCGCTCCCAGCCCTGTAGCTGTCATTGACTAACCTTTGAATGAAGCACATGGGCAAAGGATCAAACCCACTATTGCATTTTACTTCTCCTACTTGTAATACGTTGCATCTCCTCTCCCCCAAATAGATACTTTGAGGCTTTGCTGCTTCAAGTAAAAAATTAATAAAAGCAGCCTTAGCACTTACAAGTAACCACACAAAAATGACCTGGTGAGTGTGAGTGATGGAGGAAGGGTAATTTCAAGAGAGACTGACTTCTGAGCTAGCTTCAGTGTGGCTTGTCTTCATAAGTGATAAAGTCATTTCATGTCAATTATGACCAAAAAACCCTGGATAAGAGATATCTTTGCCTCTGCTGTGACTTCACAGTGCTGGCGTTTGGAGTCTGACTGTAAATGTGTCGGATTGCGAGTACAGCCTCCTTAGATTTACAGAATTAGCATGTTGGATGTCATGAAATTTATTGCCAGTGCTCCCAGTAAAGCCCCTCCACACCAGACTTGCTGCCAGCTATAATGTTCAATCTTACTATCTCCCATTAGATTTTCATGATGCTACTCAGCGCAGCAGGTCACAAGCATCTGGGTGGTTTTTCCTACTCTTCTTCCCCTTGTGATGTAATCGTTCATAAGACTGGCAGCCTGTGCAATAAAACTGTTTCAGATATCTATTAATATTTTAACATGCTTTTAAGAAAATTCAGCCTTTTGTAATTCTGGTCTCAGAACAGACACATATAATGGTTAATGATGCACATTATACTCAGAGCAGCCGTTCTGTAGGTACGTTTCCTTTGTTTGGACTCACATTTTAACATCTATTATTAAAAAAAATCCTTCTTTGACAGTTATTTGTTTAGATGCTAGGTTGAATTAATCTGATGACCAGAAGAAAACTACTCTTTTTTTTTTTTTTTTTCCCCAAAAGAAGGACTATGATTAAGACTGTGGCTTGCTTTTTTAGCTCCAAGCCCAGGCTTTGCTTTTGCCCTCTGGTACCCAGCTGTCACCGAACACAGCAGGACCATGGGTCCTGCACCTACAGTCCTCAAGAATACGTTAGCTCCAGATATCACGCCAGTGACAAAAGTTTCCAGGTTTCTATTAACAAGAGGCCTATTTTCTTTAGTTATTTTGTAAAATCTGCATCTTCCCGAACAGTGTCTTTTGTTCATGGCCATGCATCCGCCACATGCAGGGTTCCCATTTTGGAGCCACCCATCCTGAGCAGTGTGGAGTGATGCACATCATAACTAAGATGTTATATGGTGAAAGTTATCTTCCATGGTTGAGAAGTTGTAGCCATACAAAGGAGAGCATGCAGTATGTTAATAGGAATCTATAAATTAATCTGTATATAACACCTTGCTAACACTTAGATTTTATAGGTATCGTGAGCTGAAAGCTTTACCAGTCATTCATCCTTTATTGTGTTCATTATGGGAATATGACATCTTGATACCAAATATCTGTGCATATAATAAAACACTTCAGTGAATTAACTGGATGATTGGTACAGTATTTCTCCTTTCCACTAATCAGAAATTGAGGATGTATTACTTCTGATGAATCCTTAGACATTCCCATACAGATAAATTAACTAACTGGCTGTTAATAATGTTCAAGGGATTAAAAACAATATATTTTCAGTCTTTTATGAGGCTGATCTTAATCTATAAGTACGTATTGGACATACAGAAAGGGTGAAGGTGTGGCTGCAGTTCTTGCTTTAAGGGAATAAAGAGAGTACTTTTTCTCTCACGTACGTATTAAAATACTGGCCAAATATTTTCAGTATTTACTGCTCAGAGGAGATGAAAAAATGAGTATTCTGGTCACTAGCAATATCACAAATGCTGGTGACGTGAACAGATGTCAAGGCCCACTTGGTTAATCACATCTTGTAGGTAGCACCACCATGGTGCAGGCCGCATTTGCTGTGAATGACTAGGAGATCTCATCCAACCTGCTGCGAGTGGGTCTCCGACATTGTCCCACATAAGGGAGAAAATTGTGATTGTTCTGACAACAAGCCACCATTAAGGCAACCTTCAGGTTTTTGTCAATGCCATGGTATTAACAGCATAAATGTTGACTCAGCAAAGTGTGTGGTTAGACCTGAACACAAATGCTTTCATTACGCCTGGGCATTGCATAAATTCTGCGTTGAATGGGTTCCCACCAAAGCAGGTTCTTGAAATAAAGCCAAAGTTTGAGTATTTTCCTAAATTGTGGCCAGACTATTCCAGATCAATTCAACTTGTTTAACTTTTTTCATTTTCTTGAGACACTTCAATTGTTTCTATTAGCCTTTTCTGCTTTCTTAAACGTATTTGTGCTATCAGTGAGCACTCTGTCCTAAAGGTGACATGCACTTTCAAGGCAGGTGAAATGATCGGAGCAAGGAGAAATCACTTGTCTCTCACTGTGGTGAGAGCACTTTATATTTAACTAAGATTAAATTGATTTAAATTTGTATTGATATTCTATGAATGAAACATCATAGCTAAACTCTCTGAAGTTCTCGAATGAAGGTGAGGTAAAAATGTGTATGTATTTGCCTGTATATCTCTCGCCTACACAAATACCCGTGCACCTAGTGCCAATAATAACACATGCTTTTAATAATGTTAACCATTGCGGGTAGGAGCAGCAAGGATGTAAAGCACTCGCTCTTTCCGTAGGCTCGTACCTCATTTAATCTTTGCAGGACAGGCCACGTGTGTGAGTGCCCTGTTAGGGGAATCCGTCTTGCTGATACGTTGTACCTCGCTGCTGCTGCTTAGTACGGCTGTCCGGGTGGAAGCTGCAGTGACAGGAGGCACAAACTTTTTTTTAAATTTGAAAACACTAGACATTACATTTGCTTTTGATTGCCTCCTTAGGCAAAGACAGGCAAGAAATCCAGCTTCACAGGGCCATTGATTTGGTGTGTACTCTGTAGAGAACTGATAGCCAGCAGCATCCCTGCTCCTCTGACTGCCTTCAGCTGAGTCTCAATTTTATGATGGCCAGCAAATGCTGACCACTACGTAGCCCAGGGAAGCTCAGTCATTTACAGATTATTTTGAACCTATTTCCTGTGAATTTTGCTTTTCCTCTATCTGGTGTCTAGGGCTGAGTCTTATTTAAAAAAAAAAAAAACAACCAAAAAAACCCCCAAAACTGCATTGTCTGGTTTTAATGTTTATGCAAAAATACTTGATGATAAAACCTGGAGGTACAGTGAAGCTTAGAAACAGTCAAATAAAAAGATAACTTTTTTGTTTATGTAATTTAAAAATGTCTCACAATATTGCAATCAGTTTTTTGATTTGGGGAGAGACAGAGACATGGGGCCTGACTCATACTCTGACCATTTGGGTTTAGCAATACTTCAGACGTGCAGAATTTCATTTCCATCATGGAAGAGAGGCAGAGTCATCTACTGTAATCAACCTTTTACTATTTAAAAAGAAACACAAATATGACTAGTATGGTGCAGCATACACTGTAAGTAGAAAAAGCATCATAGTGGAGGGAAAAAAATTATCAGGGAGAGGTGCTTTTGAATCTGTCATGGCTGCTGTGGCTTTTATCCCATATCAGACTGACAGATGAGATAAACACCCCACATTTTAGTCAGATCCTATTGTTTTGTCAGAGTTACTTAAATGTATTTACAATCTCTGAAGCACTTTTTTTATAGTAATGGTAGTGAAGCCCTTCCAGAAGGAATAAAGATGATATAACGTTCTCGAGTACCTCTGTCTTACTAATGGAATGACTTATGTTGCAGGGGATATTGTTCTGCTGAGCTCCACTAAAATACATATTTACTAGTCAATCTAGTAGTCGTCTTGGCAGTCAATGCCATGATATCACAGCACTGTGTCTTTCAGGAGAACAACAAAGCAAGCAGAAATTCTTTCTCTGGGACCTTTTTTGTCTCCATTGATACTTCTATATTTAAAAGAAGCCACATCATTAAAGGAGGATGAGCCACCTTTGCTACACAGTATGGCGATCCTATTCCTCTTTGGGATTTCATACGGCAATGAGAAATAGGGCATGCCGGGTCAGAAGTGGTGCCAACATTGGATGCAACTGATGGTGCCCAGTTAGCTGAGCCAGGGCTGCTCCCTGCAGTGCGGGGACAGGAGAATGACAGAAGGGTGAAAAGATGATGAACTGTTTTGAATGAATTGGAGAGATCCCTTGGTATGCAGGTATTCCATGCAGCATTTATTTTTTTTTATTTATTGTAAATGCAATCACAAGATAATGTTATTCCCTGAGGAATAATGGCAGGTGACTGGGAGGCACATAGCTTGACTCCAATTTCTGCTGGGGTTCCTGGTCTTCTCCTTTGAGCAACTTTATTTGCTTTTCCCATTACAAAGCCAAGGGCTCAAGAGAAAAGTTATGCCATTCAGGTTTGCAGGAAAGGAAAAAGGTAAGATAACTTTGGGCTTTCTGAGAGCACTTTTGGAGTCTCTGAACTGAGAGAACTTCTCAGTGTCTGGCATTCCTGTAAACGTGACCCTCACCCTTGCATTAGAAAACTAGTCCAGATGTGGGACAGTTTCTGCCTACTCATATCCCTTGGGAAGAGATCCAGCTCAAAAATGTCTTCCTTTCTTATCAATCAGCATTGCACTGAAAAGCAACAAAACAAGAGATGAAACCTCAAACACACAAAAGCGTCTATGAAAAGCTTTGAAACCACGTTCCTGTGGCGTTTGGTCAGCTGTCAAACCAGGAGATCATCACACCACAGATTAAGCAGAGGGCCATTGTGACCTTAATTTTCACAGTGAGCCACCACAAAGTTATTTAGCACTGGTGCTCCTGTAATGGTGACACATTGGGAAATGCACATTGAGTGCTCGGTGGAGCTTTGATTCATGCGCCCACTGGTGTTTTGCTGGCCTGGCAGGGGTATGCAGGGCTGAAACACAAACTGCTTCACTGCCCTCCAGGGTATTTACCTCCACATGTGCTTCTGTCTTGGAATAAAGGGGGAAAAGAGGTGTAAAGGCTTGAGGACAGGGTCTCTGGCTGCAGAGCTGGCAGCAGGGAGGAGTGCGGTGGGTCATGGGCATGACGTGTTCCGTCCCGGCACAGCCCTGCTGTGGTTACAGTGCCATATCTTGATTTATTTGTGGTTGCCACCGTGAGTGTGTTAGCAGCATAGTTAGCAACGTGAGCGTCCCTGTCGAGGCACATACATGACAAACCATTAGTAAGAAGGTGACTTGATAGGAGGGGGAACAGACTGAGAGCAGCACAGGTGAGCGCTGTGCAGGGAGCACTCAGGCTTGGAAGGGAGATGGGGCTCTCAACGGGGGGGACAGGATTAAAGAAAATCTTCATTTTGGCTTCAACAGCTCTGATAGGTCTTCACTGCTTATTTACCAGGGCAAAAAGGTGTCACGGTACACTTCTGGGGTGTGGATGGTCCTGCAGATGCTACGCTTCAGGTAACCGGCTCTGTACGAGACATACCAGGACTTCATCCACCAGCTTTGGTGCCCTTTTCCATGACAGCACATTGGTGTTTGCCTGGAACAGGAAAGGTCATCTCTTTTTTGGGATAATGGGATGTATTTCAGAAATTTATATGGAGCCAAATGATTGCAATGATATGATTTGATCTTGATAAACTGCTAAAAGAATATCTTTATCCAATGAAAAAGTGCCTGTTTTCCACAAACTGAAACACTCTTATTTTGTACTGGTGTAACCTGTGATTTGTTTTGTCAGCTACCTTAAGGTGCTGCCAGCTGTGAAAAAAGCTATTGCATGTCCCTGCCGTTCAGTGTGGGTGAAATGATCTTTGTAGATGAAGCATGTGAATATCAGTTTGCTACGTTTATAAAGAGCTTTAGGGTACTTTGGCATGAAAGGTCCCATAGTAGTGAGAGATATTGTTACTATAAAAACATTTTATCCTATTTTAGTATGATGGTTTATTGAGTTTTAAAGTACTTTTCATGGCAAGCATATATATTAACAGCAGCAGCAGAAACAGATGGGAATAAATACATGTTTTCAAATGAACTTTCTGGGCCAAATTCTGTTTCCAGTTCTGTATGTTGTAAACTTGAAGTAAGTGTGTTTAAATTAGAGACAAATCCTCTGTTTTTATGGATTAGGATACTGCACTTTGAATGAAATCATGCCTGGTTTCACATCTGAGTAAGAGTGAAGTAGATCTTGGACCTTAAAGTTGATTTGAAAACAGTTTTGCCCTTCTCCAGTGTTGCAGCAGCTATGAGCAAACACCTACAATCTAGTTTGCCACTCCATAAAACACCTACCAGTATAAGACCAAAAAAATCGAGTAGGAGAAATACCAGTGGGAATGTGCCTCAGAGGGAATTTCAGCATCTGCTGAAGGCTGTGTAGATGTGTTATCTAGATACTACAGAGGGAAACGTTACCAATAGTTCATGTACGACTGACCACATCTAGTCCACCATCCCCTGTGAAGAAGAGAATGAACAAGCATGGTATGTCTCGATACCCTTGTCCTAGCGGGGAGGTGTTTATAAAGAGCTGATGTGAATAGTACATGTACTTTTATTGTTTATTGCAAACTGATTTAAAAGGACAAACTGGTGCTTTTTCATGTCTAGCCAGAAGCCTATACATGGATTTCTGGATGTGCTGGAAAAACTCTCCATGGAAGCTTTTTTCATCCTTACAAAAATACAGAGATCAGTTTTGTAAAGGCAAAAGGAGGACACTGTCCTTTGCAAAGGCCAGTCTTTAATTTTAATAATGTTGTCTTTCAATATTTCTATAGAAAACTTATGCAAATCTTAGTCATTTTTTTCCTATTGTATATTTGCACCACTTTATTACTACTCTTAGCTAAAATAATACATTAAAATAAGACTGCATTAATGATACAGTGCTGGGGAAATACATCTCAATCTAAAGTTGAAGAAATCCATTGTACATGGAAAAATGAATTGACCCCTTAACAGAAAAATAAATTAAAATGAAAGCCAAAAATTGTCACGTTAATGAATAATTTCAGTTACAATTTCTCCTCCTCCCCTCTGATGGCTCTTCATCTCTTCACACCCTTTCACTAGAATTCATAGTAGAATTAATAAAAGTTATTCTCAGACAGGCCTATAGGTGATATTGAGCATGCGGCAACGTGTATTAAAAAAACTTGATATACTATAAAAACCCCATCCCTACAAAAAGGTGACATAGTCCTTTAAAAATAGCTCTTCCAATCCATTGTGCAAAGACACTGACAAAGATTGACAGCTTTTAGAAAGGTGTAATGTTCCCAAGCCAACTGCTAGCACAGCTCAACAAGATAAAGATCAGTAATTCGATCCAGAGGAGAAGGCTAAATGTTAGAGGTTAAGCTGCTATGTTCCTACTACTAATCAAGCTTCAACACCTTATTTTAGCATCATCAGACCTCAATAAGGAAATTGTAAATTATTAAAGCTCCAGCATCCTGGTACACATTGATGATCTTCTGAGAAGCTGTGGCTTAAAACATGCTGGCCGTCGTCTTAATCGACATGTGCTGGATCTTTCTGACTAGGTCCTGATGTGCTATTTTTTCTTTCTTTTGCTTGGATACTGATAATTTAAGGTTAAGATACTTTTAAGGTGCAGTATGCTGCTCTAATGAGGACTTAATGGAGTGGAACAGTGATCGTTTGTACAAACTACACTGGACAGACACCTACTGCATATCAAAATCTAGACACTACAGATCCTGACATTACGTCTACTTTTGTCCCAGCCTCTCCATCAGCAGATTTTTTTAACCTGGTTTCCTAATGAAATGAGGCTCAGATGGCTACGGTCTCTGCCAGCCCTCTTCTCCCCCGATACCTTTCAAACCCTCTGGCCGATGTCAGCCAACCCTGACTGACGGTGAAGTCCTACAAGGGAAAATCAGGGCGAGGAGAGAGATCCTCAGCAGTTACCTCCTCTGTCTGCCGGTGGGCAGCCGGCACGCGTGCGTGGGCTGGGCCGAGCACTGGGACAGGAGCGAGGGGTGGGATGCGATGGGGAGCTTCCTTTCCCGAAAAATTTTTCCTTCACTTAAAAGAAGGGTGCAGCTGAGAAACTTGGTTTTGAATGCTATGGAAGCTTTTATTGTTCATGCAGGATTGAGAAAAGAGCTTAAGCTTGTCTGACTTTATAAATCCTTTCAAAAATTCACTGTGGCGAAAGCGCAGTGATTTATTTCAGTGGATGTTGCCGCTAGATATATTATACCATAATAACCAGAGGGGTCTGGTTATTCTGCTTTGATTTCCCACAAAATGTCCCATTTGAAGAAGAGAGGTCAAGTTTCCAGGTTAGTTTTGCATGGGAAAGGGGATGCACAGAAATGACGGCACTGTCATTTGGTCGCGCCCCCTGAACCAGTGAGATGCCCTGTTTGCAGGGACAGTTTTCAGACTGCCTCTCCACTTTCTGCACTGTGCTCAGGTCATCTAACAAGCCAATTTGTATATGTGATCAGTCAAATTTTCAACCAACGTTAGGCTGAGCGTCTTTATATTTAACACAACAACATAAATTCCATCGATGCTCTAATTTATACCAACGATAAGTAAAAGAGTTAATCCAGAATTTTACACTGAGCAGTGCCCGCTAATATGCCTAAAATATCCAGTGTGATCATTACTAGTCACAACCCTCCAAAGCTATTTCCTGGCATCTGCACTCCCCAGGGGCAGATACCCACAGCATTAGTCAAGCCACGCACTCCTGCTGCTACTGCATCTCCAAAAAATACTGCTCTTAAAAAGACACAATGATGTTGGTTTTTTTATTTGCAGTCACACTGTCATGATAAACAGCCCAGGATTTTTTCCACCAATAAATAGGAGTTTTGCCCCAGATATGGTTGCAGTACCTTTGGCATAAGCACTCAATGTATTTATTTCATAATGTCCTCTCCCAATTTCCAAGTTTAAAGTGACTTTTTTTTTTTTTTTGACCAGTCTGCATTGTTGGGATTTTAGCTCACAAAAAATATAGTGTCATTTCCTAGCTCTATAAATGTAGTTCTTATAGCTGATTGTTTTAGTGTTAATCACATTGCTATGTCATCCTGTGCATGTATGAGATGAAAAGAGCAACCTAGCAAGGATGATGTTAAAGAAAATCCTGGGAAGTCTGCAATTATTATATGGATCAGTGTGATGGGAATGCAGCCTCTTTGTCCTTGCAAAAATCGTTAGCACCAAAAAAAAAAAAAACCCCAACCCAAAAAAACCCCACTCAAAATGTTTCCATTTCACAAATGAGTCCTCCTGGCATTTTCTATTCGTTTCTGTAAAATTACTGACAACTATACACATTTCTATAATATTACTTCAATCTGCATCACTAGGAAAACCTAAGAGCTTATTAAAGAGATTTATTTTTTCAGTCTTCAAGGTGTAAAGCAGTTTCTTACAAATGTGCTCCATCAGCTTGATACATGCCTGTTTGTGGGAAAGGGGCTCTGGTTTAAAAGGGGTTTTAGCGAACTGTGTTCACTGTCTTCCCAGGCTGGTGAACAGGAGGCGCTGGGACAAATCCCATCAGCAGCGCGTTTGCTATTTATTTCCTTAACAAATGCAGAGGGTTTAGAGGCACCTTGTAACTCCATTTCACAGCAACCTGGGTTCTCAGGCTCCGCACCGCCATGCCATCCTCCTACTGTTGTCACTTTTGACCTGCGCGTGCATCAACCCAGAAGCTTCCTCTGATGGTGGCTAAAGCAGAGGGATTTGGCTTTCATAATTAAGAACAACAGTCATCTCATTTCTGATTGCTTTGATTTCTCAGGGCTTTAGTTTTTTTCCTATTTAATTTAAAGGTAAAAAAAGAAAAGGGAATATCATCAAATAGAGCCTTTATTTCTAAGCGAGGACAGTCATTTCTCTTCCAGTAAATAGAAGTCCCATTATATTGACAATGCCACTGAGAAATTAGAGGAACTCAGCAGAAGGGAGGTTAGCAATATTGGTCCTGAAATGGCAGCTTGTTATGCACAGGAGAAATACTGGTATTGTACAGTGATTCTCCTCCTCCATCACAGGGAAAGCAATGTTAAAAATATATATATATATATATGGCTGCTAAGGATCTCTCAGCTTTCCTGAATTAAATGAATTTTGTATATTTTTTTGCTTTTTATTTGAAATTCAGCATGCATTCTGTATTGGGAATCTGTGGGAGAGCTGAAGTCAGTAATTTAGCAGGCTGTAAAATGCGTTGTAACTAGAGGTGCTGATTGTGAAAAGGCTCCAGCATCCAGTCGCTAAGCAGAAGCAGCGACCGCAGGCAGTTCACAAGCGCGTGGTGTAACGCTGGCCTGAAACATGCTCCAGTGTCTGTCTAGAACCTGTGAATCTTCTTAGTGGGTTGGAAATTTGCACCAGCAGCGTGCCCAGGGCAGCCAGTTCAGGCTGCGTGTGCTGCACAGTGTCTGCTGCTTCTGACAGGCGCGATCTAAAAACGTCTTCCCGTTACTAAATGCTTTAACCTTTTTTATTTAAACTCCTGGAGTTCGTAAAGCAGAACTAGATTATCTTGACTACGTTGCCACACAGAAATTTTATCCCTCCGTACACCTTATCTTTTAGTCTGCGTTACCTGTTGCGGCAGGCAGGAGGAAGACTGTGGCTCCGGCCGTTGCTGCCCGCCTCCCGGTCCCATTTATTCTCTCCTGAAGTGGCTTTTGGAGTTGTTCCAGACAACAGCCCCTGGCTTGGAGGAATCACGGGCGGAGAGTGGGTTTCTGTACCTAGCACGTAAATCTGTTTGTCAGCTCTGTGTCTGGACTCAATTTTCCCCAGAAGTGCCTACACATAAAGCCATGTGTGCATATAGATGTGGGTGCCTTTAAATCCTGTTCCTGATGGCAGGTTTGGCAACCAAATGGCTACTGTAGCTCAGAGGCGATGGTCAATAGCGAACAATCCTAGCTCGAGTGGAAATCAGCAGCAAACCCAGCTAAGCGGGGGGAAACACAGTCATTTTCCCAGCCTCATGCCTTTAGAATTTCCTGATCCCGCCTGGACGTGATGGCATTGCTGGAGCAAGTCGAAAATTATCAAAAGTTCTCCTGGACTTCCCATGAGCTTACGTAGCCAAGTGATGGTGTGGGGAGCGAGAGTGGGAAAGGTCCAGGGTAAGTTCCCCTCAGTCTTCCCAGCCCTAACGACAGTGATAGTATTTTTAAAAGAAACGGCGTCTGTCTCTGTTAAAAAGCGAACTCTGCTCTGCTTGCATGGCTTTTCTGGGCGTGCGGAGCTGTAACGTGAGGAAGCTCAGCCTGGGAAATAGACTGACTTGAGCCCTTTCCAAATAACGCAGGGAAAGCTGGTAGCGGCAACATGACACTGTCAACAAATTGACAATTCACATTCCCTCATGTGGTGTCAAACAGACACTGCTGCACTTTGCTGTACTCGGTCCAAAAGGGTCCCGCTAGGCTGCGGCAGCAAAGAGGAGTTTCACCGTCGGAAAAGCCGGTAATCGTAGGGCAGCTGCCAGCTTTGGCGAGCGGCACGGACACCGAGATGTGTTTCTGTTTGTTCAGCTCAAGGGTCTTAGCAAAATATTAATAGGACCTATAAAATATCAGGCGTCTCTGCCCGCCTCAGTAACCCCCTGCAAATGCAGTTTACCTATTTGACGGAGCAATTGCGTAATGCGGGATGGGTCCTTGCTCTGCTCTTCCCAAGGCTTTGGTGTAGGCAGGAGTCCTTTTTGGGTAGGGTAGCCTTGGAAAATGGCCGCATTTGGGGCTTGCGGAGGTAAATCGGTGTCTCCTGGTGATGCTGGCAGAGCAGAACCAGTGCCGGGATTAAAGAAATGTCTCCAATCTTATCATTAGAGCCTTTCCCACCTCTCTGAAAGCCGTTGGACTTTGCAGGGGTCATAGAAATATCTCCAAATTCAGCCACAGGAGCTGCCCACAGGTTTTTTAAGCAGTATGAGTGTGCCTTGGCCACAGACCTCCTGTGAGCCGGTAAAGCTTTCACATCCTGATGCAGTTAAAAATGGGGATTGATTTGAAAGTATTATCCCTAAACGTGAGAAAATCTCTCTCCCGCCGATACCCGGTGTGACCCCAAGGCTCCTCTGCTACCACGGCGCAGGGCAGATTGTGCGGGACAGTTCAGGTGACTGCAGTCTTTCATGGAGCTGTGAGTCCTGTAATGGAGGTAAGCTTGGCTCCTGAAATGGACGGTCTCATTTTTCAAAGATACAGAGTAGTACCTTACAGGTACCCTTTTGATACAGCGGCTGCTCCTCGTTTCTGAAAGCCAGGCCAAATTTAGAAATCTAACTCGACACTTCAATTGTTAAAAAGCTTGGCCTTTCTTTCTCTGCTCAGAAACAAATTCATACCATTGCAGCTGCATTCATCATACCCCTTTCCCATTTGTTTTCTACCAATGTTCAACCGGAGGAGTTTCACGGAGGAAGTGAAACACAAGAGCAGTCACCAGTGGTGATGATCTGTCCCCGAAGCCTGATTCAGTCAATTGAACTCATCCATTCAGAGAACAGAAACATTCAATAAGACATGTGGGCCCATCTTTTAAGGTATTTAGGTCCTTAACTCTTAATGTTTCCAGTGGTTGCTAGGTGTTCGGGCACTTTTAAAGGCAGGATCTGCCTGGTCCATGAAAAACTGCTTGCTCTGGAACATTCGAGCAAACTTTTGTGGAAAAGCTTACCTCTGCACATACGTCGTGATAAACGGTGTGGGTTAGGATTAATTTCAACTAATTCTGGCCATGGAAAAATCAAGTGTCCCGACTAAGCTACTTGCCTGGGCTATCTCTATAGCAAAGGAGAGCAGATCTCTAGAGGGTGGCTCAACCCACCTAATTTCAGCATCTACCTTTGGGATTGGGTGAGTTGTCTTCTCACTCCCTTAACTATAGAGAAAACGTAGAAAACTGGTTTAGCTGAACACCTAACTTCTAGGTGACTAAGGTGAAATAAATCCCTCTCACTGCAAGTACTTCTAGGTAATGAATAATTTCAGGGTATTTTAATTTGCTTGCAGACACTTCAAGAACAGAAAATGAGGTAAAATTAGTCATGTGGTTAATTCATTATGTATAATTCCCCTAGCTAGAATCAGGGCAGAAGCCTGCCCAATAAGTCTAACCTCATGACTCCCATTGACATTTTTACAATTTGAAGAAAGCAGAGAACTCCCCCAAATTGGCTTTTCACCTAGTCCCGTGAACCAATTTCAAGTCCAAGATTAAAAGTGCTGAGCTTGTATGAAGGTTTGAACCAGAACTTTTTGCTGTTTATAGCAATGCAGACAACCTTACTGTTAATGAACATTGTGAAATATTCAGAAAAGTACATCAGGTCTCATCACAAAGCGCGCACACACACACACGCTCACATTTGAAAACCCATCCTTCCAGAAAGATAGGCTTGTTATAAAACTTGTGCTTATTTCTAAATGGTGTTGAAATCATTTTGTAAGAGGTAATCTTATCAAGAGAAAGTGAAAGAAGGGGCAGCAATCTTTTCTTGCCAAGCCAACTTCAGCTTTTAAGAGCTGTGCAACCAGTGTGCTTGTTTTGGGAGGTGAAAGTCACTCGACAAAATTTTGCGCACATACACAGTAATTGTCTACAAAATGTGCATGCTGGGCTTGGTACCACGCGGCAACGGTAAGACCTGTTAGTCACTTGAGGTGTTGGCAGAGCTGTTTTTCCCACCCTGTACCTCCCTTCCCTGTACAAAGGGCTTGGAGATCTGACTGCAGATGCTGTGGTTGACCTTTATCCTTGCTGTGGACTGAACCACACTCCCTGGTCCAGGCATATCCCAAATACAGAGCTGGATGTTCAGAGGAGCCCTTGGTCTTCCCTAATTCTGGATGTATCCCATGGAGGGCAGTTGGGACCCTCCTGCCCATGCTATTGTATCTTGTGGCACTGATGATCCTTCTGCATGTGGCCAGCAGTCCTTTTCCAGGGTGCTTAAAAATATACTGCAAAACCTCTCTTGATTTTGAACCTGTGTGTCTTCATTGATGAAGCACCCCCTTGGTCCCTGACCTAAGGTCAATGACTTTAAAGGACATTAACTAGCATTGACTGAGAGATTTGCTAAAGGTCAAGGCTTGAATAATTCAAGCCCCATAAAGATTTCACTAAAGTCGGGCCCTCTGGGCAAGTACCTAGTTTGCGTGGGCAGGGTGTCCATACATCCCTGACAAATGCGGACAGTGCCACTCGTACAAGCGGTCTGGGGAGGCTTGTATGACAGTTGTATGCCTCTATTTTATAATCTTGCATGAGGAGTTGTAGGGTGAGGAGGCACTCCCAAAGACAGGGTGGCAAGACAGGAGGAGAGTTTGTTTTGTTGACAGAAACCTGTGTGCCTTTTTTCCATCCAATTTCTTCAGCCATTATGGTCTCTGTGGTCTGCATGGGTGTCCTGCCTCTGCTGAGCATCCTTTGGTAGGAGCCAGCAGCACGATGACTAAACTGCATCTTGCTGCAGGTTGTTAGCCACAATGAACTCCGGGATGCAGAACACGTCATTGTTCCGGGTCCCGGTGACAATGCAACCCCGAAGCGCAACAGGATGATTTCATAGTCAGTGTTTGCTTGTATTCAGAGGATGTCTTAATGGGAGTGATATTCTGCCTGGTGGCACCCTTGAAAGGAGCACAGTAGTGACTGGAGGGTATATTTTGAGCTCCATACTAAAATCCAGTCTAAAAATAGCATTGAGATGGAGCATATGTGTCTTGGAAGAGCCTGTCATTTCATCCCCTTCAGGAAAGACTGTTGACTTCAGTGAGTTACAGGCTGGGACTTAAACCTCTAACAGATCTGAACACCACCAAAACTGCTCTGCATTATTGTATAACTCTAACTGGGGCTCCCGTGCTGGGTCACGTCTCTCCCAGCGGTGCTGAGTCCTGGGGTCGCCCTGGCTTAGGTAGCTGCCAGCTGGGGCTTCAGGTAGCTGCCAGGTGGGCTTATGCACGGGCAGGGAAATGAGGGAGGTCCTGGAGCAGGGCAGGCAAAGAGGACGCTACCTCCTCAACCTGGTAGATCTTCACAGCAGTGAAGCAAGCAAGCTGTGCCTGCTCCAAAGGTTTCTCAGAGAAATAGAGGAAAAAAAAAAATGCTGGGTAGAGCAGGACCGTGAGTTTTACAGGCACTGAGTCTTGTCCTGCAACCACGCTCCTACCCTTTGGTGTAGCATCTTTGCATGCTCATCCTCATGCACTGTAGAGCTGGGTCTGACAGGCACAACCTGGAGACCCGATGGGCTTTTCCCCCTGAGTTTGAGCAAGCAGATTGAGAGAAACCTGCTGGGTTAGGACACATCCGTAAGCAGAGAGGCCTCATCCAAAGGGGAACGAGGTCTCACCTTCTGCTCGTTCCTGCACTGTTAGATGCAAAAGTGAAACGTGTCAAGACCTTGCCTTTCTCTGGCAGATGTTGTGGTGAGCAGCCTTTCAGTGTCCGGAGCTTGCACCAGGCTTGGTTAACTGCACCGTACAATACAAGCCCAGTCCCGCTAACCCATGGAAATAGATCGACAGGCTTGCATGAGACTATCCGTATGAGTAAGAGCTCGTCAAATGAATAATTGTTTTCAGTATTTGTGTCTGTTATTTTAACTTTGAGTAATTCAGGAATGACTGTAGATATATCCATATGATGACAGTTGTTTCAATGTTTTCATTCAAAGCTCTTCCGAAAAACAGGTGACGCTGTCTAAAAAGGGTATTTTATAAATGAACTAGACAGTCATTTGAAATTGGGTTTCCTTTGTTTGCTGTTAATAACAAAAGCGTATCTCTTTATTTCAAATTTCTCCTTTTTTTTTTTTTTTTCCCCTCTGCCGGAGCATAGAAAGAATTCACAGCGCTTCGTGCTGGGGCTGGAGCTAGCTCCAGCACCAGCTGGTAATAAAGCTACAAACGTGGATCTATACGCTTTAAAAATCAAGAGAACTGCCTAGACAATCATTGAAATGGCATTTGGTTCAATTTCATGTAAAAAAAAAAAAATATATATATATATTTTGAAAGTTTGACCTGGTGTTATAGGGAGTTTTTTTCAATTCTTCAAAGAGTAATCCCAGTTTACCTTTTTTCTTTTTTTTTTCCCCCCTTCAGGTTCAACCCCTTTTATCACACTAAAGTGCCAATCAATATTGTGAGATAGATGTTACATCTTAGGTTTTTATAACATTACTTGTCCCAGAAGGGATACTGTATCTTTAAGGAAATGGACCCGATATCCTGTTTCTGAAGGATTAAAACACTTTAAAGAGACAGAAGAGGCTGTAAACCCCTATCATATTCTTATTCTCTCTTCATTATCTTGTCCAGTATCTATCCCTGCTGAGTAAATCTGGTTGTGTGTTTCTCCAAAGTGGTCATAAGAAGAAATTTATTTACTTCTCTTTGCACTGGAGGGGCATTACTGGGTTTCAAGGCTCTCCGAAGTAATAAAGATTTTGCAGTGTGTGCAGAAGGAGCAGAAATTCAGAACTTCTTTTCCCCCTCTGAGGTCGTTTGGCCAGCCTAAAGGGGAGACACTTCTCATTTTCTGACAGGCTTTATTTCCGTAAGATTTTCCAATTAGCAGGAAAAGGTCACACTAATGTTAGTGCTGTGTGGAGGAAGGGGGATCCGACTATGCAAATAGAGATCTCCTTGAAAGGACAATATAAAAATATTGTATTTTCCTTCATTTCTTAATTAAAAATTGGAGGGGAGGGGTGTGCAATTGTACACGCTGGTGCGTGCGCGTGTTTGCTGGAGGGGGAAGGGAGCGCTCCCTCTTGCCTGGGATCAGCGATTTCACTTCGTTTGCGGACCTCGCTTTTCTCTGAAACAGCAAATTGCATTCACTCTCCTGTCTATATGTTTGTCCACCTGGGTGGAAAACAGCCCAACAGATTTCCATCCTGCAAGAGCTCCGTGAGAGGGAGCAACCGGGGCGAGGGGCAGGGAGATGGCACGCACAAAATACGGTTTTCTTTTTGCTCCCAATTAATTCTGAAGAGAAATTTGGGATGGGTGGGTGGGTTTTTTTTTTTTTTTATTTGGATGGTTGGTTTGGGCATTTTTAATCAAACCGAGCTGAAAACAAACAATGCTGACTGCAAGCATTTCCCCCTGCCCCCCCTTGCTTTGAGCCCAGCTAGAAGCATCGCTCTGTGGTGTTCCCGGTAGCTTTTGTTTCCCGTGCCGGCTGCGTGTGTGTCCCCGCGCACGTGCACACCGAAAGTGCAAGAACTTTTTTCCAACGAGGTGAAGAGCCAGGAGGTGTCAGGACTTGCTCACGCTCAGCTTTCAAAGAAGCCTCACATTCTTCCTCCTCGCAGGCAAGCATCCGTCTCTATTTTTATAGCCCGGGAACAGCCGTGGCCCTAACTTGTGCCCCTTTCTCCACGGAGGGGCCGTAGCATTTAAATTTGGCTGTGGGCATGGGGAGAGGCAGGTGCACAAGTCTGGAATCTTTCTGCTGGCGTTAAAGCGGTCCAGCTCCTCCCCGGCATATTTCCTCCTTAAACACATAACTGACTTTGCATCCAGGGAGCTGGACACCATCTCGGGAGACAATTTGGTCTTGAAGGGGCAAGCAGCCTGGAGTTCAGCTGCCTGCTGACACTCCTGGGCAGACAATCGGTGCTGTAAGCGGTTCACGGGAAATAGAAAATCTCTTCATTTTAGACTATAACTTGCTGAACTGCACGCACGCACACACACACACACATATATATAGCCACCAGAGAATTATTTCACAGGAAATTAAATATTTGCAGCTCTCCCACACCATTTCATATCTTGCCAATTCCCATAACCCCCTTTTCAGATCACCATTCCCTGCTGGAGCCCAGAAACTGTCTGTCATAACCAGAAGTTTATACACTGGGAAACATTTCTGCACCAAATCCTTTGCTGGAGTAAATTGGCAGGATGCCACCAAAATCAGAGCTATCGCAGTGATTTACACCAGCTGCGGATCTAGCCCAGAGATGTGGAAAACTCAGCGAGCTTTGTGCATCAAAGAGTTAGATGGCGAGTCCCGTATTCCTGGTAGGAAAAGCTAAAGCATCCTCATCTCCCAAGGAGCCGATCAGAATAATATTTTTTTCATCTGCATTAAGCACTAAGCTTAGGCTGCACCATGGAAATCTTTCCTTCCTTCTTGTTGAAAAGCAACGTTTTATCTTCCCTGGGTTCCCACCCTGACATTTATGCTGGATGACAATTAACTTTCCTTTCCCATTAATCAAAAGTAATTCTCTTTCTGACAGCGTTTGGCACTGGTATATGCCCGGACGTGTGTGTAACTCTGCAGTACTTTTATGCCGGATGGACTCTGTCTTTTTGCAGGGAGAGAGAGATCTCCCCCGTGATGTCCCTGCAAGAGGAAACACTGCGGGAGGACAGCTTGTGGGTTTGGGTGAGACACGGACTCGCAGGGGAGCGCCGGGAGCAGGACTTGGGCTGGGTGGGGACGTGGGGAAGGACGGTGGCTCTCCGGGAGCAGGGAAATCCAGCGCTGTTGGCTTCCAGCAAGCAGCTTGCGCTTGCAGATAATGACAGCAAAGCAGGGAGACAAAGCATGTTCCCCTTTACTGCCCTCCCCTTTCCCAGCAGAGCCCGAGCGCACGGGGGTGCAGCCGTCAGGACTTTTACCCACCTGCACCTTCCCTGTGGTCGGGTACCTGCTGCATCTCCCTCTTCCACCCCTCCTCCTCAGGGACCAACCAACTTCGGTCTTTCTCACGGAAATGTGGGTAATAAATACCCTTTAGTTAGGGTTTGCAGGCTAAGACACTCCTTCAGATCCACTGCAGAAACACAAGGTGATCTCTTGTCCGCACTGAAGCGGATGGCAGCTCTCCCGTTTGCTCTAGTGGCACGGGGTCAGACTTCACAGGGGATTTCTCGTGAACTATTTCAGCTGAGAAATAACCAGGCTCATATTTGGGGAGGAAAAAAAGGACAGTGTTTTTTCTTTTTGTTTAAACATAAAGCAGAATGTTTCTTGAGTATCTAAGTAGCTGTGAAAGAAAGAAATCTCTTTTAATAATAACCGGTTTTACCCAATGTTTGAGTGCATGATGCATCAGTGAAACCAAGAAAATCATATAAATACTTATTTTAACCTTAGAAATATAAATTAACTTTCATAATAGCCCTCAAAATAGCCATGTCCGCTTTAACATCATTTCAGAGAGGCATAAGCTGAGGCACAGGGATGCTCCATGAGTCACTAATTGAGTCAAGTGCAGAACCTCAAACCCTCATTACCAGAGTTGCCTGTAGGTCTGCTCGTGTCTTGAGGTAGACTGGAAACCTGCGCAGAGATGCAAAAAGGCTTGTGATCAGTGAAGCTGAGATCCCTGGTTTGATTTCAATATTCTGGTTGTATATTGGAATTCATCCAGCAGCTTATGGTGGAGGTGCAAAGGTAATGTGCTCCAAGGGGAAGCCACCTTCCAAAAACTTTTACATTATCATTGATTAAATACATCAGAAGCTTAAAACCAAAATATGTTTGATGCTTAGGGAGTGCGTTCTTAGGGACTGGCTCCTAATTTTGATCTGTTTGCAAACTCATACTATTTACCTTTCACATGCATTAGCTGCATGCAGATAAGATTTTGTTTGCAATGATGTTCAGGAAAATGAATGTTGGGTACATAGCTGGAATTTGTTGCATGGTTGTGGTGAATTGTGATAAGTGGCTGTGCTTTGGGAACTGATAAATTTAATAAACTCTCGGTGGATATAAAATAAATTAATCCCTACTGTTTATAGGATAAGACATGGTGTTTAACAACATTAATGCTGTTATACAAAATAGTCAAGAGCACGTCAACATTTTATTTTTATCTACACCATCTGAACCCATGGATGTTAGCGCACATTTAGCACCAGATGTAGCTGTTCCGTATGTTATAGAGTGACCCCAAGCCATAATACTTGAATGCTGTTCTGTGCTCGGGTAGCTGGATCTGGCAGTCAGTCCCTGGTGCAACTGGTACCTTGCAGAGATTTCAGGCTTGAGCTTCCATTTTTACTTTTCTATCCAAAATTCAGCTGTTCGTAAGTCTTAAGCCTTGGAGCACCCACCCACCCAGCAACCACAGATGACGTCCTCCGTCCTCCTGTGTTAGTCAGAGGCCAGGTCCCCTGCAGAGCGTGGCCAGAGCCCCACACTGAACTAGCATCTGACTGAGGACTTAGCAGGACACTGTTATTTAGCTGAGCTGGTGGTTAATAAAAATGAAGCCAGACCAGATGTAGAAACCTGCTAGAGAAACTGGATCATTTCAAAGTTGTGAGAGCTCACAGGACCGTGAGAATCCTTCTGCTGCAGGACTACCCCAACCCTTTTCTGTTGCGTGTAATGCAGCTTCGAAACGGCATGTGACGTCTTCAGGTCACTAAAAGGCATGCAATGATGCACTTTTTGATTTTTTAATAGAGTGGATGTATTAAAGAATGCTTTTCAGAATCCAGAAAACATACAAAAAACAATGGGGGCCACGCGCGTAATAACATTTTAAAAATCAGGCAGACAATTCCTGCTGGATAACTCTATGTTGCTGATACCACCTTGAATACACAACATTGACAGTCACTCTACAAATAATTGACTTATCTAAATCAACGTGGGAAGAAACAAAACTCAGCTATTACGTTTTCTGTATAGGGACATTGGTGTTAGTCTTGAGCGTATTTTCATTATGCCTCTAAGAAAATGTATTTCTTGCTCTTATAATACATGCAAACAAGCAGAAAGAGATTTGCATTGAGTTGGCATTAGTTTTGTTAGGGCTGCCAAAACTGGGGCGCTCTGCAAGTGATATGTTTCACATTGCAGCATTCCTCTAAAAACTTGCAGAACTAAATAAATAATGGCACTGTGGGTGAAACTGGAGAAAACTGAGCAGTGTTCAAGCCAGGTGCCCAGAATTTCTATCCAGAATGCCAGATTTTCAAAGAATTAAACTTTTCAGAACAAACTCTGTAGTCTGTATGAAATTTTGATGCTAATAAAGCTTTGAAAGGAATGAAGTTTTGTCTTAACAGAGACCCAGGCACTTTACATATAACATCCCATAACATCACTGATGCGCCCCTTCTCGAGACCTTCTTGTTCCCTGCTCCTTGTTTGGCTGATCCGATTTCTTGTTGGCTCTCCCAACAGCGCTCAGGGGCTTTTACAGCCTGCAGCATGGAGCAGCTCACCATGCTCACCACGCTCACCACGGTTTGGAGAAAATGTCTCCTGTTTCTGACTGTTGCCCTCCTTGTGAATCTTGTAATTTATCCTTTAATTGTAACAGTATAATTATATAATTATAGATACAATAGTTAATAATAGCAGAGTTTGCTCATCAGCCTTATTTGCCACTAAAGCACCTGACTGCAGGTAAAAACACACACACACATATATATATGTGTGAAATTTTAAGTTTTGCTTAATTTCAGACACCTGCCTAAATTTCTTTAACTCATGAATAAGGATCGATTCAGGTATATCCTTGCAACTGGCCACTTACCTAAGTACACTGAACTCAGGCTGAATTACTGCTCTGTGGGCAGGTAAGAAACACATCTCAGAGGTCTTCACAAAAGAACTTCACACTCTTTGAAGAGCCTTAGAAGAAACTTCCAGCTTTGCAGAGACCATATCTCTAGTGCACTGACCTCCTGGTAACAGCAGCCCACTAAGTGTTGCACTTGGCTGGAGTTCTCCTTAGGAATTTGGTTAATTGGATGAACAGGCGTTTTAGTGACAGACTAGATCTCCATGCAGCAGTCCATCAGAAATAATCAGCTGGCTGTTTTCCATTCACACTGACTGATGGTTTCATGAGGAAGGTTAGTAGTTGGTAACTTTTTAATTTGAAGAACATGTTAAGCAATGGCAGTTGGATCTTGGCAAATGCCTCAAAGAGGAAAGATTACTTTATTGCATGAAGCACTAGCTTGATGGTGACTCTTCACAGTCTGAGTCACTGCTCTAAAGATATACACAAAGAAATCTTGCTTACCTGCACCATAACGGTAATTCTAGCAGAACATGTGCTAAGTTGTCATGTAGTGTTTGTTTTCTTGTGCTTGAGTGACTGGGCAGACTTAGGAGCTGCAAAATTCAGTTTCAGATGCCCAAGTGGTGAAAGTTTGCTCAGTGCTTCCAAGATATAAACTTTTCTAAACCACGTTTCAAACTCCATGAAAACTGCTTCGGTCTACAAAGAAAAATATTGTAAGATACACATTTATTTTTATGCCTGGCTCCTGGAATGGAAATGAGAAGCCTAACAATTGGGCTGTCTCGGCATGGAGGGACATGAAGCAGAAGGGGATCTGTGCATATTCAGAAGAGGAGCCACTTCAGACACCATGAGCAGTCAGCTGGAGTTTTACCTAGAAGACAATGAAAATAGGGTTGGTCTTCACCCCTTGATGTCTCTAGGGCATAAGAGCCTTATGGAGAGTTTCAGGGAGGTCTTTCATCCCCAGCATTGACAGGACAGTATCTTGTCTTTCCCCAGGAAGTGGGCATCCTCTGATACTAGAGCCTATGCCTTGGCTTTCCCTCTTCAGCCACTTGCCTGTAGGAGGAGTGTTTTCTGGGGTTTTGGGTTTGGGTTAATGAATCTTGAATTCTTCTGCACAGAGAATTGGCTTCAAAAGCCACCTGGCAAAGCCCACATGTGGTGGGCTAGTCCAGGATGTGGTGTAGGAGGTGCCTTCATAAAGTATGGGTTGTCTTCTTCCAGAGCAGGGTGATGAATCTGGCCTGCCTAAAACCCATTTGAAATTTTTAGCTGCAGTTTAAAGAAAAAGAGGTTCACTACGTGCTTTCTTTGAAGGGAAGACAACTGTAGTTTGTCTGTGTCTTCGTATGTATATCAAGTACAATTTGAAAAATGCCAATTAGACTAAGCTCCTCAGGAAGCTCAGGCAATGGGATGTCCTATTGCTGCTAAAGTGCTCACTCCAGGAGACCTAAGGGTCCCCCAGGAAGGAGCAGTAGAAGAGAACTGGAGATGACTGGGAAGAATTAGATCAGAAAATTACTTTAATGCACCAAGAGCTCAGGAGCTTTCAGGGTCACAGCTTTGGCCTTAGGCACCTCATTTGCCAGTCAGGCACCCAGCTCCTCTTTTTTGGAACAGATTCTTCCTAAATTAAGAGACTAAAAGTGCTGTAATATAAATAAATAATAAAATTAATAAAAATAATAAAATTCAGTATTAAAATTGCCATTGGGAAAACCAATAAAAGAAAAAGCCACCAACCATGTAATGGCTACTTTTAACCACTTAACATACAGTTTAAATCTCTAAAGAGGAATAATAATACATTTATTTCTAAAGTACCTGAAGTTGCCAAAGGCACTCAGGGTGCTCTGCGATATAAAACCGTTTCTAAAAATAAATTAGCACATTATAAAAAGGCTCTGTGTAGTGAATGTACTTAGCGAGCAGGTGAAATGTTTCTGACAGAACGTGTTTCTTTTGGAAGAGACTGGTCTGCTTGAATTGAATCAGTTTGAGGGACTTTCCAATGAGAAGCTAGCCGAGCATTTCTGGTTTTTTTTTTTTTTTACACGGTCGAAAATATTTCAGAGACACCAGCTGCGGTGCTGGAATGAAAGGCAGATGAGAGGAGATGTTGCGGATGGAGCACCTCAATTATGCTCTGCAACGCCAGGGATGCCCGCGCGGGCTGTGCGAGCCCGGGCTCCTCCGCAGCCCGTCACCGCCTTCCCCCAGCTCCTTTCAGAGACCTCTTGCAAGAGAGAAAAGCCATCCTAGCCATCCGGCCCCGGGAGCGAGTATAAAACCAGTCCTTTTGCCAGCTGAACCTCGCCGGGAATCCAGTAGCGCAATCCAGGCTGCCGGGGCACTGCCGGCCGTGCCTGCGAGGCATCTGTCGCCAGGCGAAAGCCCTGCGGAGCGGCTCTCTGTTTCGGAGAGCGGCTTTGTCTCGCCACAGCCAGCTGGCGAGGGCTTCGACATGGGGCCCCGCTAGAAAGTGAAAAAAATAAAGCCGGGCAGGAGGATTCCCAAGCAGCGGAAAGGGGAGAAGAGGAGGAGGAGGGTTTGTTGTTATTTGTGGTGGCTTCGTTTGTACCAAAATTCCTTCCACAATGAGCTGCGTGTCTCCGGCGGCAGCTCTGGCCGGGATCCACGCGGATCAGCTGTTTGATATTTTTACGAGCGTCTCCCCCCTCCCGCCCATCAGTCGGATCCGGGCTGCGGTGATGCAACGCTTCTTGGAAAGTCATGGTCTCCATCCAAAGCAGTTTTCAGAAGTGCTTCTTTAGAAAGTTAGCTGTTTGAAACGGCCTCGAAGGAAGCTGCGCTTTGCTTTCATCTGTATCCTAAGGCCTAATTGAGTTGAATACAAATATAAACTTATAACAGACGTTTCGGTCGTTCCCTTTAGCTTGTCTCACAAAAAGCCGGTTTAATGATCTTTCTGAAGGCTGTTTCACTGAGGCAGCAGAAAGGCACCAGCTTTACATCATTACTGAATAGTGCATAAAGGAATTATTTAGCAAGATGTTCTGTTTGTTAATAGACCCAAATCACTGTTTCTTTTACCAAATACTGCTTTTATTTGAGGTCTTTGAATGAATTTCATTCAAACAATGCTAACATCTGATGATAAAAACCACTAATGAGAAGAAAATCATCCATGGTTTTGATCTAGAGCTCTCATTAATTCCAAACTTTGCTTTTAGTTTGTTTTGCTGATCAAATCATTAGAGCAGTTTTTATTACCGCTTTGTCTCCCTCCAAAGAGAAGTAGCTTAAACTCAATTCTCTTTGTTTTCCTTATATTGTGTCACATCACCTGGATGGAATGAAATGGTGCAGAAGGGGAGAACCTCATCCAGTGACCAGAGACGAGACCCCACCACCATGCCTGAAGCATCCACTAAACCTGGGAACGAATCTGATTTTTTTTTTTTTCAGTTTAGGTCTTAGACAGTATCCCGAACTGTTATGGTCTTTGTTTATGGGAGGATATTTTTTCAGATTGAATAGGGAAGAAAATGATATGTCTAGGGACATTCAGCACTGCACCATGGAAATTTTTGCTGTGTATGTGATGTTTTCCATACTTGTTTACACTGCTTTTTATACCTACTAGCACATGTTGTGCTACCTTGTAAATTGTTATTAATTGCTATATAATTTTCTGCAGTAGTGCCAGGGTGTGAGCTGTGATTTTTTTTTTTTAAATTATTTTTTTAAAGATAAAAGCAAAGTTTGGAGATCTCAGAAACTTTTTTGCAGTGCTTTCCTCCCACCCCTGGCCAGGAGCTTGAGAAGGGCTGGAGGTGGAGGGATGTTGCACCAAATACGTACCAAAAGCCATCCGATGGTGGCACCATTCCCTGTCCAAATATTATCCAAATGTTATGTACAAATCCTTGCGTCCTCTTCTCTTGTTTAGACCTTCCTGGGAACTTAAAAGCACCTGGAAATATTAGTACAACTTAAAAAAGGCAAAACATGAAGGAGGGTTAAAACATCCCCTGCCCTCCCACCACCACCCTGGGCTCTCACACGGTGCAGTAAGACAAGGGTTAGACGTTCGAACTGGCTCCCCAAAACACTTGCCCTCTTAAATTGCCACTGCCCTGGAGGGCGGAGGCCAGGCCATTGTATTACTCAAAATTTATGAAGATTAATGAAGAAGGCAGACAACGGTTCTGTGTTTGGAGACCAGGAGACAATTTGAACCACATTAATGGCAAAAAAACAGAGAAGATCATAAAAAATAGTCTCTGCAAGCATAAGGGATAAATGTGAGGAGGGTTGCATGCTTGGGATGTAAAGTAATTCACATTCCCTCACAGTCTCGTTAGCTGAATTTTTTCCTGTAATTCAGAATCAGCTTACTATATTATTTAAATCTAAATAGGCATGTAGAACAGTGAACAAAATGCTTTATTTAAGACAAATGGGGAAAATAAAGTGTTGCAAAATCAGCTTTTGCTGGTGGTTCTCACCATTCCCTTTCCCAGATCTTCCTGTATCAGTTTAGCAAAATTATTGTCGTAACCATAGAGTCACTTTTACATATAGGTGGTTTACATTATGAGCAAGCAAATGTCCCGAGATCTGAAGTGAAGAGGTAAAATAAAACCAAAATTGTACCTTTCAGACTTCAGTTGTGTGTTTGAGAACTGGCCCGTGGGAAGCGCTTGCCATTGATCAGCGTTAGGAGCTCATCACCAAGAGACTACACTGACTCGTACGGAAACTAAGATTCACGATGGTGTGACTCCAACACTTGTCCTTCTTTTATCATCTTCTGTCTGGATAATTATGCTGCTCAACTTGTTCAATAATGGGCCGGGCTTTGCTGCGATGTTTGAGGAACATAACCTTAGCCTGGCTTGGGTTAATTTTCCATCTCAAATTCTAGTGTTTATGGCCCAGGTCCTCTTCATCCCTGAGGTTTTTCAGCAGTGAGAAGATGCTCTTGTAAGAACAGGGGCGGTTTTTTGGGGTGCTCGTGTTGGAAAGCCCGTTCTGCCTGGTGACCAGAGGTCATAGGGGTTTAAGCTCAGTGTCTGATGTGAAAGATTTTTGAAAATTCAAGGTATTTGGCTCATGGGCTAACAGTTCGTACTCCTGAGCACCTTCTTGAAGGCTGTGGCCTCTTCCTTCAATGTCCTCCATTGCTCAAAGTCCTCAGAGTGAGATTCTCTCCTGCAGGAGACCCAGACGAGGCCCTGTGTATGACTCCAGTGAGCTTGCACTCCCTGTGAGGGATTTAGGGGGGAATCAAGTCATGCATAGACTAACCTGAAGTGAGACGTCTTCACTGGTGGGAATTTAATCCTAACCAAATTCCATGCACAGGCAGATTTGCAAATCTTAGCCTCAATGGTCAGTCTAAGTTTTATGTACTATTCTAGCTGAAGGGAGGAAAACCAAAAAGTTTCCTTTAACGTATTTTATCCCAATGTTTTGCACATTAAAAAAACCCAAAAAGGTAAAAAATGTCTGCCTAAAAATGAATAAAATAACCCCCAACACTGCCCTAGGGAAGTGAAGTTAGCCAGCAGTGGAAGCGAGTGCACTCCTCTGGTAAAGCTGCTTTAGCTGAGAAGTGGGAGCTCAGGACAGAGCGCAGCTACGGACAGCCCGAGCTCCCGTGTGCACCGCTCGCTTCTTCAGTCTCTTGCTTCCTAGTTATGTTCGTTAGACTGAAAGTGGGTAAAGCTAAAACAAATACTGGTATTCACTAGAGATTGATAAGATAGAGGTCACCTCTAGTAATATATAGTAGAATTATTCTCCAAAGAGCTCAATTTTAATTACATACTGGTTTAACAGTATTACTTGCACAAAACCCTGCTACCTGTTTATGCTTCCAAAACCTAATGGAGTTATATTGAATAACTGAAAGGCCCCCAAATCACACTGACAACTTGTCTTCTAAACTCTGTTATGTTTTGTCTTAGCACAAGTGCCAGTGCTAAAGATTATTGATGCAACTGCTAGCTTTTAGATGCTGAATCACATTAGCCTCCCTCCTGCCCTCCTATTTCATTAAGAATCTGGCTGCAGATCAAAAAATGTAATGCCTTCTCCATGTAGGGCCCCATAACTTTCA
This sequence comes from Balearica regulorum gibbericeps, assembly GCF_011004875.1. NCBI lineage: Eukaryota > Metazoa > Chordata > Aves > Gruiformes > Gruidae > Balearica > Balearica regulorum. The sequence goes on from NC_046196.1 coordinate 6,662,179, forward strand.
CAAGCCCTAAAAACCGACTGGCAGTGCATTGATTTCTCTCTCTTTTCTTTCTTTCTCCTGCTCACTCTTGCTTGCTTTTGCTCTTTTGCTCTCTTGTTCACTCTTTCTTTTATCATTCTTTCTCTTTCTTTCACTGTCTTTACTTCTTTCTCATGCTCTTTCTTTTTTCTTCTCTCTCTGTGTCTCTTTGTTTCTCTTTCTCCTCTCCCCCTTTTTTCTCATGGAGTGGTGAGAGAGAAAAATAGAAGTAGGAGGAGGGCAAGAGGTCAGCATGTGAGGAATTTCAGTTTAGAAGACAAAGCCAAAATGCTAATGTATGTCCACATATTGCATCCCATATTTTTATTATATCTGCTCAGAACAAAGTTATTTTGTTTTCTCATAGGCTAATCTTTTTTTTTTTTTTTCTTCATTGCTGTCGTCTTTGTTATAATTAGTACAAGTCAGTACTCAGTCATCTTATTTTCATTCAGAAAAGAAATTCCTGTATGGAAGGATCTCCCAAAAGCTCTGCCGGAGCAGAGACCAGAGGGTGACCTTACTAAAACCGGTGGGACTCTTGCCAGCAGTTTCAATGGGCTCAGGATTCACCCCGAGATTCTGGACTCCAGCCAGGGGATTAGGTCCATCTGGCACGTAGGTGCTACAGGAGATGTCCAGAGCTCTGCTCTGGGCTTCACAGCAGGCTCAGCTTTTAGCCCCAGACAGGGAATGCAGTAGGACTGGAAGAAATAAGGGTTTGTCCTGTTTTGTAAGGAAAATAGCATTGAACAATATTTCCAGAGTAGCTTCTTGTCCCCAGACAAGGAGAACAGAAACACTATGTTGACACTCGTTTCCTTTTTCTTCCTCAGTTTCCAAAATATCACTGTGGACACTGTTTCCAGTCCCTGCGTGCCTCAGTCATGCAGATAAGTACCCACACATGGATGCACAAGCAGGAGTTGCACCAACACCTGCACGGTTATACCTCTTTTAATTGACTTGGTGCACACATTTCTCCTGCTTAGGAATCTAGCTGCCTTCCTCAAAACAGGAAAAAGTCTGCTAAGATACCTAAAGACATAGTTTTAAGTTCTTGTTTTAATAGACTGACACATCATTTGTTGACAAGATCTTGAAATTAATATTCACCCCCAAACAAAAGAGTCACTTGTGTATTCTTACCATACTCCTGCTCCCTCCCCCCTCCCCAGCATCTCTGTTTGGTACCAGTTAGAAACAGAACCAATCCCCAGCATCTGTCGTTCCACCAACAGTGGCTTTCAGAGCTACCACAAATCAAAACCTTTGCTGAAGCAAAGTCTTGCAGTCACATAACACCCATGTTAATATCTTGATTTGTTAGTTGCTGATTTTAAGGAACATGTTTGTTTATTTTTTGACTTATTTAGTGCTATACAGCCCAAGGCATTTATTTGTGTAACTTTTAAAGTTGCTTCATTTGGAACAAGTTTCACGTAAAGATCATATTAATTAGGTCCTACACCTAAAGTTCATCTTAATTAGCATTGTTTCCTTCCCTGAGGTTCTAGTAATTTGTTAGAATTCAACATGGATATTCCGGAGCACTTACAGAGTGATAATTAGTCGACTGTTCTTATTTCCATTGCCTTTAACATGAGCAGGATTAGGCCTGCAAACCACTGTATGTAACTTGATAAAACCATGGCGATTTCATTAAACATTTTAATAAATCTCTCTCACATAAATATCCAGAAATGCACGCATGCATGTGCATAACCAATCCCATTTATTCTGAATAAGGAGAATAACTGCTGTGGCAGTTGTCTCTCCTGTACTGCTTATTTTACCCATGTAAATTAATTTAGTTGTTTTTCATAATCATTCACATATTCCACTTAACTTCATAACTAATTTCTGGGATTGGTTTGATAGTCAGCTATTATCTTTTTTGGATGTACGTACCTTCTTTGCATTTCTTGTTGCCATAGCTGAGCAAACAGTTGCTTGGTTCTTTATGTAATATTAAAAGAAGTCCTGTATCCTTAAATAGAACTATACAAATAAAATACAAAACTCTTTCAGTGAAATAAATGCTTCAGACTGGAGTTGTGCAAGGTTATGCTTACAGCTGTATGAGAATGGTATTGTAGTGTTTGGAATTTTTTTTTTTTTTTTACTGAGTAGGGAAAATTAGTTAAAGTGCTGCAGAAACCCAGTAAAAGTAGTGTATGAAAACATTTCCTATGACAAAGCACAGACATTTAATACAGCAACATATGGCATCATACCTTCCCTGGAATCACCTCCAGTAATTTCCATACTACGGTAGTACTGGGCTGCATAGAAAAGATTAGGATTTTGTATTTACATATGGGAAGTGCCACTAACTGTTATAACACATGCAGCAGTGTGTTGGTTTTGCGTGGCAAGGTTTTGGTAGCGGGGGGGGCTACAGGGGTGGCTTCTGTGAGAAGCTGCTAGAAGCTTCCCCTGTGTCTGATAGAGCCAATGCCAGCCGGCTCCAAGACGGACTCGCCGCTGGCCAAGGCCAAGCCAATCGGCGCCTCTGTGATAACATAGTTAAGAAAGAAAAAAACCAGTTAGAGAGCGTTTTTGCAGCCAGAGAGAGGAGTGAGAAGATGAAACAGGACCTTTGGACAGATTTCTCAAAATGTTGAAATATTTAAAATGCAGATGGATGCACAGATGTCTTTCCAAAACCTCTGAAGAAGTCTTAGTAGACTAAGTGGCTTTTACAGCTTTGGACACCTTCTAGATATCTTCACAAAGCTGGACCTTGTCTGCAGGTGTGTGAAGTGTCCTGCTGATTAAGTGCAGTCTGCAAGAAATGTCTGGGGTTTGGTTTGGTGGGTTTTTTACTTTTGCATAGCTTTGTTTTCAACATGAATTTTACATCTTTTCCTAGGTAGGCATTCAGGAGAAAGCAGATGATTTTCCTAGGCTCATTTCCAAATACCTGAGTTCTGTATCTCCAAGGGATTGAGGTGTCAAACTGAACTCTGAACGCAGGTACCTAAGTCAGATTTAGTTTTGTCAGTTATGGCTGCTAAGAGAGGGTCAGATTCGGGATGACAGAATGAGACCAGATAAAGCTTCTTTCTGTGTGCGTGTCTGTACTGCAAGCAGGAGACATACCCTCAGCCACCTGGAGATGTACTCAAGATTGCTTTGGTCTCATTGCTCAAGTCACAATCAGATTTAGGATGCAGTGAAATGAGCTTCATCCCAGGCTGACGACAGAAGAACGCAGCCAGGGTCTCCAGAGAGCTTGTGCAGCCCTTGCTGAAGGCCATGTTGCTGGTGCCTTTTCCACGATGGCTAACAAAGCTGGCCGCATTAGAGACAGTTCGCATGTATTTATACATATTGTCATGTCCCCTCCTGACGGCACTTCCAGTGTGCCCTACAGACCAGGGGAAGGCGTGCTCTGTCTCTTCCCCTGCTTCAGTTTAGCATGACCACTGCTGCATGAGAAGATGCTGCAGATGCACCATCCTGCTCCCCCCATGTTGCTCTGACCGAGGGCAACCACATGCTAACCACACTAACCACACAATCACTTTCCCATCCCTTTACACTCTGTGGAGTTTGAAATCGCTGTGTGTAGGAGGCTGCGCTTTTGTCTTTGCTGGTTTTGTGTCTCGGAAATGCCCACCTTGGCCATTCACACCACAGAGCTGACTGCTGTCATGTAGACTTTTGTACATTACTTAATGAGGAACTTGCATTGGACTTTCCACGTGGGGCGTTAAGAACATCAGTATCACTGCTGCGATGACCTTTGGAGCATGGGATGATGCCTTGCAGCTCCCAAGGCGCTACTCACGTTTGCTGAGCTGTGTCACTGTACAAGGGGCAAATGCAAAAGGCACTTTTCAAGTTTCACAGCTGTAGGCAGACTAGGAAAAAAAGTAGAGGGTGATGTAGAAGAAAGAAATGAGGTGTGATCAAGGTGCAAACCTAAAAATCTATTTTTTTTTTTTAATTCTGGAGTTTAAATAGACTTGTGCAGACGTATAGTGGGATGAGGGCACAGAACACTAAATATAAAACCTCTGGGCTGATGTACAAACTGAGATTCCCTTTGTGGTCTCAGCTATGTGACTTTGAGTAGGAAAATTTAAGGCATCAGGTGGGCTGCAGTAGTGCTTTTCTCCTTTGGTCAGCAGAGAGTTATCATCTCTCTCACCATGAGGCATTTAGCTCTTTAGTTTATTGTGCTGAATTAGAAGAAAATTCTGTGGTTTCTTTAGTGACAAATGTCATGTAATCACTTCTTAATTTTAAGTTGTATTGGGGCAGAAGAGGTGGAACTCAGGTGTGTTTTGTGTTTTTTTCCCCTATAACACAATTTGAAAAGTCTCTTGACTGTGGTTAAAATGTCTGAACTGGTTTAACAGAGCCTGGTCCATGTTTAAAAGAAAAGCGGGGGTGGCACCAACTCTGCTGTTTCCCATCAAAGGCCAAAAAAAGATGTGGAAGAGCCCCAGTCTCTCTTCCAAAAGTGGGCGTACAGCGGGTGCAGTTTCACCCTGCGAATTTGGAGGTGGCACCGCTCACACCTCCTGGGGTCTGCCCAAGCCCTGGGGGAAGACCCGGCCGGGGAAAGCTGCTTTTGGCAGGTACGAACAAAACTGCAACAGGACTTTCCGTTCCCAGTGCTGGAAGTAGAGCTGGTGTGGGGCACCTCCTGTTTTCCTCTACATGGGGAATAGTTATGGGTGTTCCTGGCCCTATCCGCCTGCCAGGAGGTGTTTGCTGGCTGGTGAGGTGCTGTAAGTTGTTGCTGCTACCAGCCAAATAAAATAAACCAGGATCTTGTGAAGACACAGTGGCCCTCAATGCTCCTGAGGTACTATGCAGATTGCAAAGCGCTTGTCACCGCTGACAGTAAGAGGCTGGATAGTTATCCTCAGCTTTCGTAGTTTTTTTCCTGTTTTAAACCATGATTTTCAGATGAATTATTGCTTCCCATAGTGCTTCATGGTAATCTATTCATGTGATGCTGGCTCAAGACACTCTAGAAATAATTTATCCCCAGACATATTAATTTAAGTCTGTCTCTGCATTCACCTCACTAAAGCACAATCTAGGCATGTTCCCTATGAGCTTCTGGAGGAAGAAAAAGAGTTTTCTGGCAGAGAGATTTGGACCCTTTCAGTAAGATTGCACTTAAACGCATAATATGTATTTCAGACATGCAGACCTTTGAAGGGTGGAAATAATCAATTTGTGTGACAAGACGGAGTCCTGGAGCGGGTACGCTGCTCCAGTGTGAGCAGAGGTGCTGTCTCCTGTAACCTAGCAGGCATCCTTGGACAGAAACTCAGAGGAAAATTTTTGGCTAGAAAAATATAGGAGAAGTCAATGCAGTTGTAGCTGTTTGGTACAGCAGAGAATTTGTGCCGTAGCCGTTTTCCAAGAGCCTAAAGTGAAATCTATTGCACAGCAACACTAAAATAATTACCCTAAGGGTAAAGGTGGCCAGAAGAAAAGTGACAATCTTGTCATCCCAGTTTAACTGAAAAGTGACAAAGTTGTCATTTCATTTCATTGTCATTTCATTTCGCCTGTTCACTAATTCCTTCCTTGAGTGTGGCTTTATTCTGCGTTGACTTCTCCGTAGAAAGCAATATCCATAGAAAAAAATTATCTTCTGTTTACTTCCTTTTGCTTGTCTTGGTAATATAAATTTTAACTCTCAAAAATTTTCAGATGATATTAAGCATGTCAGTGTGGTACGTGAAGATATAACTAAGAGTAATGGGATGAAACTGAGCCAAAGCAAATGTTGGCTGAATAGCAGGAGATGGTCTGTTACTGGGGGCTGTTAGAGGAAGGTATAGTTCCCCAAGGGACGTGATGGAAAAACCATCACTTGAGACATTTACAGCCAAACTGGACATAACCTTTGAAAAGATATTTGAGGGGGCGAAAGTTTTCTTAAAGGGTGTGGGGACTAACTGATCTAGCAGGTCGTACCTCACAGCTGCCCGGCCAGGCTGGCAGAGCCCCATCTCATAGCTCCGCGCACGCAGAAGACTGTTGTCAGAGTCTCTCGCCCTCTTGGCCACACCGGGAGGTTGTTACAGCGTTCACCTGGGTTTTGCTTGTGAGTGCTGTGGCAGGAGTTCGGTGTGTAACCCCTGGATTCCCCCGACTCCCCCCACCTCCCGGGGGGGCTGGGGGGACAGAGGGGCTGGGCAGGAGTGCTGCCCCGGGGTAGGCAAGGTGGATACCCCCACGCCGTACAAGAAATCTGTGATCTTCCTGAGAGCTGAATTTCAAAGTCCAAGACAAGCAACCCATCCCGTGCTTTCTCCACCGCTGTCGCCCCTCCTCTTGTCCCTCCTAACGCTGACAGAGTTGGTGTATCCCTAGCTCTAAACTTTTTTTCTGAAACAGCCATATGTGAATCACCGCTAGGCTCTTGCATTTTAAACAACTTTCCAGCTGAAATTATAGCAGAGACGAAAGCATTAAGTGTACATCGGTAGAGTGGGTCCCGAATAATGAAAAATGCATAAGCCTAAGTCTTTTTTTTTTTTTTTTTCTCCCTTCCTTTTAATACAGCGCAGGTAAATTCCTAAATTCCATTTTCTTCTCTGGAGATTTACATACTGAATTTGGTTTAAGACAGAAGAGAGAGCTCTTCTTTAGTGGGTGGGTTTTGTGCTGAACGCAGCTATACGATGCTTCCCTCCCACCCACCCCCCCAAAAAAACCCTTGCATTGCTCCAGTGTAAGAGCAGATGAGTAACCACCCCTGAGAGGTAAAAGCAAACCCCCCAGAGCCCCTTAGGAAAGGTAACCCCTTTGGAGGGCATTTTGCTGAACTCCCTGGTTAAAATCCCTCGCAGCAGTCAGCCGTGCTGCTGACACAGAGAGCCGGAGCAGTAACAGCTCATCTGCTCAGCACCTGCCAGCGAACACTTGTTTCTGCCAAGAGTAACTTGGTACCAACTTCAATAATATCACAATGCGGTATTTAAATAATTTGACAAGGCTATTTGGATAACTACCAGGAGTTGCTCAAGTCAGTAATTTTCCTTTTGGGAGACTAAGTTAGGATCTGCATTTTCTCAAAGATAATATTGCCTCGTCCCATTGCTGAAAGAATTTTAAAGCATGAGTACGTATATATACATATATTAAATAGTGGCTTTTAACATTTTGGAAAATGAAAGGCTGATAGTGAAGCCCAGAACAGGCGGGTCTGCTCATATCCCCCTCCACTCGCCAGACCCCGGAGCCGTTCTCTCCCACTGTCCTCCACCAGACTCAAAACCAGATTTATTTGGGCTGTATGTAGACTGCTTGAGGCTTTTTCTCTTCAGAGCCACGCCAATGGCTCTCTAGGCCATGTCTTGCTTTAATTCCTCAATAATTCCTTCCAGCATCACCTTGGGAAGAAGCTTCCAGGGCTGAAGGTTGCTCTGTGCCTTGTGCTGTTCACACCATTTCCAGGTGACGTGCCCCTTACGGGCTGAAAAATGCAGGGGTGGACCAGAAACTGGAGAAATACATTTAATTCTAGCACCAGGACTTGATATTCTCCAAATGTTACTTTGCCCTGGGTTTGTACTGCATACGGACATGTTTGTAGAGGGGAGTATTAAAATTTCCCTGTGTGTTTAAACTCAGGTGATTAGTTATTGGAATCTTGGAGAAAATCTCTCTCAAAACGTGAGCGTCAAACTTCACACCAAGGCTGCTGGGGCCTGATCCTCACCCTGCCCCTTCCCACCCAGCTGAGTATGTGATTTTCTGAGTGAGTAGACACAGCTTTGGAGTTGGGACTGCAGAACATTTCGTAACCTGTTAACAAAAAGATTGGTCTCATCCGCATTTGGCTGGCAGAAGCCAGCCCAAATGAGGCTACAGGGTCGTGATTCTGATTGCTTTGAAACAAATTTTCTTGATTTGAGCGTGTCGGCACTGATGGCATTCAGAGCATCTCGGTCCGTAGCCCCGCGTTGCCCAACTGTCCGGATACGGGTGTGATGGATCTCCCATAAGCTGGGTATGCGTTCCAGCAATGGCACCAGGCTATTAACCTCTGAGTATTTGCATTATTAGTCAGTTTTTTAAATCCTTGGAGTAAAGTACAGAGACAGGAAAGATTTTCCATTTTGTTGGAACTTGAAGTTGTCTGCTATGAATTTTACAAAGCACTCAAAACGCTTCGCTTTCAGCCAATTTGCTACTCTGGCTATATTCTGTCTCATATCTTCACAGAAAATTACTTGCTGCCAGCTAAATACAGTATGTTGATGACCTATTAATTTATGACATGCATTTGGAGCTGGAAACAAATTTATAAACAAACTTTAAGTTCTTTTCCCCCTGTGAATTGTACCAGCATTTGTTTTAATTTCCCAGTAGTTATGCTTAATGTGTCAGAAGCTATGTTCGGTTTGTTTTCCTCCAAAAAGAAGGAAAAAAAAAAGGAGAAATAGCTAACTAAAGTTCAGCTCCTGTCAGGTATTATGAGCAGCACTTGGAAATGAGGTATGAATCCAAATAAAATATTTTAACTATGTAGTATTTTACCAAAATCTAGACGAAAAAAGGTTTACTTACTAAACAATCATTTGAGCTGTAAACCTTAAAGTATTCACCAAGGTCCCTTAAAGTTAAACAGAAAAGAACCATCTATCAGCACATTTTAACAGAAAGCAGAAGTCCTTACTAGATAGTATACCAAAAAAAAAAAAAAGTGCACAGCTTTTAAAGGTACTTTTCTCAAGTGATGCAGGAAAAATTCCTCAAGCCAGTATGGAAATTAATATAGCTGAAGGTAATCCAAATTGTTGGCATTCATTTGATGCTACAGCAACTCTGGGACCAATCCTGGAAACCCTACTTCAATTAATATTACTAAAGTCAACAGAATTCAATGCAAGAGCGTAGCTCTGTGCTGGCAGCATGACGGTGCAGCAGGGCAGCCTGGGGGGGCTGATGGGGCTTGGGCTGGTGCCTCCACCATGGTCCTCATCCTGCCCTGGTTCCCCTGCTCCTCCTGCTTCCAGCCCTGATAAAAATGGTTTTCTCCTCCTGCAAAGGTCCTAATCATTTGCTCATGTGCCATGTCCTCCAGCAGCTTTCCAGGAGGTGGATTTCTCACGTGAGGAAAAAATTCTGGAGAGAAGGGGTTTTCCAGTTCAGTACCTGAGGGTTGTTCCCTTGCTGGACCCATCAGCGAGTTGGGACAGCTTTTTCGTGACTGGAGGTGAAATGAAGTTTAGATGAAGACTGGTGTCTGGGGCACATGGGGCATGAGTAGGTATGTGGGAATACATCCTTCAGGTGGATTTTGATGCTGGGGTTTATGTAGTGCAAGAAGAGCTTAGTCTCATCCCCTACCACGGGGACTTAAGTGTCAACGCACTTCCTTAGCTGCCAAAATCCAGTGTTTAATCAATCCTCTAGGGAGATCAAGCCTTTTGTCCAAACATGCCAGAGGAGCACCCTTAGCAAAACATGGTAGGTACAATGTAAAAGAAAGAAAGGCTCTCTTTTCTTCTGGTTTTCATGAAAAAAATTATATACTTTCTCATGTCCACTCAAGGGATTTATGACTTGTAATTCTTGGGGGAAATTTGCTCTTTTCTCCCATTTTGTTGCAGGCCTTGAAGTCCCTGTGGGGGCTGAGCCAAGCCCTGCATGTCTCCCTGGCGTTTCACACCTGGCAGTCCACACCATGTCCTGGCCTCTTCCATGGGAGCTCTCTGTGGGTCTAACCCCTACGCACAGAGCAGGACATACAAAACTCAAAGGGAAGGGGTAGAGACAAGCACCCAAAGCTGGCCACAGCGATACCTACATTTCTATCTCATAACTTCAAAAGCAGAACTGCGGTTCAGAGCCATGTTGACCATTTTCTGTGGCTCTTTACAGCCACATTGATCAGCAGAGACCAAGCCCCGGTGTTTCTGGACCAGCTTTTCCCCACCAGATTATTCCCCAGAGTAGGGGAGTACTCCTCTTGCAGCAGAGCTCATGGCACGTCCGCATGGCATCACTCTAGCTGCACAATGAACTCTCACGAGGGCCAAAGATTTAGCCAGCGGAGTTAATTTTTTATGTGTTTGTCCAGCTATTTGTTGTGAATTGTATTTGTTAGGCAATTATCTCTGGTTGCAACCCCTTCCAGGCTTCTCAGTACTGCCCAGATGGTTGCGATAAACAATTTCCAGCCTATGAATTTTTTTGGGAGGGGACCACTTTGAATAGCCCTGTGTTGTCTCAATGACTTTTTAAAAGTCAAATGGTATCACTGAAAAACTGCCTGCATCTGAGAGTGAAATTTTAGCACATTTAGGAAGAAGAAAATGAATCTTCCTTCTGTTTTTTAAAAGCACCAGGAGGTCTTGTCAGTATTGTCAGAACCTGTTTTTAACAGCCAGCCACCTACTTACTTACTGCACCAAAAAATTTGCAGATCATTTCTTTATTTCCTCTCTTGACCATATTCTCCATCCACTCTTAGGAATTAATAAGGCTTATCTGTACAAAGTAGAAAACTCTCCAGGCAGTTCATTCTGCTCTGCTGCTGCTCATTCAACGGTTTTTCACACTGCAGGCACCCGTTGCTGTCCCTTTTCTACCTATCTACTTTTTCCTTTGTTACAACTTGTCGTGGGTCCATCCTCAGCTATTAAATCACTGAATCATTGCCTTTATATGTCAATACCAAACTATCGTAAAGGTAAAAAAATAAAAAAAGTCAGTAGCACATGGTCCGTCCTTCGAGCCTTTGTTAGTTATGGGTCAAAACAAACGCCATCCCAGCCTAACCTTTGCGCTCTTGAAAACCATCCCCATATTCCCCGAGCTGCCTCCGCCGCCACTGCACCACCGCCCGCAGCCCGCGGTCCTCCGGGGAGCTGTCAGCATCCTTATTCATTGAGGAGCCCAACTAATAGGAACCATCCACCTGCTCCAGGGTGACTCCGTCTCTCCCCACTGCGATGCTTGCCGGGATGTGATCCTTGCCTGTTGTCATGACCTTGTTTTATTGGATGTTCTAATAGAAGCTGAAATGGATATTAGCTGTAATTACTCATTCCGCAAGATTCTGTAGGTCACTCTTTGTACCAGAGTTGAGAACCTTCATTGTCTACATTGCTTAAATTACTGAACATTGTGCCATCAGTTCTGAATTAGTGCTCATTAACGAGCCTGTGGTTCGAGAAATTCCCTATTTATTATTCAGAGGCCAAGTATAATTCAGGCAGTTGCAATGCAACACTACTTGCCTGACTTTTGATCTGTGATGGAGAGGCCTGGGTTTGGTTTTATGTTGCATTTTGGTGTTAGCTTTTTTAATGCAGGAGGCAGGCAAATAGCAAGCAAAGAGGAATAGATTTTTTTTTTTTTCCCTCCTAGCCTGAAATGTCTCTCTTAGGTACCAGATTCTTTACAATAAAGCAAACTCCTTTTTTTTTTTTTTTAATGCACTAACATCTACTTGGTTACTGAGTGGATGATTCCAAGATCATATGAAATTTCTCTATAATCCCGGAGATGACTAGCTGCTGTATTAACCCTTTGAATTACATACTCTCTTCCTCTGTCTTTCACTTTTACACCTGCTACTTCTCTGCTCTTTCTCTCTCTCCTGAGCACACAAATCTCAAACATCAACACGTCGTTGCAGACTGCTAGTCCCCACTATTTTAAGCTATAATTATCTCCTTTATGTTTTCTAACACTTCTCCAAAAGGTTAAGTAGCGCTGAATTCAGCGTGCAGCGCAGCTGAGGGGTACCCTATGAAGTTGGTGCTGACAATGTGGCGGGACCATCCGTGGTGGTCAGAGCACAGGCTTCACCTGCAGCAGCATCCCTGGCCAGTCTTCCCCAGGGACACTTTGGTCCCTTTGCTTTGCACCCACCAGCAGTGTGTTAGGCTGCAAACAACTTTATGGGAAAAAATAATGTCATGTATTTTGGGGGTTGGAGAGGAATCCAGATGAGTAGCATCTGATATTCTGCAGGGGAAAGGGAGTGCCTGAAGACGTGCAACGCTCTTTTGGGGGTTGCTAATCGATGCTGGCAGCACCCCGAGGGCGACAGAGCCAGGAGGGAGCAGGCACCCTCACAGCACCGCCGCTCGGCTCAGCGCAGCAAAACATTTCCAGGGATCTGCGGTTTATGACTGAGCATTTTTTGTGTCAATAATTAATAAAAATATCAATGTGATAACAGCAGGAGTGGAGATAAAGCTGGGTATAAAACTGTAATGGCTTAAAGGAACACATCCTATGAGTATGCCAATGCACCACGGGGCTGCCGTGTTTTCTAAGGAGAAAGCAAAACCAGCGCTGGCTGGCTGGTATTATGCTGCCTCTGAAGAGAGACTAAATGCTATAGCTTTTTGCAAAAAAAAAAACCCCTCTAGTTCTGTGGGGTTTAAAGTCAGACCCATGAAATTTCCACTATACAAACCCCAAGAATATTTAATAAAATGGCCAAGTTCTCCAGAGTTTCTTCTCGCCCTGCTCTGGCAATACTAGTACTATTTTTCACTGTTTTTTCACTTGAAAACGGAGCACGCTTGTTTTCTTGGCCAAATCACCGTTTTGTTTAGGCAACATTTCACACATAATTATCTGTGGGGAATGGGGAACTTTCAGAGGAAAGTCAAATTAGCAATTTTAATGCTAGAAAATTCTTGAAGAAGTGCAGCTTGGGTAATTGATAGAGACCTAATCTTTGCAAGTTATAGCAGTCTTTGAAGAGTCCCCAGCATATTTAACTTTATTCTGTAATTGTATGCTCGGGCTCTGAAGATATCTTAAGACTTGCTATTTATCTGCCTGGTGAGGCGCAACACTTTCTTATTAAAAACATATCTATCATGGTTAATGACTTGATTTTTTTCCTTTAATACAGTACAATGACAGGTGTAAAGAGAAGATGAGCATCAGATGCTTGAGCAATATGCTCACTGTTTCAAGACGCCTTGAACATCAGCATTCCTTCATGGTGCCAGAGGAAAAAAAAAATACACTACACAGATTACACGCTTGTGTTAGATAGAAAATAGTACCATTTGCAGTTTCAGTTAAAAGCATGTTGAAGTGCATATGGAAAATACCATTAGGAGGAACTCCAGAGCGCCTGAGTAAAATGGGTCATTAGGCTTTCGTTTGTTGGAGAGTGTCTCCCATCTGACAGTGCAGAATGGTAGCATTTTTAGCAGCTTATGTTCCCAGTTACATTAAACAGACAAACAGATTGACTATTTTGCATTTCTCATTTGACAACAGCTTGTCTTCATTTGCAGCACACTGGTGGCTGAGCTGAAAGCATGGCGGATGAGTGTATCCAAGGTCCTGGTTTTGAATAACAGCAGATGCCAACGTTTAACTTCAAAATCAATCAATTCTTTTTCCTGCATACGGATAAAAGGTCTAGTGAAGTGCCTGAAGGGGGTTTTCTGCTGTTTACAGCTGAAAATATATTAAAAAAAAATTCATTACAAAACTTTCTGCTAGAGATGCAGACGCTGGTGATTTTATGAAAGTAGGTATGGGAGAAAGTGTTTCTGATAGAGGGGTACTGACAATATTATGCAAGGCCTAGTGAAGCTTCATCTTTTAGACTCATCTCTGGAAAAGTGTTTGATTGCTGTCAGATCTGGGGACAGGCAAGACCCGCTGAGCAGACTCTGGGTGATCACCCCCTTTCCTGCCTGTGCTTCTCCACACCACCAACGAAGAGTGCAGGAACTCTTCTGCAACCACAGCATCTTATAAATTAATTGTTGCTGAGATTCCTGGAATATGTGGCCTGAAACCACTGTGGCCCGAAACCACTGTGGCCCATGAATGCTTCTCCTCTAGGGGTTGATCGGGTGGGGAAGACTGGTAAAAGGTACATGGGGTCAAAATTGTTGAGAACTTCTCATCCTGAAGGCAGCTGAAGCAGGCATGGAGCCTCAGCTTCTCGGGACAGTTGTAGTTCTGCCCCCACACACGTGCAAAGCGCTGTGATCTTGGGAGGCACCGAGAAGCTTAGCGTCTGTTTATCTTCCAGGGATGCACAACCGAAATGCAGCAATAGAGGCTGACATTTACCAACTATCCATGATTGGGCTGCTGGTAGAAATGCAATGGCAGTCTGTGTTTTCTTTTAAAACAGAGGAATGGGGTTGATTGCCTCCCCTTTCACACGCTGCACCTGGTGACAGGACTCCCGGATGAAACTGTAGGATGCTCTCTGGTGGGAGCACCATCCATCCCTTATCGGCAAGATTTAGCACTCTCCAGATAGTATGAAAGATTCAAGACGTAGTAAAATGTGAGCGGTATGAAGCTAATCCTGGTGTCTGGAGCATTTGGCAGGGGAGATGTAGGTCCGATTACAGTGTGAACTGTAAATCTTCCTTTTAAGTCAAATTCTTCTCCAATAAGAGAAACATTATTTTCTGCCCAGTAGCAGAAAAGCCAACCAAACCCAGCACCTCTTGCATGGGAAAGCAAGGGAGCAGCTTCTCTTGCTACTTTTTGACAGGTTTTGAAGCCACTGCTGCAGGTCTCCATCTTCAGGTGATGGTTTGGGACATGAAGCCTGAGCTGAAGAGGTCCAGCCCAACCAACTAAAAGCAAAACGCATAAGGCAAAGCAGTCTTCAGCTTTTCTTAAGCAGCTGCCTGCATAGCACAAGGTTTGGATCCCAGGTCTCCCGAAGCACTCTGTATGAGCCTAGGGGCTTGACTTCTGATTTCAGGGAGTAAAAGCTAGACGTGACAATGTGCAGCGCTGAGCCTCTTTGTCTTTTTTTTTTTTTTTTAAATTTTATTTACTTAGCCTGAGGTCAATGATTTTCTGCAGTCTGAGGGTGACAGGGAGAGTCTCTGGGGACTGATAGTACAGGGACATGCAAAGCACACCCGTGACCTACCCCGATGCTCCTGCCGAAATGGTGTCCTTCTCCCACGAGAAGTTCAAAGGGTTTGGCAGCTGCAAGCAGCCACCAGATAAGAAGCAACCCAAAAGGTGGTAGGGGGAAACCTTTACCACTGAAATATTTATTTCCTTCTCTCACCCATCCTCCCTGAAAATTTCCCTCTTTAGCAGCTCTGATCACATACACAGAGCAACTACTGTTCAGGACCCTGAAATAACACCTGCAGCCAGAAATTCCTCATTAGAATAAATGGTAGGTTTTCATCCAGGATTTTCTAGCCATAGTGGAGAAACAATTTCTTGATTTTCCTTTTATATAAACATGCTGATGTAGACCATTCTAAAATTCTTTGGATAACGTTTATTTTGATGTCAGGTCAGTTATGTTAGACTCAGATTTGAAGAACTGGCTTGGCTGTGCAGGGAATGCAACAAGAAATACTAATTTGGAGTCCAAAATAATTTTAGGAGAACACATCTGGGAAAAGAACTGTTGGTCCCTCAAACATACAGACAAGCCTTTCTGCAGAATAGCTAACATTTGCCATACAGGCACATCTGGCACCTATAATGAGATAAAAAGTCCATCCTACCCTGTCATTTTCTAAAGCAGGTTTCTTTTCTGCAGTTTAGTTCATCACATTTCAGCATGAACCAAGGCTCATAGGATTGATCTCACCTGATGCTACCGTACCACATCCACATGGACTTTTTCTGAGCTATCAGTGCTGATGACACAGGCTGCTGCACGCACCCCGATACACTAGCTTAGGTCAAGGCTTCCTTTGGGTCCCCCACCCGCATGTGGACTGAGCAGTGATGCCAAGGGATCTGCCAATACCATAACTGGCGCTGATTTGCTAGGGCTTTCATGTGAGAAGGTGAATGCTACGGATGCTTGGTGGCCCATAAGAGGCAGTGAGGGTCACCAGCTAACTAGCCCAAAAGGCTTGGCAATTATTGCAATGAGGGATTTCCCAAACGTCTGATTTCTCTAAGGTGTCACCTTCTATGCAGCCAGAACAAGGCCCAGCATCCAAAAGGTCCATTATCCTTTTCCTGAAGCAGAGTTTTGGTTAATATACTCTATAATATGCTCCCTGATAACCGAGTCTCCCTGTCCACTCTGCCAGATTCATCGTAACCAGGCTAGCAAGCCACCAGCATACAGCCAGCACGTGGCTGTGTAATGGGCTGGAGAATCATTCCCGCTTGACTTCTGTGCACAGAGAGATGCACACAGGGTTTAGTCTTGCTCTCTGGAAAGCGAGCCTTTCTCTGCCTTTCTCCACTGGAATCTGTTTTGTTCCATCTACTTCAAATACCTTGAGGTTCCTGCAGAATCGTCTCTTGTTGTGACTGCATTTAATCCTCCGAGTTTCAGCCCATTCATAATTTGATGCTGGTGTCTGCAGTCTATCGGTATTAAGTGTACATAGTGATTAGAAGGCAAGAACAAGAGATTAGAGGAAACCAAGAGCTCTCTGAAGCATACAGAAAAAAAAAAGAAAAAAAAAAAAAAAAGAGGGGGAAAACACTTTCAAGGCCACCGGAGTATGAGAGGTCTCAGCATGCGGGCAAAAGACGTAAGCAAGTAAAAACTTTGACAAAGGCCATTGCTTGGGCTGCTTGTATGGTTGTTTCACAGTAGAAAGAGCGTAATATTGATTCCAAAAATACTGTCTGTCTTTTTAGCTACAGGTACGTATTTTGATAGTCAAAAGCATATAGCTTTTTTGACAAAACCATTAAGGAATAGCTATGGAAAGTACCACAGCTTAAATGACCATGTTTTCTTTCTTCTCACTCTTTTTAAAAAATTGTTGCCGTTGCTAGGACATGCATTTAGAGTTCTTTGTTGTCTTAATGGAGACTGAAACATGTGTAGAGTTTGGCGTTTGCTTTTTTTATTCATCAGCTGAATAAAAAAGCCAAGCAGACAAAGCATTTGTAGTGCAAGAGTGGAGTGCAAATCCCTCCCTGTAAGCTGAACAAAAAAGCTCATTAAGAGGAGGTGGGATTTCCTGGTCACAGCTTTTAACTAAAGGGCAAAGGTCTCCTGTTAAGTACCATACAGTCTAAACAGGGCTGCGTAAAATTATGGGGGGGGGGGGGGGGGGAAGTCAAATATTTGTTCTTAATTCTCAAGTTAGTTTATCCAGAGTGGCAACCAGGGAAGTGTTGGGAATGATTAAATGGCTGCATTGAGGCTACAAATTGCTGCTACTTGCTTTTGTAGCTGGACTTGTTGCAGTTGAGTGATGTCGCCCATCAGTGCATTGTGTGCACAGTAAAACAGTCGAGCAGTGACAGATAGACTGAAACTCGGAGCTACTCCATCACCGCTGAAGGATCCTGCTCGCTGGGAATTGAGAATGAGCACAAGCCATGCATGCTGCTCAGAAACAGCTGCTTTCACTCCAGCCCAGCTCCTCAGCTGGCCAGGGCAAGCAGCAACTAGTAAATATGCTTTATCTCTGATCTCACTGGAGAGGAGAGCCAAACAAAGCACAAGCAAAATAAATGATTTGGCAAAACGCTCTACTGATAGGTCTAGATGCTCAAATTGTGAACTTCCCAGCCGGCAGCGCGCAACGTCAAGTGAGAAGATGAGTCGCAAGAAGAGCCTGAGGTAGCAGCGCTGGACACTGGCTGGAGCTGTGCACAAACTGCCTCCACAAACAGCTGCTGAGGCAGCAGCTCAGTCCAGCCTTACCATGGCTGCAGGAGCAGAACCTGTGCTGTCAGGACCGGTTTGTAAACTGCCTTACAAATGCTGCGTCTCACACACAAATGCTCCCACAAAAAAGGTGAGAAAAGGTGATCTCAGAGGTGTGGCCAAGGGCAAGAGCCTGAGGAAGCATGAGCATCCTTTGGGAAAAAAATAAGGTGCTGACCAAAGCACTTGGTCCGGTTGGAGTGTTTCCCTGCTGTGCTCAGCGCGGTCCTGGAGCGCAGCCTCCTCAGCGCAAAGCCACCGTTACGTAGGCAAGGCTTTATCGGTAGGATGGCTTGGGTGCTGCGCGGCATCTCTCACCCCCCCCGTATAGGAATAGGCAAAAATGCCCTTTAACAGGGGCTCTGCACAAATTTGTTCACGGCTGTATTTTGTGGTCTCACTCTGCTGTCCGCGAAAGGGCAGGTGCCGTGCCGAAGGAGAGGGCAGGAGGGAGAGGGAGAAACATCCCCAAGTCATCTCCCCGCTCATCTATTTTTGCCCGTTCCCTTCTGTGGTTTCACACCTCTGTTCACCAGCGGACTGTTTGGGTTGCTGTTTTGGTTGTTTTGTTGATCGGAAAAGACGACAGAATAACGTAGCCACGTAGATATGAAGGTTTAGAAGACTCAGTTCTGGGAACAGGTTTATTTTGGGCTGGAAAATAAATGGAAATTTAGTTTATACAGTTTGTTCTCACTAACTGCAGAATCGGCAAATTTTGTGTATGGGTTCATCATGAAATCGAAATGGCCGAGGCCTAATATACATTGTGAGCTCTAATTGAAGGCATTAATTAGCATTAAAGCCAAATTCTTCCAATTGCGTGCTAAACAGAAATCAGGGAGAAGCAGGTAAGCAGTGTGGGTATCATTTGGCATTCTTTCTGAAACAGAGATTAGCATTTAGAGTCCAATCCTCTGCAAAAACTCATTAATGGGCAATTAATTATGCTTCATAATTTGCACCTACACTTAACTATGTGCAGAACAGGAGCAGCTGCATTAAACATTGGTACAAAATCAAAATAAAATGAAACCATACCAAAGACAACGGTTGTGCTAAACAGAGCTTGAACGTAGACCTCTGTACTGATGTCAGCTTCCTATTTATTAGGATAATGAAATCCATCCTGTGGAAAGCCTAGAAGAACCTCAGCACGAAGTTATGAACTCTCCCCTGTAATTGTTTCATTCTGAGGATGAGTTTTGGCGCTTCTATTTTTGTACACGTTCTGGTTTTAGTCATAAGCAAAGATGGTTGATGATAGGCAGGTACATGTAGAAACGTCCTTGTGCTCTGAGCATAACTGCTTTTAATAGGAACAGCCTAGCATCAGGACCTTGAGTATTGAACAAACGAGAAACTCTCAAGTTAGAAATGGTCCCATTCTAGAATTAAGAGTTTTTAACTTTGAAAAAATGGCGTGGCTTTTGAGCAAACCTGGCCCCTTTTTTTTTTTTTTTGGCTTCAGGTGGAAAAAAAGGCAGAAATCTGAACGTCAAAGAGAAACTCAGAAGGTGAAAGAACCCATGTGAACTGAAACCAGAAACAGCTCACACAAACCTGCTGAGAAACAAAACTGCCTTTGCTTAGTCGTATACCAACTCATTTATTTATACCTCAGGAACTTCAGGAAGCCCAAATCCTTGCAGTTTGTTGGGTGTGTGGAAGTCAGATTACAAAGGAGAGAGGGGAAGGTGGAGAAGAATATCAAGGGGAGATAGGGAGAGGTTGCAATGCATCGGGCGAAGTGGAACAAATCATGTATTGTGCTGTTGTAAACAGGAGGAGGCTGAGAGTGGCTGCATGACCCAAGGGCACACAGGATGTCTGTTCGGGTTGGAAAACAAACACGGGTCTCCTCTGTCACCCTGCTGAAAGTGTTTTTTGAACCCAGGTACTAAAGAGAAAAGGTGCAGATGTTAGAGCAGTAGACCACATAAAACCAAGTGTTGGTACAATTGGCTCACCAAGGAAATAATATAGTTTTAATGTGCACTAGCAAGAGAACATGGATCTTTGAGGAGAAAGGCTTTGGTGAAAAGCCTCCAGTCCTGGGCAGCTAAATGAATCGCACTTGAAGGTGCAGCACAAGCGTCCTGACAGTGGGAAGGGATGGATGAGTACTTAACTAGCAACAATGTGGAAGCTGAGGGTACACAGCTGGATTGCAAGAACTTGATGTCCTCCAAACCTTGAAATGAAGCTGAAGACTTTATCTTTTGTGTCCTCTTTCTTAAAATAGGGAAGTGCAAATGTCTGACCATCATTTACCATGATCAGTTTATGGGCACTAGACAAAACTTCCAATAGTCCCTGTCTTTGGGTCCAATGTGATTTGTACTGCTGAAGTGATGTACTTGTGAGGAGCTGGCCATGCCCACTGGTGCCAAGCAGAAGGCCCAGCCCTGTAGGCTTTGCTCCCAGGAAATAACAAACCTGTGTTGAGCAAAGTGCCACGACCACATGAGCAGGATTCATTTCAGGAACCTTTGCAGAAGATCTTGAGCCTCCTGAAGTGCTAGGTTAATGAGTCAAAGGGATAGAGGAGCCAAATATCTTACCTTGCCGTGTTCTACCATCATCTGAGGAACCGAAGTGCACCAGTCTGGGGGTATTGCCAACGTCACTCCAAGTGCAAGGGACAGCAGGGGCTTTAATCTCTGATGTGTTACGCAGCAGGAGATGCACATTTTGAACACCTGGTGAGGTTGTGAGCTGACATAGCTCAGGGGAAACCGAACCATGTAGTGCCAGGGATCCTTCTTAACAAATATGAATTATTCCGAAAACTAATTCACTGAATGAAGAAATACAAGAAGATAGGCTAGATAATTTTTGGACATGAGAGAGAGTTCCTGATGGCTCCCTCAGGTAATAATGAAGGAAATGAGATGATCAAAGGCTGTGCTGTCTACTAGAGCCAGAGCCAGTTACATCAACCTGCTGGAAAAACACAAAATAGGTAATCAGAGATTCTGTAAGAAAAAAATTCATTTTTACAGCATTCAACTACTGACTTATTTGTAAGAAAAGTAGATTAAAAATTGGAAGAGGGGAAAGTTTTAAAAAATATTTTCATTATTTATTAATTAATCATTATTTCACTAATGCCTGTCATTTTGACCTATAACTGGTTGATCATGTACAGTGCATCCACAGGGACATTTGAGTTTGCACCCATGTTCGTTCTGTGCAAGTGGGCACCAATAGGCATCTTACAAGCAAGTAGCAACTTTCATCCTAACACTTTTTTTTTAAGCTGCAAGTGAGATTATCCTCTCATGGAAACCAAAGGATGTTTGGTAAGGGAATTCCATAAAGAGTGTTTTTTGCTGCATATGTATTTCCATCTTTAAACTAGAGTGACATCATTAAATTTTTAGTTTTTCACTGGCGGGTTGCCATGGATGGACATCTGTGTCTTGGTCATATTCACCCATCACCCTTATGCAGCTGCACATGTCCAGTTGCCACCTCCACCACTTCTGAGAGCGTACCCTTGCTGACTGGCTTGCATCCTGGACAGGCATTGCAGGGAGAGCCTGACCCGGTAATGGTAATAAATGTGGTTTCATGCTACCGTTCTGCCTGCCGTGTCTGGACTGCAGAACAGGTCTGAGCAGCTACTGAGGGCTGCCTCTAGTCTCCTCCAAAGGCAAAAGTCTGAGGAGCTACAGAGGCACCTGCCAGCTCCTCCTCCTGCTAATGCTCACCCAAGAAGGTCAAGGCAAACCTCTTTATGGTGCCCTTGCATGGTGCCCTTGCAGGGTAGGTTCCTTCTCAGCCCTTGTTGAATAATTTTGGCATCTAGCTGTTATGCACAGGGACCACATAGGAGCCAGACTATGCTATCATACTCCTGTTTTCACAAGAACGCTGCTTCTTTCAGTACAGAATCATCTCTCCCATCACCAAAATACAGTCGCTTCTGTCCCGTTTTGCCTTGTAGCAATTTAGGATTGGAAGTGAAAAAATAATACAACATCTTAGTGAAACTGCAGATGCACAGGCTTTTAGCGCTCAATTAACCACCATCACAGATTTCTCAGTATACAAGGAAAGAAATAAATACCTTGAACTTTGGTGCCTCGAAGGGACAAGGGGAAAGAAATGGTTATTCTAGGTTTCATTCTCATTCTTTCTTAAAAGTATTCTCCAGTAAGCTCAAATTGTGCAGCTGATGAAGTGATTTTCTGTGCTGCAAGTATTAAAGGTACTGGCTAATTTAGCTATCATGATAAATACCTGCTAGGAGCCCATTTTCTTGAAAGAGCAAAGAAAAAAGGAAAGCTTTTCTGAAAATGGATAAAAATAACTGTATTTTTCTTTGTATGGAAAATATTTTGAGGGAAAATAACCTCAGATAATGTGGGACAACATGGGCTAACGTGCTATTTAGGGAAAGGACATGAGATTCAACTCCTAAGATATGGACAAGGGAGGAGAATGGCAATACAATGTCCTTCTAAATCTGTCCAGTTGCTGGCACTTGGCTGCAATAATTAGTGGAGCTGCTGTAAAAGACAGTATGATCTTACTGAGGAAACTCTATTAAGATACACCAAGCTGTTTGAGGTGTCCCAGGCTACCTATGGCCCAGATGGACTGTACAGATAGTCAGGGATTCGCCAGACATCAGGGACCAGTTGTCCATCAGTAACTCCGTACTCCAAGGGGTAGCAGGAGGAGTGACAAGCCCGTTACCCTGCTGTCCCACCTGAGCTATGGGGCACTCGGCACGGTTATACAGCAGAGGAGAGCAGGGCTGACCGAGCTTCTGTTAAGTGACTATTGCAAGGCCAAGAGCCCGGTCCTTTGTGCCATCCCACATTTCAAGGGCTTCCTTTTACCTCCAAAGGTTTATTATGGAGAATTTTGGCACAGCTTTGCCTGAAGAGTTCCCTCTTAGAGTCAGGAATGGCAACTGTGGAAAAAAACAGGCAGGTGCAAACCCACACAGGAGAGAAATCACTTGGGGAAAATATTTTAGCTATTCATTGCCCGTCTCCTAAATGTATGAAGACAACACACATTGGGCATAAGCAGGTGGGATAGACGCTGGGGCAAATGGAGATCATGCCTTGGTTCCTCATGCAAGTTTTATCCCAGGCTGCCATCTAAATAGAAAAGAAGCCCAGGTTGGCCTCTTTTCCCCTAGGTAGCAGTGTCACTGGCCCTGGGGATGCTAAGTCCTGCTTACACCAGCCACTCGGAGCCCCCAAGCTCTTGCCCGGCCTCTCTCTACCAGCAAAGCCAGGCAGCTGGGCACAAGGCTTTGCATCACCTCCCTCCCCAGCTCCCTCTTTCACCACGCCAGAACTATATATAGACCTGTATGAAAATTATTATAAATCGCCATTCTGAAAATGGATGCGTATAAAAAGAAAAGTTAACTCTTCAGCTGAGCCGCTGAATCACAAGTTTTTGCCTCAAGCACATTTTTACAGCCCCTGCAAAAACAGAGGCATTAATGGAAAGTCTGACGCAGCATTAACTCCTGCTGCACTGGGAGTGGTTACCGAGTTTAAAATGGTCACTGAGTATTTTCTTCGTCTTCCACGCAAAGCCTCGTGTCTGACAAACCGCACGTGGCATTCGCATTGCAGGCTGTTCCGCTCCTTTTTCCTTGACAAATTACTGTTTTAACTAACAGCACTCCGGTGCCAGGCCCCATGCTTTTAGCAGCGCAGCTACCCACAAGCCCTTTTTGTGGTTCCCTTGTCTAGCTCGATTTAAACCCAATGTGACTCTGGCTAAGAGAGAAGTTTTGCAATTGCCTACCACAAAGTGATAAGGGTCTGCTGCAGCAGATGACTTGTATGCTTCCCTAAACGAGCCCTTCACATTTAGGAAGGTCGGCCGTGTCATTTCTCTAATTTTCTAACCACAGAAATGTATATTTAGAAAAGGCAAGGAAACTTCCTTTACCCTAAGCAATATTGCATAATGATGGAGGAGGAGGATTAGTGCAAAGGTTTTTCTTTGAGCAGAATTCTGAGAGATTGGGAGCTGGAAAGCCTGAATAATGACTTATTTCAAATATGCAAAGCCAGGGCTTTCTGTGTGTTTCAGATCCCTTTCTATTTCAGGTTGGTGTTTGGTACAGTAGGCGCAAGCTCTGCTTAGCACGTTTTCTCCAGTGCTGCCCTCCTGGAGAGACATGGCCCCTCTAGGATGGTCCTGCCCGGGGCCTCCGCATTTGCCAACACAGCCTCCTTTGTGCCCAAGCCCCTCCTGGGCTTGTCCGCCGGCTCCTTCCCTTGCCATCCTCCCCATCTCCTGCCCCTCGCTAGGTTTTAAAGAGATTTAGGCGTTGCTGTTATTACAGTTGCGCTACTGGGCTCAGGAGTCTGAAGTGTTTAGACACAAATGCCAAGAATAATAATGAATGGACCTAAGTGCCCTCAGGCTGAAGACGCAGCTCGGCGAATTTCCAGACACCATGTGATAGGTGGGGGAGAAGCCGAAGAGGGGATCCCTGAGGTCCTGTGCAGGAGGCGCTGCCTGAGTGGGGACAGCTGGTGGCAGGCAAGGTGGAGCATGTCAAGGTCTTTGCACAGGGTTTGCAGCCATCACTCTTCTCCCATGGGCTCATGGCTGTGAGATATAAAAAAAGGCACACGGCCAGTTTCAGAGCATATGAAGTTGGTGTGAGGTCACCTGGGGGTCCAGTGGGGACAGACGCTGCCCCGGGAGGGACTGTGGCTCCCCGGGGATGCTGAGGAGCCCACTGCTGCTGCTATTTCAAATGCAGAAGCTCTCCTAGCCCTCTCCAGCCAGCAAGGCAGGTCCTTTTGGCCACTTTTCAGTGGTTTTTTGCAAGTCCTTCTTCAGGGACATTGCTCTCCTCATGAAGTGCCCATTAAGCCCATCACCTTAGGGGTGGAGACTGTATTGAGTGGTAGCTACCTAGCAGTTAGGTGTTGAACTATAAAATTAACCTCAACAACCTGTCCCTCTGGGCCTGTGATGCTTTGGGAAATGTGGCTGAAGCTCCTTGAAATCCTTGATTTCTGCATGCGCGTGGGGCCGATGAGATTCATCTGTGTCTCTCCTGATGGTGTTTTTCAAACTTGACCCTACATAGTCCACCTCTAGCTAAAGGAAAGCTTTCACTGTGACACTCATCCAAAGCTGAAAAACTTTTGTTAGGTGAAATGCCGTGGCAATAAACAGCCACAAATAATCGTACATGGTTGTACTGAACGCACGAGGGCTGGGGATTTAGAAGAGATATATGGTAATTAGCCCCGGTTGGGAATTGAACCATCTTTCTGTCAAGAAAATTAAAATGGTTTGGAAGTTATCTATTTTGCCTGGCCTGGCTCAGGGTATGAAGCAATTGTTGGAGCAAAGCGGACATGGATAGTTCTGTTCATTAAACTTTTAGGAAAGGACGTTACCACTGCCTTGCACAATAGTTGCAAAAAAAGTTATTTTGAGAATGACTAATTGTGGCAGTGGGAGCGTGATATGTGAGAGCAGAGCTTTGGATCAGGAACCTTGTTCCCAGCATTTCTGATGGAAGTTTGCATTTAATCAGTAATATTTGTGCCTTGTTTTCAAACAAGACTTTGGAAAAATACTGTGAAACTTTCCTGTTTGGAAGACTAAGTTTCTCACAGTAACTCAGCAGCAGTTTGTCCCTGTGCACAGCCTAATAGATCAGAAGTTGAATTTCTGCATAGTCTATTACTTGCATACTCAATAAAATAGGATGCATGAATGGCTTAGCTTTTTTTTCCCTTTTTTTCACCACTCAATGCAATTTTTCCCCTCAAAGATTACTGAAAATTACTTTTGCAAGTCAGTATGAAGGCTTATCAGTCCAGTGGTGTTCAGATCCCGTATTAACTGCCTCACATTACTGTGAACAAGAACTGCTGTAGGAACCAATGGACTAAGAATGTAAAGTACATACTGCTGATGTATGTCACTGTAGTAACCCTTTCCCATCATAGGTACCTGATAGACTCTTCTTCTGCAAACAATTCTATCTTATTTTAAAAAACATATTATAGAACTTAAACTTTCCTGATGCTTTGGGGGCCGTATCACTCATAGTGTTTGTGACTGATGAGCACAGAGAGCAAACACTCCCCACTAAAGAAACATGTGGAAAGATTGCTTTCACAGCATGCTCAGGGCATATTAAAAAAATTATGTTTCAGCACAAAAGGAAAAGAATTTAGCCCGTGCATGTCAGGCTGCTTTAAATATTTTATTTTGCCTGTCTTCAGAATCAGTGAATCCCAGAAGAAGCCATCCCTTGGGGCCCAGCCCTTCAAGGATATGGCATTCTTCAAGCCCATTGATTTTAGTGGACCTTGAAGGCACTTAATACTTCATAGGCTCAGTCTCATGCTGTAGAAAGGTTACCCTGAGCGTGCTCACCTACTACAGCTGCCAGGATATCTAATACCCTTTGGTTTAGCTGACAAAGGGAAGCTAGGCAAGTTCAAAGCAAAAACAAGGAAAAGGATTTTAATAAAGTCAGTCTTCTATTGGTTAAGTTACCAAGGAATGGCCTCTCCCATCCTATAAAGACTGTGCAAGGACTCTACATTACTAAAAAAACCCCTAAAACTACAGTTTGTGAAGACATCATGGGTTGCATGCAGGAACTGCAAAGCCAAAGTCTCCTTTCTGCAGTACTGGGATGGATATGGAGATGCGATGGTTACTGGAAGGTCCTAAGATCCCTTTGCCCTTAAGAAGTCAGCACCCATTTCATATACAATAGAGTATCTGTACTGAAAAAAAAACAACCAACCCAAACATGTCAAAAGAACATCAACATTCGCAGGGCTTAAATGCCTCAGTTTTGCTTTCTTACAGGTCTATAAGTTGTTTTGTGTGCATCAGTCTGTGTTTGCATCATCATGAGTCACAGGTTCATTATTTCATGCGGGATGTACGTAGTCACTCAATATTTCTTTTCATCCTTATCACTCAACAAGTAGCTGCAGACCTTATATAGAAAGGCTTGAGATGCTGCAGCGCTCTCTGCATGATGTGCTTCCTCCTCGGCGTTGCTGCCTTGCCCGCTCCCTATCACACACAAGCTCCGCAGACACTAATGAACACATTTCACATTCTTATGAGAGGAGGAAACGTCAGCCCCACTGTAGAGATGAGGAAATGAGGCACATAGCAGTGAAGGTCAAAAGTTTCCATTTACTTTTAGTGCCCAGTTTGAGACACCTAAGCATAGTTTCTCAGAGCTCGGTGTCACCTTTTGCAGGTGGCAAAGGGCAGTGTGTCTCTGGTGGGCTCCTGCCTCCCTGTCCCCAGGGCCAGGGAGCTGGGCTTGGTTAATTCCACCCTCCATAAGGACACTGCCTTATGAGAATGACCACACACTGCAGGAAAATGGCTGCAAAATGCCACAGCACCACTAAACCAGCCCTGCTCCGTTGACCTGGCATAGCGTGTATGGCAGTGCACGATGGGCTCTGCCTTTGTGACTGGTTCACCTGGGTCACAGGCACTCCTGCATCCTACACAGGTAAGGACTTCTTCTCTTTGGTGTGATCTGAGGAAGAGAAAAACAAGTTTCCAAGGAGATGGATACATTTTTGAGTAAAAATGTTCTTTATTATAACCCGATCCTTTTGGGTGCCCTGCCTTTTTTCTTTTTTCTGTTCATCATAGTATTTAGGCTGGAGAAGAGCCTCTTGCTCTTGCACATTAATTATCACTCCAAACCTTTTATACTATTAATTTCTTATCATAGCTCCATGTTTAACATGTAATACTGCAAATACACTTTCAGATTAGCTTGGTGAATGGAAAAAGAAGTCTGTTCTCAAAAAGCTCCTCCTCAAGATGTGTTTCCCTAAAGGACTAACTGCATGGCATGTCGTTTCAGGGGAGTTACTCCAGTTCAGTTCACTTCCTAACACGTACTAGAAATTTTTTAACCTTTCACAGAACGTATGTCTATAAACCCATGTCTTTTCCCCACGCTTGCACTGGTGCCAACCATTTGCTTATTTGAAAAAAGTGACTGGAGAATGCTACCAGGGTGAAAGGGTGTTTTACACCCATTTTCCCCGAAGAGAAATGATTATGTAGAGAACACAGAAGGGACAAACTGAGTCTTCTCTTTACACTGTATAGAGTCAACCTTTACATGTCAGCTAGTTGCTAACTAGTGACCTCTAAGTCGGTGATCTCAGCCAATTGCTTGTGGCTTGCCATTTGCGGTGAAGGTACGGGTATTTTGTAAGTGTGGGCAAATTACAGATTACGGGTGCGTCATCATGAAGGACACTCTCACCGATAGGCAGAAGGTAGGACAAATGTCAGACATTTAGAAATAACCAGATATACTGCAGTGGCAACGCTGGGAAGAGGACTCGGTTCCCCAGGGAGCTTTCCTTTTGTGTGGCCTCTACCTCCAAGCTCAGAGGAAAACCAAGAGCTGCTAGATCTTCTGCTGGAGCTACAGAATTATTAGGAGAGGAACTGAAAGCAAACCAAAACAAAACCCCAAAACTCATTTTATTGCTGGTGTGTATGTTGGGTTTCTGTTAAAAAAAAAAAAAAAAAAAAAAAAAAAGGAATAGCCTGTGCATTGGCACAGAAAGTCACAGAAGCCACAATTATATACAGGTTCAAAATTGAATTGATTAAATTAATTCAGGATATTAAATGCAGTGTTTGGTATGCTCCTTCTTTTGGAGGAAGAGCTGTTCCCTCCAGCACTGCTCCTTGTCCCGCCTCCCTCCACACCCTCCCAGGGATTTGCACATTGCCCAGTCAGAAACCAGCAGCTGGACTGGATGAACCATTAGTCTGATCCACTCTTGTAGTTCCCAGGGTCTTAAATTTGCCTGCAACAAAAGTGCACATATATCAGTTTGATAATGTTAGTTGCCGCCTGGACAAAAACACAAATAAGCCGCATGGAGCGAGACATTGTGTATGCAAAGTAAATCGGTGTGCAGAAGCAACAAAATCAAAGATGTGCTGCTGACTGACAACAGTTTGCTCGAAAATAAAAAGTAGGTCTGTCCGTGGGCACAAGGAACGTACTTATTACCTTCCCTCCATCCTGCAGAGCTTTTTAGGTGAGCGAGTACTGGTCTCGCTCAGGCAATTTACATGAGCGGAAGTGTGACAAATGGGGACAGTCCCTACCTTGAAGTAACAGGCCACAGAAGGGAAGTTTAGCAAAAATAGGAGCCATTAATAGTCATTCCATCTCGCTCTGTGAAGTTCACTGAGGTTTAATTAAAGCACTGATATGTTTTCGACTGACCTTATTTTCATACCTGATAATCAGTAAACTCATTATCATTTTTTTAAGCTTGGTTTTGAATCTAGCTAATTAGCACTCTGTGGGTCAGCATGCAAGTTAAATAAAGACAAGGAGGAAAAACTCCGATATCTGCATATTTTAGGTGCTCCCTGCAAAGGCGAGTGGTCATCAAGTAACGCCACCAGCAGAAGGCTGAGCTGGCACTGATGGGTGGTGGTTTGAGGTGCTGGGTGAGCACCAGCTGGCAGTGGGGGCAGGACCTAGCTGAGCCTCCAGCTTTGACAATCAGGGCATCAAAAATGGCTCAAACATCAGCTTTCTACAGCTGAACCCTTTGAACTCGTGACCTGTACCAAGCAGGTCCGGAGAATAGCAGGACACAGATTTAATAGCGCCTCGTTGCACCTGCAGTTAGCATGTGGGAATGAATGAAAGGACAAGAGGAGCACCAGGTTGCAGCACTGACATTTCCAGGAGAGAAATGTGACCTTCTCTGTGTTCAACGTGGTACTCGGCTGCTCCTGGGATAGGCCCCAGCCCAGGCTGGATGGACCTTTCCCTCATACTCAGCACCCTTCCACCAGCTGACCCTCCTGGGCTTCTCCTCCTGCTCTGAGCTTCCCCAGAGTTACAGCTTGCAAAGGACTCGGTGGGTGGGAGAGGTCTAGCGGAGGTGGTACCTCAATAAACACCATCGGCTCTTGCCACAGGAGAGACAGCAGCGGGCTGGGAAGTGCAAAACTGCTGCAGTTCACTGGGCTTGCCAACAAGAAAACTGGCAGGAGGAGAGGGGAATGAGCAGTACCAGGCAGGAGTGGGAGGGGAGTGTTGAAGGGGGGTCCCTCCTCTTAGAGGAGGGCAAAGAGCACCAAGCACATGGCCAGCAAGTGAGGAACGGTGATCTGGGTCACATGTGATGCTCCTGTTGAGGTCCTATCTGTCCTCATCACTCCCATGCAAAGCAAACTGCTTCCATCTCCATCTCTAGCAGTCAGGAGTCACCAACGGTTTAAATGCTGAGGAGGAAACAAATAATTCTAATACTTAGCACCTGGCTTGCACTTTGCACATTGACAGCACTGCGCAGCCATCAGCTAATGAATTGAACGAGGTGTTCAATTACACAATGATTGTTAACGCTCAGTTAAAAACCTACAAAACCGAGCACCAAATGGTAGAGCTGCAATTGGCTTGTAGACACTTCCTTTGTAATTGTGGATGGTGCTTAGCAATACTTAAAACGAACTGTTTCTCCTCTTCCTCCAGCTTTTCCTGATGTTTGTGTGTAATGGCCTGTTCTTAAGTGAGCCTCTCCCTTTCTGGGAGCTTGTAAATCTTATGTTGTAAGACTCTGGGAACAGTATATGTGAGGTATGCTAGGCAGGCTGTTGATTTTCTTAGGAGAAGGCTCTGTTGCAAAGCTTTGCCAAATCCATGAGCCACACCAAAAAAAAAGAAAAAAAGAAAAAGATAGAAAAGAAAAAAGAAAAAAAGACGGCTCTGTAAAAGTTACTAAAACATTCAGTAAACTCTTTATATCTACCATAATTGAAACCTGACCAAGTCTTGAGTTTCTTTATAATTTAGAATTTGACAAAACCTTCAGCACCTCCTTTATACATGCAGACACATGGTTATAACAGCCACATGATCAGCTGCAAAACTAATGGCTGAAGCATGTGATAAATTGCATTTATTCTTCACCTTTAGCTGCCTCACCCATATGTTGGTCATCTCCTTTGCCCTGCACGCAGTGATCCATCGCCATGGGGCTACCTTTCCCGTCCTGCTTCTCTCCATAAGAGCTGCTTTGTGCCTTTCAACAGCCAGCCATAAATCTGCTTCTTCCTTTTCATCCTGGCAAAACGACAGGACCCCCCCCCAAAGGCAGAAAATTCCCACTGCTGAAGAGTCCTGCCCCACCGGTTCCCTCTGCGCTGCAGCTGTTCCCAGCACCGAGCTTTTATTTCATTACATGCATGGGACAGGCAGGGCCGTCCCCGTCGTGATGGCTTTAGCGAGCACATGGGGCTCCAGGGATTTCCTCCGCAGGAGGAATTTGGCAGCTCTCACGACTGCCCAAATCCTGCCCGAATTGTCCCAGGGTGGAGGGGGGAGGCTGTGTGTACGATCCACCATGAGTGTGCCGAGACGAATCACACTAATGCGCTTTCTCCAGATACTGCTGTCTAAGGAAACTCACACTTCTGTCTCTGCAAGCATCATTTTATCCTCAATTTTATGACCCTGGATGATAAAATAGTACAGAAGTGTAGCTTGCTGTGATTTCCTTCCCCTAATCCAGTTTGCACCAAACTGACAACGTTTGCCCCTCTCTTTTGCTCTTGTTGCAGAGCACCCGGAGTACAGGGTCATCAGGGGAAGCAGACCATTGTCTATTTATGTGAAGAGGCTTTTTGATACCTTAAGAAGCAAAATAAGATGGCTGATGTTATGAAGGTTAACAAGGGGCTTCACATCTGGGTGAACGAGAGCTCACAAGAAGAGGCTCGATGCCTCCAGCCACCGCAGCGGCAGTGTTTTGCTGCTGCCGGCAGTGTGGGGACCGTTACCTGTCTCGTATTAAATGACCTTTATTCAGATCAGCTGTTGTGTTGCACCATGTACGTGTCTGGTCTTTCTTTCTGGACACGGTGTGGAATTTGTTAGATGTTGCTTCAGCAGTTATCCTTAAGGGATTGAACAAATTTTACAGTCACAGGAAGGGAAAGTAGTAGGACCTGCCAGGTTAGAGAAAGAAAAGAGTTATTTCTAAACTTAAACTACCAAATTTGATGGCAGATGTAACAAAGTGCAAGTACCTCTGCCTCGCAGAGAGGCATTAGCAATGTTTATGTATCCCTAATTTTGCAGGCTCTGAAGACACACAGTGCTGCAGTCTGACTGAGATATCTGCATGCATCAGAGCTCTGCAAGACTTCTATTGCTGCTGTAGTGAAGTATTTATGGCATTTGGAGAAAGAGGCTGGGACAAAACCCTCCAGGGGCGTAATCCTGGCCCCGCTCGTGAATTACAGCGTGACTTTGTGCAAAGCACTTACCTTGCCTTTCTATGGCAGTTCAGCTTGCGTGACTGCAAAATCGGGTACCACAGGACTTACCTGCTGCCCAGGTGGGCTGGCGGCGATGATGAATTCATCCCCAGGCTTCGCGGCTGCCTCATGGGCCCCTCCGTGCTGCCCTTGGAGCAAACCCCCGGTGCCCCCAGCCCTGCACACAGCCACCCCCCCACCCAAGGCAGCGCAGCCCTCCTGTCCCCTCGCTCCCAGGGTCCCTGCCAGCCCCAGGCATTCACCGGCTCTCATTCGTTCCAGGTTTCCTTCCCACACCAGCGGTGCTGCTTTCCGCACGCGCCTTGCACCAGGCTTCCAGCACCAAGTCAAACAGGGCGATGCTCCCGCTCACTTACTGATCAGAAACTGCTGCAAGGTGAACGGTGCTTCACCTTACTGCTACGCATACTCACCGTGGATTATAAATATAATGCTGGAAAATCATTCATTAATTACTTGAAATTGCATTAGTATAATAATGGAAGTGATTTGGGTTTTTTTTTTTTTTCCTTTTGGCTGAGGGAATAAACAAGAATACTTGCAAGGATCTTTTCCAGAACGAAGCAATGGAAGCAGCAGAGGGGACGGTGTTTTTAATGAAATGTGTATATTTGCTTGTAAAAATGTGCTACGGATGCATATGCCGGGTAATAAACAAAGGGCTGAAAAATCTGTCTGATCAGCAAGTCTATGACTAGCTACTAATTAGGTGTATCTCATTTAGGAAAACCCACTCGGCTGCCTGAGTTTTGTTTGGGGGGGGGGACGACACGGGACGGGACACAAAAGCAGAGGGGGGCTGTGCGGGAGGAGGAGCGACAGCGATGAGACAAAGCAAGTGTGAAGCAAATCTCTCGCATCCTCTATCCCAGACATAAAGGTCAGACCCGTTAGCATCTATTCCACTAAACTCTGTTTTTTAGCCTTTCCCTCATGCATCCCGGGCTTGTTGCACTGTCTGCTAGTGCAGTGCAGGGAGAAACCCCCCTCGGAGGGGTGCGTGACGGGGACGCGGTTGGGGTCCCCAGTGCGAATGCTGCAGGGCCAAGGTCCAACCCTCTCCACAGGTCAAGGCACTGACACGTGTTTTACGTGCAGTTGGAGCAGTTGTGAGGAAAGCAGCCCTACTCTTGGCAGTTGTGAAGAAAAAGAGCGCAGTGTGGGCTTCAACCGCGGCGTAAAGTAGTCCTTTAAAAAAAAAAAAAAAAGTGGTCTTCATAAATGAGACTTTCTTGGCTATGATCATTAAAATAAATGGAAGCAAAGAGATTAATAATGAAGTAACCCAAGCAAATCAGACAACGTACGTAGCCTGTCTTCCATCCATTTCAATCTGAAGTTCATTTTGGCTCATGCATCTGAGTCTGACTGAGATTTTCTGATTGATGGATGATAGCTCACATCCAGGTATTATTTTTTTTCTTCTTTTACACTCAAAGGGTTTTAGAAGGCATAGTTTTGGAAATACCCATTGTCTGAGCCCAAAAATATATAGGTAGTTTCTAAATTGATTTTTGTAGACAGATGCTATTTCCATTTCATTTCACTTGAGAAGTTATCTGTTCAGTTATCTTGCTGGCTGTGACAAACAACAGTAAAATACCATGGGGGAGTGGGGGCGGGGGGAAGAAAAAAAGAGTTGATGGCAATTTTATACCTAGACAGACAGATAAAAATAAAGGCGTCCACTTTCTCTTATACACCAAATTCAGTGTGAGACATGAAAGTCTCAGACCATGCTGAGCATTGCAGCAGTAACCTAGAAAAGCATCTTGCCATGCGCTTAGCACATCAACAATCCCGGTCAGCACGGACCCTCGTGTGTTTGTGGGTAAGCACATGCTGAAGTGCTTTGCTGCGTGGGGTCAGAGCGTGTTTTGCAGTCCTGCACCCTACCCCTAGGAAATCTGGAAGCCTTGAAGGCCTTTCAAAGGTGAGAGGAGGTTCCCACGTGCCGGCTCTCTGCTCAGGGGTCTCTGGGTCTGCAGACCCCCTGCCAGGGCTGGGAGAACGAGCTGGCCCTCGGCAGGGCCTCAAAGGCGGCCGGGATAAAGATAGAAGTGTGAATAAATTAAATAAATAAGCTCTCATTAAGTGCTACGTGGTCTGTATGGCCGAGCAGGAACAGGGAGTGCTGGGGGCTAATACGTGACCCCTTGGCTGCGACGCGCAGGAGTGCCCAGCCCGGCTCCTGCTGCTGGGGGAAGGGGGGGGCAGCGGGCAGTAAAACCTCCCCCAGGGACGGGGAGCGGGGCTGGGTCAGAAATAATCCGTGTTGGGCATCTTCCAGCCCCTCTGCAAAAGACATCTCATTTGGAGAGGGCCGTGGGGCTGCTTCCCCGCTCGGCAGAAGACATTCCTGGAGGTGACTCGTTGGCTGAATTCCTGCCGAAAGGATTACGCTAATGCGGCTGGGATTGCATCACCGTGATGGTGCGGTAGGGTTCCTAGAGCCTTGCGCAGGAGTCTTTTTATTTATTATTTAATTCTAAATAAACAAAATAAATAAATCATATCACTTACACGCTATACTGGTAGGTGCAATGGAAAAAGCAAAGACGGATGGACAACGTCACATTTTAGCCTAATAGCTGTACAGTTTCATGTTATATTTACACTGTTTGATGTTTAGCTGCATCAGTATCAGAATATTAAAAGCATTTTTTAAAAATCAATAATTAAACCCGGATTTCATTATTATTCGGCGCATACAAATTCACAGACCGGTTGTATTAAACACGATACAAATATCATACTGTATGTAATTGTACTCACACTAATTGCACATTTTGGCACATTACGGGGTAATGATGCTTGAAGTTACCAAACAGTTCAAAGATCAAAGGCCACGCAGTCAAAGATTTTAAAATAAAGCTCCTGATTTGTGAATGTATGATAATGTGCTAAATTTGACCTCTTCCCCTCGTATAAATAACTACATATAATTATATAATTATATAATAATTAGCCTGTAGTCCCACAGCAATTACAGAGTTATTCCATGGGTGTCTGAGCCCTGATAAGGACGGCGATACCTGGCATCTCCCCTCACCTTCCACTCTGCACCCCCAACTTTCCAGCGGTTACACACGTGAAAATAGGCTGAGCTTCCCGTGTCCGTTTTGCCATGGATTTCGCCAAGGCTAGACTTTTATCTCTGGTTGCCGGTTCTGTTTAATTGGTCGTTTGCGGATAATAGAAACTCAGAGGAATATTATTCATTCATCTTCAAAGAGTCGGAAGCCAAGAGGGTCTGGTGGGGCACCCAGAAAGCTTTGCAGAAGACTGAAATGGGAAGGCAGCATTTTTATCACCTTCCTCATTCAGAAAAGAGAGAGAGAGTGCAAGGGAGAGCAAGACAGCCTGACCAGGAGCCAAAAGGAGATGATTATGTGGTTATCCAGAGGGATTCTTTCCATTACTTGAAAAATCAGAGTGCAGATTTAGAGAGACAGGTTGATGTGCTCGGGAAGATCAATGAATATGAGAGGTTCATTGATGGCATATGCCTGGGTTTAGACATAAGTGGCAGCTTCAGAGGTAGTGACAGCAGAAGGGAAGGGAAAAGCCGACAGCCAGTGGCGTGCCCTCGGCTCCGCGCTGGCAAACAGTGCCCTTCCCAGCGAGAAGAGGCAGCACCAGGGCCTTGAAGCAGCGAAGCTGGATGAGATTTCGGCCATTGAGGTCAAGAAGTGAAATTTCAGGAAAAGCGCAGGAAAGAAGCACGCCTGAGAGAAGCTCTGGTGGAGCGTGAGTCGTGCTGGAGGTGAGAAAGGGGCTCAGCGGTGCCCTCGGAGACATCGGCAAAATGCAAACAGAAAACTCACCCAACAAATTACTCGCAGCTTCCCGAGGGGTGAGAGGTTTTTCAAGTGTAAATGTTTACTCACGTGGTTCTTTTACTAAAACCACCTTGCAAAACCCTTGTCATGAATAGTTTTAAGATGCTCTCCTGCTCTCTGCAACTCTTTCGTTTATCCTGGTCTGCAATCACTTCAACACACTCATCTAGCCCTTTGTCAACTGGCAAAAGCACTTGGTCTTGCTCTTCGGCAGAAAAGACTCTCCATCTGTTATGCATTGATAGAGTGAGCTGCTGAAGATAGGACTAGAAATATTTTTGTTGGCACGGAGGAAGAGGCTTGGAGAGAAAGTGAGTTAGGGACAATAAAGATAGCCAGGAACTCTGGAGCACCGACCTCCAGACGCATCCAGGGTCATCGGGGAAAGTACATAAAATATGTTAACAGATATCAGGAGCCAAGAACTATTTTTAAGGAGGACTGGAAGATATTCTTGCTAGTTCAGTGAACATTTTAAAGCAACTGAAGCAATTTCTAACATTATGGGGCTTTTTGCTTGTTTGTTTCATCTCCTGTCTTTGGCAGATGCACTCAGATTTCCAGATTTTGGAAAGCTAAAGTCATTGATTCTTAACTTAGGGCAGGCAGCAAAATCTGAAAACTTATTTTTCCTAATGATTAGCGGTGTGTAGTAATTTATGTCTGTATTTTATGTCTTAATAAGCCATGACGATGTGCAATGATATAAGTAAGGCTCATACTTTCAGGCAGTGGTTCACAAATCAGTTTGGTGATGGACACCAATATGATTCCAGAAAGTTAACCGTGGTTGCAGATTTAACTATCAATGGGTTGGTTTAGGAGTTCTTTAGGAGATACACATTTTTATGCATTTTACTATCAAGTCCACATACACGAATGGATGTTTCAAAGCAAACTGGAGCAGATTCAGTACTGAGCAGCTGATCTCTGTTCATCCTGAGTTCTGAATAACGCCTTTTTTGCCTTGTTACGATTGCATTAATTTTCAGTTCTTCCTGGTCTAAATATGGAGGACTCTTTGGAAAACTGCAAAAAGAAATATATTTTAGATATGCTAACCATGAGATACACATCTATAATGTCAAACTGAAAAGTATATGTGATAAAAGAATACAAAACACTATGCTATATCTAATATATAAAATAACTGATCAGGCAAGCAGGAATCCAATAAAAAAATTAGTGCGAAAAAAAATGGAGACAAAGGATGAAGAACTGAATTTCTTTATTTTGTTTCATCTGAAGAAAAAAATGCTGGAGTGGCTTCAGACAGAGGGCATAATGATGGTGAGACAGAGGAGAAAGCAGTAAAAGAAATAGCCATGGTCAGGTCCAGAATTACGGTCCAAGTGATTCAGCAATACCTAGATTCCAAGGGTTTCAAAATGCAGACACTGCAGGGGGGGGGACGACAACAAAAGTGTTGTAAAGCAAATCATATGTTAAAGTGTCTATCTATATATGAATGTGTGTGTGTGATTGATATATATAGATAAAAACCAGATATTTGTGCACGTATATACATATAGTCACAGGATTGTGCCTGTGAATGTGTATCGGTACAAACGGTGCCGTTAACCTCACATTCAGGAGTAATGGCATCTACGTGAACAATTGCTCTGCAATCGGGAAAGTATTTGAGTATTGTCAATTGCCAAAGGGTTCAACAACCAGGGGACTAATATAAAAATTAGGAAATTAAGACTACTCAGGTTATTCAGACGGAACTATTGTATTTCATTCAAAATGCAGTAAACATATGGATTAATCAGCCAATAAGACCACTGAGGCAAAGACTGTGGCTCATGCTCTAGAAAAGAAGATTTTTATTTTTTTTTGTAATTTCTTCTTTTTCACGGAATGAAAACAAATATTTAGATGACTGAATGACCAATTTGTCAGTAAAAGTTGTTTGAAGTGTAGTTCAATTGATCATCACGGATGGGTTTTTCACTCTTTTTTTTTTTTTTTCTAATTCCTGTTAAAGGCAAATTGAGGTAGTTATTTTCTGCGGGTTTTTAAAGTCTGCCTGATTCAAGTGCTCCATATGCAATTTACACAGTGAAATAACAAACTCCTGTAAAGACTTATTTTAAATCCTAAGCCTTGCTCAGCTCTCCGGGTGGCATGCCACTCAGCCCGGCAGTGGATGAGTTCTGGGGTAAGCACGGTCAGTGCCTTCGACGGCCTCTGCAGGGCTTAACTCAAGTGCCTCTTTGTGCAATGGCATTTTTAGCTCGGGTTTTAGGGACCTATGTTGCTTTAGCACCTCATCAAACAGGTCACCATCCTGGTTTCAGCTTTTGGGGGTTTTTGCAAACCCAGTATAAAGCAGATGCAGATGAGAGCAAGGCGACTGATTGTTCATATAAGTTGTTGGTAGCTCCCAAGAACATTTGGGAACCAGATCAGAGAAGTGGGGGTGTAAACCACAGCTTCACCCTTACACCTTGCTCTGCTGACCCCCACGGAGGGGAAACGCTGCCGCAGGGGTGCAGGCAGGATTGCGGCCGTGCCTCGGCTCTTGGTCACAGCCTGCCGTGCCTGGGCTCTTGGTGAAGAGGGGTTTGCCCTGGAAACTGCCTGCCATGACCCATAGACAGGGACAACACGCTCAGCTAAGCTGAGGTGCTCTTAGAGGGTATCCTGGGGGGGAATGGACGGGATTTAGCGCAGCGTTGTGCCGGTGAAGCTGGACAAGGTGGTGGAGGGGTGCTGGAAAAGGGATAAACCCACTGCTCTCTGGGTCATCGGCAGCGGCGTGGCTATGCACTCACAAGCGTAAAAATGTCGGTGAGGAGCCAGCTAACTGACATTTTTCAGCATTGTTGTGCAATGGAGGGGCTGCAGAGCAGGTCCCATTTGTTTGCCAGCACAACCCCAAACCCACAAGCACAGAGGCGATGGCAGAAAATGCGGGGGTCTCAGCACTGCCAGTACTTACGTCCAGAAACTTCCCTTCTACTACAGCTTCCCTGGGAACACATGGGAGGCGGCGGGGGGGAGCTCTTCAGCTGAGGATGCTGTCTCAGCCTTATACAAATACCTGTAGAATTGCTCAAATAGTTCATTAGTAGCTTATGAGTTTGTGTGCTTGCATTCCTCGCTAGCTCTAATTGCAAGGATGTTGCTTCGTACCGCACCCGACCGGAGCCGGCTAACGGATTCTCTGCTCTGCTGCCCCATTAAATGAGGTGTTACTGTGTCTGACTCAAGCTGAAAAGGATCCCAGCCCATTTAGTAAAGAGACCGGCTAGGGCTGACCTAGCTGGGGACAGATTTCCTTCCAAATCTCAGAGAAGTCCTCCTGAATATGAGATGTTAATTGTGGCAGGAATTAAGGATTAAACAGTCATGGCTTCAGGTTACTATTGGGAACTGAAATCAGGATTACAAAGGAAACTGGGCCATGCCCTCACAATGCTATTACCCCAGTTCTCGAATCTAAAAAACCTTAGAAACTCATCCTCGGTGACCAATAAAAACTAGTCTAAATTGTGCTTATTGAGGCCTGAGGAAAAGAGTCAAAATTGTGCAGCCATAGTTTGGACACCTTTCAAAGCAGAAGATAACATCGAGGACAAGAGAGTGAAATTCGGCCCTGATTTATACCCTCTGCAGCCTTTATTAGTGCCAAAGCTCCAGAGCCGGCCGTACGTCAGGCCACAACCTCCTCTCCCGCCCGGGAGAGGCAGACCCCACGCCGGCGGCCCGGCACCCGCGCCTCGAGTCACCGCGAAGAGAGCGAACACCTCGCCAACGCCTTTCCCCTCGGGCTTTGGGGAGCCCCTGTGTACGGTCAGCCTCCAGCCCCGGTAACCGTTAACCTCGAGGGCTGTACAACCTCGTGCATCTCCTGGGGGCTGGATTCTGCTCCCGGCGGGGGGAATCCAGCTCCAGCTCCCCCATAGCACCTACCAAAGGGCTCAGCGTCAGGGCGATGCTCCCCATTCAGATTGGGGTGGGGGGGGATGCTCAGAAGGGCCGCATGTTTCTGATGCTGTGAAACCCCGTACCTGACCCCAGAATACGAAGCCATAGAGATGAATGGGAAGAAAAAGAAATTCTGCGGTTGAAATTTATGACATAGTAGCACATACTTAATAACCAATTAAAGCCAAGATTTATTGGGAGCTAAATTACATTTGTATTATAAATAGAACTAGAATATACTGTTACAGAACAAAAGCAAAACATCTTAGCATTTAATATTGTAAAAGACAAAGTAATCTAATGGACCCTAAATGTTAATGGGTGTAAAGATTTACACTTTAATTGCATTTTTAAGTCATCTTATTTTACAGTGCTCTTTTTTCTATGTACATAGAAATCAACAATGTGCTGCGACATTATACTTAGTAGTGGTAAGACTGACTTTAGGAAACCTGTTATTATAGGCAAGATCAGTTTATTACTTATAAATCCTTGCAAACATTTTAATTGAAATGAGCAGTGGACTTTCACTGACCTTGGCTGTATCTATGTGAGACCTTCATAGCAAATTAAGCCGGTGAAAAGTGTGTGTGTGGGAAGCCAAGAAGGAAGGGAGTGGTAACATGACGATTCCTATTTGTAAAGCCAACAAATAAACTATATTAGATTTGGGGATTTGCTTTATGGCAGGGAAAAAAACCCCAACAAACTAGCAAATGATGGAACATGAAATTACATCTGAATAAATTATCAAATAATAACATTGTATTTATTAAAGTATTATCAGCTATAATCCAACTTTGGGATGATATCTGAGATTGGCATTTTAGGGCCTGCTTTCATAGCCTATAGAAATGTTACAAACTTCCTAGAAACTGATTCCCTTGCTCATAAAATTTCTCTTCCAGTTTGTGTTACCGCTTCAAGATTCATAAGCTGAGTTACGGTTATGGATGAATCTAACTCATTTTACATTTGAAAAAATAAATGTGCACTAAAAGTAATTAAAGCATGTTGGTTCATGAATAATACACCATTTTACTACTATTTGCAGAGTATAATGAGACAAGCTACTAAATTGACAATGAATGCTCTATTATGTGATTGCCAACTGTTTTATAAGATATTGAACGGATTCATTTATTCTATCATCATGTGCATTATCAAGCTATTGCTTTTTAATAAATTAATTTCTCCTATGTCTCCAGAGCCTTACTTTGAAATCTGGCTGAAGGCATAAATGAAATTAATTTTGTGGTCTGAGTTTAACTACCAGCGCCGGGTGACTTTTACAAACACGGCGTCGCAGTCCCACCGCAGAAGGGGATTTCTGCCGGGTGGCCGCAGCAGCCGCGCGCTGGCCCTGGCCGAGGGGCTCCGTTGCGACGGCGAAGGACGCCTTTTAATGGCCAGCTGACAGAAACAGTCGCCCCTGCAGGACAGGGCTCTCTGACAGCTCTTGCTTATCAAGGACACGGGGTGCCAGTCATCCCCCTTCCCCTGCCCTTCACCCCCACCCACTAACAGGCGGTAAATTGACCTTTTAATTGTTCAGCAGCCTAAACCTGGTGACACCACTCACTGACTGTACAGCAGCACTTAATCCCTCGTTGGGCGATAGTGTCATTAGGAAAGTAACGTGATTGCGAGGAAAGTAACGCGATTGCAGGGAAGAAGCTCGGATCTCGGCTCCGCGCTGTGTTGGAGGAGAGGATTATCCGCGAGCCCTCGGCTGGGGCTGGAACGCCACGTAATGTCCGTACAGCCCCGATGCTGCAGAGCTATTTCGCTCGATGGTAAACAACTTCTAATTGCAGCTGCTGACAGGACTCACCGTGTTATAACTAACCTTGCTGCAATGTTATTATTTCTGAAGGGAGCCTTTCTCCATATTTTTCACAATAAGTCTGACAGGTGTCATATTAAAAACCGGGCTTAATTCTAATGCAACTATTCCCACCCGCCCTTCCCTTTTCATTTCTGTGCCTCTGTAATGCATGAATTTCTCCTGCTCATGAAGATTAAAGGAACAGCTTTGCTGGAAGGAAAATACTTCTGGTTTGTTTGTAGTCCAGGTACATTCGAGATGGTCTCAGCACCGGCTCCCTTTCTCCTCTCTTCTCCAGCCACGCTGGCTCGATGCTGAGAGGGAAAGAGAGGGAGAGAACTAAAGCCTTCCCTGGGATGAGAGGTAATTCAGGATCCATTGAAGCGAAATTTCAGGCTTCTTTTGAACTGTGACCCGCGGCCGCCGGCCGGGCGCTCCATGGGCTGCGCAGCCTGTGATGCATTGCTGACTGCTGTCCACCAGAGACCGAGCCCGGGCCAGCAGTTCACTTACAAGTTTACACTGGATTTAAGTCAAAATGCTAAAACGCTGGTGTTCAATCACTGCTAACTGTGTGCTCGGCAGACAGCTCCCAGCAGACTCCGTGCTTGTAAAATCCAATACGCCACATAAAGTCAGGGTTTATGGAGGTGCAAGGGGTTCAGAAGACATTTTTTTTTCCCCCCCTTCCCTCCTGCTTGGTTTCTTGTGAGGCTGCTTTTTAGGCACTGGGACGGCTTCAGCTGCATCCTGCACATAGACCAGGTAGCGGCAGAAGGCGCTACCCATTTCCATAACCTTTCCCTACCTCTCCTGCCCTTCCTCTCAGGCTGCCTGCAAAAGCAAAGTCCATTTTAAGGCCATTAGTTATGTGTTGATGTGATGATCAGAGCCGGGACCGGCGTGGCTCCCATGCGCTCCCTTTCTCTCTCCTCCCTTTGCAAAAAGCTTACACGTTTCGCACCCGTGAGCATCACACACGTTTCCCAAGCCTCGCTAAGAACATTACAGAGCTGCTCAAATCGCTGCTGTTCAAGGCTAATGCCAGCTCAAGGAAAAGGGTGCCTGGTTTGCCAGGAGGGATCGTGTAAATCCAGTGTACAAAGCCCCTAATTTAGACTGTGTTCGCATATCCGCGGGTGCTGTGCCAGACCTGTATAAGGTTTCCATATGAACAATGCGCACGGTGCAGACTTCATTCCCAAAGCGTTGGATAACGTTCAGTTTTTATAACAGTTCTTTTAAAGGAGTGAAGATAACCAGCCAAAATAGTCTCACCGGGCATTTGGTGATCTGTTCTGTACCCCCTTAAGGTAGATGTTTCGATGATTTTCTGGGACTCAAAAAAAAAAAATATTATTTCTTCCTCTCTCTTTTCTTTTCTTCTTTTTTTTTTTTTTTTTTTTTTTTGCATAAGCAACTGCCCAGCAAATTGATAAGAGCCCTTTTTAATTAGATAGTGAAGTTGTATGGGTAATGTTCCATATAAAAGGTCTATAAACCACAGCAGAATTAATAAAATGACTGCTTCTCATTTAATTCAGGTCCTCCAAAGGGATCCGTATGTCTTGCTTTGGTCTGTTTGTAGTACTTCTCTCCACCACCCAGCCATGAATTGATTAAAATCACATTCCTCACTTAAAACTGGAGCCCAGTTGGTAAGAGATACTGGATAGTAATTAAGGTCTGTGCACAGACACATGAACCCCCATAAAAAAAATACCAAAAGGAATCATTGTGCATCGCTTGGATTATATGCAAGCACAGCTCATGTTGACGGCTACCTCT
The DNA here is from genome assembly GCF_011004875.1 of Balearica regulorum gibbericeps. Lineage (NCBI taxonomy): Eukaryota > Metazoa > Chordata > Aves > Gruiformes > Gruidae > Balearica > Balearica regulorum. The sequence continues at coordinate 6,705,539 of NC_046196.1, forward strand.
GGATGACTCCATCAGTACACACTTTATCTCCAGCTGTCCAAGTAATTTTCCCAGGATTTCGCCCCTCTTTTTCACTCCTCTCCACACAGATGGATTAGAGCAACAAACGGTTTACATGCTGCACATCATTAGCTATCCTCCCTCGCTACCCAGCAGATAACAACTGGGCTCTATCATCAGGACATTCATAACACCTTGACACTTTTACAACTATGCTGTTCTCTGCCAGAGCAATCTTCTCTTTTAAAGCATGAAGCTAATTCACGAAACACCCGTTGGAAAGTACTCTGCAAACGCAACAGGGGTGGGGGAGAGAAGAAAAAGTACAGCCCAGAAAAGGCATCTAGTAAATAACATAGTTAGCACTGTTAAAAAAAAAAAAAAAAAATCGAGAGGAAAGCAACATGTTCTTTCTCTCCAAGATACTTCTCTATTTTCCCGTTACCTCTGTCCCACAGTGAAGGACATCAGCAAACAGCCACGCATCTGTCAGCCCTATTTCCATGCTTCCATCACCGTGTCGTCCAGGCACCTTCAGTGCCCGGCGTCAGCGCAGCTCTCTGCAGTTGCCGGCTGAAGCAGGCAGGCGGTTCGGCCGCGAGGGTCCCCGGTCGGGTGCTGTGCTCCTGGTGATGGCTTGGCTGCTTCCCCGCGGGATGGGTTTCACTGAGGGACCTCTTTGCAAAGCGACCGGTTGAAGGCTTCGGTCAGTAGTGTGTTTACCGTTGGGTGTTACCGACGGCTATTCTGGTTTTCCTAAACTGCCTGCTGTCTTGGGGCATCTTGACTCTAAAAGATTTGTTAATAAGACAATGTATTCTCTGGGTAGGCTGGGATCCTGCTTCAGAGACCGTGCACGCCTAGACACGGGCTTACATCTAGAATAAAATACAAGTCTGAATCAGCCACTGTGGATGGAAAGAAATACATTTGAGCAGAGTTTTCCATGCATCTCAGCACGTCCCCCTGCTGCCCCAGCCATACATTTTAATGTATAGTACACGCTTGTTTAAAAAAGAAATACATAAGGAGAAAGAGTAATTACCGTAGCTTAAATTCAGCCTGATAAGAAGGGCTTGCACAGTCTGAGCAGCTGTTCCACTGCCATTCAGATTATGAAAATATAATCCTAGAGAACCTTGTCAAGATAAATACAGAGCATGAAATGTATAGGCAATTTTTCCCCAGCCACATATAATGATCAATTCCAAAGCCACAAGTGATACCAAAGGACAAAATAAGATCTGTCTAGACTTTCTCACTTACAAGATATTGATCATTCCAATGGTAAACTGGTTAGTATAAGTGTGTTGGGCTTGAAAGGTCATGAGCTTAACACTTGACAAGGAGTTATTCAACCTTGATATAAGTCAAATTATTGCAGTGTTGCTGGAAAGACTTTCTCTAATAAAAATCTCTACCTGGTCTGAGAATATCTGAAATTTGTCTTCCAGATGTCAAAAGAAAAAGCGGGGAGGGGGGAGGGGGGGAAGATTAAGTCAAGACTTGGCATGGGTTTCTGCTGGTTCATCTCTATCTGGTTGTGCAAGCAGAGGTCCCAGCAGTCAGTTACTTTCTGGGCAGACCACGGACAACATCTGCTGCACGGACAGCAGCGGAAGCTGTCACTGATTGAAATGGCACCTCCGTTCCCCCAAGAGCTTCTGGAGGCTCTTCATCCCTAGCAAGGGAGTTTGCTCGCTCATCTGTGTGGACTTGACAGACCCAGGGCACTCGTACAGACAGGGGCAAAAAACCACCATTAAAATGGGAACTCTTGACTTTGGGAGGAGAGCAGGGGGGAAGGGTCAAGCAAGGCCCTTTGGCGTGTGGGTGGGAAAGGCTCTGCGGCATCACCCTCCAATGCCTCCCCTTCGGAAAGTCCTGCGGGGCTTGAGCGGTGTAACAGAGACACAGTCCTTACCCAGCCTCCTCCTTTTTTATGGGGATAACTAGCAAGTGCTTATTAGGACAATTAGGAGCTTGATGTTAGTTTGCTGGATCTTTTCCAAGAACTATAAATACCCGATCTATTTTGCTTTATTCAGTTCTTTTTGTTTTGCTGATATGATACTAGTTAAGGTTAATGGGGTTTGCTTTAATATTAGACACAGGATCACTTAACTACCTTTAATGAACACTGGAGTCGATGCATTGTGGAGTAATTCACACAGACATTGCCTCAGGTAAATCAACTGGAAAAATATAAGCCAGTCAAATAAATAAATCTGACCGGCTGTAAATGTGCCAAATTTTACACCAAAATATATTTGAAAGCCAATGACTTAGGCACATCTAGGATATTAAAATGGAGGGTTTGGAGTCTGTTTCTTTTCAATTGCTTTTCCTTTTTAATGTCCCCTGCACATCCCTCCTGTGCTGAAACCAAGCTGAGAGTGCAAGAAAAATTATTTTCACAAGTGTTTTTAATAGAACCAAGTGCTCTGCAGGTTTGTGCCATTTTTTTATTTGGAATGAAAATGATGATAATAATAAAAAAGCCTTTTTATGCTTGGCTTTCTCAACACAGGCGAGCGAGTGACAAAGAGGACAGAGAGAGGGAGAGAAAAGAAGGAGAGAAAGAAAGAGAAAAAGAGAAAGGATGCAAGAAAGAGAAAGAACAAAAGAAATAAAAAGTAAGAAAGAAAGGGAGAGAGAAAGTAATTTTTATCTCAGTTGGAGAAAACAGTGATGAAATTCTAGACAGGGTAATACGCTAGTATCAATAAATATTTATTAACCAGAAATAGGAACCAGAGAAATGTGACCAACTCAATGAAGTTAGGGGGGTAGCTTACTTCAAACTAATGCAAAACTATGCTAACATTAAAAATGCTTTTACCTCATAACACTGAAATAGTGAGCCGTGTACAGGGGAAAAACACCTCCCAGATATTCTTTGAAGGAAGGCAGGCAATCTCTTTAAGTACTGAATTCTCATAAAAGCATGCAATATTTCAGCAATAAGGAATGACAGGGTGTTCATTATCGGTTATTAATGTTTGTCTAAATGGAGCATAAGGTCCAGGCCTTCGGGGGAGTGCAGAGCTCCCAGCATTGCTTAATTACTGCCGCTTCTTAACCCAGCAATGCCAAGCTCTGCTGCAAAGCTCTGCTGTCGTAGACCGACTGTATTATTATGTGAGAGTAATTCTGTTTGGCTGTCAAAAGGCAAAATAATGCATTTGAGAAGGCTGTTGCACAGGTGACAGAAGTTAATCAGTTTTTGTCCTCAGATAAACTCCAGACAATACAAGGAATCTGACTGTAACCGTCACCTCAACTTGCAAACACTCAGACCCACACCACTACAGTTTTCAGACATTACCCTGTACCAGCATCTGGCACAGACTGCACAGAACTTCTAGGAGACAAGAAAAAACTTTTTTTTTTCTTTTTTTTCTTTTTTTTTTTTTTCCCCCCAAAAGGCTGAAAAGAGGTATTGCTCTTTCTGGAATAGCCCCTTTTATTTCTTTATTCCACCAACTGTTTCAGTGCAGGAGCAAGCTCATTAGGATGTGCTGACCTTGGGGAAGGGGCTTGCTGGAGATAGCGGAGGAAGACGCGTGGGCACGATCGCTTATTTACTGAAGGCTGTTGCTACACAGGTGGTGCAGCAGGTATAGGCAAGGCCATATATTCTTTACTGCTGCTTTAGGGAAGACTGTGGCATCCGGTAAGGAAGTGGCCAAATAGGGAGCGGCTGAGGCAGCACTTGGGCAGCAGCTTGAAGGATGCCAAGGGCTTTGGGGAAAAGTAAAAGCCCTCATTTTCTCTGCATAAAGCCAGCTCAGATAATTCAGCCTAGATCTGAGGGCAGTGGCCCCCAGGTTCTCCCTGTCCACTCAGAAGAAATTTAATTTCAGAGATAGAGACTTTACTTGCAGAGATTTCAACCCTTATGTGCACAGGAGGCTGAACACGACCTACCTAAGGAGAGCTTGCACTAAACTAGAATTAGCTGTAAACTCAAAAAAAAAAAAAAAAAAAAAAAAGTCAAACCAAATTGTAATATATGACTCTGCAATATCATAATTCCTTACATGAGTGTGGCTGGTTTTTCGATGGGAGGATGCTATGGCTACTTCTGCCAGGTGGATGCATGCCTGGGCTTTAACACCTATTCAACAGCTAATCAAATGTATCATGATTGCAGACAAGAAAAATCATGGAAGGCAGACTGTTAGCAATAAGTCATAAATAATAAGGGAGTCAAATAAGCTTCTATTAACAATGTGTCCTTCTATTTATTTGTTTATATTCTGTCTACAGAAAATGTGATGCTGGACTGGGGATGGCTTAGGACAACCTTCTGGCATGAAGACAGCTACAAAGCACAAAATACAAAAAAATGAACTCAGAAAGAAACAAGAAAAAAACAGCGTTTTCTTGGCATCAACAAGAAGCTCTTTATTTTTCCTCAAGTTTTCTTTTCTAAAAAAAAAAAAAAAAAATTGGAACTAAGACACTTGCAGAAACAAGACAAACTTTCTCTTCAGGTGACAATATTCAAGCAAGCATGTTGTTTTATTGAATTTAAAATGAAAGAAAAAAAAGAGAGATTTGGAATGGGATACAGTATCAGGAGAACTGAGAAACTGTGAACTTTCAAAGAAAAAAAACCTACTTAAAACTGTGAACTCAGAAACGGATGGAAATACCATTTAACCCCCTGATTACACCCTGTGTGTTCTTAAGGAGACAACATCATCTTTGCTAACTCGACGGTATTTAGGGAATGGTTTACAACATATCTTTTATTACAAACTTTTAAGAAAAAAAACAGAAATATTTAATTAGCTGTGACTTTACCATTTCTGTTCAGATGTCTTATTGTACCTTCTTTTTCTAGACAGCGCAGATATATTTGCAGCCAGCGGTCAAAGGCAGGAAAGATTTCTTTCCTTAATAATCTTTTTATTTGCCACACCCAATAAAATCCTTGTAGGGAAAAAGAATCAACACAACTACCATCTCCCGATCAATACCTGAAGTCTAACAGACAGTAATTATCAAAATAAAGAGGAAATCCCATATTGGGCTACGTACCTACCCATTAATCAAAACAACAGAAAATATCTGCAGCGCTGCTTTTCTAAAATAAGACAAAAGATGCCTCCTTGGGTTACACTTTGAACAGGCTATAATCAAAAGAAAGAGAACCAAGACTAACTAAGCCCCAGGAAGCCGCATTGTCCCTTTAACCCACAGTATTCCCCATTTCCCATTAGTACTTAACATTTTTCACTATGTTGTGACTGCTATTATTTCATTTAACACTGGTTAATCTGTATCTGAGGTATATGGAAACCCTCTAGATGATAAGATTGGACAGGTTCCAGCGTTGGCAGTTTTTGAGTGTGCACACACTCGGTGTGTTTTGATCCTTCCAGGAGCTCCCTGTTATTTGGACTGCCTGCCAATTCGTTCTTGGATCAGCCTCTCGCTCAGCTCCCACAGGGCTGCGGCCGTCGCTTCGCCCTGCGCCTCCTGCGACGGCAGGCAGCGGCAGCAGTTGTTGAAGTACATCCCTCCCAGGCCCTCCAGCTCCGCAGCCGTGGCGCAGTAGACAGTTGTGGCAGCTCCTTGTTGCTGGAATTAAGAAAAAAAAAAAAAAGAGAGAGAGGGAAAAAACCCTATATAAATATATAGAGATATTTTATCGTTGTAATTTTGACTGCAGTCCTTTGAAGCTGTGTGTCTTATGAAAGCACTGGTGAAAAGCATCGCAGCTGACAGGGTAACCCACCTGGCAACAAGGCTGAAACCCTGCTGAAGATGCTGCCTGCCTGCCTGCTGGCCACTTAATTACAAATCACCTTAGTGAGGATTTTTTTTTTTTTTTCTTTTCCTTTTCTCTTAGAGCAAAAGAAAAGAAAAAGGCAATCCTGAACCCCAGCCCCGGTCTCGGGTCTTTTGCCCCTTTTCAATAAAGCCTTGGATCGGTGGCAGGGAGAGTCTGGCCTGATGCAGTCTGGCTCTGCCCGGGCAGTGTTTGACACCACAAAAGTTGAGCCGGGTTTAAAAGCAGCACCCCAAAACGCCCCGGTTTCCCTTTGCAACACAGCAAACACGTACCACACGCCACGGGCACCCCCGCTTCCTCATCCTGACCAGCAATGCAGGCTGATGTATGCATCTTGTTTGTCTGGGGTTTTAAACCTCTTGTACAAAATTAACCTGGGCACTCCAATTAAGACCTATCATGTAAAGTGCAATCGGGAATGGTGCCAAACCTGCCCATATATCTTTGATCAACAGCTTCACTGTGGCAGTTGTCACCGCTGCCTTGTAAGAACGTTTATCTGCTGTAGGCAGAGAGAGGGGTTCTGATTTTGCAGAGACAAGAGTCCTTCCAGTGGGTTTTTTGTTCGGTAACAACCATTTCTCCTGTCTTATAATGCTTTAAGAAATGGAGCGGGTAGATTAGAGGTTTTTGTGGATCAGGAGGTCTTTTTCTTTTTCTTTTCCTTTCCCTTTTATTTTCCACACCAAGCGAACTTATGGTCAAACAGGAAGAATGGGTTTCTCTGAATTTCACCAACACAAACCTGGAGACCAAGGCCCGCGGGTTGGGACAAGCGCCCCTGTGATGTACCACTGGAAAGCACAGTGCCAGAATAGCTGTAAAGAGGGCAAGAAGCTAGTTTGCTGTGTAAACGATAATTACAAATAATAGGTGAGAGCGCATAGCAAGACCCAACGCTAATTTAAAACCGATGCAGTTTATCTGGCATCTTATGAGTATTTATGTACATCTTAGTCCTTTCTGTGGTAACTAATTACGAGCCAATAGGAATCAGAATAAAGAGGCTGCCAAGTATGATTGAAAAAGTAAACGAAGAGAAATTAGATGTTGCCACATTAGGATAATTTGATGGGGAACGAGAATAGGCTTCAACCTCTTGTGATTTTCCTCCAGTTTTTTCCTGGCCTTTCACTGTCACGACCAAGGAAACTCAGGGTGCTGTTGGGGGGGCAACCTGCGAGAGACCTCTACTTTGCATTCTCATCTTTCCAGGGCAGCAAGCGGTCTAAAAGCCCCAATTGTCCTTAATTGAGGTGTCTCAATTTTGTAAATACAAAGAAAGGCACATTTGTTTGGAAGACAGGCATTTTTCTCCAAAGATGGGATTAAACTGATAATGATGACTCCACAGCTTAGAAATGATCTCCCATCACAAGGTAAACCAAACCTGTCTGTATTAAGTATTTTGAAAGGCATATATTTATCAACAGACCAAAATATTTTTAAAGTTAATATGATACATAGTAATCCTCTTATTAAACCAGTATCTTTTTTTAAAAAAAAGTATCTTAAAGGCAGTAGCAGAAATGGAAGAGAGTTCTACTAAAAATAATATTAATAGTGAACAATAAAATTCCTATGCTCATTTGAAGTATCCTATAAAGCTCCACAGCACAGGTATGATCGCCGTTTTCAGCTGTTTAGAATGATTCAAAGCCCCCGAAGAGTATTATTAGTTTTTTGCAGGCAATTCAACTGGACGTTTATTAGAAAGGTAAAATTAAACTAAATTGCTCAATGCAGAGTGAGAGCCCTTAAGCTATTGCCGAAAAGCATCCGTCCAGCCAAGCTAAACTCAGGCTAACTCTAATAGAATTCAGCTAATTCATAAAATGGCAGTTTATCAGAGCAGTTTAAAATCCAAACCACACAATAATTTATCTTTTCAAATGAGGCAAATTTGATGCCTTTTAAACAAAATTCTCCTCAGGCAGAAAAACGTCCCCCAGTATAACAGCAGTGCTCTATACCTCGAACACTGACACAGCCTAGACTCCAAAAGAAGAGAATAGTTATCCCTGTGTGAGCATAGGATATTTACTTTAAGCGATAAAAGATTATGTGGCTGGAAGCCCCAAGCACTTTATCTTGTGATGTCTCCAGTGTTTCACTGAGAACTGGATGTAAGCAACGTGCCATTTGCTTTTTGGCTGTGTATATCTTTACTTCTTTCTAAACGTTTCAATCCTGTTGGCTGTTTTGGAAGAAGAAAGTTCAATGGTTCTATCATTGAAAGAAAAGTACCTTTCTTATTACTTAAGAGAAATGCAGTCATATTTATCCCTTTGTTGACAGAGGGTAAAGCTTTAGTATCTCAGAAAAATGGACAAACATGAACCCATCACGCCTAGGAGCTTCCTTCAGACGGCAAAACTACAAAACAGAAGGTACAGAAGGTAAATCCCAGATTCTCAAAGCCATCTAAGCATCTACTTTCCTTTGGTGAATGCGACCTAGTTGCATTCAGACATTTGAGGATCTGCCCAAGTGACTTGCCCAAGGACAGAGGGGAACGAGTGTCACCAAACCACAGGAATCGGATCGCGCTTTGCGATCTGTAGCCCAACCTCCGCATGTGCCATGCTGAACGGGAAGCTCCTCAAGGGACAAATTCCTCCTTTCCGTCTACAACCCACAAACCTCCGGGAAGAGCCAGAGCTGCAGATAACTGCAAAATGCGTGCGCTGCCAGCCATGCCTGGCCAGGCTGTGAAACCGCTTCGGTTTTCTCAGTAAATATTGTTTATCCCTCATGAACACAGTCTTTTGAATGACGTCTTTATATGTTGGGCCTTATGACAGTTTAATAACAAGTTTTAATTTTTTTGCTCATCAGCTTTCCTGTTCACATATCATCAGCGTACGACAGCAGAGGATGTTAGGGAATCTAATTAGTAAACAATTCCATACTGCTGATACAAGATGAAACATTCTTAAACCGATAAAAAGAGCACTTTAATCACTGTTGAATGACTTTCAATGCCAAGCGGTTTGTGCCATGTCAGAACATAATTTGAAGAAGATTAGAGTACTATATAAAAGAATTAATGTTAACAACTTCGTTAAAAAATGTCTTAAACAATAGGCTTGTCAGTTGTCGCAGACTCTCCCTGATCTATTGTGATTAACCACCCCCCCCCAACAATTTCAACTGATAAACAATGCTAAAAGCGCTGGGCAACCTAAACATTTTTTTTTCCATACGTCCGTCAGTTGTACAGGGTGCTAATCACCAGAGCTGGGGGTCAGCCTTCTTTAACCTGCAACAAAGGCAGCGGGTTGCAATGATGAATACACAGGATAAAGAATTTGTGAGAAGCCCAACTGAATCTTTAATCATGCCTCAATGCCATTTCCGATCCAGTCAAACAGTTGAAAGCTGCTAGGCAAGCACCACGCTATCAATCTTTCTAGCGTACGTAAAATTACCCGGGAATCATGTTTTGGATTAAGTTGAAGAGTGTCTTAGTAATAAGGGTTCATCATTCTCTTCTGCAAATCATTTGTCAGTTTTGTAATACAATCTTCAACTGCAGCAGGGTGGGATTTATACAGCAGTAGCTGTTTATTTATAGTTGAGGCTCAAAGATCTAAATTATCCATCCTTCCAAAATCCTTTGTTGAGACGAAAATACTAAGTAGCTACAAGTTCATAGGCATTTATTTCATAACTGCTAGCTGTCAATTTGTACCTGATGGCACTGAATACAAATTAATATTGAATATCTTAACAGTAAAAAAGAAAAGGGATTCTTGATATACAGTATACGGTAAAACCTTCATTAATATATGCAATGCATCCGTTAGTATTCTAAGATACCATTTATGTTCCCGATAAGAAAACATATTACGCAGTTAATGTTTAGGTTTTGGATTTGTCTACTTTCAAATGCATGTTTATTTTCTAAAATTAGATTCCTGTTCTGAAGCAGGTTTGCATATAAATAATAGAAACAATGCCATAACTTATCTGTATACTTATCAACTACAAATGAATTAGATCCACCCTGAACTCTGTTAAGGGCACACAGACAGCATGAAACATTGCCTGCTAGTGAGATGGGATCAGCTTCTTTGAAAAGGGGGGTTTATTTTCTTATGAAAAATTAAGGATAAAGGCCAGTTATCTTGGTAGCCTGAGGTTAAGTTTAGCACGGTGCATTTTAAAAGATGGCCAGTGGACAGAGGTGAATTCAAAATGACACGAGAGGCGAGTATTTGTGACAAAGCCCAGATTCAAAGCAAGCAGTTCAAGTGAAATAAAAAGGTAAGTGCTTCCTTAAAACTCTTCAGGCTTTTCCTGTTATTCACCTCAGGACTATCAGACGAAGCCAACACATCCCTAACACAGAAATATCAGGTCCACACAACAGCACTGTGAACACACCGTTTATAGTGGAATAACTCATTATGCAGCGGCGCGAAGATGAGGGAGTATGGACATATTCCAGATCATGAAACCGGGGGGTCTCCCTTACCTTCTTTGTGCCTCTGTAAAGCACCCCGAAGAGTTCAAATCCGTCCTGCTAGCGAGGGAAAAACTCTCCACCAGCTAGCTTCAGCAATGCTCGTTTCCTGACTTGGTACAGAATCTCCTTGGAGTAACAAACACAATGATATAGAGCCTATTTCCACAATGATCAGTTCCAAATTGCCCAAACCAAACCCTAAACGTACAGCTGCAATTTTATATTCCCCAAGCCCCATCTGCACCTGGTGTAAATCAGCCCGGGTTTGTTGCCTTCTCTGAGGCACCACCGATTTGCAGGCGCCGAGGACCTGCTCCGTTGCTTGTTGCAAGCCTGGCATTGATACTCGGGGCTGCAGGGACACGCTGCCCGGGCACGCACCCATCCAGCCGGCCGAGCTGGGACCAGGCTGCCCGCCCGCAGCGTGCTGAGGAGCTGCTGCTCCAGATTGCGGCTCAGCAGCCGAGCTTTGGCTTACCTCCTGGGAGAAAACTGCCCTCAGAATGCATTGGTTTCCTTCTGGGACTGCTAGCAAACCCCAGCTGGGATTTTCATGCGGAGTTTTCTCAAAATATACCTATTTCTTTCTCTGTAATGTTAAAATGCTTCAACAGATAACTTGAATTGGTATTTTTTTCCCATCAAGCCCAAGTCTTTACCAACTACGTGGAATGCGATGACCTCTTCTGAAAAACAGTAGCAAGTCTAAAATCCTCACGTCCTCAGTCAGCCTTCAGGATTTCCCAGTATCTGAAGTGCTTTTAGGAGCAGTCTTAAGAGCTGCTCGGTGGTATCAGCCACGGCTGAGGCCAGTCGTAGCCGAGGGACCTTCTTCTCAATGTCAGGCATTATTTTGCTCCGTTTCCTACCAGGGTAACTCAGAGCTGTGAGGGATAGGCGCTTTTCCTACAACGCAGTGAACAAGTTTTAGTCTCGCATGTGAGCTGACAGGAGAAGTGTTCGGTTCCTGCTGCAGTCCTCTTAGAGCAATCCCAGATGCACAGTTATCTTATGAGTAACACTCAGAATATGTATGTATTAGTCTCCTGTAAGAAAACAGGATTCCCTGATTGCTTTTTCAGCAAGGAAATACAAAATTGAGACCTGCCTTTGCTAGTTTGGGTGAGTATGATAAACTGAAATCATATCTGCAGCAAAAAAAAAATAAAACCGGGGAGCTGCCAAATACGATCTATAAAACAAATCGGGCTCAGTTGACTTCAGGTCCCATCTCCACCCAAGTGCCAGCAGGAAAATGTGACCTGAACTGACTCTGTAATTACAGTCTTTTCAAAGGTCTTACCGAACCACATCTAAACCAGAGATTCTCAACCACCTCCCCTTCCCCCATCACCACATTTAAACCAGCAAAGCATCTCTTAGAAGATAATACAACGGATAAACCCAAATCTGTAGGGTCTGCTTTTTTTCCTCTGATGTATTCCTTTTTCAATTAATTCCCAACGACAAAGACTCAAAACTCCATCAGCTTCTCTACTTGCAAAGCATAGTTGGTTTCAAGCTGTAACTTTGCTTAGCGTCATTAAGACCTTTACGCATTTACAGTATTCTTTACATACATTATGGAAGATAAGTGTGCTATGTTCTTTGAGCAAGGAAACTGCAGTAGTCACGAAAGAGGATTTGTTTTCAGCTGCTGAGGCATTAAGACCTAGTGATTATTTCAACTATTCAGTATATGCAGCTATATTTAACTTACATTCTAGGTTTTAAGTTTGCAAAAGAAAATGTGTCCATTGTAATAAATGTATTTTGATAATGTGCCATGTTGTTTGTCTTATGCAACACCCATATGTTCTCAATTACAGCAACGATAATGCTTGAAAACTTCCAACCTCCAACATCCAGTGTCAAACAGATTGTCTGCAATCATTCCACAGGGAAAAAAAAATACAATACAGGACGTCAAGTCAGGAGAACTGGGTTGATTTTCTCTTTTTGACTTTTACTTCCCAAGTGAACTTGGACAAGGCACTTCAACTCCATGTACCTCACTTTTCCCATCTGTAAAATGGGGAGAGTACTATTATTTACCGACCTCGCAGGGGTGCTGTGAGGACTAGTTCAGAATTATAGAGTGCTTTCACACTTACTGTTGAACGGCATTGTGTAAGTATAAAGAGTTACGTTATAAACCATTGTTAAAATGCTTAGATGTAGAACAAGGCTGGCAAAACAGCTGACAAAAATGTAATTACTTTTAAAAATCATGGATATTTTTCTCTATTGTATAAACTTAATTCTTTAATGTGTGAAGCTGCCTGCTACACTGAACCCTATTCCAGTCTCTTCCCTCTCTCACCCATGCCCTGTTTCTTTTTGCCCAGCTCACAGAGAACTTGGTAACACTCTTTATCAGCCAAAACACCACTGGGTTTTTCAAAAATGGATACTTTAGAGGGAACCAGCCCCTGAAAGGCTGACCCATGGGTTCATCTCTCCTACCCTTTGCATATGCAAGAAAGAGCCATCACGGCATACCAGGGGTGGGCTTCAGCTGCCTAACGTGGGTCTTACAACATCTGAGCCGCCTTAGGATATCCCCCATTCTCTACAGCTGTCCTCCAGAAGGACACATATTTCCCATGGGTCTGGTATTGTATTTGCCAGCCCCTCACAGATATCTCAGATAAACTGTACCATGTTTAAGACAGCACCAGACCCCTGTGTTTGGGCAGCCCCATTGCTCTTACGGCAGCACCTGGAAGGGAGCTGGTTCCCACGGGCAGCACCGTATTCCTTCCTTTTCCCAGTATCTCATTAAAGTCCACAGTCAGGTTCTGAAAATTGTTTCAAGCCTGACACAGAGAGCCATCTTAAGCTTCAAAAACTGTAATGAAACATACGGCTGTACCTTGCTCAACCAGCATTTCCACGGCAGGAGCAGCAGCACGCCCCGCAGGCTGCTCACCCCAGCCTTTTTACCCACATCACATTGCCACGCAGATCACTGCCGCATTTTCTTCTCCTGCCCGCTGAACTCCCATTCACACCTGATTTACACTTTTAAGACATCATTGCTTCACTGAAGTGGCAGTTTTGAACACTGCATGCAAATTGGTACGATCCAGCACTGCTTCTCTTGTCTTCTTGTAGGCTAATATGGAGCAGTGGCGCGATACTGCTCGCTCCTGCTCATTTCTGAATTTGGGAAAATTCCCTGAGGAAAATTTTAGCTCTTCGCTTCAGAGTGTAAAGTGGTAAGGGTGCAATCAGGTTGACCGTGTTAAGTTGCTGTCCATTGCTTGCCCCCTGCCCTGTGTGCCAACACTGGCCAGTGGGGTGAGAAGCAGCGAGCGAGTCCTTGGACATCACAGCAGCGCTATCGGGAGCTGATCATACCTGAAAACCTCTGTCCCTCGCTTTCTGAGATTTTACAATGTGCGTTTATATGAACATAAGTCCTATCACAACTTCTGGGTCACTGTCAAAAATGGAAATCCTACGGAGGATATTGGAAATCCTCCTGAAACGCATATCCTGCCTGCTGAGGGCGGATTCTTCCAGGCAACGGTAATTTGAAGAGTTGGACAAACAGGTTGTTGGCAATAAACATATCCTGCCAAAAAGACAGATTAGATATGCTGCTGCAACTAAATCATCAGAATAGGGCTGGCTGCTGTTTGGGCATACGGAGATGAGAATTCGTTGAAATCACTTCTGTTATTAACTTATGCTGACTTGAAATGTTTTATGGTTTTGCTGTACCTAACTTCAATTATATATATACTTTATATAAATGTATGTACACATACAGTTCTGTATATGCTGTATATATTTATATAGCTTTTTAATACTATTACTAGTCAAAATTTAGACTTTTTCATATGCAGTATTGCAAAGAATGTCATCACAATACTGACATTTGGCTTCCTCCTTCATTGCACAGATAATTTTTTAGACTGACTTTCATTTTAGATACGAGTGGAAAAAAAAACCCCCACACCACACAATGCTTGTTAAGCAAGTGACCTTTTGGGACAAATATTTAACAAGCTGTTTGTTCAGGTTTTAAAGATAAAGAGTGTTTTTTCATCTGTTGATACACACACATATATGCACAGACACACACGCAGACACACACATTTCAGTGATACAATGCATTGAAAAACCACAGGGTGTTATGATGGGGACATATCATGGTAAGAAATTAACTACTGTCTTCCAGAAACTAATTAAGGGAATGTATTTTGCAATAATACAGATCTAGCAAACAGGCCTCTAAAGTCTAGGCTTAGAGCTGTAAGCCAGGCACTCCTGTATTATGTATGTGTGATTTTCATAGATAGCCTGCTGTAAAGTGTGCCCTGTTAGTGCATCTTTCAGGCTCAAAGACACTGGCCTTGTTAATATTTCATTTAGTACATACTGTAGAGTCTCATTTATATTACTTCTATAATTAATGGTGATAGCTTAGGCACTGCCTTTACAAGGAGAGATCCCTGTATGTTGGTCGATGGATAATGAGAAACAATAGATATTTCATTCACCAGCAGCTTGTTGCTAGTTAGTAGGAAATTATCGTGTGTACTGTTGCTTTAATTGCCAGGGTAAATAATGCTGCCGCTGTGTTAGTGAACATTTTAAAGCACTTGATGCAAATAGACTAGAAACAAAACACAAAAAAAAAAAATTACCTTTATTATGCTATATCTTAGCATAGGGAGTTAAAAAGGTATGTCTTAAAACATTTGCGTTCTATCATGCAAATATATCTTAATATGCATGTGCTGACTATTCAACTACTGTATTTTAGGAAATACAATTATGCTGCCTTTCTCTTCTCCTATGTAGACTGTAAATAACTGTAGATCTTTCTCTTGTTTTCCTATGTAAATATATGTAAATACTAACAAGCTATGCATGCTGATATTCTAGGCAATTTCAGGTACTTTTATAATCTGAAGGCATGTACTTGAACTGGTTTGTTAAAAAAAAAAATCAACTCTCTCAAATCCTTTAAAGCTCATTAGAAATTAAAGATTTCTTACTAGACTGGTTCCTTCAATCTCAGTTGCTTTTTTTGTTTATTTTTTCCCCTGCTTTGTCAACGTGCTCTCCCAAGACCCACCACCAAGGATGCATACTCCAACGCTGTTTTCTCCAAAGCGCGTAGTCCCATCTCAGGATGCGATTCACTCCCCGACCGAGGACGTGCACCATTTAGATTCAACACCATCCCCGTTCGTAAACCTCAATAGAGACTCAGAGAGGGGGAAGTCTATCCCCTTTGCTCTGACCTCTCCTGCTGTTCAGTGATGTTTTCTACTTCATTTTCTCAGCCCACAATCCATCGAGTAAGGATCTAATACCGCTCGTGCCAGGACTGGGTTTGAGGGCAGATGCCGTCGCAGCCAAGAGCAGTCCTCACGCCTTTGGCCATGTCTTTGCTCGCTGGCTGTGCTGCAGTCCGGCTGATCACTCAGACATGCTCCTCTGTTCAAACATACTCTTTATGTTTCTCTTCTAGCATGCTTATGACTTTGACAGACTGTGAAAATAATTTGATAAATAGCTTGATAAATTTCCCCATCTCTTCAGTGCTGTAACACTGTTTGTGGGAGCCTTTCAATTGAAGAAGTGTGAACAAAAATGAAATTACCTAGGCTTATAAATCAAGTCACCTCCTGCATACAAATTTGGAGGCAAGGTTTCAATTTAGCTCTCCTCTTCCTTCTTTTTTGTTCTTGTAATAAATGAAATTTCCTGTGAGGAAAATGGTAAGAAGAAAAAAG
Organism: Balearica regulorum gibbericeps; assembly: GCF_011004875.1. NCBI lineage: Eukaryota > Metazoa > Chordata > Aves > Gruiformes > Gruidae > Balearica > Balearica regulorum. The sequence continues at coordinate 6,721,572 of NC_046196.1, forward strand.
AGATGCATTTATCCCCCAATATGGTGTAAGGGGGGGGGGGGGGGGGAAACCCCTCTGCATTATCTATGGAAACGAAATGCAATGACAACTTTTTAATCGAAAGAAAACAGCTTTCACGTCTGAAGATGCCTTTTTCAGAATAGATGTATAAGAATAAACACATTAATTGACAGGATCTTCGTGACTTTTTAAGTTTCTCGAACTTAGCTCGGTGTCTGGGGAAGATCTCTTGCCAGTCCTTGAAGACTCTTTTAAGATGAATGTTTAAAAAGCTGAGCTGACATGGGCATTATGTTCAAGTGCAAGCTGTACTATTCTTTAATAGAGGGCGTAGAAATGGTTCATAGGATGATTATCTTTCTACAGACAAAACCCATTACCTTCACACTAGGAGGGAAAAGCTAGTTTTTAACTTATATAAACCAGAATCAATTATCAATATCTTTGCATGGTTTCCCAGCTCTGCTGGAGATCAGTTGCAGAGCTAAACTCACAGAGCCATTTGGCAAAAGGGGTCTTTCCTGTGCTGGGCTTCTTGTTACACCTTTCATCGAATAAAATCACATGCGCAGCAGCAAAAATAAGTAGCAACGATTTGTATGCAGGGCTACCACCCTGACTGTCACAAGAGGAGACAGGAATCCCATTTGCAGACTGATCGCCTGGCTACTGTTACTTTAGACTTCTTCCCAGTAAAAAGTGAACAAGTGAATAAAAAGCAGTCATCGATGCAAAGTCAAACGCAGTGGCAAACAGCAGTACAGGTCAGAGCATCCACACAGCCTGTTGTCTTTGGTGTGGAACAAAAGCAGTCCTTCAGCAACCTGCGCCATATAATCCTCACGATCCAGCCTCTGAATAATCCTTTTGTTGGCTTTACCAGTGGCTTTTCACAGATGCTTATGTTTCCAGTAGAGAAAAGGAAAGCTGGCAGGTTAGTGGTGGCTTTTCATGGTGAAAAAAATCCACACATGCCCATCGCTTCTTAAACGACTACAAATAAAAGTCTTATGTCTTTCAGTAGGCATAAGTCTAACCTACTCCAACTCTGTGTACCCCAGCAGAGAGATCAATAAGTGCATTAGCCATCCTTACAAAACTGTGTCACCAGCGACTTTCCTAGCACATGCAAACTCAGATGCACACATAGGTGCAGTACATGTGCAATGCATGTGAAACAAAATAACTCTAGAAGTTGTTAATGGTGTTTGGGAAGGAAATGTTCATTATTAGACTCTTATCTGTTTATCCCATTCATGAGATCTGCTTCTACAAAGTGCATAATGATAAACGGCACATTTGCAAATTATCTTCTGAGCGCTGATGAGAAATCAGCAACCTGCGAGTTACCGTGACTTTGAATGAGTACACTCCACTGCAAGTCTTGTTTGCCGAGGTGCCTGCCAAATGAGTGCATTAGTATATTAGGAATCTAATAAATTGACTAACAAGCATTTGATGAAAAATAGCTGCACCATCCGTTACAGTTATCATCACAGCCAACAAGGCTACTGGGGTTGGGACTTTGAAGGCACCAGCTGCTGATTAAAGAGATGTGGCCGCACCGTGCCACGCTCTCAGGGACACCTCCCTGCTAACCACGCATTGTAACAAACCCCCAGCAAGACGCAGGACCTCCTTTTTTTAAGCTTCCCTCTGCTTCTTCATGACACTTATGAGTATTTAAACCATTGCAGCCTTACTCAGTCTTGTCTTCTCCCTTTCCACTGCAGAAAGCAGGAGGCTGGGATGGTGGAGAAAACTCTTCTGACAATCCAGCACTGAATGAGTTTCTCCGCCTGGGAAGGAGCTGGAGGAGACACTTTCTGTTATACAGCTCAGCACCGTACAAACATCTGAGACTGCTTTCACATTCACGATCTGTAAACTTTAAGCTTGTTAATTATGATCACAAACATGAGGCTAAAGGACCGAGAAAGCTTTGGCTATATTCACATTCACCAGATAGGCACTGTGTTATTTAATGTCATGCAATCAAACTGGTTTCAGGAGTGGCTCAGAGTCCTACTTCTAACTCAGGGTGCTAATGGAAAAATGAAAAGTCAGGAAATAAATCTTCATGCAGCACTTCACCTGTGGCGTTCACTGCTTTGCTGGATATTTAAGAAGCCCGCTTCCTTTTATGAGAAAAACCAAGAGTCCCCCTCGTGCAAACGTCCTCCCTGCCTGGAAGGCACAAGCCACCCGACACATTCAAACCCACGGGACCTGCAAACCCAAAGCAAGGCAATTAAAAGCTGAGGGTTAACTGTGTCCAGAGCCCCGTGGGAAGGTTTGGCCGCTCTCCCCGCACAGCCCACCCGATGCACTGTGGGTGCTCGCCACTCCTCCCGCCCGCGCCGGGGAGAGGACGGCACATGGCAGATCGCAGCTATGCTCTGTCCTGGCAAAGCCTGTGTGAGTAAACTATGTCTTTTCAGGCTAATTAATTCTAGTAAGAGCAATATACCCTTACATTCAAGTTTCAGAAATCTTCTGCGTCCCGCTTAATTTGTTTAAAGTAGAGAGGAACCCAATTCATTATAAATGCCCATTTATCATCTGCCAACAAATCACAGCGAACACTTTAAAACTACGCACGCATAAGAAAAGCTCCTTCTGTACCTTCCCAAATTGCATTTCTGCTTTTACCTGAGACATTTGCAAGATCCCCCAACTCTGTCAACAGTCGCTTTCCAGTTTTGTTTAGCTTATCATCAACAGACTCTGCTTTTGTGAGCGGACAAGTCATTTGAGTGTGCGCCACAGTTATAATGGCCTGACTGACAGCTCAGCCAGATAAACACGAGAGAATAACAGACGTAGGAACAATCTGGGTATTCATTTTGTCCGTTCAACCGGGTTGAAAGGATTTGCCAGCCAAGGGCACAACACTTCAGGCTAATTTGCTCAGCCAAAGCACTGCCAGAGTGTAAGGCTGCAAGCAGATGACTGATGTTGGGGAGACCGGCATCCCCTGATGAGGTACTTACTATTCACCTCTGCCTCACGGGAAATGAAAGCACTACTTATTCAAAGCATCCATTTGAAAGAGGAAAACATATAGAAATGAACTTTGTTACAAAACTTGAACCCTTCTCACTGCTTCCCCGCTTCTGCATTAATTCCAGCTTGTTCTCATCCACGTCGTCCTGCACACTGCAGCATTTCTCTTTCTCCCTACATGTTTACTCCTCCTCTCCTTCTCACATACTTTCCTTTGCCTTGTCCCCTGCTTTGCAGTTTTGATCCTGTATCGGACACCGGGTACCTTTTCTTTGCTGTTCATCTTCCATTTTAATGCTATACCCACTCAGCTTTGCAAACCTCAGAGGCCAAACTCCATTTTCACAGTGCCTGGCATAGAAGCGGGTGCCCAGGATATCCCGGCTGCGTCTCACACACTCAACGCGCTCTGCAATCTTTTGGCCAATATTAGCCAAAGATATTAGCCCCATAGTCTGATGGGACCCACTTGCTAGGAACGTGCCGCATCAGTCACCAGACCGTTACGGAGCCAAGCAAGGCAGGAGCAGTGAACTGACGATGCCGTCCTTGTTCATGTCTCTTGCATGGTTTAAGCATCCCGTGCTTCGAGTGACAGAGCCACGAGTCCACCTGCTAATCACGTAAAAATAAATGATGGGTAGAACAGCAAGCTTGTACTAAGAAAAGGCAAACACCGCTCTGACATATTCCCTCAAGCAAGCAAACAAAATAATAACAGTTTACAGCAGAGGTTGGCAAGTTTGCTCCCATTAATTAAGTTCCATTTTCCAGCATGTTGAGTTTTAAGTCATTTTCTCTGGGATTGATTTCAACAACTCTTTTCTCCCACCGAAAAGCAAACGCCAAAACCTGCTCTTGGTGACAGCAGCATGACTTCTGGCTTCAGCAAACTGTGGAGCCGAGGCAGGAGGTGTAGCGGTGCCGTGGCAAACCCCTGGGCGTTTCAGGAGCATCCCAGAGGAGCACCCACAGCCTGACGCGGCGGGCTGGGAACAACGGCCCTGGCAGAGGTGACGCACTAAGAGCCTCAGACACATCACGGGAGGAATGTAAAGTGCACCTGACATTTCTTTTGATCTACTCCTAAGAAGCATTAAAAGGCACATTAATGTGCTGCTTTAGTGTGTGTTCAATGCGATAGCTGGAGACATAACTGAGCCTTTCACAAAAGTCTAATTGGGAGAAGAATAAACTTATTGTTTCCTCCTCTGGACATGCACCCTCGAACATAGACAGAGTTGACATTTGCATGAAGTATGTTGCTGCTTTGCATTTTAAATCCAGGCATGCTAAATGTAGGCTGGATGATCACTTTGACTGTTATTAGGAAATCAGTACATGTCCAACAGTAATTCTACAGGTGTAGTAAGTGATACTGCCTGGCAGCACGTTATCTTTCTCTAATGCTACCCAACACTGAAATTCAAATATACAAGTGTGTATGTGTATATTTCCATACATATATATATATATAAATTGCTCACTTAAAATATCAAGTGAACACTAATAAAGTAGCTGAGCATACAGCTCCTCCAGCTGCCTTTCATGCAATTGTTTCGTAGTGCTCACGGAGATCCTCACACACGTCATACTCACACTTAGTAACAGAGTTTTGTGCATTGAACTAATGATACTTCTTGACCTCAGCAGACTACGAACACCTTTGCATCTCTGTGCTTTCAGTTGCCATGTCAAATCTCCTTTGCTCTTTTAAGACAACCACACAATGAACAAACTGCAAGAACAAACCAAATAACAAAGAAAAAAGGGCTGTAAAAAGAGAACATTCCTACTCAGGTTAATCAATAGCAGAATAAAGGGAGCAAAGAAAGTCAGGTGTAAGTTCCATAGTAGAGGTAAGGTGAGGAAGGACATTATTCAGGCATCCTAAATTTTGCTGAAGACTACTTATTCCTTGCTCCTATTTCTATCGGCTTAGGTGTATGTTTACACATCTGGCCAGACTTGTATTCAGCTGAACTCTGCTTTCTTCTCTGTGCAATGCTCTTTCTTACATCTGTTATGCTGATAATTTATGTGTCCCTGATTAGCTCTATGCGACACCCTCAATGCTTTATCTCTGAAGGATTAGAGGCTTTCTGCTGCCTTCATTTATCTGCAGCACCTCTTTCCAGCCTCAGCTAGGCTCCTTGGATACAGTTCTCTGCTGCAGTACTAATGATGCCCATACTCTTATACTACGATATGCACCTCTTAAACTCTTTTGGCAGAAGACAGTTTTAATCTGTGAGAACCATTAGCTTTCTTTTCTTGAAGCTCTCGCTTGATCTAGTCACAAAAATTGTAATGCAAGGGAAGAGGAGGCTGAGAAATGGGAGCCCAGAAAGCCCTGCTTGGTGTCCTGGCGCTCACCAAAAAGCATGAACCTGCACTGCCAACGCACCGCAAGTCTGCTGCAAGAAGACAACGTGTCCCGATCAAGTTAGGTGTAGATTAAAAAAAAAAAAAGCTTAGGCAAGGCAACTGCTCTGGGTACATAATAGATGAATGCAGAGGCCTTCTGGATCATGTAGGTGGAAACCCATGCAATTCTTTTCTTTTTGTAGGATATTTATAAAACACTGTCAATTCTAGCTGGTACCAACTCAGGATTAAAGAAACTCCCTTTCCAAGCCCACACGTGCCACTCAATGCTTCAAAACCACTTTGAGGCTCTTCCTATCCCAGCTTTTGGATGTCCACATATTTTCTTGACAATGGCATAATTTTCTTCTTACAAACAAGCTACGAGCATTCGCACCACAAAGATGAAAGATAGTTTTCCTTTGGGCTACTCCTCTGGCTGATGTTCAAGATGGTTTCTGATGAACCCATCTTGAAAAGCGGGAAAAGGAGGGAATCCCACTGGAACTTCAATAAATTGTTTATCCTACATGAAAAAATTTGAAATATAAAGTAAACTTATAGAAAACTCCAGGATTTCAGCTGGAGTATACAAGGGTTTTGCAGACCTTCCTTTTAAATTATCACCGTAGACCTTTAAGAAGCATCCAATGTTGAAAATTTAGCTTTTGCAATATTAGGACCTGTAGTCCTTTCAAAAAATGCAGCCAAAGCTTTCCTGAGGGAACACCTAAGATGCAGCTGAGCAGGGCATCTCGGGCACTGCCCGGCGGTGGCTGCAGGAGGGAAGGGGGACGTGCATACGCTGAGCCTGGGGAGCATCTGGGCTGGAGGGCTGGAGCCGCACGCACCTCCACAGCATGAACGTGGACATGTGCTGTCAGACAAAGAGAGAAGCACATAATTTTGACAGGACACACATCTCTCCTGCTCCCTCCAAGAGGAGGAATGGAAATGTGTCTGCCTTCCCAGCAAATGCACAGAAGATCCTTTTCAGTCAATACCAGCCAGTTGACTCCAACTCAGCATTTTTCCATTTGCTTCACACAAGTAAAAGTGATGGACTGTAACAAGATCTCTATCCCCTGTTCCGCCACAACGTCCCATCCTTCTAGGAGAACAATCTTTTGACAATAAATTTCTATTAAAGTGCAACGTGCTCTTAAATGGCATAATCTTTTTCAGTTGGCAACATGTAAAATACATTTATGTTCTGTCCGAATGCTGCATTGGAGCTGTATGATCTAACTGTCCTAACACACCTATGATGACTTTTTTTCAGCCTAGTTAGATCGTTGAAGGAAGAATCACTCAGTGGCACAAATGACACATACCTAAAGGATTTTTAGCTCTTACTTTCTGACAAGTCAAAAGTGAATTTGCTGCAAAATAATGAACTTAAGTGACCCCTGCTGACTTCTCAAGGAATGGCATTCCATAGGGAGGCCCAACTATGAAACTATTCAGGTACAAAATCCGTCCATTTGTCTCAGCTCTTTGAACTTTTTCTTGGAAAAGGAATCATTCTTCAGAAAGTTACTGGTCATTTGAAATGTCACTTTAGTCCACAGTTTGGGATGGTCCATCTCATCATGAAAAAAAGGATAAAGGGTCAGATTTGAACCCCGTGCAGGAGCCAGACACAGTTAATTTGTTTTTCAGCAGTATTATCAAGCATAGCTGGAATCTGAACATCTTATATCTGCCCACATATCTGGCTGGTGCCTTCTGGCTTTCTACACGATGTAAGGGGCTAATAAAGGTGGCAGCGCTTGATGCCAGATAGTTTGTCTCTGCCTCATTTAATCATTCTGAATGGACTGATGCTCAAGCCCAACTTGCATTCACTATCAGACTGTGAGAGGGCTGCTGAGAGCTACTTCTCAGCAATCAGCTCGAACCATTGGCAAGACATCTGTCAAGTACACTTTAGCATCCCCATAACCTGGAAGTAAGAGAAGTGGCCTTCTCAATTTAGATGCAATATTAAAGGCAGTTGACAGCAATCTTACATCCAGCTGCCTTTTCTCTCAAGGTTCACAATCCTGATCCCATTGAAGTCAGATGGGAGCCTTACATGACCTACAATACACCCAACATTACAACCATAGTGCTCAGGATGGAATAAACACAACTGGATTACTCTCAAATGCATTGAAAACCTAAAATCCTATTAGGTTATAGAGGTATCTTAATAGTTGAGAGACACTTGAAACTGCAGAGGCTCAGGCATTTCACATAAAACCCAGGATGTGTCCAAATGAGGTGGCAGCGCTGCTATTGTGCTCGTTAAACTCTTAAAACACATGAGTTAGGCTTTCAGCACAAATCATGTTGTTAGGTCCAGTTGACTATAGCACAAACTTTATCAGAACATCTACACTCCAAACAAAAGAACTGCAAGTTCAGATGAACTTTCTCAGACTTCCCATGACCTCATTTGCAGTAGTTACAACTGGTTGATGCAGCTTAATTGCAAATGGTTATCCAATAAGAGAACAGACTTTAAAAAAAAAAAAAAAAAGAAAAAGAAAAAGGAAGAAGTTACCATCCAACTTCATTTTCTGTGTTGGTGTTTATACAAACATCACACGTGCTGAAAATAATTGGGGAATGTGTCATAAAATGTATAAAACAATCCACTCACGTAGGCATATGCTACAAATGGCTTAAAAGCATCCAGGTATTCTTGCAAACTGCAATAGCAGATAAGCTTTCCTTTTAATTTTTCTTCGACGAGGTGTTAGTGCAAGTTATGACCAAGAATTTAGCACATCCATTCAAATTATACCTAAAGCACTAAATCCAGCACAGCAGTAATTTTCTAGTCTTTCATACTTCCCAACTTAATGAAAAGAGACATTAATGTCCCAACCATAGATTAATTAGATGGAATCATTAAGAATTATTTCCCAGGTATCTTTTGCTAATACACGTATTATCATTGAACACTACCAACCCTGTTTGGAAGGTTAATGTTATTTTGGAAGAATATTTACAGTATCAGTGATAGAAAACCCAATACCTAAAAAAAATATTTTCCACCTGCAGCTATCTGTCATCCATCCCACACAAGCTTTGAAAGCTTTCCACTATCTGTCAAAACACAGGTTTTGATGCAATAAAGACTGTAATTATTGAGCATTTACAAGAAATAATATTTTCCCTCTGGTACGTGTTATAACAGTTGTTAACATGCAAGTATGAATACTAATGCTCCAAGCCCACCTATACTCTTCACAAATGATAAGGATTTTTTTGAATACTGATATAAAGGCAAGTATAATAAAAGAGCAAGATAAGACTGAATACAGGTCTTGAAAAGTAAACGTCAATCAGAATAAGGTTTTTAAAGGCATAAGAAGTTGATTTGAAGTAGAGTTTGGAAATAAAGCTGGCAATTAGATCCAGGGATATAAACAGCACTTCTTTTGTGTTGAAAAAAAAAAAGAAAAAAAAAAATCCTTTTGCAACCAAAATACAAGGCTACAAGATGTGTGAAGGAAACAATACTGAGTATGCATCAAAACAACTCTGCAGATGCCATGCCAGCAGATGGCTTAAGCCGACTGAATTACTGTATAAACATTTAACTGAAAGTTTGATTTTATAAGTGTGGAAATTATACAAAACAAAAAGAAAATGATTCTAAGAAGCACTTAAATTAGTAATTTGTAATTTTCTCTGCTAAGATGGCATAGCTCTGCTGCTTTGCAAGAGTCCTTTGAAGAGGGAATTCTGGAAATCTCTGAAAGAAATTGCACACCGTAAAAAGGAACTCATATGAACACACAAAACTAAGCGAGACACTTAAAGGTGAATATATACCTTTCCACTGCTGTTGCAGCTTGAATCCATTCCAACTGCAACTTAATAAAAATCTACACCCCTCCCCACTCTCCATTTCCTCCTTCATGTCTAGATAACAAAGGCTGCGTCTCTCTGTTTATATCTCAGTAACTTCTACAGCAACCGCTTGTCGTGTCACTTGGGCTCAATTGTAATGTGCGGGCAGGGAGGGCACACGAGAAAACGGCTATTTGTGCATAGATATCTTCAACAAATACCAATCAGCAGGCGGAAAGACAAAAATATACAGGAAAAGGGAGAAGAATTAATGCAGAAATAATGTGCCTTCTTGCTACAGTGTACAGTCAGGATAAAATAGAGTATCCCTGTTGAATTGATGGGTTTGGCCTGATTAATGCTTAGACATGTGTCTCAGATGAATGTTTTCCATCATTTTGCAAAGAAATAACAGTGCAAAATAGGAGGCTGATGATGGGCACAGGGTCTTATGCTGCTTTACTGAATGTCAAAGCAATCTGTCCTCAACCTTTCCCAAAACAGTGACAATTTTTTCTTCTGGCTTTACTGGTGAGCAGCCAGACCCCGAATGGTTCTAGCACTGAGCAGTGTGCCGGTGTCAAACCTGACCCTTTAAACACGGTGTTACTGCAGCACCGTCTGCATTAGTCTGCACGACATCCTCTTCAGACTGCTCCGCAGCAAACACAACCACGACTGCTGCTTATGCTGCATATATTTAGACTTCACCACTCAGAAGACTAAGTATTTTACATTCCCAGCTTCTGTAAAGCCATTACTTGCTATTCCAGGACGGAGATGGCAATTACATCAGGTGCAGATAGTACTAATAAAAGAGTAAGTCAGCTTCTTCCTCAAAACCTCTGTTTTCCCAGCTGTCCACATTCCAAATTCCCCATTTGGTGTAATGATCAAGAAGAGCTAATAACTCCTCCCTTTAAGCAGTTTTGTTGTGCCAGGGACTAAATAAATTATCATCCCACTTACATCCTAATACAGAACATTTTCTCATAAGTCTCTCCTCCTGATCTTCACTCTTTTTCTCTTCCAGTTAATTCCTTTGCTCCTAACTACTCTCCTTCCAGATCATCTGTTCCAAACCGACCTCCTTCCTGCTTGGGATTCCCTGATATTGGAACACGGAGGATCTGGAAATCAAATTTTTTTAAGAGTCAAATTTATTATGGTGGTTTAAATCCACCTCATCCTGCTGGGTAGGATTTTTAAATCATGTTTTAAATCTGTTATTCTCTCTAACCTATACCTGGCATTGACCTCTGAGAGGCAAAGGTGAGAAAATCCCTTGTTGACTGCAGTCCATGGGCAGCTCTGGATTCTGATCCCACAGGTGATTTAACTAATTGGCAGATCCACTTTGTCTAGCTTCCCTCTCCACCTCCTTTGTTTCCATTTTCTCTAGTCTTTCCAACCTTCCTCTCTCCAATTTTATGAATCCACCAAGCCTAACTCCAGAACTGGATTCAGGATTCGTATTTCTCTAACATTTGAATATGAAATGCAGAAGCTGGGATTTATTTTAAATGTCCTGGTACTGGAAAAACTATTAAAAAACTTACTGTAAAGAAAATAAACTCCAACACTTTGATTCAATAAACTGAAAATCTATATTAAAATCCAAATAAATGACATTTGTCTAAAGTGGTCCTTAAAAAGAAATGACAGAGAAGACAAAACATTTCACGTATAACCTATGACGAAGAACATCGTGATAAGAGTGATGAAGCTCCACAACACCATCCACACGTGTGAAACCCTGCCTAATTAATATCTGATAACAGGATAGACTTACAGTAATCGAACTATGATTGATCTATATCCACACTACTGACAAAAGCCATTCTCACATGATCTTTGCCTGCTTAAGCAAATTATCTTTAAATGAACAAGCAGTACACAGCCGTAAGGACAATGTTAACGTGTAAAGTGCCTGTCTACATCTTCTTTCCTCAAATGTTGAAATTGTAGGGCAGAATTTTGTCATGACTCAGGTGATAAATCAAAATACAAAATCACATTTAACTGGAAGTCCAGGGATCCTGCTACCAAGGGTTTAATTCAAGAGACCACAGATGTCTATTCGATTGATTTTAAATACCTTCTCTTGGTACTTTTTTCCTGCGAATGTACTGGCAGAGTAAAAAGTAAAAAAAATCCAATGTTAACTGGATGGTCATTCGCATGCACTAAAAGCACACTTAAACCCTTCTTGTTTCCCGAGATGATCAGAAAAAGAAATTCAGATGAACTTTGCATTTTGGAAGAAGCACCTCCATGTAAATCTCCCTCTCTTTTTTAGGATAATAGAAGTTGGTGCATTTTTTCCATCACCGCTGGAGCTAAAATACATTATTAAAACCTATAGTTCAGCTACAGTGTCGTAAATCACCACTGCTATCCAGGTTCTACATTTTAATTTCACTTCAATCAGAATCAATTATTGCACTTGCCATCCCTGGCCTCTCACTCAGCATTGGGGAAGGAATGTCTGCTGGTGACACTGCCACCGTGGGCTCCACAGGCTGTCTCCAGCACCCCACCATCAGCTGCTGCTGCAGGGAAATCATCCTGTTTCACCACGGTTGAGGAGCCCGTCCGTGTTCTGCTTTCGACAAGAAAGCTGCAATGGAAGCAAAAATCCTGAGCAGGACAAACGCTTGCTCATGGCACACGAGCTAGGGCCCAGCTCAGCTGGGCGAGCTGCCATCCGCAACCGGGATGCACGGTCACCCCCGAGGCAGAGTGTGCCGGCGCTTAGCCGAGCTGTGAACTTTCGTGACGTGCAAGTTCGGAGGTAGCACACATGGGAACAGACACAAGCATAACCACAGGTTTACGCGCAGTGACACCAGTGTCATTGACATGTCACGTATACTTAGAAATCTCTCTTGGCAATTGAGAGCGATGAAATCCTGTTGTACAAGGCGTGTTGCTTGCAACAACTGAAATTACAAGCAACATTGCCAAACTATGCTTTGAAAAGCTTCTGTAATTTATATCTGATGGACAGATTTTTACAGAAAAGACATGTATTGTTCTTACAATATGAACATACGGGGTAGAAAACAAAGCCCTCATATTGCCAAACAGTGCAGGCCACGGTTTAACAAGCAAAATAGATGTTGGTTACAGAGCGCAGGCAATCCTAACTTGTGTTGGTTTGCCACCCACGCTCAGCTGAGTCATCCCAGTGGCTCTGCATGAGTAAATGCTTACCAACATGAGGACTGCAATGAATTCCTCCCCAGTTCAGAGCTTAAATTCAACTTATTCTGAAACCAACAACTATGACAGCGTGGGAGAAAACAGGATGCCCACCCCTCTGCCTTTCATATAGCAGAAGAGATAAAGGAGGAAACCAATGTATGATGAAATGATACATGTTCCTCATTAAGAAAAGTGACAATAGCAACAAACTTTTTAAAAGTCTGTTAAAAACAAGACAGAGCCTTTAACCAGACCAAATCCAGCTAGTTCTGAACACGAAGACTTCTCAGCAGCAAGTTATGGACAAGGTATTCTCCTAACTACACCCTAGTTTCTTTGGGGTAAGGGCCTGGATGTCATCCATCTGCTCAGCGTCATGCTCCTGGGGCATCCTGATGTCTAAGGTACATTTGTGTGTCACACTCCCATGCAACCAGGGATAATTTACCATGCTAAGAAGGGTAAATTTCTGTGGATAGACAGTCTGGCGGAAATTGCTTTGGGGAGTCAAGTATCATCATGTAGAGTATGTTCAGAAGTCCTTTACTGGCTGCTTCCATGTCAGGTAGAGATGGTAGCACCTCCACCCCATGTCTCGCTGCTCATCATTACCTGTGTGCCAGCGGTTACCACCCTACACTATCTGCAGCCCCAGCTGCTCACCTAATCACTCCAGACCTGTTTCAGTTAAAGACTGCCTTAGCAGAGACCTGTTATTTAAGCAGCTGAAGATACTAGGCTTATTTTGCAAGAACTATGTTAGGGCAACGGTGGCAGCGGTTCTGTCAGAGCGATCATGACGTGCAGCTTGACGTGAGCCGGGGGCAATAAGCTTTTCGGCAGACACAACCCCCATCAGACACCGATGCATGAACATAGCCTTAGAGCTTGCTCAGACATCTCTGCAGTATTAATGACAATATCCAAAAATCACCCTGGTGGGACTGAGCAGACATGAAATCTCTAGTAAGTTAAAACAATAGCTGCAAAACCCTTCTTCCAAAAAGAAACAATACAGACAATCATAGCAATGAGTTTAAAATGGACTGGGCAACCTCCTGCATTTAAGAAGTCCTGCAATAAGTTCATGCCTTATCCTCAGTACTTTGAAATTATCAACTGCTTACATTATCTACACTACAGAAATGACACACAGTGTCATGTAGAAGTGAAGGAACTTCCAGGAGGCAACAACGGACCATTTTCTGCTGTTGTTGGCTTGGGCTGGCAGAGCACAGATAAAAGTTCAGACTGCTCAATAGCCCAGAACTCACTTAAAGAGTCAATTGAAGCCATGGCAGAAACATCATCACCTTCTGTGAATGCTGGGCAAATTGCACCGGCGTGGTTTGAAGTTGATTTCTCTTCCTTTCAAATAAAATAGCTTGTGAATTGATTAGAGGTAATAGAATTATTGGATGTTAGCAAGGAAGGGGATTTAAGGAAGATGTAATGACACCATCAAAGCTTTGTTGGGTTGCTTTTATTAGCCTGAATCAGCTTAGAGCAGTCCTGACACTAAGAGGTTAGAGGAAGTCTGTTAGAGGCTTGCCTATGGGATGAATGCATAACAAAATCCTTTCGTAAGGGGAAAAAAAAAAAAAAAAAAAGAAAAAAAAATCCCAGAGACACGCACCAAAAAAGAACGACAAGTACAGTACTTTAACAGGGAAAATTTCTTCAGAAAGGAAGCAAGCAATGAGGCTAGGAGAGGAATAAATGGTGTAGAAATGACAATCGCTCTTCAGTCAGGGCCCATGACTGCACTCACTGCTGATAAGATCCAGCATGTGTCAGTTGTCAAGTGTCTCTTGTCACACTTCAATGTGAACTTTACAGCGAAAGGGGGACAAGAGGCAGTGAAGGGGAAAATGGCACGGCTCAGAAGGACTTGTGCACTCAGTGTGAAGCCATTTCAATTTTATATTCTAAAGGACTTTGTAGGTGATCCCATGAATGCAATTATTCTCACCTAATAAAAGCAACATATGCTAAGACAATTAAAAGATTTTATTATACATCTATTCATTGTATTTAGTTTTAGACAGCAGATAAACCTAATTTGAAACAAGATGTTTGCAAGGCAGGAAGCGGAAATAATCGTGGTCTGTATCTATAAGAACGTTAGTGATTCATTATATTCTTTATATGAAAAGGTGAATTAATAAAACCTTCCTCTACTAATGACAATTTCACCCAGCAAATGAACAACTTAATTACAAAGCTCTCATTAAAACAGCATAACTTTTGACTTACGATGTCCAGTTTGGATGAGCGTACATTAAAGTGTCTTTATTACCGTCAGGAATGTCTATTTGCAGACATATTCCTAGTCTGACATAAGCCTCACACACTCACCCCTCCACCAAGACATAAAGGTTACCCCATCACAAATTAACTCCTCCATTTTGGGTAGAGATATGCTATTGCCCTGGTGGCCAACAAGCTGAGTTTCTCTAGACTTGAATTATTGAAAAGAAATTTATCAGCTCCAGAAAACAAGCTGGTCTGTTCTGTAGTTTGCAAAGTAAAGAAGGTTTTGTGCTGTCAGACCAAAGCAGGGCTTAGAGCTGCTTCAGAACGAATTTAGCATCAGTCTTAATTTTGGAGAGCAAAGGAAACACTTCTGGGTAGAGGATAAGCTCATGAGTGAAGTTTCCTAGCAGGCCTGGAGTGGAAGCTCTGGTGCAGCCAGTCAGTGTGGAAGTGAGAAATTCGTGGGTAATTATGGCAAGATTTGCATATGACCGCAGTGACTACCCTCGCTGAAGGGTAAAAAGGGACTCTGCTACTGCGAGCCTACCAGAATTAAGCAGAAATCTAACACTTCATGCATAACAATTGTTATTATTGTGTCACCTAAAAAATCTCATATACACGGCAGACAGCAGTTGTGGATGGGTTCAATCCGGATCAGCCCCACACAGCCAGGAGTACCAAAGGCAGATACTGCGTGTGACAAAAATCGTTGAGAACCTGTCCCCTTTTTTCTCTTGCCAAATGAGCAATGTTAGAAGACAATCCCGGTACGATGCCCCACCTGAAACCACAGTCACAGAATGAAAATAAACTGCAGATAAATTCCACATTCACAGAATGAATTTTCAGTTCTCTTAACAACCTTAAATCAAGGGAAACAGAGTTAAAGTGACCAGTTGCAAACCAGTTATCAGCAACCAAAACTTCAGTTGGGGCTAACAACATTTCACGGCTTATAGTTAGCTCTCTAAATTCATGTGAGAAATACTGTGAAAACCCATTAACAGAAAATAAAAAGGAAAAGAAAAAGGTCTAGGGAACAAGAAGGTAAAAAAGATATTAAAATGTGCATTTCTTTGGTCTCCTGTAGTGTCCTGAGTCAGGTCCAAGTTTGATCTATACGGTGAAGCCCATCACCAGAGCATAGAGATGTTCTGTTTGTCCACTTCTGCTAGAGTAGAAGGAAACATCTATTCTTGGATGGCAGAAGAGAAGTAGGTCTAAGGAGTCTGCTGCACCGTGTGGGGAACAAGCCAGCTCCTGGCACCTCTCCCAGGGATTCTGGACAAATACGGTCAGAGCATCACCGCTCTACCTGCTCATAGCATGCCTCGCAGTTGCCACTGCAGCGACATGAGTGAGTTTTCTGCCATGAAATTAAGCAGGACCCACTTGAATCTCTGCCGTAACGTCTGTTCTTTGTTAGAGCTACTTTCTTTTCCTTTGGGCAAGGGTAGAAAAAGAAGTATCAGTATCAGTCACCTACAGCAGGTACTCCAACTTGGGTACTGATATTGATACTAGCTACTGTAACTGAGACTTGCTATTGAGGAGAAAAATGGATTGAGGTTAAAAATTCCTGAGTTCTTAAAATAATTCCTGCTCACTTATGGAGTCACAATACCATTTAATTATACAGCATCACCCAGATGAATCCACCACAGGAATTTTCCTTGAGCTGGTTGCCATTCACATATGGAGACACTGGTAAATTCAGTGCTATAGGTTTTATATCATGCAAGCCGGTTCTTCTGACTTGCCTTCAGCAAGAATGAGAAATGATAAAGCACAGTGCCCTGAGACCGCCCTGACTTGGGGAGTATCAGATGAAAGTTTCATCTCAAGAAAAAGTACCATAATTGCTGAGCACAGGTTTATAAATACTATTTGACTAATGATTTAGAACAGCGAAGTGAATGGAAAGTGTACCTAAACCTGACAATCATCAGCTATTTTCCCACCGGTACTTGAATACCTATGAAGCAAAAATATCACCAAAGATCTGGCTAGCATGAACCATGACTCATTAATAATACAGATATTTATCAGCATCCTGTGATAGATACTCTTAAAAAATAACTGTGAATCCCGTGTAACATAGATCCTTTGCCTGGCTGCTGGTATTGAAAAGTTTATCCTATTTAAACCTTGGACTATGATACAACGCCGGAACTCACTTGTTTTACCTTCCAGTCCCACAGAGCAACTCTGGGGATCCCGCTAAATGGAGCCCTCCTTTCTTTACTCCAAGGACCTTTAAAGAATACCAAAAGCCAGATTTTCTTCACAGGTTGTAAACACTTCTTTTTGGAAGCGTCTGAAGTATACACACTGAACTTTAAATTATTTTTTTTTTATTTTCTTGATGCTGGCAGACTTTTTTTTTCCTCTTTTATTAAAGCCACAGTCCTCTACTCTTCTCCCTTGCGGGAAGAATCTCTTTATTAAAACCTGCATCATTATTCCCTTATCCCCCCTGCTCCCCCCCAGCTCGCAGGCCTCTACACTTCCTTTAAAAATAAAAATGTGCACACGAGTGCAAAAGCTTGATGCAGAGCATAATGTGGATCATACCTTAAAGGAAGCAAAAAACTGTGCAAACTGACTTTACACGGTGAGCGTGTGATAAAGAAGCAGAGTCTGGCATTACTGTTCCACCTAGGTCTTTGTTTGAATATACAGATTTGGAAAGGAAACATATGGATCTCATTACTTATATGACCAAAATCTCTTTTTTACTTGGCGACTCTTTATGATTATAAAGTGGATATGTGATGTGCAATTATGTTTACTAAGAGGTCATACTGCTAGTGTTTAGATTTAGTCATATAGCTGTTGTATGCAGCGTTTTATCCTGTAAGCATTTTACACAATTGAAATGTATACCACACAGTCCGTGAATAAGTGAGCAGCTTGGTGCATTATAGTATGCACAAATTATAAAAGTATACAGGCATTTGATTTCCAAATGCTGCATTTATTGCTGGGAAAGATAGGAGCATTGCACAACATCACTGTACTTCTGGTATGGCTATAGCGTCTGAGTGTGAAGCAACTATTTATAATGGCACAACCACAAATTTTAAAGTACCGTGTTAATACATGATCACTGTACTGCTGGGGGAGGCAACAACAACAGGCTTTTAGCATTTTGGTTTGGGTTTTGTTGGTTTTTGGGTTTGGGTTTTTTTTTTTTTTTTAATTGCCATGATGCTCTGCAAAAGCTTGATGTTCTGCAGGGGAAAAAAAAAAATAATCACCTGATCTTGATGTTGGAAATGTGCCAAGCCCATCTGAGGTCCAAATCTATATGTACATAAAAAAGCAGGAAGCAGTCTTAAAAGGAAATGCTAATTAGCTTCCTGGGATTTCAAATTTTAAAAGCTTCTGTGATTGAATTTATTTTAGCAATTCTTTCTTTAAGGAATGTGAAAATTGGCCCTACAGTTGAGACTTCAAACAAAACAGGATGAAGAATCAAAATCCCTAGTAATATTGCTTATTGCACTCAATATGATTATAGTCATACGTTGAGGATTGATCAATAAAAGAGAATTATACATCAGTCTAATGACTATAAAAGTAAAATGACTTCTGGTCAACTTTATCAAAATAGTTCGAAAAGCTGGAAGAGTATTAGCAATATTAAATACAGAACGACCAGCAGTTTGAACAGGGGGACAGAAACGGGCTCTTAGTGGCAAGAGCGCTACGATTTTTACATTGGATGAAGCATAAATTAAAATCTTCTGCATTATTAACAACAGTGAACACGTCCTTTGGGGCACAGATAGCAATGAAAGTTCACATTTGAATTAAAGTGTGGACGCTGCTGAATAGAGACAAAAAAATAAGGCAGAAAAACATACAGAACATTTATGAAGGACAAGGTAAGGCAAACACATTACTAATTTCTGAAAGAGTATATCAGGAGCTTGCAACACCGTTATTTTTATCCATACGATTATCACACCTACAAGACCTAGCTCTGAACAAGTTTGGGCTTAACATTATTACATTATACAAAACTTTCAGTAATAAATGCATCCAATAAATCCTCACATATCCAGAACTAGATGCTTAAAAGTTAGTTATGTGCAGAGAAGCCTTGATAAACTCAGGCATCTGTGTGTTCATCTTTTAACCAGTTTTTAACGGCACCTTTAGTTCCGTGCTGCTCCCCAGGAGAGAAGTTTTTCCGTTTTCCTGGAGTCAGCCATCTTGCTAAACACTAACAGAGATCGGTTTTCAAGCTGCTACAATATCAAGTTAATATTCCAGGACTCGTTGGGCTTCATAGTTCAGTGCATGGGACATCACATATATTAAAATTTCAACTAGCTAAAACTCTTCTGGATGTTCGACCAGGCTAGCGGCGTTACGCAAACTGCCTGACGGTCTCTCACCCTGCCCTTACTATGAAAATTATGCGTTTTGTCATGCTTATGCAGAAGGGCTGCTTTCAGCTAGGGGCTCAGAAATGCCAATTTTAAACACTTTAATTCTGAATGCAGGTCTTGTTTTATAGAGGTGACAAACACCAGTTACAAGTGTGCGTTTTTAGGTTTTGGAGCAGAGCAAAGTCAGTTTGCTTCCTTGAACTTCCCGAGCGTATGAAAAAGCCAAACCATTTAAGACGGCAGAAAGGGGTTTAGCCCGACGAGGGTGGACGAGACCCTTGCGAAGTGCCCGGTCAGGCCCATCAGCCGCGTCCGTATTTACCCCCTCTCTCACCCCGGGCTGCATCAAGGGAGTTCAGAGGGTCGTAGGTGCTTCCGAGCTGGCGAGAGCAAGACGGGGCATGGCTAGGAATAACATACGCCACCCAGAAATTCACCGAGCTGATTTTAAAATAAGTTAATGGGATCTAGAGTCAACTGAAAGCAGTTCTGTGAGCGGTTACGGGAGACTCGGGTCCACGGGAAATGAAATATCTGTATCCAGTGGAACCACGCAAGGGCAAGACTTCAGACCTGCGCCTCGATAGCTCCCGCAGAGAATTAGGAGGAATTAAAAGTGCCTTGTTTATTACACTGAACACTAAAGCCCTGAAGAGAGACCGAATGAATTTCTCCGGTGGGAAAATCTGCCTGAGGGAACAATTTAGCCCTTAAGAAATAGAAATTAATAAAAAATTAGTGCCCTCCGGTTGTTTTGCCTGATGATAGACAAATACTTTGTGGAGGCTTTAAAAGATGCGGCTGTGCAAATATTAGGGATTTCCAAATTAAATATTTAGGCATTAATATTCTTACTACAATCCTGTGCAGGGAGAATTTTTGAGAACAAAATTCAGAGAAGTGTAAAAATTAGGGAGACAGGCTTACATTTAGCAAACATTTAGAGAAATATAGTCTGAGATTACCTTTGCATTTGAAACACCGCATGTGACATTTAAAGGATTTTCCAAAAATTAGCAACACGTAAGATCAGGCTTCCTGATAAGCCTTCCTGTGTGAACTGCAATCAGATTCTTGGAAGTTATACTAACGTAGTTTATTCTTGATTTCCGACATGTGCATCTTTATTTTAAGGTATGTTTAAACTTGTTTTCGCAATAAAGGAGGCCAAGGTAAGAATATAGCTTAACCTCCGGGTTGTTCTAACATTCGGCCGGTATTTAAAGCTAGTATTTGTTGCCATGAAGCAGCCTTTTGAAAGATGATCGCTGTACCTGAAATGTGGATAGTTATAAAAATGGCATTAATTTGCTTAGACCGGGAGATTTTCACAGGAGAGCAACTAGCAGAAAACATTATGAAAATGTCCAAGAGGACTGGTAATTGAGTTGATTAGTATGACCTTGGTTATGAAGGTAATAGAAGAGTGAACGGTGCTTAGACTGAGTTATAACCCTGCTACCTTGCTCGGAGATGTAGTGAGGTATGTAATTTGTTCAGGGTGAATCCGAGTAGCCTCGCCTCTCCCTGACAGGGTAATACACTCTGACTAGCAGAGCTTGGCCAGCCACTGCGCCCACCCCACCACGGTAAACAGCGCAGGGTCAGGTGAGGGATGATGAACTGTGTGCTTCCCTCGGTTCAATATGGTAATTTTCTGCTGGCAGACACTTTCTGTTAAAGGTTTCTTTTAAAATTAGGCAAACTAAAAATATTCTTTTAAAAAAACAACAAACTTGCAGCATTGAAACTTTCTGGTTTCAGAGCAGAGAATCCACATCTCTCTGAATGAAACTCCAGACCAACCCTCTCTTGATTTACCTCCTCACCCGACCACACAGTTCTGATGTTGCTTTTTAACCCATCGCATTTCAACCCTGCGGTAACTCCGGAAAGGCTGTAAAAAGTCAAGGTTTGTCTCACAGAATGGGGGCTTTATTTGTTCAGAAACTGATTCAGCCAAAGACCTGAATGCGCAAGTGCTTTGATTGCCTTTCTTTCACTAGATTAACTGCGATTATTTAAGATATTTTAGGTGGCTTACCCTTACAGGGAAAAAAGGCACCCGAAACAATTAGACAAAGATGGTGAAGGAAAAAAAATTCTAATTGCTATATTTGTATTCATGCCCCCGCCAGTAACTTGGATGTGATATAAATTGTCTATCAGGCATCCGTAGAATAGGTGCTTCAAGAAAAAAGTAGTTACAGAAAGGAATTTTAAAAGTTCTGCAAGTAATCTTTAAATAGTAGACATCAGAACATATATTTTTAAAAAATCAAGGAACGGACCAAAAGCAATGTCTTCAAAGTCAGCATAATTTAAATATTACCCCTCTGCTTCCATCCCTGACGAGCTGTCTTGCTATTTTATTGCAATTTTCACAAACGAATAACTGGCCAAGGTTCCCTAGAAGGAAAATGCCTACATAAAAGAGTCAATTAAATTAAAATTACTCAGTTCAGTCTGTGTGTGTATCCAACGCAAACTCTGCTTTACTAGGAAACCAGGCACAGATATTCAGCTAAAAATTGCCACACATTAGACGTGTAATTTCAGACCATATTTCCCTACAAAGTACAAATCAGCGCTCTTTTGGTTTCATAGCTATCAGGATGTCATCATATTCTTTTTCTGAGGAAATCTGAGAGGATGAAAGGAGGCGCTTAGCAAAGAATTTTGCATTTTCTCTTAGAAATTAAAAATCTTTCATTTCTTCTCATTTATTTAAGTACCCCAGAGAAATGGGTTTAGAAATGGATTTAGAAAATAATCCAAGACATCTAAAGAAAACTGTAGTCTCAATAATGTTCCAAATATAGTAATTTCAGGGGCAAGGGAGCAAAGGCAGGTTTTGTGTGTCCGTGTGTTTTAGAGACTTGCAAAAATACAAGGCGTTCTGAAATCAGGTGTTATATATTCGGCTCTCATTTCACAGAGCCAAAATCAAACTGAATATTTAATTCCAAGTATAAACTAATGACCCGATCCTGAATCATGCAGCATGAAGATAGATTACTGTTGACATGCAGAGTCCCAGTGAAATCCCTGGGATATTGTGTGAGCAGAGCAGTCCGCCTGCGTGCTACACAATGCTCAAAACAGTAATGCTGAAATGGAGTTTGGGATATTAATTCACAGTTACCGTATTTAACACCACACTTTTAATGTCATTCCTCCCGTTGTTTTCAAGGTCAGTGGATCTAGATGAAATTTCCCACACTCAAAACAACGTGCATAGCATTCAAGTAATAATGCACTTTCATTTTAAAGTGCTGCTGTTGAAGGTTTATATCTCTAAAATAAAAACAACTCCAGCCAAGCCTTGAGCTCTTTGTGAAAGTTTGCGAGCTACAAGCAGGACAGATTTACTCGTGTTTTACCAGTACTGAGCTGACACTAATTATCCCACTGTGAACTTTGGATGAAATCCTCGTCCCGTTGAACTGATGGGAGTTTTGCCACTGACTCCAATAGCACCGAGAGTTCACCCTCTGGCTTAGGCTCCCTGCCACAGCCTAATACTTTCCGCCTAATGAGGCCCATAAAGTTTATCTTGAAAGCCAAAAAATATTAGGTCAACTTGTAATCATTCTGATTTTTCTCTTTTCGGAGGGACAGCTTGTTTTAGTCCACACTGCAGCCTCTCTGCTCGGTACTGCCGATGGAAGCTGCTCAGCCATCCTTAAGGGAGCTCTGCCGGAGCGAGCGTCCTCGGCGCAGCTTCAGCTGGCATATTTAGTCAGCGCTGATGGTAATTTATTAGTATGCGCTACCCAAATTCAAAGACTTTCCAAGGAAGTTTGACTGCAGTGGTAGCATTCTGATTTATGAAGCTTGGTTATCATTTTTAAACCACAGCCCTACACCCAGCCTGACTCGACTGACAATGACATATACCCCATGTGTTTGTCAAGACTTGCAGGCTGACTTCTCGTCCCCGCGGCAGCACTTCCCCACGCTGGGACCAGTTACACCCCGCTCCCCCGCAGGTGGGTCAGCTGGGCACTTCGACACCTGTCCGTAACCGGCTCCAGCCGTATCAGTGCAAAGCTCTGCCCATAAGCAATTCACTCCAAAAAACCCCAACAAACCCACCCCAAATCAGGTTTTACAAAACCAGCTCTGTGTAACTGAAGTTTGCACTGCAGCCACTACTGCAGAGTTAGAGACTTCCAGACAAACCAGGCCTGAACCCCCACCACCACCACCCCCCCAAAAAAAAACCCCAAAGAAAACCAGAAATCTAATACCAGACATATGACTGTATATGTGTACTTGCATGCCAGCATGAATATTTGTTTGCTACTTCTAAATATGGACGCTAAATGCTCCATCTCTCTCTACACCAGACCATCAAATTTTCAATAAACCACTTCAGAACATATTTGAACATGCCTACTTAATAGGAGCAAAATGTCATACAACCAAAACATTCTTCCCATGTGGGGAGAGAACATTCCCCGTTACAAACATACACCAAACGTAACTAGAGAAGGTATAGGTGGTTATGGAGATCTAAGCAACGGAAACATGCCTGTGTGGAGTCCAAAAGAATGACATTAAAGATGCTCAAGTGTCATTTTAAGAGTCTGTATCTTGACATCAAGCAGCCAAAGATGCTTTCATGGTCTTTCTTCAAACGACAAGGCAGAAACACAAGTAGGGATTTTCTCTTACGCTCAGTAAGATAAAAACTGAGTATAAACACTGAGGTATTTATTCTCACAGCAATCCCATGAAATGCAGTGTTATTCCCATTTTACAGATGAGGAACTGAGTCACAGAAAGACCATCTGGTTCACAGTTTTAATGGTGGTTTAAAAAAATAAGCTGTGGACGCTGGGTTCACATCCAGTGTTTGAGTCACAATACCAGCATTCATCCTTCATAGGAAGGTCAACTTTTCATTCAGTAACTATGCAGGTGCTGAAGGAATTCAGTAAATCCTCCTTGTGTAAAAGCTGCTAAAAGCTACATGACATTAGGATGATAACTAGTAAACCCGGGCGCTCGTAACATATTCACTCAAGCAGGCTCCAAAGAAAATGTGGAAAATAGGTGTTTCCCAGCTGAGGCAAAGAAAGAGAAAAACAAAATCTCTTTGCAAATGATTTTGTTTGTGCGAGCGACGTGCTTTTGCTGAAAGACTGCTGTGTGCAAAAAGGGTATATTTTTGGTACGTCAGCTTCAATTACCAGCAATCTAAGAGTGAAAAGCGACAGCCTTCTCCCGACCACCTCCTCCAAAGGAGATGCCCATCAGCCGAAAGCCCCGCTCCCTGGTGTGACCTTTCTTGCTTTATGACTGGGCGTAAGGGCACACAGCCATTTTATTTAAACTTGTTTTGAGAAAACTGCTTGTTAGATGTTGCTTTCCAGCAGCCACTGCCCTCTGCAAAGAATATTCGTGGCTGGAGTTTCACGTCGAATGCTAACAGGATCAATTTGAACCCTCCTACGCTTTGTACCTCTGACTTGTTTCATACATATTCATGGCCATTTACAGCATTTTACAGAAAAATGTTTATGAGTGAGGATGCACACTGTACCGACTGTTGCTGGGTTTATTCCTAATGCGTATGGTAGATCGAGAAGAAAGCAGAAAACGGTGCTCACGGGCAAGCTGGCTCCTCAAAGAGGCAACGCAGGAAAAAAATCGCAGAGCCTAGAGCCCACTGCGCTGCCAGACAAAGCAATTTCGGCACAAGTTTCAACACGATAGCTAACAATTTTTATCAGGCAGCTAGTAAGAGCACTTCACAGCCTGCTCATCTCCTCGCCGTTTTGTTTTGTCTATTTAAACAAAAATTACAGTCTCTCGTTTCACTGGCGTGGATAAAGGGCCCCGTAATCCCCGGTATCCTTGGCTCTGTCACTGTGCTTGCTGACCCTACAGCGAGCAGGCTCTGACCACCAAATGCGAGCAGAATAAATTATCGCTGACACTCCAATATTTAATTATGCAGCTGTCAGAGCGGCCCTTTCGAAATTCATTTTAATAAAGTGGGAACTTTTTCCTTTCAAGGTTAGAGTCAGGGGAGTCACCTTCTGTGTCAGGCTGAGGTCTCCACCATGAGCTTTGCATTCTTCCCCGAGAAGCCTGTCACTTGGCCTGATAGAAGGACCAGATAACGGCACCGATGTCTATTGGCCTCCCCCGCCCTGCCTGGATGAACATCCTTCATTTAAACCCACAATAATGAGGACCTCAAAGTCAGACAGGCAGCCACAAGGGCAGCTCGTCAGGAAAAAAAAATGGCTTCTTATTATAAAATTCACTCGATGTTATAGCTGCAATCTAAAAGCAATCATGTTCATCTCACCGTTTTAACTGGTTAACCAGAAATATTTAACATGTTAAAAAATGTGAACGGAAACCAAATGTACGAAGCCACAGCAGCCTGTATTTATCTGCACTGAGCTCGGGCAAGTCCAGGAATATTGCTTTGTATTTTGCTGTGAGCGAAGGATCTAATCAGATCTTTTCGCCCAATATTTAGATAATAAAGGTATACAATGAAACGCTTCGTAAACATCTCATACATAATGCGTAATGTACACATACCACAATGTATACAGTACACTGATGATATGTGCTTGCTAAGATACTTAAAAGTGGTATACATAGCTATGCATATACACACATAAACACATAATACATATACGTGTAGACATATACACATAAACATAGCCTAGTAATATGCACATGAAATAACTCTCTGTAATAAAATGCTGGTCATAAGAAACTTTGCCTTCATGGAAACAATTGCATCTTCCCGTCTGCAGATCCCTGCTTTCTAAACTTTTGACTGTTTTTTCATGTGCAGCTGGGAGAAAAATAGATACAAGTTTATCATGAACAGCCCCAAAACATACCAGCAAGAATGTAGTTGACCTAAAGAAGAAGAGAAAGAAAACCAAGCAAAAAAATCCCCCCCTACATATATTCCAAATCTTCTTGTTTCTGTGTGACAACACTTCTAATTTCCAAGTAACGATGTTAACAACAACTTTGACTTACAAGCCATATTTCTTCCCCAGGTTCCTGCGGTGCTATACAAGCACTGGAGATTTCGCTACGCAACATTTTCCCAAGTATGATAATACATCTTTTACAAATGGGGAAGTGAAAAACACATCAATTGTGTGTGGGCTGGGAATTAAAGCTCTTAGGGAAGCCCCACATGTCCCAGTTTAAATCAAAAGAACTTTTGCTAATGAGAAAGAAGTTAACGGGATACCATCCCGTTAGGTACCGAGTGACCTATCCCAAGACACAAAGTGTCCCAGGAAAAGAAATTAAAGCTTTCGCAAAAATATTTTTGACTTAATTTGCTCCACAGTAAAGTCACAGCCAAGAGAGAATAATATGACTCACTAGTACAAAATGTTTTATTTTCTGGATTCATTAGTACTAATGAAGAACAGGTGTGAGGTACCAGGGGAAATGCTCTGCCTTGCAGTTTTCCAGCACGTTCTCCTGCCCAAGTCATGCCTCAACATTTGGTCTTTCGCACTTTCCCTGCAAGGGGGTGCACTTCGTATCTTCCAAATAACGCACAAATAAATCACTATCCCCAAAGCTAGCAGAAAAAAGTACGTAGTGTGGAGACAAGGGGTAAGAGTTCACTCCAGTTTCATAGTTTTCCCAAATATGCTGGGCTGTGCTATGAGACTTCACATTAAAACATGAGATGAAAATAGCTCAGTCATTGGCTGCTTTCAATGTGAGATCAGAACTTCCCACCAGAAATGAGACCTTGTTTCACCATCGTTTCCTTCTGATTCACTTGTTTGTCTCACACCCACCTAAAATGGCTAATAACATACACCAGGGCTCACCCCATCCAACGTTAGGTACCTAAACTAGAACCTTTGAGTAAATGGGGTTGCTCTTGTCCTCCTTTTGCCAGTGGAGTTATCTGATGCCTTCAGAGGCTGAGCTAGAAGTTAATTGAGTTGAATGACCCTTTGGTGGTAGCCACTGTACTGGATTTGTGTACAACACCAAGGGTGACAACTTGTATCTCAGAAGCCTTGATTAAGTAGTGTGAATCCGGGTCTTGGACAGTTATTTATGAGCTGCACATGAAGTACATAGCCAACGGGGCCCTGCTTCCAAGTGGTCTACACGTGTTTCTGCACTATAAATAAAAACTGCCAGCCTTTTTTCATGACTTATGCTGAGATTATCTCCCACTGCTTCCTGCATTAGGCCTTCTTGCTTTATTTTTGGCTGTGTCATTTAACTTTGGTAGAGACAAATGTTTTGACACATTGCTGGCATTTTGGCCTCAGCATGTACAGAGCTGCATGCATCTTCTTGTTGGCTTGGAGTTCACCATAAATGCTTACCATACAGAGACCGTGCTCCAGGAACTGAAAGTAAACCCCTAACGCATAAAGAAAATGTATATTCTATTGTGAACCTGGGGAAATAAGTACCTTAAACGTCTGCAACGTGTATTAACTGGACAGCTTCAGCTTCACACAAGCACAATATGTTTGAAGGTTTCTGATGAATACTTCACTGCAAGCAGCACAGTTCACCTCCTGGTGTCAATCCAAACAGATTTGCTGAATCCTACTTGTCACTAATTTTTGCAGTGGAAAAATAATTATAGAACAAAACATCAGGAAAAAAAAAATAATCCTATCAACCTTGGTGTGACATGCACACATAAACATGCCAAACAGCCCAGCTGAGCAACTCACAAAAATGAACAATTGTTGAATGTACAGGACAGCAAAGGCTGTGATTCACGTGCAATAGCAGGGAAAGCGCAAATAAATTCTGAGTCAACGAGAAGGCTTACACTAACCTGGCATTGGGAGAGTTTTCAGTCCACAAATTCCTTCACAACTGAGTACATTTAAAGAAATAAAACTAGATTGAGCATTGCTTTAATACCTGCTGGTGTAGTTTCCCACACTGTTCAGTGGCTTGTTAAATATGAAAAAGATTTGCCTTGCAAAGCCGCAGTGAGAAATACAGTCACAGATGGGTTAATTGTTCGCTCCTCGGATCTTACCATTTTTATTTTGGTTTAAATATAACCTGTTATTATAACAAGAAAACTCCCTGGCCTTGTGTACAAGACTCAAATATAATCAGCGATATCACACTGTCCCTTAATAGAAGGTGCAATATAAAAAAGATCATTTAAGATGCCAGTAGCTTCCCTCCTGACCCTGCCTGGCTGAGAGGCAAATTGCATTAGAAAATGACATGCCATTCATCTCACGAGTAGTTGCAGGAACATTTAGCTAATTAAATGATTAATAAATTTAACACTGCTTTATAATTTCATTTAGCCGTGTTGGAAATCACACGGTGCACTGCGTGTGCACCGAATGAGATTAGGTGGGAGTTGTGGGTTTCACCGGCTGCCCTGGTAATTGAGATTAGTCTATTACTACAGTGACCTTTTTAACTTTTATATTCTCTTGTTAAAGTGAAATAAAATTTTATTCACTTTTAAGGCATATTTACTTAGTGAAATTTACGTGAAATTAAAGAAATACCAAGCTAAGAAGTGTTCTTGGTACCTGTTCATTCTCTTTTTGTTCTTTTATCCTTATTTTGCACCCCTGTATGAATTCTTGCGTTAATTTGGCAGCCCACCACCACCACAGCACGCTTTGATACAAACTCCCTTTATCACTTAAAAAAACCCCAACAAACAAAACCCCCAAATGTTGCAAACCCAAACGGCAGCGAATACATCCAGCATCACCGTGATGGGTTTGGGGCAGGGCGGTTGGTACACGCGAAAAAGCCATAACGTAGATATATCCATATATTCGCACGTGTTTACTGTAGCTTTATCTGGAAACTACCGCGGGAGCTGTAGTTAAATGGTGACCGTTCCAGCACAGTCAGCTCAACAATCAAGACGCTGTGGCTGTAGTCAGCTGTGGACAGGTGCTACATTCACATCACAGCAAATCCCCCCCGTTTTTTATACACCCATCCTTACGCACAACTTCAGACAAAAAGACCTAACTTACAAGCATCACAACTTGCTACGTAATTATTTAGCTGTATAATCAGTGCTCAAGCGCAGTTTCCGAGGAGCAGGAGGGGACCCTGAGCTTGCTCTCGTTTTACCCAGCTTATGCTTAGAATTAAAGGCCGCTGCTGGTATATGGCACGCTCCAGCTCGGTACATTACATCAAAGAAAGGAAATCAATTCACAATTCTGTTGTGATTAATACTGAAAATCGTTCCTAATATTTCTGTATAACAATTACGGACACTGTGTCTTCAGATAATCAGCATAGGTTAGAAGGTTAATACCCAGGTAGCTCACATAGCCAAATAAACTCAAAATCCCTACGAGAAATAACCTTTGTCTATCCAGGCACAGCCTGCAGTTATCTTAATGTTAAAAATGTAAACATCTATCCACATAAAATTCATTTCAGCAGTACAAGGACTCATTTTATCAGTTCTTGGAAAACTTGTCAAGATTACTGACACTTAAGCCAACTCAGAACAAATTTTCAATCAATATGTCTAATGCTAGGAAGGATGTTTAATGTGTTTCCTTTTTGAACAGATGTGTGTTTATAATGTAGAAAAAAATGAATTAAAATGCATATCGTTATTGAAAACTGATTTCGATCTGAATCATGCATTTCAGAAGGTGTGTTTGAAAAGGACATGTCAGAGCAGCGTTGACTTTTTCCTGAGATCCTGATCATTCAAGAAAGGGATAAACTACTTGATAGACTGTTCATACAATATGGATATAAAATCCATGGTGGCTGAAGTGAAACCATGTAGTGGAAATGGGATCTGACAAGAGTAAGTAATGGTTCTGCTCACTTACTCCAGTAAAATAAAATTCCGATACAGATGGGCCCAACATGTGAGAGAAAGAAACTATTATCAGCAAATGCATTAAATATAGCAACTACAGCACCAATTTCATCTTGGAGGCAAAAAAAGGCCAAACAAATCATAGGTGATAATTGTAACAGCTATTTACAGTGATAATTGGAATGGAAAATTATTCCTGGATTTCCAAACAGCACTGTCACCACATATGTGAAGAATCATCAACAGGATGCAGAGGTACATCAGTGTCTTGATGTAGAGGAATAAATTCCAGTTCTTTCGACTCAGTGACTAAAGTCCACCTGGCTTCAGCAGGATGGGATTTCCACCCAATGCTGTGGGGCTCTTCTCTTGCCCTCAGGGGAGCAAAGCCAAGCTCACGGCCATCAGGCACCAGTAATGTGGGATCAATAAGAGTCATCTCCCTTATTTTTAGATGCGACTGATGTAAGGTGTCTATATTTCAGCTTGATGTTTAGACTTACTTTACTGTCAGTGGAGAAAAAGGTACTTTCTGAGAACTATTCATCTGACCTAATTTAGTCATTTACCCTAAGGTGAGATAAACTGTGGCACAGAAGTCCCACCTTCTCTCCTTGGACTACAAACGGAGTCAAAACCTGCTAATTTTATGAAAAAAAATTCCTGCCACTAAGCTGCAAGTTCTTGACAAGAACTGAAAAACAGTAAATCCACTCTGAGGCCTCCAGAACAAAGCTCCTTCTCTTGAACCTTGTGTAGGAACAAGGGTTGCTAAAACATCCCTGGGACAAATGCATGATATTCAGTGTATTCACAGATTTAGCAGCTTTAATTTAGGAAGTCTTTTCAAAACTGGAATGGTCAGTTATGGCATTTTTGTTTTCTTTTTTTTTTTTTCTTTCCCTCATGGGAGTGGTCACTGGCATTTGGATGGATACAGTATTTCCACCAGGGAAGATAATATATGAAGCTGATGATCTGATGACATGTGCTCTATAGACAATATCTTACAAACGTCAGAGGGAATACTGTTTTCTATAAAAACAATGACATATGTATAACGGAAGCTCTGCCTATAAAAAATACAGCTTGTACATTGGGCTTTCTAGAACTGAAAGTATAATGTGAATTTTATTTCTTGGAAACAGAGATTATTTATGCTGGCAACCACAGACATGACAGGATCTAAATAGCCATTATCCACTCACAACTGTGAGAAGCAGGAAAACCCATCAAATTTTTCCAGGAACTTATGTCCCCTAGTGTCTCGGTAAGTCATGAATCACATTTCTTCAGACGAGATCAACTGCAGGTTTTATTAACAGAAAGGCAACCTATAAAAAAACCTGTTGCAAACAAATAGGTATGTCTTAACAAACAGGCTGGCAGAACTCCTATTAATAAGAAATTAGGACTACAGAAAAACGTGACAAATCTTGAGTTGATTGATTGAATATTTTTTAACTGTTTTTCTGCACTTCTGGTAATAAAGTTAGAACTTTTGAAGATCTGGTAGTACTAAATCTTCAGGAGTGAAAATGGTCATTATTAAAATAAGCATTTTGAGCTTTTAAATACGAGTAATTTTGTCCACTTCCACTTACAGAATAAGTAGGTAAATAGGGAGCATCAAGGTAAGTTGGCATTCATATTCAGTTTTAACTTAAGTACACCTTAAAGGCCACCTCTGTGAGTTCTAATAATGTGCACTGAGGTGGAACTACGGTCATTGTTTCTTAGCATTCGCACTGGGAAACAGCGTAAGGTCAAGCTTGTGTTTCAGTAAGTAGCCTTTGATTTTAATTACTTCATACAAAAGATGAAATCTGGGTTCCAGTAAAGGCAATATGAATTTTGACATTGGCATGAGTGAAGCTATGATTTCATCCAAGGTTATTGACTGTGTCATTGCATGTGCACCTACCTGTGCATATATCCAAGGCTCTGTAGTCTAGGATTTCATATTGTTTATGGTCAAGTGGAAAAAAAAAAACCTTTTAAAACATCTCATTCAAATGGGGTATGAAAGGTCTGCATATGAGCTTCATATCAATCACCTTTCTTACAATCATTATATGTACAAAATGAGTTTAGCCATGCTGATACGACCGTGTCATCACTGGGGGAAAGAATTATGTGGGTCAAAGCCACACTTAGCTGCTCGGCCATATGAGGTTTCCTGGACAAGATCAAGAGTATTAATGGGAAATTATGTCCTTCTTCTGAAAACTGTTAAAGCCACATTAATTATCTATTGTCAGCAACAGATCAATTGCTACAAAGGTGTCATGGTTACAGGACAACCTCTGCAGACTGTGACACATCTGCTGTCTTGACTCCAGATGAGCCACCCAATGCCATCATATGCAGACTCTCTCTGGGCAGCAGCTGTGTTACCATGACATGTAAAAAAAAAAAAAAAAAAACCAAACAAAAAAAAAAACCAACCAAAAAACATTGTTTCTAGAACTTTGGCTGATGGAACTGATTCAAAACAACAGGTTGTAAACCCCCACGTATTTCCTCTTGAAAAATAATCAACACTCAGAAAAAAGCAACTAAACCAACACCAAAGCTAATTCACCTGACTTTAAACTCTCTTTGGTCTTCTGAATTGCATCCAAATTAGATATCTAGGGTCATCTAAATTAGACAGTTTGTGTACCACCCGTAAGGAACTTTTGATTATAGTCCCTCGGCCGTGGAAAAATAGCTGTGTAAGTTGTGTTGGAGCTTGGAAGTGGCTCTTCCCCAGTTACTAGCCAGGCCAGCGTCCCTTACCCACAGGTCCCACCACGACTCTTTTCCTGTTTCCTAACAGCATGTTATTTTAATTTAATTCCATGTTCTCACACAAAATAACAGGTAAACAGAAACAGAGATTACATTTTTAAAAAGTAATCCATCTATGGCTTGTTCTCCATAAGTATCTAAACAGTAGTGACAAAGCAGCTGTTATTTTTCACACTTGAAAAAGTGTGGTGATATCTCAGTTACCAAGAGGTGGGAAACAAAAGTATTGTCAGCAGTTGGATTAAAACCCTCGAGTTTCATTTCTAACAGTGATTTAGCAGCTCAGAGATGTCAAATTCATGATAAGCATGAACTGACATCCTGGCTATTGAAAATGGGACATATTTAGTAAAAGTTGATACAACAGACACAAGTATGCTAAGGAGAAAACACCCTAAATCTGGTCCTGAGTTACTTGCTGGTGGCCCCAACACTTTGGGAGCTTTGCATGGCAGTCTGCTGTTGCCTCTGGACATTTCTGAAGTTCTAAGAGGAATCCATGTGTTGGCTGAACTAATTCTCCTGGCTCAATCAAACAAGAGCAGTCTTGACCTCCCAGTCCTATTGTAAATGAAGACAAGTTGCAGGATATTTTTACACAGTTATTTTTTGTATGTTGTTCATAAAGTGAATTCCAGCCTCAGTCTATCCATGTAGGTCTCACTGCTACTTCCCCCTCCTCCAAAGAGTACACTTGAATGCGTCTTCAATGGCTGCCTCCGTAAAATTGTTGGATACGCGGTACGAGTAATGCTATTAAAAGTAAAGAAACAAATCCAGTTACTTCTGTTTAGGGAACCCTGGCAAATCTTATAGCTCACTGTAATGTGAATTTAGCTGTTTTAGTTTCTTAGGTTGTTTAATTTTAATTGGAATATTGATTCCCAAACTAATTTTTGTGCCATCAGTGTCAAATCCCTGCCTTGTAACTACTGAGATCAACCCAGCTAGCTCAATCCATCAAACTCCGCCAGGTCTGACGCTACCCCAGCCTGCCGTATCTTTCAGGGTTACGACTCTCACTAATGGGCTATAATCAAGGCTGCAATCTCTGCGAAGACCCAACACAGCGGTTTTTGCAGCCAATGGGCCTGCATAATCTTGCAGATCTACACCAGATGCCTCTACTGGCTCAAGCTCAAACCACCCTTCGACTTGGTGTGTAACCTGGCTGCACCACACAGAGGATGCAGATACTCCCACAAGATCTGCCATCGCTGGTTCCACACTCCTGGTTATGATGGATGATTTTCACTGCTAATGAGGAAGAGAAAGAGAAACTGAGAGCGTTGGTTCCTTTCCAACAGGCTGTCCTGACTGACAGCTCAGCTGGCGCCTATCCACTTGAAAAGAAGTCTGAACTGGAGATGGATTAGTGGTCACGTAGGCTCTCCAAAACATGGGTTTCCACAAAGCTTGACTCTATGCCTCTGGGTCCATTTTAAGCATCAGACTGATTTTTTGCAGTTGAAAAGAAACTGTGTGTATAACCTGCAGGATGGCGTATTTACCTCATCAGTCACAGAAGGGGTCTGCAGGGCTACCTCTGAAGAAGTGTCACCAGTATTAAGCAAATTATTATAAGCAGGAGAGAAATAATCAAGGGTGGAAGCTTTGGTGGGTGTAAAGTCCGATTCTTCACACAAAATGTGCTCCTTAATATAGATTTAGCATTGTTTAGTGTGATCTGCTGTAATTACTCAGAAGTTGAACCCTTTGACCTTACTACGTTAAGCCTCAGTGTTTGCTAAATCCTGTTAATAAAAAGCAAATGGCGAGTCTCTAAGTCAGTCTCTGGAAGAAGTGCAGGACTGTGTGAGGGAATTCAATGTGCAGGTCTTTATAAAGGCAGCCGTGGATTAGCAAACCAGTACGACGGGAGATGCTCCCTCTCCAGCTCAGCGCAGGTGTAAGCCTGCGTGTGCTTCACTGCCACTTTGGTACAAACAGGCTGTGCATTGTACTCTGCTCATCCATCACCCGCTCTGTCAACACAGGTCAACTAATCCTGCTCTTTGTGACCTCTGACCAGCACACCGAAGGGAGGCAACAAAAATTCAAATGCACTGCTGAGGGAGACAGAATTGTTAAAGCTGCCTTTTCTTCTCGCCAAGACAGGGTAAAACAAACTTCTAAATGCTATTAGAGAGCAAACCTCCGTAAATGACGAGAAGCGGCTCTCCAAGTCTTCCCCTTTATGATTAATACATTGTCAGGTCCTTCAAGTGCTTTCCCATAATGTAGACATTTTATTGGGTTTTGCTCTTAAAGACTCCTGCCTCCATTCAGTCATTTCATCTCAATATTTCATGGTTAAAAAAAAAATAACAACAAAGACAAGCAGAGGCAGAGCCCAAACCAGACAAAGGGGGACTGCAGATGCATCAGATCAAAGCTGCCAACTCCACGGAGGGAGCTGATTCCTCAGTTGGTTGAGGCAAAACAATAAAAAATGTTGTTGCCCGAGCTAAAGGTATGAGTGGTGAGATAAGAAATACATGAAAGTTAAAGGGAAAGAAGAAGATAGGCCAAACTCTTGGAGCGGTGTGTCTGGAGCAGGGTTTTCACATAGGTGTTTACTTCTAGGTCTGGGGGCAACTCAAGAGAAGAAAGTAGGCCAAAAAGGGTTTGTAATTACAATAACAGTAATCTTATTCAAAATAATGGCATTGTTCCTCATTCAGAGAAGTTTCAGTACCAGAATGGCTAAGCTAAATGTATTTTCACGCCTCAACATTTCTTATTTATCTTTGGGACAATGAGATCTCAGTATTTTGAAAGACCGAACAGAAGAAATCGCAAGACTCAAACAAACCAAGTGAGGACTTTTCCTGCCTCAGCTGTCAAGGTAGTCACATGTATAATGTTTTTACTGAAAAACTAAACCAGGTATTTAGAGCAAATTCAAAACACCTTCCCACTTCCTTCAGTTACTAACAATATAGCGGAAAAATATACACATTCACTTGTATGTTTTTGCTTGCGGGATTTATGATCATTTCTGTAAACAGAAGGTAAGATGTGGAAATTCCTTTGCATCAAAGAGAAACCGAACACAATAAACACAGGATAAACATTGCACATCAAGTACTACAGTGAGTAAGAATCGCTCCGAAAAACTCAAAGTAGTGACTGGTGGTGATGAAAGGGAGGGATGTGATTTTACAGAATAACTTCCCGGACAGGTGAAATGGAACCCCAAATGCAGGAGTAGAGAAGGTAAGTGGGATGACCTGTTTTCAGTGCAGCTGATCCAATACTCTATCACACTCTCAAAAATTGTGTTTAAGAAGACTTCTTCTGGAAGCTCTACAATTTCGGTAACTCTATCTCTTAGCAACTTTGCTTTTCAGTTTCTTAAAAGGGATTTGTTTTTCAAATGTAACTGGCAGCTTGTTCACCCGTGGAATGCAAATATAAAAATTAATGTGAAGCCAAAGTAGAGTCATCCCAACATAAAAACACAGCAAAAAACAAATCTGAAACTTAGATGCTAAAGCCCAAACCATTTTGACCACTTCAGAAACTGATGTACTCCCACTCAACTACCTCCTCAGGTTTGAGTTATGGGTTGTATAAAGGACAAAACTGACCATTCGCTGCCCTAGCACACTTTTTAGGCCACTGATGTCAACTGGAAGGCAACCTTTAAACACAGCCACAAGTTGCCAGTGATATGGTAACTATTCCTCTCACTCAGAGTACATAGCACAGTCCCAGAAAATGTATGTTCTAACTGAATTTTGGTTACTAATATGTGAAATTTTCTGATCTATCACCTGATATCTCTCTAAGACATAACTTTTGATATGAAAAACTGGTGGAAATGCAGTCCTTAGGCACAGTTCTAGCTCACATATGTGCACACAGCTTGCCACTGATTTCAACAGGAGTCACATTTAAACAAATTTAAACTAAATGTTCAGCTTCTGGTAGTTCCCAAGATAAACACGAGCAGGCCCCTGTGGTGTGATAGCCGTTAATGCAAATGCACAGCTTTGTTGATATGTAAAACCTTCTAAGAGCCAGAAGCTGGTTATTCTTAGTCATCAAGATGAGATTTGAATCTTTGGGATGTTTGCCTAACCCTGTAGGCTTAATCCATTCTGAGTTACAAATTATAATACTCCAGCAGTCAGTCAGAATTGAATCTGGATCACTGCAACATGTAAAGTTGCTGCTTAGATTATGGGCTGACCCTACGTTTGAAAAATCCACCAATAATATAATTACCAAAAATACTACCAGAACCTTGACTAGAAATAGTTAGATGGCCACAAAGACACACATACGAAGGGTGAAAAGGCAGGAACTGATTAGCTTCATGCTAGAAAATTGAGTTCAAAGTCATCAGATGTGCTCAGCACTGGAGGGGTTTTATTGCCAAGGCAGGAACAAGCGAGGAGCTGCTGAATGCAGCTGATATTCCACTGATAGCTAAATAGGAGACATCCTTATAAAACTGCTGAGAAGAAGTTTAAATAGGTCTTCACTATTCAGGCTGAAAAGCAGTCTCATATAGAAACCACATCTAGTTTTGTGCAACAGCGCTTTTTCAGTTGATGGGTTGAGATCCTCTTCCACTTGTGTTTTCTTTTGTTGTTGTTTTTCGTAGGACACTTCCTGTTTAGGAAGTGAAATGATAGTCAAAACTGGGGTTTTACTGTAAGTGATTTCAATAATGTACTTCTCCTACCACAACCACAACTCCAGTCCCTGTCTCTCCAAAAACAATAATAATAATAATGAATGGTGAGTTCATGACATGTTACCTCGTGATGTGACTTGGCAGCAAGAAGAAAGAAACAGGAAGGTTGGCTCATGGCTATTATGGAGCTAAAGCTCCATTTGTTCTATCACTTAAAACAACTATAAAATACTTTAAGTATATTCCCCTTTTTTCTTCTAAATCATTCTCACCCAAACAACATAATCAAGAGCTTGAATTTTGTCTAAGTGTCTTTTTGAGACAATGCATAGCTCTGCCACCGCTACCAGGAAGGCACGCAGACACGGCCTTTGATTGCTGGCATGCAATATAACATTCGACATCATTTGTTACACATTTGTATGTTTGTTCACCAATGTCACCTTTTCACCCTGTAATTCGCATTGTATTCCTAACTCCTTTTTACTACACTAACGTGGTTATGGATCTCAGTTTTGAGAAATACATACTGCAGTAACTTGGGAATGGCATTTTCTTATTTAGTATAAATGATCACGTAGAATTCAGAAAAGAAAGACAAATTTGATAAGCCATCTGTTCCAAGGATCAATGTACAGCTGGAAGTACCCATCATTTCAAGATAAAGAGTAACTAATAATCCCTGGTGGCTGTTAAGAGTCTCAAGGTAAATTTTCTTAAGTATAAGGGTGTAGACTCTGTTGTCCTGGGGAAAGTCCAGCTCAGAAAACTCCCCGAGGTCTGGCTGTTTCCACTGCCTACGGTATATTACTCCCCACTGCCTTTCGAAAGCTCAGGAGAGCTGTTAGGCACTGTTAACTGACACTCCTCAGGGTAAATGTGGATGCTTTCCACTGTGGGTTGGAGTGACTTTATCCCAGGGCATTCATGGGGAGTTCGGTCTGGCATGGTGCTGAGTCCAAGCTGAAGACAGTGGGGTTTTTCTGGTCTTCAGCACCTCTGAATAACAAACCATTTCAGGGAACTTCTAGAAAGGAAGATTTCTCTACTACAGAATACAATTTAGTGAAAACCAAACCCCTTTTTTATCATTTTAGAAAATATTTTTTATTAATTTTGACTTTAATATCCATTTTCTGGTAAGAAACACTGATTTTGTTACAGAGAAAGGACACGATTTTATATAGCTTGAAGTGAAAAAGAGAATCTTTCAGAATTTTTCAATTTCAATCTTTTTGAATTTTTTTTTCCTGTTTTAGACTTTTGACCTCTAATTATGATTTGAATGAGAAGCTATTTCTTAAATGACCACATTTCTTACATGACATAATTTTTTTTTCCTATCTCCTCTCAATGTCTGTAAAATGCTTAGAGACTCTTCTGGAGGATGATAACTGTATAAGTTCATATAATTTGTATAAAGAAGTAAGAAAGAAGAATAAAAGATACAATGTATTTTTAATCAAATTGCCTGGATTCTTTTTTTGCATAACTTGCTCGTCTTATAACATGAAAATACAGGGGAACAGAATGATCAAGCAACTCCCCATTAAAAAAATGCAAATAACCCATTTTTAATTTAAAAGATAAGCTAATTAAAAATAATGGCTGTGGACAGTTCCTGACAAAGCACTTCAAAAACAAGAACCGTGTATTTCATGAGACTTTAGTGTTTTTTAATTAAGATGATTTTTCATTTCCCCTCTTCTTGGCCTGTGATAATAAAAAAGCTGCAATTGGAAACCGAGCAGTTTTTTCCCATTGAGAAGTATAAAGAACCAAGACTGATGTTGCCCCTAAATGGGAAGAGAATAAAAATCCCAGACAGTTCCACTTGGCGTTAAAAGCGGGCCACAAATTTTTAATCAGGGGAAGTAAAGAGGAAAACTCACTGCTCATCATCCAGCTGTAAAGCTGTCCACTGGTGTTATCTCCCTCCCTGACTGTTGGGTACTCCAGTCTCCATTTCAGGGGCGCTCGCAGCTCTGTCTCTGCAAAAAACTTTTTCCTTTCACTCATCATCACCTACTTGACCCTCCTCCTTTCTCTCTGATATCATCTTCTGACTGTGATTCTGATTCTTCATCAACAAAAGAGCTGTCACCAGCTGCGATGCCAACAGTGGAGATATCTGATCCAGACACGGACACACAGGTATTTTTAGCTTCCGTTAATGACTGCATAAGGTTAATTTATCCTGTCATTACAGTGTACATTCTTAACAGTGTACCTTCTTAATCTTCCTTACATCAGTACTGGTACAAAACTGGTAATCCGAGATTAGCTAGAGCAGGGCTACGAGCGGGATACCAAAAGACAGACAGGCATACTTCGGCAGCCCCAAAACGAAGACGTAAACGTAGGAGCCTCTCGCCCTACGACGTAAATGTAGGCTCTCACGCCCCGACCAAAGAATGAGAATTATGGGTGTGGATTTGCCACGGGAAGAGCGATAGGATACCAGCACACCCTGTCTCATCCCACGAGCACAGCCAGCATTGCACCGAGGCTTGGTGTGACTCTGGAGAACCAGTCCCCCCTCCTCTCCTCCACCGATCTAGGGTGCACCCAGCCGCGTGCAGCAGCATCCAGCTCTGTTATTCACAAAGGCGGTTCTCAGGCTGGATAAAGCAACATGCTGTGGCTCTTCTGCACTACTCTGGAGACATGAACCAGTGTAAATGGCCAGCTGAGGTAACGTGCATCTGTTTTCTGCCAGCACAGTGGTGCAAAGCAGAGCAAGTACACCCATGTGGACCCTTATGTCCATTGTGCTATTTTCCAAAGATAGGAAGCAAGAACAGGGGACACGAATTACAGCACACAGACATAAACACGAGAACATAACATCCACCTGACCAGGGGAAGATTAGAAGATACACAAGACATTTCTTGGAAATGTTATCTTAGCGGTCAGAGTCTTAACAAGAGGAGGTAAAGGGGACGAGAAAGCGTGCGTGTGAGACTGCAGGTCACTGATGCAGCTTATGACCAGGGAAAGGTAGCAGGTATCAGGGAAAGAATGCATGCAGAGACCCAAAAGGGCAAGGCAGACCCCAGCTAGTGACCCCACATCCTTCCAGACTAAATTATTTTGCAATTCGAAGCTAATTTGTCTTTCCTGTGCATATGTGCAGTCCAACAGCACTATTTTACAGCTGTTTTGACTGTTCAGACAATATTTTATTAACTGTAATACTACTTTCAGAAGTCATCGCCTATTTCTAATGCAGACCTACCCAAGAGCTCTCCCACTTACGGCCATGGTGTAGGAACCCACAGAGTCTGAAGAAAACCAGATGTTTTTTTGCCATCCACCCTTCTTGCCCTGAAAAGCACAAATTCATAAGTCTCTATTCATTTTGGGGCTTATAACTGTGGGGTGAGAAAACTCCCCTCATGCATTGGAAAGGTGGGGTTCACGAGCAATCAGGAAACCTTTGTAGGCTTGTAAAATGTGAGAGGCATACCTGTGCAGCTCATAGGTCATATATTATGAATAGAGCCCACAGACATTATACAATCAAATTTTATAGACTTTAATTGACTTCTTGAAAGCAACCTAAGGCTTTTAAAATGTGAGGCCTTCAAGAAAAACAGTTCTGGAGTATCTGAAGACGCTTGTAGGGCTGTTAAGGAATTCATTCGAGTTGTGTTTCTTGCTGCAAAATTTATCAAGTTGAGAGAAATGCGTGCCTTCAGTTTTCGATCAGAATATTTAGCGGTACTAACACTTTTCCAACACTAATACAGAGTCTATAGAAAAAGCCTGCCGAAACCATTTCCCCTGCTTGGATTGCAAGAAGAGCTGACTTATTTTCAGTTTATTTTTACCAATTTAATCTTCGAAACTTCAAAGTTTGTTTTCTGCTCTATTTTTTAAGGCAGAAACCCAGTCTCTACAGGATTGCAGCCAAATATGTGCAACATCAGGGTACACCTGGAAGTCATTAAAACCTGCATTTCAAATCCTCCTGCAAGGGGGTGCGTGGAAGACTCCATCCTCCCCCATCTCAGTGTTGACACCCTGTTTCTATTAGGGTAACCTTGAGCCAAAGGTGTTCAAAATAAGAAGTCAAACTGCAAACAAACACATTATAAAGAATTCTGCAGTACTGCTCCAGGGTAGGGTCAGAGGCCAATTATGTCAGGCTGAGATAGAGAAAGACGGAAACCTCATAAAGGATCAGAAAGTTCCCAAAGAATAATGTGAAAGCTTTCAGGGATGCTTAAGCATGTGAATATTTAACTTTAAAATGTGCAGGAATAATTTTGCTTTTCTTGATCATGTTCACTTAAAAATCTTTACCCGAGGTTAAAACATAAAATCAATTATTTATTCTTCCACAGTCATTCTCTTGAAACTTAGGCTCAATTCCATGGCTTGTTTGGATTTCTGTTTTAAAAAAAACAAAAATGCTAATATGATTTAGAAGTCCTTTTTCTATATATATATTTCCTGGTAAATTGTGACTTGATATAGATATGAGATGCCAGATTGTTGGAAGCAAAACAGAAATTGCACTGTGAACTGCCATACCAGCTGGTAACCACATTTTCTAGAAAATCTGTGGGCAGGCTGTCTTGAGAAAACAGAATGGGAGCTAAAATTGTTGCTATTTTTGTGTGATAAGTAGATAACTGAAAAGGCAAAACACAACAATTTCACTTCAGAAGTGTTAGTTTTCTAACTATTCGTATTTTTTCCTCTCTTTACATTGGCTTTGCCACAAAATGCTTTGTTCACCCTTTTTAGCTTACTTACACGTGTCTACAAAATCAGCTTTTCATTTTCTAGTTATCTCATTTCACGCCAGGTGCCGTACCCCCC
Source organism: Balearica regulorum gibbericeps (assembly GCF_011004875.1). Taxonomy (NCBI): domain Eukaryota; kingdom Metazoa; phylum Chordata; class Aves; order Gruiformes; family Gruidae; genus Balearica; species Balearica regulorum. The sequence goes on from NC_046196.1 coordinate 6,763,757, forward strand.
AACACAATATCGTAAAGAAATGAAGAGATGGCTGCTGAGCTCAACTTTTGTACTTGCAAGACAGCATCTTTTTTTGGAAATGCTATTGATTTTAACGAGAAGCACCATAGCACTGCTGCCACGTTTGACTTATGTGTGTTTATTACATGAACAACTTGATTACTTTTTTTAGCATAAACCCTTGATTTCTCCATTCACAGAGCAAGCAGCCCTTTGTTTCCTTTTAAGACAGTTGAGATCTGAACAGTCTCAAAAAAGGCTGATACGGTACCTGCCATAGCATGCCAAAAAATCCCTCGGCAAACTAACCGCAACTCATGGATGTGAAACTAAACCCAACCATTTCACTGAGGTGGGAGACCGTCCTTTTTACCTAGGGCCAGGAACCATTTCGAGAAGTTTGAGACAACAAACCGGTTGAAGGGCACCAGACAATGTCACGCAGGAAAACAAGGGTTATTTTTGCATCCTCCCAGCTTCATCCCAGGGCTGTGAACGGTGCCGCAAACGCCCCAGCTCCCCGCTTCTCCCCGCAGGAAGATAGAGGGGCTCATCTCCCGCTCCTTATGGACAGAGCCCATCCCCTTTCACCCTCCCCGGGCTCCGACCTCTGCTCCACGTGGCCTCAGCACTGTCAGGGGAGCAGCCCCAAAACGGCAGATACGCGGTTTGAAAAACAAGTCTGGGCTCTCAGCAGCTGTCTAGCCAGCGCTCCCGGGTCATTTCCAGGTAAACAGCGACAGACTTTTGGCACTCGGAGGCGGGTGGGGGAGACTCTGATAAACCTTGTTTGTCCAGGTGCACAGCTAGACATGGGGTTTGCTGTTTTTCTGCAGAAAGCAGCGAGGCGGTACCGTGGGCTCTCCCCTCCGCCTGGCTGCAGGGCTTTCGTGCCATCCCCGTCGTCCCACCCATCGCTGCGAGCTTTTGAGGCTTTATGCGTGTTGGGGAAAAGCCTTTTTCAGTTTAAAGAGCGTGAAGAAAAGACTAAACGAATCCTGCACCTTAACCCTGGTAACAGGGTAGGTTTGCTGGGACTAAGTCTCCCCCAGCAAAGCCAGATGGCTGAATGGGGTGCGAGAGCAACGTGTGCCTCTTAAGCATGATTTCATTATTATTATAACTTAACTGATTGTTAAAAGCGCAAGTTTCAAGGCTAAGACCATATGTAGCCACCGCTGGAAGCACCGTGAAAAAGTGATAAAGGATGAACCAGAGCAGAACCCGTCGTAAGGCAAAGAGACAAATCAAGGTTGTGCCTGATACGGTTGCACCCTGGAAGTGTAAATAAATGTGAAATACAAAGAGTTTTCATTCCTGAAGTCTCACAAAGACTTTGCAAATTAAGGGAGGAAGAGAACGTTTTCTTTGCTGCTCCACACACACAAAAAGGATCTGCCCTACGAAACTGCATTCATTTTTATGAATTTTCTTTCTTTTGCAGCCCATCACCCTGTGCACACACTGCACCTTGTCCGGGTATCGACTGCGAGCGCCAAATAGTTCCGAGGGAAGCGTTTCCCTGCCACGCTGGCACGGGGAGTGATGGGAACGCAGAGCAAGAAGGTCTACAGAGGGGGCTGGGGGTCTCTCTTAACACCCACAGTGTGGCCAAAAAGAGCGAAGCTGCCTGCTTGGGCAGATGGGCCTCTTGGTGAGGACAGGGAGGGGAGCGGGGGCCAAATGACCGCTCTGCTGAGTCCGCATGGACTCCTGCTGCTTCTTGGGGCGGTTCGGTTTTGTATTTCTCCCATCTTAAATTACGATTTAGACTTTGAGAAAAATTGCAAACAACGAGGTGAGTGTACTGGTTCGCACGCAGCAGAGCTGAGCTGTTTCTGAGGGCAGCCCGGGCACGGGGACGTTTTGTACTGGGTTAGCAGAGAAAAGATACTTTTAAAGTAAAATCTGGGAAGGGTATCAGCAGCAAATCCCCTTGTGTTTAACATTGACCTCTGGGACACACAAATACTGGAAATAACTGCAGTAGTATTATCCATGGTCTTACGGAGCTGGAAAGCATTTGAGCAAGCACCGGACTTCTGCCGCGAGTCCTGCTTTCCCAGCCTGGAGCTCTAAACGCCGGCCTAAGCCACGGTCAGAAGCCAGGCAGATATAAACTCACCTCATTTCATGTGTAACTCCATATATTTAATTACTCGTAGAGTTAGCGAGCTAGGGTGTTTTAGTTAAAATTATACTGACAGGCAAAACTCTCTGTAGCATTTAATACAATTGAGCAAATGTTTTCCTCCCGAAAGTGCCCTGGGAGGTGGGGAGAGTAGGTTAACTAAGGTACTTAAAATGTGAAAAGCACATGTAGCATATCACCAAATATATTTCGAGTTGCATAAAAGATACGCCTTGTTCTAACAGCTAACTCTTAAACTCCGAGAAATTAGAAACACCTGCACGGTGTGTCTCAATGCTATATTTATTTGTCTGTGAATATTTATAAGCATTTAAACTACTAATGTTGTTGGCATTGTTAAATCTTGATTGTGAAGTTTGTAAATATTCAAAAGAAGCAGATGTTTACTAATCCCATTTACCTTTAAGGGAAAAAAATGTAAAACTGGAACGAAAGCAGATTGTTAAACTGTTTTCCCAACAGAAACAACCAAAATAAATTACTGCAATCTGAAGACTATAAAGAGTGACTTCAAAGGTCAAAGGATTAAAGACAGTCTAAACCATGAAATGCATTTTATTAGATTAATAAAACATATGATTTTGCTAACTTAATTATATGAACAAATTAGCTGGAAAGGAACTTCAGAGCTTGCCATCCCAAATTAACACTGGCTACAGCAAAGGCGCAGCAGCTACTGACCCGCTCGCGGCCAGCCTACGCGCCTTCCTCCCCGCGCGGAGCCCTTTCCAAAGGGCGAGTAACGGAAAGCGCGAGGAGGGGTCTCGGGAGCGGGGGGTGACGGCGGCGCAAGAGCGGAGCTGTACGGCTGCCAGGGCTGTTCACCGCCTTCAAAGAACTCGGTGCTGCTCTGGGGCCGGAGCTACGGAGCAGGCTCGGGCGGTGCCAAGGAGGCCTACACTTGGCTCCGCGCAGCAACCAAAACACTAATTCAGCTCTCTGTTCATCTGTTTTAAATCACGCTTTTAAGTGTATTTATGTGATAAAGAATCGAAGCTGTTTCTTTTGGCCATCTAAATAATTGGGACACTCTCCTTTTCAAATAGATTGACATTTGAAGTACAACAAGCACATTGAAAAGTGAATTTTGGCTCGCAGAGCCTTGAATTTGCTTAACTCTTTCAGAGCTTAATAGTGGGTCTTTTCAAAGGCAGGTTTCTCAAGGAAATACAAGCAATCCGGCTCCCACAGAAGTCAGGAACAGCTTCTTTTAAAACGATCTCAAAAAGAACAATGTAGCGTGGACCCTTTTACACAAAAAATAGAAATTATTTTCAAATAAAATACCACATTATTCAATTTGTAAAGAAACTCCACCCCAAACCAAGTGACTGAAAACACTGTCACTCACTCCCACCACATCAGCAGAGATGAAGAAATCCAAGGGAAAAAAAAGTCCGCCTTTAAAATAGGGTGGTGACTTCTCAGGAGACAGCGCCAGAGAGAAATGCGATAGTGCCACGTTTTGCAAGATCGCTCTCATTAGCTTTATGAAAGCTCAGATTCACGTTCACTTGGTTAATTCACCCTCACAGATACAGCTGGAAGGAACAGTGCCTCCGCAGCTCCTTCTGCTCCGACATTAAACACGGCAAGGTTATCATTTAATATACCATCACTGAAAAATTGATTTATGGCCTTGGGCGACGGGTGGGTCTCTCTTTTCCAATACTTTACAGTTTGCTTGGACAACACTGGAAACAAACCCTTAAAATTTCTTAAGTAGAAAAACTTGATAGTGCTAACCCCAGTAAAATAAATTGGGATTTATCTTCCTCCTTAAATGCAGTTCACTACAGATGCATGCTTTGCTGATCCATTTCCCCACTCACTATATTACGGTTTACATACTGGATTGGAAAAAAAAAAAAAAAAAGACACTTTTTATTTATTATTCATTCCTCAGACTATCACTATTTGTGATAGTGAAATAGCATTTCACTTCAGGAGCATCACCACCGTGTGCTCACCCCGTTAGTAAGCCCCTCTCAGAATCCACTAAGTCTCAGTCTAGTGAGATGTGATGAAGTGATGCAACGTCCACTAAAAACTAAGGATTAGCTGTTTCCAAATGACAGAATGCTTTGAAAGGTCCTTCTGATTGCTATTTTAGTCTGCATGTAGATCCTCACACAAAACCAGACTTTTTTCCTTTGTTTATTTATTTTTTTAAAAATAACATCCTAATGTGTCATCAGCTTTGGATAGGAAAGGAGATGTACATGATTCCAACATTTTTAATTTTGAAGGTCATTTAGACCAAATCATAAAGGAAAAGCTCCCTTGAGTCTGTGCAGCAGTGGCTGCACATGCAAACAAACAGCTAGATCTGGAAATAATTTCAGCCTGATTTATTGGTGTTAACCTTACGTAGGCTTGGGATTTTTTGTCTTACTGAAAGCAAAACAAAACAAAAAGCAAAACCTTCACTTTTTTAGATTGATGGTACAAAGTCATTTCTTACTTATGCAGTGTCATCTGGCTCTACTTCCCCATGAGGAGTGGTTTGGACAGCCGTGTCCAGAGCCAGGAAGACCTTTCCAGCAAAGCCACAGCAGCTCTCTCCTGGCTACAGTGGGCTACCACGGCAGCACGATGTGACATACGGGCCACTCGCTTCTCAGCATGACATGGGCATGCAGATCTCCCTCCTTCATGTTTAACCCCATCATTAGCTGTCCTTACCGACCCTTGCTTCTGTCTTCAGCCATCCCTGAGTCACCTGTATGCACAAGCCCAGACTCAGCCGGGTAGCCACCAAAAAGTATACGTTTTGCTGCCCTACACCACAACACATAGCAATACCTACTTTTGCTAATGGTTGCCCTTAGGGGACTGAGAAGACCATATTAATAGTAGTTCATGTTGGGATGCTCTGAATCAGCAAGACTCATAACAAAATGAAAATAGCAGCAGCTTTGCATCATTACAACTCTACCCCTTGTGGATTTTCTGCTAGTGGCAATCTCCCTGAGCTGGCGTAGACTAAAATATTCTCCTCTTAATACCATTCTCCCTCTCTCCAACTCCTACACTCAAAGAAAGCTGAGTTTACTAAGTGGCACTACTTTCTTATTTTAATGAATGCACGCAAGGCATATTTATATGAGTACTAGAGCGTAGAGGTTTAACACCGAGCTTTCTCATTGTAGATCCTGCACTCTACTCTCTATTTGTACAGTTTTATTCAAAAGAATCTCATACTACAAGTGCAAGTCAGAACAACAGCAAAACCAGCAATCCCTACTGTTTACTGTATTAGCCCTACCGACAATCTTCTTGTCACCTCTGAAGGTTAAATACCGGGATAACAGTCACTGAGAAAACACAAAACAGCATTAGCGCTTCACGCGAGAACAACTGCAAGATCCTCGCTCGCAACCCTTTGGTATAAAACATGCAAGGGTTTCTTTGTCAAGCGGGTGAGATGCTAACCTTGTTTATCTGCGAATGCAAAACAACGTTCCCCATCCAGCAGTGTCACTCTGACCTTTGTGTGGAACCTCAGTTCTCCCCATGCAGCATAACAATGCTGCTTTTGTGCAGCCGGTGTAAGGCCATGGGAGTCAGGATTTACTGCTCCAGCAATTTAATCATAACCTTCATACTTTGTGGCTTATCCACTTTGCATTCTAAAACAAAATATATAAAACGCCAGAACTTTTTCCTTGCTTCTCATATCTGTTAACCGATATTCATTATCACTTACTTTCCAAAGCCGCCTTTTTACTACAAGCACGGGAAGGAAAACTCCAGAAACAAAATGCAGAAAATGCTCGCTCTGGTAACACAAAGTGAAGGGTGTAGCTTTAAAAGCTTTCACTGAATTGCCTTTCCGTGCACCATGCAAGAAAAACTAGCTGTACTGAATATCCTAAGTATTTCTATGCCCACGTTCAATCAATCTACGGAGAGCAAAAGTTACAAACCTTTTAACATTTGAAAATAGGTATTAGAATTGTCATTTTCTAACCTTTATTCATTGCAGGTGCGGGCCTTATGTGTATTTAACATACATTTTTTTACAAATAGCTAAAGCAGTGGCTCTGAACTGCAGGCGGCCACAATACGGGAAAGATACCATGCAAGTGCAGAGTGAGTATTACAGATCTGTTCCTGAAAACCTATGATCCAATTAAATCAATAGAAAACACAGCTGCTCGAGCACTCCAGGGCCCAAGCTGTAAATCTGAGTACTGAACACAACCTCTTTATTTTTTTCCCTAAGGGGGTTACCTGCTTATCCAGGAGCGGTGCTCGTGGCACGGGCTGCGTGCATCGGGGCAGCTCCTGCAGACGCGTTCGCAAGCGGCGCTCAGCCCGGCAGGTTTGGCTTGGGGGGGTCGTGTGAATGCCTCCTTTCAGTTTCACTCCCATGTGGTTTCACACTTCGACCCCACAAGTTCACTTTGAACTTCAGGTTCAAATGAATGCAAAATCCCAACACAAAAGACAGTCAAAACCACTGCTTATTGTGGGAGAGCCAAGCCTAACCGTGTATCAGATGGTTTTAAACACAAAATATAAATTAATCTCATCTTTTCAATGAATGTTTCCTTACAGCTGGCTACGAAAACAGAATTCTGCTACTCCTTCCTTGGCTTCAATACAAAAGTCTCTTAATACCACCATTGTGTTTTTCCATGCGCTGGCTTCTAAGTATATATATGCAACCATTAGGTTTCATACCATGGCTTGTGAAATGTACTCCAATACTGTGTGCAACTGCAATAAGATTATTTTTTAATTTCATATGACTATAAATAGTGTGCCTGCAATGGATTTACAGACAAACCTAAATTAATGTTATTCTGGGTCAGTCCTTAAGTCGCGTGTGTTTGTATATTTGTATCTGTATCTGAGAGACAGGGAAAGGAATGACATTTATAAGGAATTAACCAGTTTAATGAACATCAGTCAAGGGAGGGAACTCAAGTTTAAATTCAAGTCTATCCTTTGCTCCCAATGCCAGAAGAAACTTTGTGATCATTTTGTGTTTCCAGCAAAACACATAGGCCGTGACTGATAACAGCCATTTATTCTATCTCAGGTTACTGTGCGAGTGTTTGGTTAGGACTTAACCCTACTGAACTCCAAATAGTTTTAGAGTTTTACTGTAGGGAAGCTTTAAACTGTCTCACAGTCAGTTGTATTCCAGGACACTTAATGCTGCTTTTATAACGGCAAAGCACTGGACTGCCTGTTTCATGTAGTTCAGAATAACAAAACGATTTAGCAAGTTGTAAATGAATGCACAGCTTTAACTAGAGCCTGATAATCTTGTATACTTGTATTTCTGCATCTAATTGACACATTCAGTTTGGGGATTGCATGACAAAACAAGTGAGTTGCTTGAATACAGAAACTGCCACAGGATATGTAACCAGTCATCTTCAGGAAAAATACATAAATAAAATAAATAAATAAATAAATCTCTTCACAGTCAAAATAAACTCCTGAGCCAAAAGCAAGGCAGGCAGCTACACCTGTATTTGCTGTGCTAAAGGGTGAAACTAAAACTTTTGAAAAATTAAGACCTCCTCTCATATACAGCTGCCATTGGAGAATTTGTTTCAGCCTTTGCATTTGATACACACTTGCCACATATTGATTTTTTTTTTTTTTCCTTCAAAGCTAATCTTTTGACTTTCCCACTGCAAAGAAGAAACATTGTCAGACTGATTATGAGGAAGCTCACTAACAGTTCATGCATTTGATGCCCTGGCTATAATGTTGTACAAATCTAATGTCATGAGTCCTGGATCATGTACAAATACAGAAAACAGCATCAAAGATGCAGCTTTTCCCCAGGTACTGGTCTTTCAGCTTGCAGAAGACTCATTCATTTCAAAACACGCTGGAAAGACTGACTGGCTGCACTGAAGCCCGTAACTACCTTCACATATAAGCCTTTGTACTCATTATCGAATGTCTTGAAACATTTTAAAGTTTTATTATAGTGTTCGAAATCAACAAGGCAATTAGTGAGACCTGAGACTGTGTACCGGTCAAACAAAACTGCCATCAATAGTACTTCACAAAAGTCAATGGATGTCTGGGGTTTACAGGCCACGTGTAAGGGTGTGTCCATCCACACACCTTTTCATTTTTTTAAGCATAGCTTAGGTTATAAGGAAAAGTCCATATTCCCCGAATCAACTTGTATCGCTGTTTTCTGATATAAAAAGGAACAGGGGAGAGAGGTAATGGAGATGATTAGACCTGACAATAATATGTCCAGTAGAGGAGTGGGGTTTTCCCCAAACCGGCAAGGGACTGATAAATAGTATTCTTGTATTTTAATAAGGCCTTTCTCCTAAAATATCAAAGTAGTTGAAAAGTACCATGTATGTCCAAAACTGCCAGGAAAAGTGCAATGTGTGCATTGAAAAGAAAACCAGCAATAAAACTTCTACCCAGAACAGCAGAGTCAAAGGTGAAGGTACAGTGACAGATTCCTCCCTTCCAGCCACAGGCTGGAACAGACATTTCAGGAGAACTGATGTCCACAAAAAAGTTTTTGCAATGGGAGGGAGGACTTCATACATGTCTTACTGTACATGAGCAGCCATAAATAAGTATACATTTTCTGGCCCTTTCCATACGTGCAGGAGATAGCTGTAATCAATGCCTCCGCCACATGCAGCTAGCTGGCTTTTGGAAGATGACATATGTTCCTAATTTGTTTCCTGCGTAACCAGAAGGTGTGTTTACTGCTACGCAATCAAGTGAACGTTTACAAAGCATAATTATCTTTAAAAAATGACTTTGCCATAACTTTCAACAAACTCAAAATAGACTGGAAAAGAAACGAGGGCTGCTGTATCTTATTAAGGTTAAGGTTTTATTGAGCAGGTGGAAACAGAAGTCAGCTGTCTGGTCTTAGTTTCTTTCCTCTCTGACCTCTCCTCGGAAGGGATGTACTCTAACAACTAACAAGTTTATTCCAATGTTTTGCTTTTATTCTGGTGCAATTCTGGTAAAAAGTTTTGATTCGCAATAGTCAAAATCAAAACCAGAAACATGCGGGTGTCCCACAGGCTACAAAACTCCCCTACTGAGGTTTCTAGCCAAAGTTTATAAAATCACGCTGAGACTGAAGCATATCATAACTACGAGACATTAAATGTGAAATTAAGTGACAGATAAGTAATCTAACAAGACAATCACAACTACAAGAGTTTATTCACCTCTGCTCTTCAGAGTCACATCTACCTATAATTTATGGCATACATATTTTCACAATTTGATGCAATATTTACATTAGTTTAATCAAACACTTTCAGAGCGCCTGGTTCATTACTTGCATGGCACTATATCAATTGCACTTTACTTACTTCCCTAATCAAAGAGTATCTGAATTCTTTGGTCTGGACAAATGGATATAGATTTTACAGGAACCAAACAAACTAAATGCATATGCATTATTTTAACTGTGAAGCATTTATATTCCCTCATAGCTGTGATTTCTAATCCAACTGGCTAATATTATTCACTGAAAACTCACATTACAGTACAGTAATTCAAAGGGATAATAAACACATAACACAATAAATAGTAACATTCTAAGCTCTTGCCATTCCGATAAAACTATGATTCAGTGAAGTTCAACAATGGATATGGAAGTAAGCCATTCCTATTCACCAAATGAAAAAAATCATATTAAGACCCATTGATTTCAGTAGCATTTAAATACAAGTTTATGTTCTGGATGGATTAAAGGTAAGCACACTCCTGAACTAGAGCCCAAGGACATACACGCTAAATGATGCCAGAACTCCAATGTTACTTCAACTATACTCTGTCTAAAGTCCTTTCATTGAAATCTTGTCATTTCTCTGGGCACAAATCCTTCCTGCATACCACCCATGGCAAAGGGTGGCAGATCATATTATTGCTTCTCTTCAAGACTTTCCTATTACTTTATCTTGTCAATAGCCTATAGTTATATATCATAACATTCATTCTATGGTTTATGACCCTACCCAACAAGCACTATGCTGTAGCATCAGAAAACCTTTACAACTGCCATTCAGTTTCTCTAGACAGAAATTATTATTATTATTTAATTCTTTTTGTTACAGAAATGTCCTTTACTTCCCTTTAATGACAGATTATAAATTCACTTTAGAAGGAGACTTGTGCACACTGTGGTTGGCACCTATCACAGAGAAACTATTGGAGAAATCCTTGTTGACTCTGAGGTGTGCTTATATACAGTGATAAAATATGTTTGTTGGATACTTTAAGTCTTTCTCCCCGCCCTTCTTTCCAATATAAAGTGAAAATCTATGAAGTTTACTGCAGCCAGCTAAGTCAGAGCCTGCCCTATATCCCACCATCCAAGCTCAGTGCGAGAACTTGCCATGCAGCAAGCAGGAGACACTAGACATGAGACACGCAGTGGTGTTGTCCTTTGACCCATGAATCATTTCCAGATCTGCCGTGCGGGAGAACTGTGTGACAGCATCCATCAGACTGACGCCAAAAGGAGTTCCCAAGTTGGGCTCTGTAAGATTAAGGGACTTCTAAATGAGTGACTAATATTTTGTACCCAAAAATAAACAAACATTTTCAGGGCCCTTCTGGTTCACACACCCAGCTGGTCTGTCCAAGGAGGCTCTACCAAGTCTACGTACCTGCTCGGACACTATCGTACTGTGCTTTTTATCCTTTCCTTGTACTGGAAGGACAGCAATTTAGACACTTCGAGGACTTGCCACCTCTACTGATGGTGGTGATAAAATGCTACTGCTAAGGGTAGTCAGTCATCCTGGACAGTGCAGGGTTGGTGGGCAGATGGCCGTGGTGTGTGAGCACAGAGCCAACCCACACAAGCACCCGGACGGCCGTGAGCAGGGGTTTCCAGACCTGCCAGCACAGCCAGCTCTGTCCCATGGTCACAGGAAACATCCGCGTTTCTAATGCTGGCAAAGTTTGGGTTTTCCCCAAAATTTTTGCCATGGTAAAGTGACCATAAAGGTTTGAAGCCAGAAAAAAATCAAACTATTTTACTCTACATCTTAGCTTCAGAATATTTTGCACTTAAAACATTTTTGAAACACAGGTAGTTTTCTGCTGGAGCAGCTATTTTTCACATACACCAGCACATATGTTTTTGAAGAAAACCCAAGAAACGGGCGGGAGAGGCTGGGCAGATTTTACCCCCAATATTAAATATTAATATTAGTTAATGAACTACTGAAAATCAATATGACATAAAAATAGTATTTGTTTTGTAGCTCCATGTGGCATCTTTCCTCTTAATACTGGAGTTTTTATGTGGCATTTAGAAGCTTTATTGTTTCAATAGCAAAGGTAAAGAGGTTAATTCCTCTTTAACAAGGGGCTCTCCCCCCCTTCTTCTCCCCCCTCTCCTTTTTGGCTGAGCCTAAATTTCTAACACTACTTTATGAAATGTAGTATACAGCTTTTAATTGTGCCCAGAGGCAGTACAACTTCAGAGAGGGTTTGGAGCAACTGGCAGAGGATTTGCAGAACAGCTGTGTTCCGGGAACATGTGCAGCACGGTGCAACAGCCCCGTCAGCACCTGCACCCGCTTAGCACGCCCGCCCCCACCGCTCCACGCACACTCCACATCTGGGATTAATCACCCCTTTTAAAGGAATTAATACTCTTAACGTTTTTATTTTATTATACCTGTAGGAACATGATGCTATATTAAAATCTGCAGCTTATAAGTAGTATTTTGTTCAAGCCAGAGTTACTGGGGGGAATAAAACCTCCCTGTGCTTTGCCAAGAATGAATTGTTTTAATATCCCAACATTCAATATTATTTATTATTAAAGTCAAGCGCTGCTTTGGTGAGTAACTGGCTTTCTTATGCTTTAACCTCCTTTTCCCCACTGAACTCTACCTTACAGTTTCAACATTTGCTGGAAATAAGCCCCCATAGTTCCTCTACCCACTCCCCCCCATTTTCTCAGTGTACTCTATTCATGTTGGGAGGTTCAAAAAAAGGTCCTTTAAAAATGTGATATTATTTAAATGTCATTCAGTTCCAAGAGCGGTATTTGCTTACATAGTTTAGACAGCACAGAACTCTATTCACGCATGAGTTATGCCACATTAACCATTTACGATAGATTTTCATGTTAATTCTACAGGGGAGGAATCATATTAGATTTGCCCATTTTGTGTAACTTATAATGGAATTCAGCAACATGAGTCCTGCTCATTATAATGACGGGGACTAAAGAGGAAAGCTGAAAAGAAGAGGGAAATCAGGTCTGTTATTAATTCATTAAAACACACACATTTCCCAAAAGTCAGGCACCCGAGTGAACACTTTTGAGGCAAAGCCACAAAGATTTGCCACTATTGCTGGCATTTGGGAGTGCACTAGAACTCAGTTTTAGTAATTTCTCTGAATCAACATTTTATCCCAACATGGGATGCACCAAAATCCACAAGTAATAGAAAAATACAATGCTAATACTTTCTGCATTATTCTACAGAGCCAAAAAAGCATAGTCTTGCAACATTTCACACTAAGAATGTTTTGGTTGGTAAGCATTACAGGTTTTTGTCTTGAAACCCACCATTTATCCAATAATTGGAACAGAAATATTTATCCCCCAAAACCTTTGGGTAAATACCAGGTTTCTCAATACATATTTACTTAATTTGAAAATTTATTCTGCAAAAGTATTCATGGCATGAAATATTCTGAAAATTAAGCACAGAAGTACAATGTCCAAAACTGGCGCAAACGTTTTGCTTTAGGATTTATTTTCCCAGTGGTAGCTACAACACAGTCCTCTTGCATTCCATAATTCGGTCACTTAACTTTGTTCTACTGAGCTGGAGTTGTTCAGCGGCAAAATAACTCTTAAGCCAAAGCCACATCGGTCACGGCCACTCTTAAGGCTGATTTTTCTTGTAACTGGGAATTGGTCAACTCATCAGCTTTCTACTCCCATGTATCTATGTTGGGTACCCTCTTCTTGAAGCAGATGGGCTGCAGCACAAGACTAATTGGGGTTTTGCTCTCTATGCCCAATGTCTTCATGCACTTTAGTGCTCAGTTGTTCGTCCTTCAGAGCAGATTTCCCTATTTCTGTCATAGTGCACAGTATACTTATAGTGACTGCAGCCTAAAAATCTAAGTACTCAATTAAATACGTGCAGTTCTATTTTGAGAATTACCATACCCTGCTTGAATATTATGCACATTACAGATTTTAACAAGGAAAAGGGAAGAAGGGAAACTCCTGCCGCTCCAGCCCATGCTGGCAGAGAAGCCTTCCTGACTCGCCACGTTTCTCACTCCCCCTCACCTCAGAAACAGCTCCCAGGAAAAATCCACCAAACTCCACAAGATCCCACGGCACCTTTTGTTGGGACTTAGCCCTTTTAATGGAGATGCTGAATGTGTTTTTAAATTTACTTGGTATTTCTTTATTATTCTATCATGGTTTTGCCATGAGGGCATGACAGATGTGTGTTAACTTAAGCCTCAGTTAGCTCCTGTCACCCTGATTTTAATGGGGCCGAACAAGTTCATACGCCATTATCTAACTCGTTAAGAAGTCGTAATCAGGCTGATTTAAGCAACGGGCAAATCCACATCTTTTACTGAACCTGCAGTCCAGCCTCAGCAAAAATGGAAACAACTGCGTGTATAGTTGCCCATAGAAGACAAATTAGCAGAGAAAAAAGAAGAGGAGACTCTATTAAATCAGTAAAGCAAATGCACAGTTGCACAATTTTCGTTTTGGAGCTGTAGTACACCGCCTGTCCTGAGCGGTAATTTCCTATCCATTACTGGAAAATAAAAGCTGAGGGGCAGGGGTTGGGAGGACGTGGTACGAACACATGGAGTGTAATTTTAAGTACTGATGACTGGGGATGGGGACAAGGGGGTGAAGAGAAGCACAAATCAACCGTTCCTGGTTTTCCCCAATTCTGCTGAGGTTTGGGAGTAGGTATGTTGGGTTTTTTCTTCAAATACTTTCCTCGCTGCTGTTAGGATGCACAGAGAGGAAGCTGGCCCTGCTCTGAGCAGGCGGGGGGACTAGGTGACCTCCAGAGTCCCCTCCAGTTGAAATTTTTCTATGACTCTAATCAAAACCCTCAAGAGATGCTGAATCTGGCAATGCCAAACATACCCAGGAAATGTAAAATTAGAACTGATTACCACGACGTTTGTAAACCAGAACCCTCTGATGCCATTATATGGTCATCTAATACTTGGACAGAAGCCTTTGCTGCCTGAAAAATGTTGGATGGAGCAGACTAATTTCAAAACACTATTTACTGTGCTGCCAGCTTTTCCCTATGGAAAATAAAATTGCAGAGACCTTGGGAACTGGTAAACCTGCCAAGCTGGAAGTCAGGTTATGAATTTAGAAAATATTTTTTTTAAAAAATATCAGTAAATAGATGGTAAATTGAGAAGTAAAACTGTATCTCAGAACTCCAGGAATAGATTACAATATTAGGCAAGAAGCAATGTTTGCAAAAGTATTAAAGTGAGGTAGGAGCCCATATCTTGTTACGAAAAATAAGGACCCTGGCCCTCAAGGCCAGGAGTAGCTTTGCACTAGGAATTTATGTCAGTGTAACAAAATTGTCTTTGGACATGAGTCTTTCAACATATCTCTGCCATCAAAAATCCCAATATGTATAAACATCCTCAGGAAAAGTGCTTCTACTAGTTAAAGAACTCCTAAAAGTCCTTTTTTTTTTTTTTTTTTTCATTAGAAGCTGTATCTAAAGCAAAAGGACTTGCTATGGCAGCTATACCTATAAATTATTGCAGCAGACCCTTTTATACAGCCTAATATTCAGGCTAAGTCACACCTGAATTTAGGCATTTTGGTGCTAAATAATTTTGTTGCTTTAGGAAATTTTAACAAAGAGCAAGATGAGTGCAGATTGCTTAACAAAATACTTTAAAAAACCCAAACAAGATCCAGGAATACTTGTATGATTTGTTTTCCTCCAGAGAAAAGAGACTCACATCTACTTTCATTTATGAAAATCTTGTGACTAAATTTCAATGTAAAACATAAACTTTTTTTCTAAAAAAATTTCATCCTACTGCTTAGAAAAACATCTCAAACATCCCAAACAGCACAGTCTGCAGAACCTCAGCTAGCCAAAGACATGGCAGGACCAGGCGAGCTAAGAGAAGACAAAGCTTTTAAAAGGCCAAACCACTATTTTTGCCCAGTCTTCAGTCTAATCTCCCAGGCATTAATTACATATTTTACTACTTTCAAGTAACAACAATTTTGATTAATAGTCCAGCAGCCTCCATTTTCTATTTGGCAGAAGACAGAATCACTCTTAATGGAAAATATATGTATTCTGGGACTAGACATGGTCAGATTTACTTGGCATTAACCAAGAGGCTCCTTAAAGTCAGGTTTAGAAGCAGAAGCAGCAAAAGACAGCTAAAAAAGACTGTCAGTGTGAAGATTTTAGCTTTGGTTTAAAACCAGAGTGGTAGAGCTCTGTGCCCTATGCGCAATTCATTTGCCAACACGTTTCCGTACAGTAAGTCCTCGTTACACGTTACCAGAGGGATCTCCCAAAAGCTTTCTGCGCTGCATAAAATGGGGGAGGGAAGGCAGTACGGAGAGAAGCAGGCTTTGCAAGAGAGTGTGTTCGGTCCTGACTCAGGTGTTTCTCTCTGTATCCTAAATGGAAGATGCTGACTCATCATAATTCTCCCCTTATACAATAGCTGTTCTTTATCCAATCTGAGATATTTGTCACTGGTTTAGATTCTACTTACTTTGTCTGACCTTGTAATCACTGAAAGTATGGATGCTATTTACGATTAAGACAAATTTTGTGCAATGCTCGTGTTCCTGGATGTCTAGTAATCTGTGCTCCAGAGCCATCCCGTAACTCCGTGATTTCTTCACTCGACAAAAATAATTTTACAAACACTCACTCACCCTGTTCACGACCGTGGCAGTTTCTGCCAGGGCTGGTAAAGTGCCAAGCAGGGCTTAAACATACTCAAGAGCTTCAAAGAGAAATGCACACAATGCTATTGATGTCGGCCTCTCACTTTAATAAATGCTTAAATTCACAGCATTAAAAATAACCAATCAAGGGTTTTTCTTTGCCATCCTCACTCTCACAGCGATCCTGAAATCTGTGTTAAAAAAGAACGCTTCAACTAGTGCTTCTGCATGGCATTCAGTACACTCAAAGTCACAATGTGATTTTCATTAGAGGGAGAAATGTTTGGAAAACTGTTATATGAAGTCCATAAATCTGAAGATAAATAATGAAAATGAAACTTCCCATGAAATGCCCCAGCGTTCATTTTATTTAATATTCTCCATTGGTGAAAATAAATTAAAAATGAACGAGACTTGTTTATGCCTGCCTTACGCTATTCTCTGCGTTTGAATAGCAACTGCATATTAATTTATCAGGATCCCATAAATTATAATTAGCCAGGAGGATTAACAACATAAATCCTTGAATTTAAAACTAACCTGCCCTGCTCTCTCTTCCCTTAGCCCTAAAGTGAAAAAGAGCCATAAAACCCATCACCGCTGTTTGATCCATTAAACTCATGAGACACTCTTATTTCAGCTGAGCTACTGGAGGTAGATGCTTTGCAAAATCTTTTTTAAAGTTACAGCAGCCTTCCTGGAAGCAAGAGAGAGCGTGCACAGGAAAGGCCCAGCCTGAACACGGTACGTGACTCTTGCTCTTTCCACTGCATCACTACCTGACACCAAGGAGGCTTCTCAGTATGCAGGAAATGGGCAAAAGATCTTACTAGTAAAATAGGTGAGGCGCGGAGGTATCGTTGCCTAAGCACACCTTTGCGAAGATAAAAGGAAAATCTAACTAAAGTGGCGACACGTTTCACTGTACGTGCAGACCTGGTAACAGTAAGGCCGTTTTGCGGGTGTAGCAAATGCACTGGAATCAGGACACAACCCTTTCGCCGCAACTTTAACGTCCTTAAGCATCAGTTCAGGCCAAAACAAGTGATGTCCCCACGTAGATATAAATCACCTAGGGTATTGTACTGATACTAGTTATCCAAATAACCGAAATGCACAACCCGTTTGTACGCGTAATCAGGAACTTCAATCACAAACACAAACTTTAAAACCCACTTCCTTCCCCCTCACTCCTGAAAGACTCACGTGACAGTTGTGAAACCCTGGATAGTTCAGCAGAGCTGAAACCTGCCGGTCCCACCTGAACGGTCAGGTCTTGTCTAGCGAGACAAGGTGCTACCGAGCTGCCGCGGGAGCCCACACCCATGCACAGCGAGGATACCTTTTATCCTTCAAGAGAACATTTTAAATTGCAATAGCTGTTAGTTTAATGCATTAGGTAAACAACAACAACAAAGTCAGTTTAGACAGGTTTTATTTTTAGTAACAGACTGCTTTGCAAGGGCCAGACTTTAACAGGCGCAGCAATTTATATTAAGTACTTGCTTTTTTATTATTTGTTGCTTGAAGGAGCTCAAGCGCTTTTGCGGGCAGCAAACCCTTACGGTCATTACACCCGCACTGCACACAGGGAGCAGGGATTACGGAGCAGAGCCACACGCCTACCACACACGGGCGTCCCGCGCTGCCCGCTTCGCGTGGCCACACAGCAGGCAGCCATCGGGTCATCCCCTGGGTAGGACAAGCACATTTTAAACCCAGGAACGCAGTGTTCCCCAAAGCAGAAAAATATTAAATTCAAGCCTATGAACTGAAACATAAAAGACCCAAGGGAGGAACTGTCAGTTTGCTCCTCCCGACCCAAGCGAGAGCGTTGAGAAAAGACTTTTGCAGAGTCACCCGACAAGAGGCCACCTCCCAGCGCAGCCACGACCTGCTCCCCTCGTAATCTCAGGAACCCGTGAGGGACATGGATGTGGCGTCAAGGCTTTGGCTGGCCAACTTGCCGGCCAGTCTGTTGGAAAAAGCCCCTTCTCCCTCCCCGACAGCCTGAGCTGATGTCTACCAGCCTCGGTCTCCTGGCCTTACAGAACGGTGCTGAGCTGCAAAGCGAGAAAGCTGAGAAAACTAACGGGAAAAAACAGTCACTGAGAAAAGGGTGAGCAGGGGGTGAGATGGCAATATATGCCAACGCCAGCCCGTGTCTCCGAGAGGTGGGCTTAGGAACAGCTAAAGCGGTAAGCTTCAAAGCTAGAGCCTGGCTCTGATTATCCGCCCTGACGTTAAAGGGTTACCATCTTGGATTTCATTCCGTTGATACCGCACAGGTCTCCTGAGCTGCGGAAAACCCGTGACCTGAAGCCACAGAACAAATCTCTCGCAGTACTGTTGACCGAGACTATTTTTTCCTCCTCATGATTAATGTTTCAGGGTCTGACAAAATACAGGGGCAGCATTTTTTGAGCTGCTATGGGTTATCCAGGGAAAGGCTGCATCAGGCACACACACCGTACGTGCAGATAAGGCGGCTCAGATCAGCGTGCGATATACCCGCGCGTGCTGCGTACATTAGATGAGCTGAACATGACACGGAGTATTTCTGCTCACTTCACACAGCTGATATTTATCACAGCTCCTTTCAAATGCTTATCTCCATCCTTTGGAGTTCACTTACATGGCAAACAAGGTGAACTCCCAGGTGGAACGCAGACCCAGAGGTGTCAGGGGAGGTTTCCATTCAGCAAAACCAGGATACCACCTGGTTTAGAGAGATATGGGATACACACCTCAGCAAAATATGTTTCTGTAGGATTCTTATATGCGCAAGTAGTATAAATACACCCAGTATGAGATACATGAACCAAGGAAAACAACAAACCCTTTTCATTATATATACACCTTATATCCGTATATTAGTATTTTCTAAACATGGGCACAAACACCTGGCTGTTCTCTTTGCCTTGAATAGTAAGGGTAGAGTAAAGCAGCTCTCATTTTTGGTATTTCGCTTTCCTTCTCAGAAAGAGAAATGAGACCTACCCATTTAGACAGCTACACTTAGTTGTCCTTACTGAGCACCAAAGCGAATGATTTGACTAAGATTATGCAGCCAAGGGGTTATTCACCTCTCTTAATCCAAAGAAATCACAGCTGGAATATAAAGTATTTGTCCCCTTGTATTTAGGGAAATAAGGAAATCAGGTTGTATACAAGCACAGAGAGAAAGAAAGAAGTTGTTAGGCATGAATGCAAAGAGCTTTGCAAATAGAAAGTGGAAATAAGCATCATCTTTAAAAATTTCACTGCAGCATATTGTAAAGGAAGCTCCTGTATTCATTCCATGAGGGAATAGGAAAGTGCACTCTCTGTACAAGGCTGCAGAAGAAGGAAAGCTCTGTAAGCCCATCCCAACTCCCTTAATTATTTTAATTGCAGCAGTGTGATGCCAAGGTGCTGAATTACCCCCTCAGGCTCTGGCTGCTTAGCCAGGAGGTACTGAATTAAACTGTCAGAACATGCAGAAAAATTGCAATGGTGCCTGTCAACGGTATTTGTTAAGAGACACGGGTGAGGCTAGTGACTTGTATAGAAAAAGAGCTGCCAATGCAAAGTCGTCAAAGCACAGCACTGGAACTAATGGGGTATTCAGAGGTCTTGTTCTACTTCATTGGTTAAAGCCAACAAAACTCCTGTAATATTTGGGGCGGTTTGCTATTTATGGCTATGGTAATAAAGGCCAGTTAAAGCTGCAAAGCCAGCCACAGTTAGTGGTCCCCACTGCTTTATTTCTAAATGGCTGAGGGGGCACTATTCCATGTCAAGGTCTGGTTTTAACAGAGAGAAAAAAATACAAAAAGAACTGGGTATTTAAAATATCAAAAATTAAATGCAGTGGGCTAGAGTTTTACAATATAATGTTCTAGTTAAAAATAACTACATTTTGGATGCCTTACCCAGATGATTTTGAATTCGGTTATGTCTTAGCTGCAAAGAACTGGCATACAGTTGACAACGTGGCCCAGGTTTAGCATCCTCTCTTCTTCACACATGGCGGTTTCTTTCCAGAGACACTTACCAAAGCCGAAGGTGTGTTTGATACCAAAATCTACTTTGTAACTTCTAAACCCACGCAACTGCAGATAGCGATCAAAGCGATTTAAAGTCCTATTTGCTGTGGGTCTACATGGCTCTCTCTCAGCTATTTTTAGGAGTAAAATCCTGTGCTTGTGAAATTGAAAGGCAGATAACAATGGTTAGAGCCGGCGCGTGGGCAGGTGCCATGCAAATACCTCGCAGCTCAACACATGTGCGTTGGCTCCAATTTTTTCGGTCCCCCATGAAGCTGGGTCTCTGGGGCAGATAAAGCCAGCTGGGGCTTGGGATGGGTGCTAGCTTCTGCAGAGGGGCACACAGAGAGCTCTAACCTAGACAAAAGCGATAAAAGAGTTTGGCAGGGAAGTGGAGATAGAGAAAATGAGTGTTCTCTCATTTCCTGTAGATGTTTGTCCCTGGCAGTGACCATCCAACCAGCTCTCTGCCCAGTTGGAGCAGCATCCCAGTTTCCCACTCAGTCTGCAGAGCTCTGAGAAGTGCTACAGGTCCCGCCTGGTTTCCCTACTGCAGTATCTCCCAGCTCACTTGCTTACTGGGATTCTTTCTTAACAGGTCTATATTGCCATAATCCTATATTCACTTAACGTGATTTTCACTAAGAATAAAAATTCAAAAGAGGTTAATGATCCATTAGTGTATATTTTTAAGTAGCTCATTTACATATTGAATAGCCTGTATTTATTTTATTAAAACCAGCTCACTATATTCAGCTGACTGAATTATGTGAGATAGCACATGGATTACGCAAGAATTGTTCAGTAATTAATTTTTCCCAGACATGATATATAGTTATTAACTATATTTTTAAACAATTAAAACTGTGGGACGGTCTGTTAATGAGACTGAAACCTTTGCTGTTACAAGGCCTTTACAATTGCAATGCTCTCTGAGCTTAAGAGTTCATTTCTGTAGTGCCTCTGGAATAAAACACACGCTACTCCTACTACCTAATGCAGTACATCAGACCGCAGGAACTGTGCTTCAGGCCAGCTTACAAATGCTGTTTCTACGCTGTGTTTGTAACTAAATAGCAATGGCCGTGCAAAGGTGCACAATCATGAACTCACATTCCCTTCTTGCCATCTGGGAATTAAAGGAGATTCTTCATTAACTTTAATTAAAGACGTTGCTTCCTTTCAGATGAGAGTGACAATCCAGGTGTATATTAAGCAGCTCAACCCACACATTTCCCCCAAGCATTACCCATGGATTTGTTCCATCTGGTCCATAAATTTAACACGCTGTATCTCACATGAAGATGGGAAGTTAGAGTGGTGGCTCCTTGGCTCTGAAGACCACGCTTCCCCTCTGTCTGCCCATCTCATGGTAGGTTCACCAGGGTTAATTAGTAAGCCACCTTGCTACTTTCCTGGCGTGCAGTTTACTGCAATTCCATGGCCTGTCGGTAACTCGTGGGTAGCTGAAGAACAGGAGAAGTAAGAGGTACGAGATATGGGAACCGTATCCTATGCCTTCAGGGTCCCAATCACGCAAACATGTCTGGGAGAGTCCGATCACTCTCCATTTATCGGAGCACAAGTCTGAATGGGATTTATTCCTTTGCGCTGAGGACAAATGAACCAATCGGCATTTACAAATTGCTAATTTGCTCAGATCTTTTAAAAGGTAAGCCATGTATTGATTCACCTGTACTCAGAAAATGCCTTCAGATAGTTTTAAACACTTATGAGCAAGTTTCCAGGATTAGCACTGCTCATTTCTGCTTGGGATTGTGGTGGCACATTGTCAAATGCCTCTTCCGTGCTCCTCGCCAACATAAAATTCTCTTCACGCTGCATTTTTGAATATCATGTTCATAAGAACACGAGGGGATTTCTGATTCTTAGTGGGAGAGTGTTATATTTTTTCCAAATGCAAAAGATATGAAAAGTCTATAGTGCACATTATACCACTGCGGCCTACCAGAAACAAAAGTATGGATTCAATTTACCACCACATAATGACTATATCGTGTACAGAACTGGATGAACTAATTTATTACTTAGGAATCATACTAATTGCTGGGCCCTTCTGCCTTCGGTTGCAGTGCCACTTGCAGAGAAAGACCAGCTTTAGGGCTGGATACAAATAAGATCTGTCATAAAGTAAGGCTGTCATTATTCGATCAAATCTCCCATTAGCTCAGCATTAGCAACAAAGACTATAACCAAAGATAAGCATCAAGAATTAAGATATTGTTCTCAAGAATAGAAGAAAACCAGTATTAACATTTCTTGGAATTCCATTAGTCTGAAGCTTTGTTTTCAGTGCCAAATGAGGTGTATTTTCTGGTGAGATTTCTTTTCTAGGGTAAAGAGAGCCTTGTCTCTGATAGGACTAAAAATCAAAATAACCAAGTTGGATTAGCTACCTTACGATTAACAAAACAAACACCTTTCTTTGCGCTGCAGACATGGAAATCTGGAGCAAAGGAGACTTCCTGGACCATCAGGTCTCATATCCGTGTTACTGCAGATGCCACATCATATAATTCTTTTCACAAACGTATCGAGTTTATCATAATCTGGAGTAACTTCTACAACGATGCTTTCAGCACGATAGTATCAGCGATGTGGACAGAAAAAAATGACAACATTTCCTTGATGCAAATATTGTTTCATATGAAATTTGCAGTCATCGTACCGCAGGATTTCTGGGAAGAGATGTCTGTATTTTTTTCTGAAATAATGTTTGAAGCTTTACAAAGCCCTCAGGTACATATTTTTGTCAATGTCATATCATAACATGCAAAACATTGCAAAGAACTAAGCAACTAAATAAAAATGCCCAAACATCTTCCTACTAATAAGGCTTTATTTTATTGATTAAAAGAAATTTCATTTAATGTAGACTATACTGTTCTGTGTGGCCTTAACAAGAGCCTGGCATTGCAATGAAGCAGTCTTCCTCATTTACCGTGCTGTTTTTCAAACAAATACTGAAGCTGAACAACCTTTAGATTGAAAATCAAAGTAGGACTTTCCTAAAGGTAGTGTAAGACATTTGCATGAGTGTGCAAACTCAATCAAAAGTAAAACTTGAGTGGTGGGCATTTATATCCTGGGCTTGCCTGAATAAAGCCCATTAAGACTCAGATTTGTAAAGATAAGGTGCTTAGTGGCGTGTTCAAAAAAGGTCTAAGACTATTCTGTCCTCATGATTCATTCTAATATACATTTAATTTACAAGGCAGCAGTGCAATGTTGTGGTAGAAGCCATGTGGAAAAAAATAAAACACAAGAAAAAACAGTAACAGAGGGTAGAAATCTGGGCACAGTGAAGGCAACAGCGATGGTCCCAGTGGCTTTAATACAGTCAGACTTTCACCCACGCCGTTTCATCCATACAAATTCCTCTCTCAAAGACTTCTAAAGATTTATTTTGCTAAAAGTAGAGCACAATGGAAGAATTATTGTATTTAACGGCATGCCAAAGGACAGCTGTGTTTAAAAGACAGACCCAGGCTGATTTTCCTTCCCTCAGTTCTGTTTTGCAGCGCGGAACTGTACCCTCGTGAAAATGAATCTAAAAATCAACTCAAGGAGAAGTTTTCTCTCTCTCCTGAAGTTTGATTCAAATGTACTGTCTTCACGTATTTTAGGCTGATTCAGCTAGACCACGGCATGTCTCAGCACTAAAGCTATTTTTGCAGATTGCAGCTGTAGGGGGAAATACATCTATATATGAAGAAAAGTGATGGAGTGAATTAAACCCCAAACACAGCCTCCAGCTAATTTTTTAATAATCTGAGTGCAAAACAGGGCCTTGAGGGTAGGCAGAGCTTTTCAGTAAACCAATCAGAACGGGATTTTATTTAAACAACAGTAAAGTCAGTCCCAGCGAGCTCAGACACTTGTATACAAAGCAGCCGTATCTCACTGAGAGTCTGTACAGTAGCTCAGCATCTCAATTTCAATCACAGTTCATTCCCTGCTGGTAGTTTTTGTCTGCAAACAAGCTGAATGTGAGCTGACAAGGGCCCCCAGAGCAAATAATACGAGCACTGGAGGAAGAAACTCACCCGGACACGATGCTGACAGTTGTGTAGCCAATTCAAAAAAATTGCCAAACAAGAACCCCAGCAACCGTGTCCTCTGCTGTAGCAGCTGCACAGCGCATTGGTAAGAAATAGATAAAACTTGATTTAACGAGCTTCACCACAACCTACCTTGGCAAAATAGGTATGTTACATAGCATAGGGCAAAGCCTTAGGTCTTTCCGCAAGGCCAGAGAGGGAGGCGGGCTATTTGGTGAGGTTTTCTAAGCAAAGCTGCCTCTGCATCCCTCCATCAAGGGACTGGGGTGATAACAAGATCTCTGGCCTGCAATCCTGCCTGCTCTGCAGGCCTGCAATGGATCTGGAGAGGATGCACCAACCTACAAAGACTTTGTAAACCTGAATTTTTTCCAGTCTCACTCTGTGGCCAGGGAGCAGTAAAGGAGCTGCACTTCTGGCCACAGTTTCTCCCAGGGATGCTGGTTTCACACCTGACCGAGGAATATCGAGATGCACCAGTCTCCGTGCCAGTCTGCCTATATTTCCTTACACATGAGTATCCAGAGGTGGGAAAAACCCTCAGGAGGGACCGAGATCATGATGCTACACAATATCACATAGTGCAATCTGTCCCCCCTTTCCAGGAAGTCTAGGATGGACAGGTACCAAGTGAGAAGACACACTAGAAATACGTTACCGCAGGTAGGAAAGATGGATCTGAGATAATAATCTTGACAACTGCACTGTGCTAATTACACGAGTTAAACACAAGCATCTCCGCATACAGTTTTAGAATGAGCATCCGTTAGTTTGTAAAAGACTTTGAGACAAAACCTGCTAAATAAATGGAAGCCACTACAATTGCCAACTGTAGCTGTTACAACAGACCCACCTAAATTGCTCGATGTGGAGATGATAGAGATTATTTCTTTAGAATCTCCAGCTTTCTAACATCATTACCAGCTTTAAACAGACTTTTAATATGATCATATTCACTGGTAATGACATCTCTCCCTTACAAGGGGAACATGGCACCTAACTGGAATATAACAGCTAGGTATTTATTGGGGGGGGGGGGGGGGGAATTCTTAACACTACATTGGCCTTATTTAGAGAAGAGAGCAGTCTTTTTTCCAGATAAATCCTGAAAAACAATGTGACCTTCAAGTCCATTTATTGGACTACTGCACATTTAGAAGTTATTGGATTTTTAAACTGAGAAAAAGAAAAACAGGTTAGACAACAGCCTGCTGTTTTAGAGTTAATGCCTTCTAAGAGGCCTGATTTTCAGAGTGTGGATAAACACAGAAAATAAATGTTCCTATCTCGTTTTCACTAACAGGACATGTAACGTATAGACATAGTCCTTTCAAGTACACCTTTTCTTCCTCCATGTCAGGATCTATAATTTAAAGGCACTTCTGTAGCCAGCATCACTAGCAGAGGAAAGGAATACAAGGCTTTTTTCTGCACTTACTCTATATCTGCAGCAGGAGCTCAAAAATCAGTGTACAGAAGCTGCCTTTGGAGCTGAGCTAATGTTCTCTTTACTTTGCACCATTCGGCCAAACCAGAGTTTATAAAACAACAACTCTTTATGAGATTTCCAGTAACATTAATTGTTGGTCACAAAACTTCAAAGAAAAACAGATATTTATAGCTCAATTCATGTTTCTTTCTTTTTTTTTTCTTTTTTCTTTTTTTTTTTTTCCACACACTTTTACCACAACACTTTCCAATTCGGTTCCCATGAGCACACTGAAAACAGAGTTATACCCGCTTCCTGCAGCGGCAACCTCCTTAACCACTTCACTCCTGGTGTTTCTTGCCTTTTTTTTTTTTTTTTTTTTTTTCCTTTTTCCAGTGTTCATGTCTTTTCATTGTTTTCCCCGGTGTGTCACATTTGCATTTTCCCACATCACTCTATCATTCATCTTTGCTCTATTCAGCCACCCGCACAATAATTAAAATGGTATGGGAAATGAGCTATATATACAAAAATATATAGATATATACAAACACACATATGCCTGGGTGTATATATAGATATATAGGTAAACAAACTACACTGGGAAAACTTTTATTCAAAACAAAAACCTACTTGCTAAATGTACCCATTTTTGTAAACATGGAAGAGAGAGGTGGAAGTTTGTCAGATACATCTATTAAATATTTCTCTATTCCACTGAAGAACTGATATTCATAAACATTTATTTATAACAATGTAATCAGCATATTGATTATATTAAGCAATCCCTGTAAATCTCTATAAGCTGAGGTTAACAATGGCTTTTCAGATGCCATTAACCATCACCTTGCAGCTTTCTCTCTATTATACACCATAAAGTTAATCATGTGCAAGACAGTTTTTCAAGAGAAAAATCTGCTACACAGTGCAATGATCACCTTGGTATTTTCTTAGAACAAAGAAAAGGTCTTTCTTAAATAGGAAAAAGTCTATGCCATCAAAGACTGAGTGCTGGGCAAGATAAATCATGGGTTTCCTGCAAAATTTCTCAGGTTATCTCATTAAAGGCTAAACTCTGCAGACCTTTCTTTCGGCATTAAAATCCCTGCATCTCTTACCATGAAATCGGCCAAGACTTGTGTTTTTCTAGCGTGGAAGCTGTGCTGGTGTGGAGGTAGATGCAATGGTTGAATGAATGAGTCTTGCAGAGGGAGGGCAGAGCCCCTTCCACGTTTCTCCAAAGCAGCTACCTCAAAAGAAGGTGGTCTTCCTGGACAGAATCAAAAATCTTCTTCAAGTTTCAACATTTGGAAAGCAAGTGTCAGAGGATTTTTCCCTCTTGGCTCCACCACGATGCGTGTGCCATGCTTGGACAAGAGCCAGGCACGGAGGTCCTTCGCTCAGCACTCATGGGGCTCCATAGTAATTTCTCACATAAAAGGAAATGAGATACAATGGGATATGATACCGGCACATACAGGAGGAGGTTGCTTATGTAAATTAAAAGTTACATCCATAAATCATACCATGTAAAATCACTGACCATACTTTACACAGTGATAATGAATGACCTCCTGTAGAAGTTAAGAGTCAACTATTTCATTACATATAACAACAGCGGTATCATACTGAAAAAAATTCAGATGGTCTGTAATGTATATTTTTTTCATTTGCTCACCAAATCAATACATATCTCCCTCTGTGGTAAATTTAATAAATACATTTAACGTGGAAAAGTAACCATGTAGCTAGCATCAACTTACTAGAGTACCATACGCTGCATCTGATGTTCAGGAGTTCAAGCCCTGCAAAGCATTTCACAGGGAAAGCACTCAGAAAAACATTTCAATTGATCTTTTTTCCCCCCTCTACATTCCTTTGGCAACTGATTTGAAACATAGGTGCCAAATTAGGGTAGCTCTAAGGTTTCTATTACTATTTGGCACAGTAAGGAGCCAGTGATTTAAGACAATATGAGATGTCCATTAGCTGTAACAATGAATTCAAATGCTTAGAAGCCAGACTATAAATCTACCCTCTTGGAAAGATTAACCACTGTTTGCCTAAAGTTAGCAACTCCATCCTCCACAATTCCTCCTGCTAGTTCACTCACCCCCACCGAGAACAGCCTGTGAGCTGCGTCCTGCAGGACCAGCAGCCGGGACGGGGGAGCATGGACAAAACAGTTGGGAAATTCAGCCTTTGGACCCCCGTCATCTCAGAGGATTAACTGAGCGTGGAGGTCGGGTGCCTCTCGGGTGCTCTCGACTCCCTCCTGCACCCCTGGGGTCACCCTGTCGGGGGACCTACCCTAAAACTCCTGGAGGTCAGCAGACAGGGCAGGCTCTGAAGAAAAATTATTACAGCTGAGGAAATCTCCAATAAATTCCCTCTCTCGGCACCACAAAAAAATCCCCCCAGGCTGTTAGGGCTGTTCAGGCAGTCTTGGGGGAAGAGGCGCTTCTCTGTTACCCTGAAATCAACCATTTATGAAGGGTTTCTGATCTGGCCTCATGTACATGGCTTGCCTATAGCCTATGTCTTTTCACTGTTAGGCCAAAGGTGGCTTTTAATTCTGATTTTTGCTGAACCCATGCATAAAAGAAACCTCTATGAGCCAGGTAATGGTGGAGCTGCTGTGTAGCAATATAGTCCAGGATGCCTGAAGTTGAGCAGCGCAGGATGCTGGACATATGGCAAATAATGGCTTATTGCTCACAGCAGATGAGTGGTCGATTGCTGCTCCATGTGCTAGAGATGGCAGATAGGAAGTGAGAGACAAGAATGGATAAACAGAAGAGTGGGTTAAAAAAAATAAAAATATTTAGCCTTCCTGATGTGCTTAGATTGACATTATGTCATTCACTTATCCACTGGACAGTTACACCATGGACACCAGCAAAAACTAGCAAGGAGCATGAATTTATTACCTCCATTCAAATTTTGTAGCAGGTTTCAGCAAGCTGCTAAAGCTGCTAATATAACACTTATTGTGTTGATGGCCATAAACTCATTTGTAATGCCATAAAACAAATTTGTATGATATCCACAAATCAATTGCTCCATTTAGATGTTAGCTCTTGTACAAACAAGTAACTGCGGTATTGGCTAACAGATATGTCAGAACCAAGATGGGAAAAAAAAAAATAAAAAAAATCAGGGACAAAAGAAAAGGATTCAGGTACATTCAGTAGTGTTCTCTCATTCTCCTTCCATCTTTCCACAAATTTCCATTCGCAATGTCACTGCAAGTAGGGTCAAAAGGAGCATTCAAAATGCAGTTCTGCTGGACAGTGCAGGCAAGTCTGTGGCTATCATTTGTCTCAAGAAATAGATGTTTGCCACAGCAGCAAATGCCAAGGCCGAGTAGAAAAAGAACAGTAGTGCTCAACCATGGAAAAAGAAGAAACCCGCAGCACAAGGCCAAGAGCACACAACCACTTCCTCTGAAAAGCTGCTACTCTCCTGTTTATGTTAGAACTAATGTTTCAGGCACCCTTACCTCAATAGCCATGCTTACAGCAAATCTTTTAAGGCTTCGGAGTGAAAAAAGGAAAAGATAATTTGAAATAAAATCAGCTAATAATATTCTTCAGAAGACAACACTGCATGCACTTTCAATGCTCTAATTATTTGCTGGAGCACACAAATGCAGGTGTTCAACCTCCTGAGTTGCAAACATGAAGGAAAGATGCCGACACAAGTAAAATAGTGTGTATGCAAACAACCCCCGTCCCACACGCTGGCTGTGAAAACTCTGGACTGCACTGGTCACTGTTTTCTTTTGAACATTATGTGTTAAACTGTAAAGAAAAATGAGGGTGCACAATTTCCAAGGTTGGAGGACAATGACATAACATCTTCTAAATCCACATTTTACAATCCCTCCCTGTGTTGCTCTCACATTCTCCCACCACAAAGTAGCTCACAAATGATGATGTTCTAGATGTGGTGTTTTATAATAGCAGCAAGTGGTTAACCAACGTAAATCCCACAGAGAGCACAAGAGTGGGCTCTCAGGGTAAGGCTTGCTTAGGGCGTAGTGCTTCTTTCTATGAAAATGCAAATCTAAAGCAACTGAAACCCACCCAAATACGATACGGAAGAAATTTACCGTCAGTTTACACAAAAATGAAAGAAAACATTGGTGATTTATGCACAGAGGCCAGAATAGCGAGACCTTGCAACGATGATGAACAAAGAACAACACCCCTTTTTGCAATACTCTTACTGAACTCCCAAAGACTTCTACACTAGGAAGTATTACATTCCTACACCTTATTTTTAAAGAGAAAAAAAATAATAATTTGCAATAATGGCAATCTTAAAGAAATCTATACAGCAACCAGAAGATATCCCTCCTACTGCACAGAAACATTGAAAAAAACCCAAAAAACACCAAACCAAAGATCAAATGCTGATGCATCTTCCTTCTACAATGACTGTGGTTTTCACAGGGACACTTAGCAAAGTGACATCAAATACTGTTTTCAGTGAAGTCAAGTATAACCTTTAAGTTCCGAGCAGTAGGTTTATGCCAATGCTGAATGATTTGGGGGAAGTCTTAAGTTATGGATTTTTTTTTTTCCTCTTAATTTCTCAGCTGAAAGAG
This sequence comes from Balearica regulorum gibbericeps, assembly GCF_011004875.1. NCBI lineage: Eukaryota > Metazoa > Chordata > Aves > Gruiformes > Gruidae > Balearica > Balearica regulorum. Next base: position 6,794,005 of record NC_046196.1, read on the forward strand.
TTTGGAGATCTGATTAAATTTTCTGGTCTGGCTTTTTTATACCATCGTAACGAAAAAAGGGCATCTGAATTCCTTTGCACAGCAGTGGTGTTACACTAGTACCCGCAGAGCGGCCAGGCACTTCCACACAGGACAGCATCTGCTGCACGCTAAAGGGTTGGTGGAAAATAACCACCCTTACTACCAGTGGGAAAACACGGTCAAAACCTGCTCCAAATAGTCGAAAATAGGAATAAAGCACAACCAGGTATCTGAATAAAAAAAGAAGTGATCTAAGATCTGGCCGTGTGAATGGATAGCTGCAGCACAGAGCGAGCTGGGGGCAGACGGCAGCCCCAGGCCCACAAGTCTCCACCTTCTCACTGTGGGTTTGGCAAATAACGATCAAGAAAAAGGCAATGAACAGAGGGAACTGCAAATTTCAGGAGAAACAGGAGCGGGCTGTCGGCCTCGCAAGCTGAGCTCCAACGTCCCGCTCGAACCAGGAGAAGGGCTGGGGTCAGTCCCGCAGCATCCCCTCGACCTGGGAGGGGCAGGACTGGGAGCGGGCTGGGGCGATGGGGCGGCAGCCCCACAGCTGTGGGGCCCAGCCGAGAGGGGCAGGATGAGGCCCCGGCTGAGCACTGCTGTCCCGGGACGGTGCTGGCCTGGGGAGCGGACAGCCCTCTGAGTTAGGGGGGCTTTTTAGGTCCTAAATGGAAAGTTTTATAATTTATTAAATCTACTTTTCTAGTTATCTAAAACTATTAATGCAATTGTTAAAATTCACAGCTTCCAGTTACTAAAGAAATGTGATTGTTTTATCTGGATTTCTATTATATGAATAAAATGTAGCACTTTGTCTGGATAAAATGGCCCCAGAGTTTCATTAAAAAATAACAGCCTAATTCCCTAATATGAAGTTATTTTAAGTGTTTTATTAATATTGTCTTCTAAACGCACATAAGTGTGATCCCCCTTTAAGTGCAATATCTTTAGGGCTAGCTGTAATTGTATTTTTCTTATCAGTTGCTTGTGCCTGCATTTCAAATATCCATTGCTTACTTCAGGCACTTCACTCAGACAAGAAAGAGTGCAGTGAAAAACTATTTAATCTGGACACTATTTGAACATGAAACTTTTCAGTCCCCAACACAACCGTTCTCATCCCTTCTAAGCAACTCAAACTACCACTGACAAAATTCCTACAGTGCCTATTTATCTTGCCGTGAGTTTCATCTGTTAAAAAAAATACCATAAATAAAAATCAATATGAAACATGAAGAGCCAACCTGACATGTGGAACAAAATCCTCGTCCCGATCAAGTCCACAGCAAATTTAATTACATGTAAAGGCCATAACTTGTCTTCAGTTAACTTTAAGCACCTACCGGGGTGCCTGGTTTCAGATCCTACAGACCCTGGAGACCCTCAGTAGTGGGTGGAGAAAGGAAAGAGGCAGCTCTACTGGGCAATTCTGATTTTATTGGGTGCCCGGAGGCACATACTGCTTTCCCTAGGCTGGGGGGTGCCAAGAAGCCCAGCTCTAATTTTAGGTACCAATGTACCTAGGGTTAAGTCGAGATATCCAGGCTGGAGCACATCGCTTAAAGGGGAGAATTGCATTTCTTTTATTTAACTTATTTCAAAGGAGAAAAGGATGCTTTTGTTTGTTTGTTTTTGAGAAAGAAAGAAAAGGGTCAAAGAATTTCTGTTACACCATTATTGTCAGCCAGTTATGAACGACAAGGAAGGAAGAAAGCCACCAAAAAACTTCCGAGAGGCAATCACTTCTTTGTTGGCGCTGGATACAGGGCAGAGCAAAAGGCAGCACAAACTGCACGTCTTCACAGTGCCCCGGCAACGGGCATCACAGTACACGAGGTCTTCGAATGTGTCTTTGCAGGGTCACACATATACAGCTGGAAAACCACAGGAGGGGATTGTGATAAATTTACAGCAAAATTATAACATGGAAGTGTGTGGCAAGCATAATGTTTCCATCACTATCCAAATGCAGCTATAATCATACATTAATTTTCCCCAGTGCCTCCTCTGTGGGCCCTGGATTCCTGAGGAACTTTGCTCTCCTCACTCCTCCCTCTCACGCTCAGGGATTACTGAGAACACAGCAGACTGAAGAGTCAGGACTTGTCTACCTACTCCATTACAAGAGCTTTTTTGCATCTTCACATGGCTTCGGGAATGCAAAATGGGGCCCAGCACATCTGAACAGAGAAGTTGGGCGAAGGAGTTTTAAGTTGTACTTTCTATTTTGTGAAGTTTTATCTTTGGACGTGTACAGTAAAAGGCACCAATCGATTATTGCTGAGTAGGGTTTTCCCTGTCCGGAGAGAATCCCAAAATCAAGTTTACTGGGAGGAGGTAACGCAGCTCAGCGTTCGGATGATCCGCTCCGGTTACTTATACCGGGGCCCAGGCTCCTGCCAGCAGCCCTTTGGTCCGGATGCCACAGCACAACCGTGGTCACCTCTCCAGACTACCTGGAGCCCTCCAGGTAAACGTATACGCTGCGGCCGACTGGGGTAAGCTTCTGTTACAGGGCTCATGATTTCCTATGCCCTGAGCACCACGTAGCCCTGGAGCAGAGGACAAAAGGACAGGGTTACATCACCTTCCTGACCGCATCTGCAGGAGGGGAAGGGCTTTTGCCTTCTTGCTTCAGGTTCCCATGTCTGTAAGAGCAGACCTTAGAGACTAATGTTTACAAAACTTGGGATAAATGCAGTTTTTCCTCTCAGCAAAACTGTTTGACAAATAACAGTAACAAGAAAAAGAGAACAAACTTTCTTTAACAGCACACAATTACTTTTCCTTTATGCACGCACTAGCTAGCTGACAATGGTAATCCACAAACAGGCCAAACCAATTACTTATTTTTTTCATCTTTTCCTGTGTTAATACCCGAAAACACTGGGACACACTTGCTTTATGTTTCCTGTCTATTTTCTACAGCTTACTCAGCAAGATCGGCACACAGACAATTTCTATTTGATTTTTCCAAAAGTTAAGTGTTTTCAGAAGCATTTTTCCCTCAGCTGATAGTATGACTATTCTCGTTAGCACAATGAATTCACGTAAAACAAGACAGGTGGATACTCTTCCTGTATCTATACATACCAACAAACTGATAAATCATCCAGCTCTGCATACTTCAGGTTTATGTAATGGCTGAATAACAGCAGCACATATAAAGAGTTTTGATGGCAAATTGGTTTTTGTTTTTTTTATTTTGCTTTTTATTTAAGCAGTTCTGTCCGTCAGTGGAATAAAGCTGTTTTGAACATGTTCCCGACCATTTGGCTCTCTTACTAAAGTTGGTGTTCGTCAGTCATGCTGCAGCTTGGTGATGATTAATGTGAAGTTTACAGTGTCTACACAGAGTGCGTAAAAACTGGCAACTCAAAATGATATTCATCATACTGGCTTTCATGCCAGTGCTGCATGCTGAGGTTTTCTACGTCCAGATACATGCTGTCTTGAGTAGAAATCCCTAAGTCAGAAAATATCTCCTTTTCTTTACTACAAATAACTCTCCCTTATGAAATATTATGAAAAAATATAACAGGAAACAAAGTTCTTTTTCAGATCATTTGTATCACACTCTGATCTGCTGATAAATTATGGTTCAGTTACTCACCAAGAGCTTTAAACTGACATAGACATAGCATGTAAAACAGAGTAATTTAATTTATATTTAATTACAATATTAAACTGTGTGCATACAGGAGAGGGTCATATTTGAGAAAGTCTTACCACAAGAAAATGGGTTAACACAAATATAGTCCTCTTTTTTTCCTGTTAAAATAACCGGATATTAAAACTAAGCGATCCAGACACATTCGCCCAGCAGCCCACAGAGGGGTTTACTGGGGACAACACACACTAAGCTGTCCGAAATACACGAGCTCAAACACGGGCTCCCGGCACTAAGCCTCCGCCCTGCATGCCTGAGAAGATGGAGAGACTGCATCTTGTCCGTAAGGAAGGGCTGAGGGCACATAAAACGTCATTAGCCTGCAAATAAAGGGTCTGCACGGGGTACCCGGGCCTTCGAGCATCAAGGGTACTGGAAAACGCCCTCCGGTGAATTGAAAATAAAGCAACTTTTGCCATTTACTCTGTTGAGACGGCTGGCACTACAGGAAAGGGAATTCCAAGTACTGTGACCCTGACTCAGTAACCAGCTCAGCATATGTTTAAATATTTTTCTCAGCGAGACCCAGCTGACGACTGAAAGCACGACTGCCATAGAAACGATGAGTCTGAAAGCAATATACTTCCTATAAAGAACGCAGAAGTATCCTGTAACAGCAGTCATTTTATGACTCGCTTTCACAGATTCAACTGATTATAGGTGACAGCGTGGATGCTCAGCTTCTCTGAAAATCAGGCTCTAATCATGGAAGACTTGAACCAGGGTACACAGCAATTCACCGGAAAAAACACGGAAGTGCACAGCTTTCACCTGCAGTACGCTCATCCCGGATGGCTTATCCCACCCCAGCAGCGCAGCAGACTTTTCCACAGGACTGCCAAAAAGTACTGCAGGAAATTCCCAAGGAGATCGATAGTGTGGTTTTCTAATGTGCTCTTAATATGCTTCCCAGAGGAAAACGTACTTTCTGTAACACTTCAAAATTCAGTAAAATGCCTCCATACTTGCACTGACAAACCAGAAGGGACTCTATTGTAGTAACCACAGGCCTGGCTGTTTAGAGTAGGTTGTAACATGCAGTAACACAGACAAAGGTAAAAATGTAGCTTAAGAGAAATAGAAGAAAAAAATGATTTCACAGCACATCCCACCTATGCAGAAACTGTTGTTATTCCATTGACTGTATCCCACAGTCAGCACTCTGCAACCTGAGGGACCTCCAAGCCCCCCAGTTAGCATCATCCAGCCTCAGTCACTTTCTTTTAATCCTTCTTTTGAAATGGCACGCATTACTGACATGTTTTTCTAATACTTCGCAACATTTTCTAACAACTTTACAAATGTCAATCACACTTCTTTCTAGAAGCTCTTTTGATTTGCACTTGCGCTGTATCTGGTCTACTCTAAAGATATTCCCCATCACACCTAGCATACGATAAACAGAGAAGTGGCTGCAAGAGCTGTGCTGTGTCATTTTACTTATTTCTCGAGAAGAACATAGGCTCTTCTTCCCATCACGTGAAAGTGCTAAGTCTTTAACTTGATCTTAAGAACATCAGCAATAACTATAAAGAATTCAGATCACAGATGATTTAGTGAGTACACGTACATGAAAATACTTTTTTTTTTGGTTCTATGCAAAAAATTTACAGAACAAGCATTGCTGTACTGTATTAAGAAAAACCCTTAGCAAATATGGCACTTGACAAATTAGTGTCTAAAATCAAGGCTTCCCATGGCTACTTAAGAAATGCACGTGCTCCTCAATAAAAATGGGTACCTAAGTTGTTATTAATTTTTCACATCTTTGGACAAAAGCCAAAAAAATTTCAGTAAGAGTCTGTACAGTAACAGTCATACCTAGAACCATTTCACACACAGATAATTGCTGAGGAAGTTTCAAAACACTGGAAGTTACCTTCTACCTCCTAACTTGTATTTCTTACCTATATCTCAACTATAAAAGTTGTTGTCTTCATTTTTTCCTTTTTAAATATACTTACTCATTTGCAGAATTCTTAGTGGAAAACTTTGTCTCTAATCTGGGAAGGGGAAAATCAAATTTCCACCTGATACATTTTTAAACCTAGTTTTGTAGGGTATTTGAAATTGTATCATGAACATGTGTTATGGCAGTGAAAAATGCTGCAAATGCACAGTAATTTCTCAGATAGAAGGATCTTAACTGCTTCAGGAATACAGTTTTTTTATTTTTCCAAACTACCCAAAAGTTCAGTATATATAATGACACCTTCTGTGTATGTGTGGATTTTGACAAATTGTTTACCTTGAGTCTGAGACGAAAACTAGAAGTACAGCATTATTTCTACCTTTTTTACCCTGTTGTGTGTTTTTAGGGTTTTTTTTTAATAAACTTGTTACCTATTGCTTGAACTGAAAAGAAACTCTCAAATCTCATGTTAGCCTCTTGAAGGAACACGGCCGAATACATACTAAGCATTTGTTCCACACAGGTCTGACAAAGCTCATTTTGAGGAGATGTTTGTTCTTTTACGAGAATAAAACTCTCAACCTTTTTCTTTTTTTCCCCTGAGATCAGTGTGATTTGAAATAGATGAGCTACCAACCAGATACTGGTGTTTGTAATTGGATTGCTAGCAACTCACACTATAATGGCAGCAAAACTCTGAACATAAAGATACTATGATCCACTGCACTGAAAGAGTTAAACTTACAATGTCTTCCCCATCGCCAGTACTTTAAGGAAAAGTAGAGGGTGGTGGGTTTTTTTCCCGGAGAGGAAACTGTCACTTTGTGTTTTCAGGTTTGTAGAAAAGCCTTTTTTAATGTAAACATTCATTAAACTAATTTGAAGTTGTCATTACTCTCCTCCCCTGCTGCTTTATATCAGATTATTCCTAAGTGCTTGGTGAAGAGCCCCATAAACACACAGTCTATTTCCCTGCAGGGTATAATCACACAGTTTGCACTGTGATTTATGCTGTATGGCACTGGTGAGTGTCCTAAACTTTGAAAGGGCTCAGTTCTTCAGCAGATGCACTACTCCCTTTATATTTAAACAAAGTTCAGCTAACCCTCCCAGTCTATTACAGACATTGTTTAGCTCTTTCGCTTCACAATAAGGCTTGTTAAGTACTGATTAAATACAAATCAGTGACACTTTTAATTAAGGAAATGGGAATTCAGAAATAATTGCCTTTAAGTTTCAATAAAAACATTTTACAACTGCTGTCTTCCCTTCCCCCTTCCCATACTGTCAAGAAACATCTCTACTTTGGAAAGGAACAGACTAGAAACCCGATTTGGATTTTGGTGGAAATACTAATTCTGACTCTGGAGGATCTTTTCTGGCTTCTTCTATAAAAGTCAGATCCCAGAGGAAGTTCCATAATGCCGTCTTGAGCAGAGAAAGCCAGATCATTTCGCTCTGGAGACCGAAAACCTGAGGATAGCCGGTGTTATCAGCCTCTGCTGTGTTCATGAACATCGGAGGCCTCAGAGAGATAAAATTTCTGTCATAGATAAGAGAACTGGTGATGATTTCAGTCTACTCCACTTACAAATGTTAATCTAGAAAATACAGCAATTACTTCGATAATGAAATACTCTTCAGGCGTTGCATTTATACGCTTAGATAGTCCGTGCGCGTGGCAGCGTGACACCTCTCTCACGCAAGGAGGGAGTCCCAGTGGAGCGCATCGCTCCAGCGAGGCAGCGACAACCACTCCATGCTTCTGAAGAAGGGTTACAGGCGCAAGGCTGCCGGAGCTGCTACTCAAACGATATTCACTTGCCTCCATTTTCCCCCTTTGTGTGATCAAAGTGAACGTGCACTTGGCCAAAGCGAGTACCTTTGCGTGCTCTATACGTACAGCACCGTCAAGCTGCATTGCTCGCAAATGTTGAGAAGCAAAGGACAGAAGGAGCCTCCTCTCTGCCATCGCTGTGGTTTTTGGGAGAGCCCACAGCTCACCCCGTGACCGCACCATCTACCTTCCAGCCAGTCTGGGCCGTCGGTAGGTAAAGATTTCCCTTGTCTGATAAATCCACCTATGTTTTCAGGACTTGGGGATCAACGGCCAGCAAGCAGCAGCAAAGAGGCCGCCCCGTGAAAGCGGAGCCAACATCCCAGAGCTGCGCTGCCGGCAGAACTGGCACTGCAGTGCGCTGTGGCCTCCAGAACTATTTTTGGCCATTACTGCAGATGTAATCCTGTGAAGTTCAGGAAAACAAGCAGGAGCACAATTCAGATGGCTAACAAAATAAAATTGAAGCCCCTGCTCTTCACCTTCTAGATCTCTTCTCCCACCTCTCCCCCTTTCTGTTATGATAGCAGCTAAATCCAGGTCTGTGCTACAGGGAGAGTACTCAGCAGAAACAACATTTTATTTTGATTAATTTAAACCTTAGTGATACCTAGTTAAGATAATGAATGTTCTCTGTTTTTCATCGCAAATAATGAATTTGGTTAAAGAAAGCGTAATTTACAGTACATAGGTAGGATATACAAAAGTAAATTCTAACAGTGCATTTAAAGAGAGCAAAAATAGGACAGACATTTAGTATGAAACATATTCCTTGTAATTAAAATCAGAATGTGCTTTTCTATTTACCTGCTTATGACTAATGGATTCTGCTAAGATACATTTCATATTAATATCACATTGTATTTTCTAAACATAGCGTAGCTGTTCACATATTTATAGGTTAGCAGTAGCAAAGACCTGTATTTAGATGTAACATTTAAAAGAACTGTTTGTCAGAATACCAAGAATAGCTATTCAAACAATTTAAGCCTAAATGCTAAAAAGAGCCACCGACAAATTCAGAAGTGCATGAGTGGCACTTTAAGTTCTACAATATCAGTGTAAATTGATGTAAACCTACCCACCCAGGGAAAGGAAAGGTGAGAAATTCTCAGGAAAAGCAACTAACAGAAAAGTGCAAAATAGATTATGTGTGGTGGGAAAGTTTTATCTGACACCTCTTAGATGCTTTTCCTCTTACCACACCTTTTCTCTCTTCTCCCTACGAACTACACCAACTCATACTATGTAGAAACGATGAGCAATACAGCATGTAATTTGGCATATTCAATTCTAGAAATCTTAAAAAAAAAAAAAAAAAAATCCTAAATTGTACCTGTTTAAAGCCAGCTCCTCCAGTCACACACTGCTATAAACATTTATCAATCTGACATGGCAAGGCTGGGCCCCCATTATTATCCTTTTGTGACCTGCACAGCTGGTCCAAAAAACAGTTGTCTCCAATTATGCCCACAGATAATGGTGGGTAAATTCAGCTGTGCAGTATTAGCTCAACCTAAATATGATCCCATTTGACTAATTTCCTAATTCTTAGCAGGGTGCTTAAAGAACCTATTATCATGCAGACTCAAGGAACACAGAAGTCTGGTTATTTGCATCTGTTCTGTGAAAGGCATTTATCAACTGTGCCACAAATTAGAAGTTTGCAGCTAACAGACTAATTTGTTACCTACATATACCAATCACAGACACTCGGTGCCTAAAATAATTGCATCTGGAATTTGTTTAAACTTTTAATGTCGCATAAATGGCTGTTTGTTTCCAACCAATATATCTTATAATTAAACAGCTTGAAATGGGAAAGGTTGAAATTGGGTCAGAAAAGATATATTCCTTCACGAAATCATGTGTGTATTCATTAACCCAGCTGGAATGCTGCTATTGGCACGACTGCTGCTACTTGACTGAACTGTGATCATAAAGGTTATTAAATGGGTTAAAAATAAGGCAGCAGAAAAATGGAAATTACTTGCATATATAACCGTGCTTTTTGCAAAAAAAGCAAATTGTGTAGCATGGTTTGTATGCTGTGGAGTACAATCTGCCATGCTTCACATCGTTTGGGTTTTTTGAAATCTGATTAATCTTCTCAGTAGCCTAACATAAACTCCTAGAGCTGCAGGCATATTGATATTTGGATTTTCTTCCTACATTCACTTCTCTCTAATCTTCTTCCTGAACGCATCTGTTACTAAATCAATCTTCAGCGTTGTTTCTCTGCAAACTTCACGCATCCATTTGAACTTTCTTTGACTTTCCCATGCCTCAGCTGAGTCTGCTCTGAGCTCTAACGTACTGTCATATAGCAACCCTCATCTCATGTCTTCTCCAGAGTCCAAAACAAATTTGAACTCAATTTTCAAGAACCTTCACGGATATCACTCTGTTTTCAGCCAGAAACATATATGAAGGAAATGCATATGCACTTCCTCATATCTTGCCATACTTGTCTTCTTTCCTTCCCTCTCAACACATTTCCTACATTTCTCAACAAACCAAACTGCTTTGTCTCCTTTCCTCATCTCTGTCATTATTTCAGGAATCTGTCCATATTCAAGCAATTAATTATACTCTTACTTTATGAACTGCTTGAGTCTTCACACCTCCTGACTGACTTGCAGCGTTCTGCATCACGCTATTTGTGCTAAGGTGACAAGAAAGTGATACCAGCACATCTATCCATGAACAGACTCATGCTAAAGGCTTATTGTGCTTGACTACCTGAACGGTACTTACTTCCTGAACAAGTCATATTTCTCCAAAGTGAATCAGATCTTAAGGAATAAAATTTTCTGCTATTACAAAAAAAAGAAACTAGAAATAAAAACTCTGAAAGCATTGCAGAGACAGAGGAAGTTTCCCCAGGCAATAGGAAGGCAAGGCTATGCTTATATCGAGGCATTTATAAAGGCAGACCCCAAGAAAGCTGGCTTAAAATGATGGGAAACAGTAGGATTCAGAAAAGAAGCTATATGTTCAAAAAAGGAACCTAAATCAAATAGTCTGTGATCAAATCCTCAAGAATAATCAATAGCTGTGTGGAAAGTGATGCAGAGATGCTGCACAGGCATTTTGTAATGCATAGATATGCACTATCTAAAATGAAGGTGATTTGGTTTGGCAAAGTTCCGTCTTCTTCAAATATCACAAGTCTTAAGGGACAGAAGTTGTAGCCAGAGGACCCTTAAAGCTGGACCACTGGGAAAGCAGGCACTCCAACTTGTTTTTACTGGGAGAGAGAAAGGAGCAGAAATCCAAAAACTGACAAAAGAGTAAATTGAGATTCAGTGTTCAGACAGTACGGTAGAGATACCAAAGACCTCCCCGTACCTATTCAGACCAGGGGAAATGGATGATAAGTTTGACCAGACATAAATGCAGCAGCCTAGAAAGGGAGCTGGGAGGTGATGACATTTTCACATAAGCTCCTTTATCACACCAGAGCAGTTATCAATCTGAGGAGCTCCTTGGTTTCTTTAGTCCTACCTATCACCCTAATTCTTCAAGTCCCAAATCTCTTTTTTCCCCCGGCCAGTGATTCTTATCCTTTTCTACACTGTGAACAACCAAAACTTTACTGCTTGACCCCCAGCTTTACAGTCTTCAGTCTCTGTAACTTGATCGCTGAACCAGACTTCACCCCTGCCTTCCCGATATGGTAGGCTTCATCTCATTCCTGTGCAGGGAGAGCTTACGATCAGATATGAAACAATCTGTTTATTACTTTAAAAATTCTTTTTTTATAAATAAATTCATTCTCAGTGCAGCTTGGCAGACCTACTGACTCGAGTGTCCTGTTCAGAGCAGAGCTGTATCAAAAGCACGCTCAAAGAAAACTTTCATCTTTATTCAGACATTCCCTTGCACATGGGCACATTCCTCATGGGTTTCCATCCTGACCTGGCATGGAGATTAATTTTGCTTTGGTGATGATTTATCCTTTGATCCCCTATTGAGCCCCAGGACAAAGTGATAGCTGTGAGGTGGTTACTGGGATATGAACGATTTGCTATTAGGCGATTGACTGACATCCCATCCTTGTTTCACATAAATCCTGTTCTCAATATTGATAATAGCTTTCAATTCCTGCTGGCATGAGCAGGAGATGATGGGATAACCAGGAAATGAAAGACATAACCAGCCCCTTGAGTGGTCCTACCGCTTGGGGGGAAAAAAAAAAAAAAAGATGAATAGCACAATGCAAATGCTACCTTGCATCGGAGAGACAATTATCACCTAGAAATGTTTAGATATATATATCCAGTATGCATGGGGGGAAATGCATTTTTCAGTTAGGTAATATTTAATTGGTTTTAGCAGTAATTTTGTATTCTACTAATAATTTGCCTGGTAGTGAACAGGACAAAGACAGGGTAAAATCTAAGATGCTGGGAGCGAAAAGGACTGCTGGATGGCAAGCGGTATTTTGACCACTCAGTTACGGCTGTCGCAGCGATGTAAAAAAACCTTGGGTGTGATGACTGCCAATAAAACAGAAGAGAATTGGCCCCCACAGAAATTCTGCAGTGACCTTGTCCTGCCGGGCACCGTGAACAAAATAGGACACACACAAATACTGACTGCCTAAACCCAGGGTGTTTGTACAGCAGCTCCTAGCAGCTTTCTTTGGGAATGACACAATATTCACAATATGAAGCATGATCCTCATAGCGCAAGTGCCACTGAAGCTGGGGATAAATAGGATGGAGCGTATCAGAACTAAGTGCAAGCTTTGAGGAATTTGTTTAGGTTAAATTCCACAAATTTCAGGATGGTGATAATAATGGTCATTACGGACCAAGTATTTTCCGGAGAAAGTGCCTTGAAATTGAAAACACACTAAACTAATGCTTAGTGAGAGCAGTTGGTAAAGTGTTACTTCTAGTGAATTACAGTTGTCTTCTTTCTTCTCTGATAATTTGTGACAATTGCATCCTAATGCTATTTCATTGATTTCTACTCCACTTCAGCTCCCATGCTGGGTTCAGTCAGGGTGACAACACACAGACATTAACCTGCTATAGGGAGACCTACTACACACACTTTCTTCATAGAAAAAATCCTACAGAATTTAAAAGGAGTGGATTTTAACATAGTTCTACACATATTCCTTTAGAAATCCATAGAATTCAGTCAGGAGTCATATCAGTCATATAGATTACCTTTTCTTAAGCTTTCATGGGAATTCCGATATATTAATTTAAAAAGTTGATGCAGAGAATTTGTTGGTATGTTGAAGCTGTTACTTTACAAAATGCTATACTGGTACTTTTTGCATACCTGCGTTTGCTGATAAGGCCTTTAGCATCGACGTACCAGACCAGAGACAACAGATAGCGTTAACCTGAACTAATGCACTTTGACTGAACGACTGCTATGATGAAGCTAAGAATTATTTTTCTCTGCAGGGAACTTCAGTTGGAGAGTGGGAAATTCCCAGGCACAAAACAATGATGCCAGGTGTTGGAAGAGGGAAACGTAACACCAGGAAGGCTCACAGAGACATGGGAAGCTGAGGAAGATGAAAGAGGGACCTGCTAAACTGAGAGAAGAGCCCGATAAACGTTGGTAGGAAGAGTTACAGAACAATTTCAGCCATGGCACCAGCTGGTTTCACTAATGGCCAGTTAAACTGGGAGGACTCCCTAGTTCAGATGGCAAGCAGGGAGTTACAGAAGGATCCTGCCCCTGCGGACCTTAGCTATAACATTTAAAAAATGCTTGAGGGATGAGAAAATAAATAAGCATCGAATTAATTTTTGTCTACATCTGTGTATCTCACAATTCAAAATAAACAGCAGCCGTGTCTTGGAGTCTTCTGCAAAGCCTGTGTTATATGCTGTACTAACAGAGATAAACTACAAAAGCAAAATTGTCAAACTCTAGAAAAAATAAAGACCTGTGGGAGAGAGGAAGTGCTGGAACTTCCAGCAGTGTTTCTTGCTCTTTGGGTAAATATTTGTTAAGTTCAGTCCCCTCATGGACCAAACCATAGAAATACCCAGAGTTTCTATAAGAAGTTTCAGAATCAATATTTGTGCAGAAAACGTCCGTGTCATCATGAGCCTGTGCTCTGGCACGTCCTCAGAGACCTGCTTCTCTTCTCCCTCCCAACCTTGGTATGGGCTATTCCCACCAGGCTGCATGGAGCAGAAACAAAGCCGCTCAAAAGGATTTTCGGTATCTTCCATGACAAGCTGTCCCGTGCAAACTGAACCCCAGGCTCCAGCCTGCCCCTTGGCAGAGCTTGCAGGGAGGCTGTGTTGTATGCTTCGGGAACAAAGTGGGTATTCCCTTCCATCTGTTCTCTTTGCTCTGCATGTGTCCAGGTTCTGCAGTGGCCTTCCAGAAAATACCTCTTAGAATCAGGTCTCATTTCTATCACGAGGGTCTATGCTATGAAGAGATGCCCTGAACCCATAAAGGAAGTGAGAGAAGAACCAAAATATTTGTACCGCTTCGAGAAGATGTGCCTTCCCAGGCCTCTAAACTTAGACTAGTGCCTACCTCGTCACTTTATGCCTGATGCCACAGCCATTACCAGAGAAGTGGGGTGAGAAAAAGGTATTCCTGTTTGAGAAGCGCATATTTACTTTCTTTCACAGTCTGTCCAGCTGGGTTGGCCACCACACTACATTTTGCATTTCTCCACTAGTCAAGCATGATGCCTTAACTTAAATAGCACAGGACAGAAAATCTGCGTTTGTCCTTGTGAATGACAAATTCCTAGTCACTAGGACACCAAACTAGGTAAGACATATGGAAATCTTGTGCACAGGAAGATCAACACTTGTATTAGTATGTATTTATCTATACATTTCCTATAGTAACTGTGTCCTTCTTCCTAAGCAATGACATATAAATACATCATAAAATACAGAAGCATCACATGGGAAAATAAGTCTTTAAGACCAATGACCTTTCCTGAAAGCTCAATGGCAAACTGTCTGAAACGAAAAAAATCAACAATCTGATTTCAATTATTACATTACGCAGACACAAGGGAAAGATTCTGAAAAAAAAAGATACACAAACCCAGAATGAGGTTTTCACAGATGTTACCTTACTAGGGTTCCCACTATATTTGACAGGATAAGCCGGAAGAGAGCCTATTTTTGTATTTCAGGCTAAGCTGTTAGAAGCTATTTTTAATTCTACTGTAATGATCAGTACTTTCATTTCCCTTAGCAAACCAACAACAACAAAAAAAACACCAACAAAAAAGAACCCAGAAGACAAAGTCATATAATAGGGAATAGCAGGCTGCAGGGAAAGAGCCAAGGAGTTAGCTCAAAGCTGCTAATTCTACAGAGGATGATGCACATATTAAAGGGAAAAAAATGGAAATTTTTCAAAACACCAAGGAATTTGAAGTGTTTGTGGACGTCTCCAAAAATAGCCGACCATAATAGGACAGATACAAACTCCTACACTTGCGATGATCTGCGCAGGGTTTATATTTTCCACAAGTTAAGCAGTCAGCACTCCATATGCATGACATGCTCAGATGTATGCAAACTAGATAGCTCTCAATTCATCTACAACTTCATGTTCATGCTGTGTATAATTAGAGTTACACCTAAGCATCATTGTAGATACATTGGTTTTCTGTCCTTCACAAGACACAGTCCTTGTAGACAATGCCAGATGCATTCATCCACTTTTTGGTGTCCTTAGGTTCACATAGTAGATAAACAGATTACTGGTTCTTTACAATATTTACCTTTGCTAGGCTTCAGTATTTTAAAGCTCTCTAGTTGCTCGTTTTCCTTAACCGGCAAATCTCACTTCTTAAATTCAAGCTATGAATTCGTGAAGCACACCTTGAGAATCTGGTCACCACAGCTCCCGGATTAACTGTGCCATTTGCATAACGGTAAACTTAATGTTGCACTTCCAGAGCCTGTATCCTCTAAATTGCACTTACTGATGAAATACAAAATCCTCTAAAAGGGTTTCCCAACCTAAACCAATTTGTAAAGTTGGGTTTCTTTTTTTTTATCTAAAACATTAAAGAAATTAAAGTGATCGGCATATAATTAGATTAATTATTCATATCTTCCAAGTTGCTTTAATTCTAATATATAAAAAAAGATTAAATATCCACTCAAAGGATTAGGCAAAAAGTCAAGCAGCAGCAACACATTTACATTACCTTACTGTGCAAATTATAAACTAATTAGTCTAAAGTTTCATAAAAATGAATTGGATCTTGATTCACACGCTGACACAACTTTACATATTCAAAATTGACACCCATGTTATTTTCTCCTGTTTGTAGTACGAGTCAGCCTCCTGCCTCTGCAACTGCCATTATGCTAGAACAGCTCTGCTTTTGTTCTAACTAGTGAAAATTAAATCTTGACCTAAATTTATAAAAAGCTAAAAATGTTTCAGTCAACTGCATGAAAACAAAAAGTCCAAGAGAGCCTCATTATAAATCTTACACTGATACCGTTGAAATAGTCTGAAATAATTCTTTATGAAAATCAAAAGATTGGTTTGGTTGCTTTTTTGATGCTTCTTTCTGATCTAGATCTCTTTCTTCTGAAAGTGCATGAAATTTCCAGTGTGCCGCACATTGTTTTCTCCTCATCTCAAATCATGTGAACATTCATTAAAAGTCCAAGGCTGTGTACTATAAACAACTATATCCCCTGTCTTTGAAAATTGCTCTTTTCTGAATAAAAAGAGATTTCAGAGGAGTACAATGAGGACCAAAAAAAAAGACTTTCCTATCCTGAGCTTTTAATGAGATGGTGCTGTAGGGTGATTTCTAGGAGGTAATGAGTACCTTTAAATATCACTAACACTCTCTATGGTCAGATATTCTTGTTCTGGGTAGAAAAAACTATTAAAGAATAATAATATTTCCATTAGCTCATTCACCACTGAAAAAAGCCAACAGCGTTCGTATCTTGAAGATAACGCATGTTTTGTTCTTGTAGGCAAAACAGATTGTTCTAGTTTCTTAAGGTTGTTACTCACCCTTATCTAAGGTAAAATGAAACCCATTGCTTTTAACAGTTTTCCAAAGAATTGCTTTGCCTATTTTTAGCCATGTAAGCTATGTAACACTTCAGAAGCAGACTGCACTGTATCAAAGCGTACTTTTTCATTACGCAAGGCCCGTAGGAAGTTAAATGAATTACCTGTAGAAAATCCTTAAATAGGATATTCATGTCTGAGATGTCCAGTGAAACCGGGAGACAAAAGTCAACGTTTTCAAAATTAAACTGTTTATAAAATGACTGTTAGAAACATTCTTTGGACTTTATTATGCTTGTTTCGTGCTTTCAAACAGCTCGAGCTTCTCTCTGCAGAGCAGGACAGTTGCTTCTCAAGAGCCAAACGAGGAGGGAGTTGTGGGCTGGGAGAGTTTTGCTCATACACCTCGATTTTGTGAAACGTTTGCTGAGTGCTGGCCATAACTGCGAGCCCACTCAGCGACGGCTGACAAAGCAAAAGTTCAGAGCTGCAGTCAGGTTCGCGCAGATGCTAACGGCACTCCAGCAAGATGGGAAGGCAGGCTTTGTCAAAACACTTCTCTCCAAAGCTCTGTTACGTGCGTCATGCAATTAACTCCTTGATGGGGTTAGGAAGCAATATTTTGTTCTGACTGATGGAGGGGTCTTTACGTGATCAGAAAACAATCATCTTGGATGGACTAATAGTTCATTTCAAGACCAAGTGGCTGGCTATTAGGCAGCTGGAAGTTCTGATGATAATAGAAAAGATAATTAGGCTAGTTCACTGACAGCAGAAGGAGCACTTGCCCTGCCATGAAGGCCGCTTCAAGTTTGGAGAAATAAGAAAAACTAGAAGGAAGGTAAATTCACTAGAATAAGCAGTTGGTGCTTTAGAGCATAATTATCAGAACGAAAACACATTGTTTAGCATACTTTATGTTAATGGAGGGCTAGCATGGCCCACTGTGCATAATTTAGCTGAACAATTGATAAGAAATTTTAATACATATATATATATGATTACGGCTACAGAAAAAAAAGACAAAACACAAGAGAGAGCATAATAGGCACACGTGAACTCTGAAGGCCTAATTACATCACGGGGGAGGGTAAGCAGTTACTGCTGAATCAAGCAGAAAATTGGGGTAATTTGTAAACAGGTAGAGCTGTTATCCAGGTGCACCAGCATGTGCGTGGGGGCTGGCAGTGGGGCTTCGAACTGAGGACTTCCATCTGCCTTACAGAGCAAGCAGCACAGCTGAATGCTTCCCTCAGCTTAACCAAAGGAAATTAAATACAGAAAAAGGGCCAAATAGCCACCCCTGCCTCCCTGCTGCAGCCCCCTACCCAGGTAAGAGCTGAATAACCCATGGCGGTGGAATGTTTGTGGGAAAAGAAATACCGTCCGTGAGTGAAACCTGAAGTTAGTGCTTGTGTGTGTGAAGCTCAGAGATAAATCTAAGTGACTTGGTGTTCTGCCATCAGTAAACTCCCTACTCCCCTGAGAGTGAAATATTTTGTACATGGCTCCCTGACAGCAGGAGGAACAACGCACAGGTAAGATGCTGCCAACGATGCCTGGCAAGGGCATGGTATTTCCCCCGGAGAGATAAGAGTTTCTTTAGGTGGCCAGTTATCGGAGGGAGAAAGGGAAATCAAGCTGCTGGGACTGCTGGCAAGAAGTATGCCAAAAGGTATCATTTCTAGGATGGATGATGGATGGGAGAAGCTGTCTTGCACTGGCCAAGTGTCACAGAAAAAGGTTTGAAACTGTATTTTTAAACAAAAATATGTAATAGAACATGATATTTTAACAAGCTATAACAATGTGCCTATTGCTCACTCTTGGGGTGGGGTGGCAGAGCAGTTAAAATGTCTCCCGGTGCCTTCAAAAATAGGAGTTTGAGTCTCTCTCTGACCTCTGCCAATAAGAGGAATTGAAGTGAGCTGGTAGGTGTGTAACCAGCTGCCATTTAGCAAAGCATTGCAACTGCATGCTAACCTGCTTCAGGACAGCTTTACTGTATAGCCAAGTGTCTAACCCTGATGGATCAAAAATGGGGGAAGTAAAAAATCCTTTGGAAATCCTTGCATCTCAGATTGAGTGCTCACACATGGAGATTTTGCAGCCCAGAGGTTTAAGCAGAAGCTCATAAAATAGCTCCTGACAGTGCTGCATGTGAAATATTCTTAATGTTTTTGGAGAAGCTGTTTCCAGTTGTATTGCTATGGTAGATGCCTAGCAGATTTTACCAAAAAGAGCAAGCACATTAGCTCCTCCCGCGCAGGCCTGCCACGCGTGCACAGCAATTCTTGCAGGCCCAGGGTGTGTTGGGTTTGTTTCTCCATCAGATTCATTCATCTCACTAGCAACACACAAAGCAACAATAAAACAGGCCAGCCTCCTTAGAAACTGGCCTGGTGGCAATCACAGCCTTCAGAGTCCTGTTGTGCAAGGACAGACGTGCCAGAGCCCTGCAGAAACCCCGACCACGGCTACCAGCTATGGAAGGGCCCAGGAGCCATCAAGCAGCTGTTCCCAGGCCGAGCTCACAGACCCGGACCTGAGGGAAGCACTCCAAGGTGCATGAGCAGTTCAAGTTCACGCATATTTATGTTACATCTTTGCTGTATTACTTTTTTAAGGGTTTCCAGGATGACCAGCCAGCCCCAGCCACCGAATCCCAGCTGAAGCTTGCAATGGCATTTAAAGATGAGGAATGGGCACTGCAAACTGCAGAAAGCTAGGACTGTTTTCTATGGTTTGGGTTTTTTTCACATTAAACCTCCCTCCATCTGTACTTTCTTGTGCCAGACAAACCAGTAATTATCAGGAAATCCCTTCACTTTTAATCTACATCAGTATGAATGCAATCTCAAAGCAACCCACGGTGACTGGAAGCTATTATTTTCATAGGAAATAATAGTGACTGGAAGTGATAACTCACGATGCTCAGTGTGTGTGTCATCATCTGATAACATGCAAGGCTGTACATCCCACCACATTGTTCTGTTGCAGGGCTACGATAGCCTTTATTAAAGGGGAACGACTGAACCAGGAGCCCTGTCAAGTCTGCAGGGGAGGCTGCGGGGGTTGTATCAACATGGAACTTCCATTCATTATTTATGGCCATAAAAATTTGGGGCCTTGGAATTGGCAGCTCGAGAAGCTGTTTTAATTTGAGCTATAATTCTCTTTTGTACTTTCAGTCATTGACTGTGTCTCAGATAAACATTCATTTGGGAGACCAAGATTATGGTGTGGAAAAAAAATAATATAACAACCCAAGGATATTTAGCTCTCCTCCCACAAATTCTTCCTGGAAATACTCTTGCAAAATCCTCTGCCCACTTGAACAGTATGCTTATGATTAACTGCAGATGAGCCCAGCAGCCTGCATATGTAGTTAATTTGCTCTAAATTTCCATGCTGTATTATAACACTAATGATCACTAATAATAGACAAACCCACAGTTTATTAAGTAATTTGAGACATTATGATTTTTATCATGTGAATAGGATCAGGCTGATCAATTTAAAGTGGGCAGAAAAAGATAAATAACGTGTAAATCAATCACAACACCAGCACGCTCTGTTTCTTTGCAAAATGATATGGATTGATTGGTGAAAAGAAGGCCCTGCGAGTAACTACTGCTAGGAAATAGAGTCAATAAACTTCCATGCTCTAGAGTAAAAGGTCAGATGTGGAAGGAAGTTTATACCTAAACTGCAAAAGTGATTTTGTCACCTGACTACACAAGCTCAGATGGGTTTGCATTTTGTCCTGATGGGCGAGGTATGCTTTTAAAGATTAATCAAGACAGATAACATATCATGCAGCCAATAAAAAGGAAACCATGCTAAACACAGACATAACTATGTGAAAAACAGTTGCGCTCTGGCTTGTGGTCAAAGCTATCTTCTAAAATCATGTAAACAAGATAGCCGTCTCGCAGACAGCACATGATGGCTATTTCAGGACTAAAATAGATACTTATATTTGTTTTTCTTTCATATGAATTTTAGTTTTGATTGAAACATTTATTTTTACCTTTAGAAAACACTGAAAACTAGTTAACATCATATTTAGCACATTTCTAATTAATTGCTTTAAAGAATATTTAAAATAGAACATAACTAAACTACATTTAATAACTTCATGAGTGATTAGCGTACTCGAATGATGAATACCTGCCTGTGGCAGTGGGACTTGCAAAGAAAGTACTTTGAGAATTTTGAGTGAAGTTTTGTTTAATATAATTATTAATTTTTTAGAGAACCAAGGAAAGTAAAGGAAGAAATTTCTTGGATTCATCTTTTTTTGGACTTTGCTACGTGAGCCTCAGATACAGACTTCACTCCAGCAGAAGGCAGCTGTACATACATCTCTCCAGAGCCTGGTAATAATGCTCGGAGGTATAGACAGAGGAGAAAGCTTTAATATAATGTCTCCACAGTACTCTTCCGGGAATAAGAGTTAGCATGTGAATTGAACTTGCACCCAGTTATCTCATGACTGCAGCTTACCCTCAATCACAAGACAAAAATACTACAAAATATACTGCAGGGAACAATTCTTGATTGTTTCCAGGGCATGGATTAAGTGTAGCCAAATGACTCTCTCTCTCTCTCTCTAACTCGCAGTCTTTTATGGTCAGCAGGCCAGTCAAATCCTTCATGTTTAAATAGAAAACCTGGAAATGGATCACAATATATTCTACTTTTTCTTACACATTTTTACTACACTGTGTTCAAAATACATTTTTTTTTTTTTTAATTTAAATGCAACTAATTTCATGCATGGATATGTAGTGTCATGTCCTGGAGTGATTCTGTACTGACAAGTCTAGCATATCAGAATCCATGAAATCTTGGAATAAAAATACCCCACCATTGCCTACTGTGCCTCTCAGGGAAATGTTTTGTTAAACATTGCAAATTCCCTTTGTCGAAGCAATAAGATGGTTTCTCAAAAAGAGAGTACAAAGAGAAGATGAATACTGAGCAAAAAGGAAAGAATAAAGAAAGATGCCAAAGCAAGATGATTTCGAGGCTTCCACTTCTTCACCTGTGTTTAAAGTCACCTCTAGCACCTTTGGGAGAGACTGACACAGCTAGCTCCCAGTTTTAACACTTTAAAAAAGTATCAAATACAGATGGCACTGTATGCAAGTGGCCAACTTTGTTTCCCTGCTGTTTTCCCCCCCCCCCCCCCTCACCCCTGAAAACCCTGACTAGATTGAAAACAAAGATACGTATTTGCCTCTGCTGCACTAGAGTGAACAGCAGGGAGCAGGACGGCCTGTGCTGAAAGCGGTTCCCAAGTGGAGGAAGCCTCTGCTCAGTGCAACTGCTTGGGAAGAAAATGAGGGTTCCCTTCAGCCGCAGAGGAGGGCAGACTCCTTGCTTCAGTCCTGATTACAAACCAAAGGAAAAAACCTGAACAAATAAAGTGTGAGACATAGTAAGCAGAATCAGAGTGGATACTCCACTATCAACCAGTCCAAAGTAACTAACTGCTGCAGCCAAGCGCTCTTCAAAACGTGACATTTTGGCCATTAGCTATCAGGCTGTAGATTCAACCGTATGGCACTGAAATACGTGATAAGCTAGCGATGCTCCCTCGCTCTGCTTGCTCTGAAGGTGGCTGCGCTCGCAACACTCCCGCTGCTGCATTCATTTGCAGAGTGCTGCTTCTGATAGGCAGCCAGGCTCAAAGCAGGCACTTTTATCTTCCAGCGTAATTCTCCGTCCATACATTGTGAGAAACACTTCGCACCTTGTAAACTTTTAGATACCACCACTGAGCCAAAATGGACTCAATATCTTTAAGAACTCATGGACTAAGTGTGACTGAAGTCTGTGTGAATCATCTGCATTCAAGCCATCGTACTGGCCGTGAAATATCTACTGACTCAGTGCACCGTCAGCAGAATATGCTTAAGCATATCTTTTTTTTTTTTTTTAAATTATTTAACACATTTTAAACATTAACTTTGAATGAAAAATACTAGGATGAAAAAAAGTTTCTAATCCAAAAGTATCCTCACATTTTATGAAAAATAATGAATCGATCCCCTGAAAATTCATAGCTATAAGAAACCTAGTATGCATCCTATTTTCTATCTGTTCACATAGATATGGATAATTAAGCTGACTTGCTGGAGTCCATGTTTTCCTAGGCCGGGTCAGAGTGAGAGCACCTAACGTCACAGGATATATCCATACTGATGTACAAGTTCAATCGCAACTAGTCAAGCGAGCTGCCCTACCTGCCCCCTAGACGACAGCCTGTGGTCCATCACAAAGCCCTTCCCGCTCTACGTCCTTCTCCATCAAGCCCCCATCAGATTCAGCTGGGCCACGTGGTATCAAACCTCCTGAGCAACCTCATGGTACATTTTCTTTGTCGGTTGGAGTTAGTCTCAAGCTTGCTTGCATCTCCTCCGTGGCACCCTCCTGCCTCAGTTGCGCTGACCCAACCACTTGTGAGGCTCCACTGCAAACTGAGCCACCAACCTGAGCCTGGATTCAGGAGCCCCAGGGAAAAAAAAAAGCAGAGAAACAGCATGGTTTGCTTGGGGTGAGGCACTGAAGAACATCTGAGAGGAAACCAGCCCTCAGAAACGATGCTCAAGCAATAGGGTTTCACAGATCCCAGGCAATCAAGTCCCCCTGAACCACTTGTGAAGCGCAGCTTTTCTCTTAGACCTTAAGGTAAAGAAATGTCCTTCCTGCATTTTTTTTTTCTTTCTTTCTTCCCCCCATCCCTAAGTTGTAACAGAAGTTCTTGTAGAAGTGCTCAATCTCTCTGTCCTCAATGGATACGAATGGGAACAACTGTCACGGACGTTAGCTACTCTGCTGATCGTTGTATGGGGAAGAAGATAATCCACATCAGTCTCTTAGAGGCGCTGGCTATGCTATAATCCACTGAAGTAAAGAGGAGCAATAATTTCATTTCAGCATGAAAATGAGAAGGGATCACTGGGAGCCCACACTGACTGAGCCACAATTTTACACGGTAACTTCTAAGAATAAAAGTCTTGTTGAAATAATGTTGCGGTGTATAAGCAGTGGTTGAAGACCTGCAAGAATACCTCTTGGGCTGAATACAGTTTCAGAAAGAGACAATAGATTTCATTTCTGTGTAACGATTGTTCACGATACTCATTTGGAGAATCAAAGTATCAGTCTCCTGAGAGTCTCAGCTTTACGAATATCTGTGGAAACAATTCTTCATTCCTCCTCCTTTTAGCACAGCTTCCCCTTTCTTTATAGATATTTATCAGGCTTGGGTAAGAACTGTATCTACAAAATAATTAAAAAAAAAAGGTAGTATTTTAAAATTTGGTTTAAACTTAATAATTCTTAAAATGTTAATGAATTTCACCTTGGCTTGTCCATCTTAAAACTCCAGGGCCTACATCCTGGAACTTAATACCAGCAGTATAATTCTAAAGCTGCCAAATAATCCCTTTATGGCAGGTAACAGAGCACTGTTGGACTTGAAAAAATGGAATTAAAATTAACTGGATTTTTAGTAACATGAGGATGTTAGAATTAAAGTTCTGAAGGCAGTTAATTATATTAGTAGGACGGATAATTAAAAATTACCTCCCCAAAAGAGGAAATCCCATCTATTACACATTTGTCAAAATTTCAGATTGCACAAGGTATATCACAACCTAATTCCTGTTCTCTTTATATTTCTGCAGCAGTTTGTGGGGTGCTGTTTGTCTGGTGCCCTGTATCAGAATCTTACATGATGTGTCAGAATATAAGTTATGCAACACTAAAAGTAAGGATATTTTTCAACTGGATGTTTCAATACCTAATCTGAATTTATTGTGGTGGATGGAAGCAAAGAGAATGCTAAAGAGGACTCGGCATCGCTGAACTGGCAGATACTGCAATTCATTTGCCATCTCATGTTAATTAGCTTTCCTTGTTATTCAGGGAACGGAGCACACTAGAAAAAAAGTGGCACGTTTCATGCTTTCTAGACTTGATTGAGATCGCATCTTTTCAGCAGCAGCTGGCATTTCCATGGGCACAGTCAACCAGAGCAGGATGTAGCTGCGCTGAATTTCCAACCAAAAGCGCTTGGCGCTCTGCAGAGGAGCAACAGCAACATGTAAAGGCCTCTGCAAACAGATGCTCAGCGCTGCAGGAAGGAACCACAAAGTGTGAATCAAGTCTCTGCAATCAGTTATTCTCAAAATGAATATTCACTGTAAGGAAATTTTTAAAAATCTTTTGATAGGAGGCATTCAAAACAAGAAGCCTGTGAAAAATGACGGGTAAGGGAACCAAACTCAGGTTGAGGAGGGCTGAAAGTATTCTATTTCCAGCCCTGTCTCTGTTTCACCTGCAATCACTTAATTTTCTCCTATGACTCATCTGACCCCTCTTTAAAGCGAGGATAATAATATTCACGCACCTTTTTCAAGTTATTTGAGATTTATGGGGAAGAAACCCTACCAAAAGGCTAGGCATTATCTTACCAGCCGTGCTATTGCCTTTGTTTGCAGCTGGTTCTTCAACGGAAACCAGATTATACACCCTCAAATTCATAAGGAAATATTGGCCTTATATTGGAAGATTAGCTCCATCTTTCACGTGCAACCAAAATAACAGAGCACAGCAAAACTTCACGACTGGCAAAAAATCACAAAGTAGTAAGCTGGTATCGCAGGAGGGGGACAGAATTAAGGCAATCTGCGCTATTCGTATCAGAAATGCCAACGTTATCTCCTGTGTTTCCACTATACTTGTCTTCCTAACCTTAGCAATGTTGCATATAGTCTGCTTACTGGTGTTTTCAATCACAACTTCATCTGAACAAAGCCGTCAGTGTGGGAATTATGAAATTCCTGTTTATTTCCAGCCCCAATCATGCCTTTAATTCACCACTGCTACTCTCTGTGCACGTCAAAATGTTCTGTCAAACACCGCCTCTAACACAAGAACGTGGGATCCATCTCTAAATGGGAGGGGATTCTGGGGATTTATTACCTCAGTGTGTAATCCACACCTTTTTATGACATGTCCATCACGAGGATCTGTGAGGTTAGTTGTCAGTGACACTAATGGACATGGTTCAGGCATAATCCTCATGCAGGATCTTCTGATCTGGAATATGACTCCCACCATGTGTTACATGGCAACATCGGGCAAGAGGTCAAATAAGTTTGTGGCCCACTTAGAAATGCTGGAGAGGACTGGTTAGCTGCTTGGTCAGTAGCACAAAGAGATGCAGAAAGTACAGGTTGGCTCATATTGTTTGTGGAGTTTCCACAATCAGTGAAATTTAATTAGTATATTGTGTCTTTCATCCAAAAACAGTCTCTAAACCCATAACAATTACACATGTGCCACAGACAAAAGATCTGCTGGGTGACTGGAGGACGCCCTTGTTGTCTATGGTTTAATGAACGAAACCATGGTATAGCCAGGACTGAAAAATACTCTACCAAGCAACTGAGAACATTCTTCAGAGTAGCTATCCCCACAGGAACAAAAAGTTAAGAGCAGAGTTATAGGTTTGGCCTTCTTCTGAGAGATGGTGCAGCATGTTGTAAGGAATAATGGTTGGCACTGACTCAGTTCCTTTGTGGTGAAGTCTGCAGAGGCATCTTAACCTGTCACAGCTAATGGGTTTTGCTATGGATGCCAAAGCATAACATGGTGAAAGCATTTGAAGAAAGAAGCATAAAAATATCTAAAACATTGATAGTCTCAGGGGCAATTTAAAAAAAAAAATATTTTTTTTTTTCTTTGTCCTACTGGTTTTCAGAAGCCCTACAAACACTGGAGAAGAGCAAAGTTAATGAAGAAGTAATGAAATAAATGAGGGGAAAAAAGAACTGTAAAAGTTTTTTTAAGTAATACAAAATCATTACAAAGTCCTGGGTAGACATGCATTTTTAAACAATGGCTGTAATAACGGAAAATTAGGCTCCATGACTTATTCATAGGCTTCTGGTTAACACTGTTCTCCATTTCAGGCAGTTCACTTTATAAATAGCATCTTTAGGTGAGATGCTATTGTTTTGGCCATGCAACAATGAAAAATAACTACCTGTTCTTATGAATTAGAGGATAATTTCTCTGTATTCTGTAACCACATCCGAAGATATGGATTTCAGTGCAGATCATGGAAGAATTGCTTCTGTTTGGAAAGGTACAGAGAACGCCAAGCGATAAATATTCCACTTTCAACTCTAAAACTGCAGTTGCCTATTTGATATAGAAATCGTAAAAATTTAAAGGAAGAAAACAGTATTTGATGAGTCTACAATCTTTATACTTAAGGGATATTCAGAGGACCTATAAATCCTCAGTGGAATTAATAATTGAGACTCTTGAAAGCTCTAAAAGGAAATATTAAATATGCAAAATCTTGGTGAAAAGCATAATTAAGGCCATAAATGCCTAAAAGTTTAAAGGGCAGGCTACCTCTCTCAAAGATTTTCCAGTATAACATTTATATAGAAGTATAACACAGTACATTTTTAAGCAGAATTCTATATTACCTTTTTTGCACCAATTTTTACCTTTTCTTTTCAGTGTTAAATAGCATATTTTAGAATACAGTTTCCAAGATCTCCTGAATTAAATGGATGATCTGAAGGCCCACACTCTTGTTTTCTGTTATTAAGAGGTTAAAAATTGCACTCCTCCAACTTCTCAAAATTAATAGTGTCTTCTGTGCAGAGTAAATGGCATTTACTTATAGGGCTGAGGTTTTCCTTTCTCTTTTATCATTCATTTTTTTCTCTTCTAATATTCTCGGCTTGGCTCTTCTCCAATTTTAAGCACAGGTTTTAGTTAAGGAGGAGGAAGCCTCCAGCCCTGACACAAAAGTCCTAAGGCCTGCAATTGAGTTAACCCAGCTGTCAGTGGAAGAAAATCTTCCTTCCTTGGTTCCAGGTTTTTCAACATTTCCAATCAGGGTTTATGGGTATATCTGTACAAGACCTATATGTATGTATATATACCACGTGACCTCTCCTGAAACAGAAGGAAATACTTCATATTGCTTACTGAAGGAACAAGGACACTGTTTTCAATAGTCCTGAATACTTATAATTATTTTTAAAATTTGAAAGACAATAGGTGGTTGGTATCTTTGACTATTGGGTCCTTGTGTTTTCCAGAACATGCTGACTTGATAAAAATACGGATCTTCAACTGGAGAGGAAAAGAATCAGGGTTCTTTTTTGCATTAACTTCTAGAAAGAAAATATTTTCATTTTGTATGAAGTGTCTTGCAGAAAAATAGCCATTTGTTACAACACCGCCTACACACAGATTTCCTCCTCTCCAAACTGATACTTTTTCTTGATACTAACCCCACCTTGTGTATTTGGAATGCCTTCCCTCTTGGCAGGGATTTGTTTGCTTTTACATCTAAGCATTTCTGCTCACAGCAGGTTGTGAAGTAATGGAAGTTAATATCACACAATTCTGATAACCATCCTGTTTCTTCTTCCTCAGTTCCACTGTGACATGAATTTAGCAGCTAAAATACAAAAACAAAAACAAAAACAAAAACCACCCTGGTAGATTTAAAGATTAGTTTTGTATCATTTGAAAGAAGTGATTCCAAAACTCACTTACGCGGTTTCATTGCTTTGTAACTCAAGAGCTGGACAGAGTGGAACAGAGAAGATACTCACATGATGTAACTCTAGCAAGGTATCTCAGGACCCTTCCAATTCTATAAAGTCCAAAGCCGTGATTTTTCTCCTGCTGTGATTACTCACTCATTAGACCAGCTCATACTTTTTGCCAGAGTCCTGGAACTGATCAAGTTAAGAGACTTCAGTCCAAAAGCATTCTCAGTCTTCCATTCTTCTCTGACATTTTTATGTTATTGTAATACATATTTTGCACTGAAGAGTAAATTTCAGGGTAAAAAGATAAGAGAATAGGCCCATCCCTGCTCAAAGGTAGTTACAGACATTAATTTCCACAAATATTCAGATTACTTGCAGTGTATGTTTTATGAATGCTATACTGCAGCATAGGAAAACAAAAATGAAAGTATCAGCGATGAGGCAATTTTAAGATGCATCCTTTCAGAGCACTTTTGTTGTGAGCATCACTCTGCACTCTGCTAGGACAGATGAAATGATATATTGTTCGATAATGGCTTTGTAAGAATGTCAGTCCTTTAACTGCATGTTGTGTTGTCATAAAGGCTCAGCTATATATATAAGTATTATATATAAATGGCAACCAAACTCTTAAGAACTAATTTAGCCACGTAGGAACAGATGCCTGGGTAATACAGGAGTATATCGCTGTGTCTGGATTAGGATTAGAAAAAGATAATAATGGTCCTGGATATCATCAGAAGATCAGGAGAGCTCTCACCTATGCCCTTCCTACAGACGGGAGGAATTTTATGTTGCCACGGGGGGAAAATTTCATGTTACACTGTAGTTATGATACCCAGCCACTGGACTCTCACGACTATTTAATGCCAACAGGAGCCTGATTATCAGGTTGTTATTTTTCTTTGCACAGCTGCTGTTCTCTACTTTTTATACGTTCATCCATGAAGTAGTGAAACAGGACTCCCTGGACAACTTTTCAAGAACTGGGTTGTAAGCTTGTTTGCCGCTTCATGACACCTGCTATTTGGGCATTTATCTGCCAGTTTCCTTCAGCTATTTTCAAGCTTCGGTTTGCTTTTGGACTGATTCAAAGCCTGACTTAAAATGCTAACCCCGGTAGCTCGATTCCCCTTTTAATGGATGGTTGTTCCTGTCTTAAATCTTGTGCATTACTGAAGTACATCATGTCAGCTCCGGCACCGCTGACAGATAAGGCACAGAGATATGGCAGGCCACCCTGGGCCACAGGTTTAGAGCGTGTATGGGAAATACGGTATTTCTGACACTCTTTTAAAAAGGAAAAGAAATATGTGAAAAATAAGGGATTTTTGACACCCTTTAAAAATAAATAAAAAGGCAGTGAAACATCTGAACTGCCTCAAACATGGCTCTGAAGACTACAAGGTAATGAAACATGGGCTGTCTCCCAGCAAAGTCAACTCAACAGTGTGTCATCAGATGGGCTAGCAAGAATATGATATATCAAGCTATTTTTTTGCTTTTTCATATTCAGTCTTCTTTTCAAAAAGAATAGAGCATGCAATAAATATTTTTGACCAGGTATTCCTAACAAAAGCCACTGAATTGTCAGCTCAACTTTACTGCCTACAGCAGACCATCTCAGAGAAGAATGATGCATGTAACACCCTCCTGTGCATAGAAAACCCCCAAACCCAAAACATTTACCAAAAATCCAACCACTACAAACCAGGTTATAAACTGTTAATTTACCATTTTATCCTATTCTCATTTTTCTGAGAGACGTCACTGAAAAAGAAAAAAATAATCCTGACCTGATTCACAGATGAGGTGATAATTACATCCCTCCTACACAAAATCCAATGAGAATTTCTTCAGGGAAAAAAAGCACGTGTGCTTCCACTTCAACCCATAGGGCTGGTGTGTGGTTATTCTGCGACTATTACAGAAGCTGGAGCAGCAAGTGTTACCATCCCCAACACACACAGAGTCTCACGGGCCACAGATGTGTTTGTGCCTGTACCCCGAACTCCTCCTTTGGTCTGCCCAAACGTCCCCACCAGCTCTGGCAGAAAGACACTGGAGTGCCAAATGAAGAAAGCTTTCATCTCTTCACCTGCAGACATTTTCTACCAATACATAACCCCTCCAACTCCCATTTCAGAACCAGCCCCAGGTGAGTTTCTCTCATTCTCTTTCCATTTAATAAGCCTGACCTCCTGAGTTCTTTCCTGGTGCAAAGAATATAATTAAGAAGCCACTCAATCCATCATATTAACCTGCATTATTTTAAATTAAAGTTAATAGCAGCAATGAAAAAAGGATTTTAAGGTTAAAATGTATGTACTGCATATCTTTGTACAGTTTCTTTTAAAATCAGATAAAATTTACATGAAAATACAGCTTTGCCACAGCCAGATCTTCACTAGCTACATGCATCATACGAAGGTCAAGTATTTCCTCCTTTGCAAAACTTTTGGAATCTGATATCAACAGATCTCCAAAGGAAGGCAATAGTGTCATCATCCTTTACGCAGCTACTAATTCAATCATATCTCTAATTGTTTAAAATTCGTATTTTTTCTTTTCCCTCCTGACGCTCTCAGAAGCGGGAAGAGGATCTCATCAGGTAGAAACATTTTGTTGTATGTAGAAAAGCAACCCATATTAACCATAGCTTAGCCCTCAGCTTACAAAATTACTCATACTATTCAACATGGAAAAGGTTGGCAATAGCACGCATAAACTAAAAGTACACAACAAAATAAAACTAAAAATGACAAGCAACAAATGCGTGATGTATTTTCCCTCCTTAGGGAGCACTGATATAACAGACAATATGCTTTGGAGAAATGCGTATATTGAACTGTTGTAGAATAAATATCTTCTTGTGTACAAATAACACTTCATAAATCCATTGTAGGAGTAACTAACGTAACAAGCCATCATAGAGCAATCGCTAGTAAAGGATTACTGCGGAAGCTGCTAAAAATCTCTCATGCTTGACGCGGCCCAGTGATTCACTAACCCTGCAAACGCTTTCCCAGATAGAGACCTACACCTTTGCAGCCAGGAACCCCAAATGCTAAGAGCGGCACGTCAGATGATCGCTTCATCCCCAATGACCACTGTAGAACTGACAGCCTCTAAATTACTGCCTGAAAAGCATATCACATGCCAGCTGACAAAAGAAGGAGAAGGGAAGGAAAAAAAACCCTACAGACTGTGTAAGACCATCCATTCCTCCGCGGGGATGGTGTGTTTCAGTCTTTCGTTTCTTTAACCCAAGGAACCAAATGAAAAATATATGACGACAAACAACCTGCAAACAGTTCCACATCTATTATAAAACTGAAATCATAAGAAATGAGCTTGTTGAAATAACAAATGAACTTGCAATTGCTTTGCTTCGCATAACTCCCATATGTTTTTAGATATGTTTTGAAAGACAACTTTTTTAGATTAATAAATGCCACGTGATACACTCAGTTCTTGTCCACTGAGAACTGGGCCCAATCACAGCTAAAAGCTTTTGCCACTTAGAATATGAATGGAGAACATCATGGCACAAATGGAAAAAAATACATGTTTATGGTTATGAGAATATGCAAATATGCTGCCTGGTCTCCATAACGTCCTTGCCATGCTCATAGAAGATTTGAATTTCTCATGTGGGATTGTGTTTTACAGAGCAGAGGGTGAGTGGGGGAAGGAAGCAGAAGTAGCTGCCATGGGGAAGGCAATGACATTCCACACCTACGCTTCCTGACTCAAACAAGGTAGGACCCACCAATTGGTTTGTTGCCTGTTCCATAACACAGCTCATTAGTCAACACTCACAAGTTCAACACTGATGTTAGGGTACCGAAAGGGACTTCTCACAGACAAAACAAGAACGCGGTCATTCATAGTGGCTCCCCTTAGTTATGGGGACTGTGAATTTTCTTTCAGTACAAGGAGGATTTGCATTCTGTTTTCCACACTGCATGAGCAGAGCTGGAATGGCTGGAAATGAAAACTCCTTCAAAAACTGCTTCTGATGACAATTCAGCCAGAAATTAGCTCTGGCGTAAAGGTGATCCATTCCAAAGCAGTGTTTGAAAATGTGGGCACATACTTTCTCTTCTTGAAATTAGCGCCCACACACCTCTAAGAGCTTTGGCTCACAAAGATGTTTCTTTATCCATTGTTCCCTTTATTGGGAAAGGCACCAGAAGAGTTAAACCAGAGAAGACTCTGCCTCAGCAGAGTCACTGATACGAAAGAAAAACACAATTATTGGTCAACTCAGTACTCACTAAACCCATTTCTAATAGCTACCTGGAAGTCTACAACATGGGTGGTCTCCAAGTAATTCTTCATGGACTGCAAAACTCATCACCATAAACACCCATGCTATTTGAGCACAGAGGTTATGGACTTCCCACAGCCAGGAGAGTCCCTCCTCTGCTCGGGGCGTGGGTTGTCTAAACACCAAGGCAGAAGCCAGCACTTAAGCCTGCTTAAAATCTGATTTGGGAGAAAAAGCAAGACCTTTAATGCTCAGACCTGTTAGAGCGTCTCCTTGCATGACCACTAACTTCACTGACAGTGAATAAAATCAAGCAGTGTAAACCAGTCTAATTTCCAGGACTACAGACTTCCCTAGAGGTTTAAGAACACTTAAGTATTAATTATCAAACTAAAGAAATAATACCAACAAAGGCTTTGCTGAGTAGAGTTTCCAGGTGTGTCATTTCTTAAGGACTTTTTTTATTTCTATAGCAGGCAGCACCATTTTAAAAGAGACAGCATTTTCTGTGAACTATTTAACGGTACAACAGCCTCCAGTACTTCAACAGGACCCCCCCTAATGTAAGCTTGAAAAGCAAAGTTAATAAAAGTGAAACAGCCATGATAGAGGTAATGGGTGTGAGGGATGGAGACATTTATTTAACGTCCACACTGAGTTTATTCATGACAATCACTCTTTCCTTATTAAATGTCACTGCCACGGATGACTGGTCCGATGTGTGTGAGCCAGTTGCAGCACTGTATGTAGCATGTGTGTTCATCACACCGCATGCAAGCCTGCACGCACGCTCTCGAGTTTTTGTTTTCCTTGTCATTATTTAATTGAATGTGTGTAACAGTTCTTAGGCGTTTTTGGGGTATTTCTAAAATGTGAAAATGGTCTTCACATTCTGCATACAAAACATGAGTAAACACTAAACGAGGGTTAGGGAATACGCTGCTTGGCTTGCCATGCAGCATGGTCTGGGATACGGATCACACCCTCAGAAAAAAAAGTCTTTGGTGTAGGAAAACATAAATTATGAAACAGATTAGAGGAAAAAAAAGTTATATGAGTGAAGAAAGAAGTCTTAGTATCTCTCTCACATTTGTTTTTATTTAAATTTTTATGATCTTTGAAAAACACCTTTTGAAAGAGACAGTACTCCTTTAAGATATTATTTTACTGCCACAACGTCAGTATCTGCTGTGACAGAGCAAAAATAAGAGCAGATGATATCAGATATACTGTACTTCATAGAAACTGGAAAACACAAAGATTAAATTCTACATGAGAACAATTTTACATGCAGAATTTGTTATATATATAAAACATTTAATTCCAAATGAGGCAAGTATTTTGTTTTATGACCACTAAATACAATATTGCTCTGCAAATCTACCTAGTTACCAAAGTGCTTAGAAATCTCTGAGCTCTACATCAGAGCCTCTTCTGTACTCGTGCCACTTGTACATCATAGCATATGTATGGGTTTTTCAGCTAAGAACACCAGAGAAAGAGAAGTGGCTAAAGGAAACAATGACCGCATCGAAACCATCTATTGGAAAAAAGAACGACTCAACCCAAAACTCTGAGAACAACTGGAGACTACAACAACTAAAATTATGTAACTTATGACTAGCACTTCTCTAAAACCCTAAAAGCAGGAATATGAGCCCCAGTGAACATATAAAGAAATAAGCAATCTGTTTGTCTGTGTTTAGACCACAGAAATTAAATAAATGTCTTGTCTCTGTGGCAGATCTAAATGCAATAAGCTCTGAGAAAAAAAACATATCCCTAAAACATACCATGCAAAAGACTTCTTCAAATCTACTGAAATACATCTATTGAGATCTGTGGAGATCACTTTTTCCTCTTTTTTTTTATTGCATTTTTTTTTTCAACATTGAAGAAGTGAATGAAAGGAAGGCTACCTGAGACTGCGGAAGGAGAAGGAGGTGGTGTAGAGGGACTCCCCACAGGAAAACAACTAGTTA
Source organism: Balearica regulorum gibbericeps (assembly GCF_011004875.1). NCBI lineage: Eukaryota > Metazoa > Chordata > Aves > Gruiformes > Gruidae > Balearica > Balearica regulorum. The sequence continues at coordinate 6,828,321 of NC_046196.1, forward strand.
TGGAAAGGACTGAACTCCCAGGTGCTCAGTGAGCACGGGAACAAACCAGAGACTATAATTTTAAGGCTGATCCCATGTTATATGCCAATTTTTATTTCATACAGGAAGCATCAACTCTTACAAAAACCGTAACAACTGGGTAGCTGATCCCGCACCAGTGGGACTTTGCCACTCCAGATCTGGAAGCATTTTACAAATGCTAGTGTGCAAATATTAACAAATGTTAAAAATTAGTTTCTTGTTTTTTCGGGTTTTTTTTAGTAGGGAAATAAGGGTGAAAGAGGAGGGTAAGAGTCTTAACTAAATCTCACATGATAAATAAATGGCCACACAGGACAAGGAAGAATCTATCTGTAACCATGGCTGATGTCCTCCAAGAGGTTCAGTAGTAAATTATCACTCTGCATATTGGCCGTAAACAGAAATTAAATGATACAAAGCAGAAAAAGCGGAAGTTCATGAACAACAAATTTGATATACAAAAGGCACTACTGAAAATTACTGTGTTCTCATAACTATTTAATTCGTCTTTAAAAATTTGCTACCAGTTCTTAAAAGACTTTGCAAATGACAAATTGGAATTTGCATTTCCATTTAGTTGTTTCTGAGATTTGCCACTCCTTCTCCCTTTTTTATGGCTTCACAAAGCTGGAAGTCGCAAGCATTCTGAATGAAATCCATTTGGGTCTCATCGCTGGAATCAAAGGAAAACAAATGTCTGGGGGAAAAGGTTATTCTGGAAATCAGGTCTGTTGAAAGAAGATGACATATTGCACAGCGAAGCAGCTTGATTGGTCGTAGCTGTCATTTTAGTATATCATGCAAAGGAATACAAAACTATATCTTAGCTACGGCAGTCAAGACTTCTTAAAAATAAATGGTCTTGAAAACCATTTGGCCAATATATATGGCAATTAGGTAAGACTCTTATTCACTGTACACTTCTTATTTCACTAGTAAATAGAAGCTAGAATAACTTGGCTGAAGACTGAGAACTAACTACTGAAAGCTGTATCAAGTATCAGAAGACTGTCCTTTCTCCATGCTCAAAAATGGCTTATCTTTAATGACCACACTAGTTTTATTTCATAACATCTCTGCATGGACATTCTTGATGTATTTTTACAATTTTTCCCTTCAGAGAGAAGATCACCATTAATTTAAGTAAGCTGAGAAACAGTTCAGATGGATGGTTTTGGTTACTCTCCAGTGACATTCATGCAGTTTATTACATAAGTAGTTTACTGCAGTGAAGTCATTGTGTTGAGTCCGGCTACAGAATGGTTTCTATTTGTTAGACTCCTCAACTACTGTTGAACCACTTTCTTCCAAACACGTAAGGATCCTTCCTTGCTGTAGTACACCTTTACTTTTACCATTCATTTTCAGTTGACTTTTTGTTTTTTAATTTTAGCTAATATACTGCAGATTATTACATAAGTGATTTATTACAGGAACCTTACTGTATGAGGGGTGAAACTTGTTTAAAATAAATCCAACAGCTACAGTAATCCCTTAGGGCAAAATGTACTTCTACTTAATTTCTCTACTGTGTATTACACACCATATAATTGCTTAAAACAGAAGCTACACGTACAAATTTTGCTTGGCTCCAAATACCTGGCTTCAGAGAGTACACTCAAGTTACATGCTGTGTTTTGCTACAAATCCATTGCACCACCTAAAGTAATTCAAAGAGAGCACTAATAGAAATATTTTGAACTACCTAAAATAAATCAGCAAGTAAGCAAACCACAGTGTTTTGCTAAAGGTTATATTAAAATAAGCCACAGTGTTGCTGAAGGATATTTTATATGTGCATAGCTTTAGTATGCCTCGTGCCCTTTTTCCAATGCACTAAATAAAATCATGAGACAAACTTCAGAGACGGAAAATATCTGCTAGATCATTTAGCCCATCCCAATGCCAGTTCAGGATTGTTTCCTTTATTTTCTAGCGTTTTGTCAAACCTACTTTTAAATATGCTGTATGTTCCAAGTAATGAGATTTCCACTACTTTCCCCTGGGAAATACATTTGTATAACAACTTTCTTCCCCAAGGATCCCAAAGTGTTTTATAAAAATATACATACAAATCACTTCCCCACCGGAGTACAATCACTTATGAGGTATAGGGTGGCAGCCAGGAGGGAAATGATACATAGTACTCTGCCAGTTTATAGCAGGAGGGAAATTCTGGCCCAAGGACAGAGGGGCAAAACCCTATACTTATGACAAACGCCAGGAACTCATAAATGTCCACAGATAGCAAATAAAAGCATAGTTTCAACCTACACATGCAGAAATGAGCTTGAGTACCTCAAAAGGCAAAGACCATTTCAGACAGACTCTGAACGCATGGTCCCAAAGACCTGGGGTAACTTATCAAAGTAAATACGTAATCCCCGTAGGAATACCAGAACAAGGACTGTATTTCTGAAGGAGCAACTGACTTGAGGACTGTGCTCCGGATTGTTCCCTCCAAATATATACTAATGCTGACGTTAGAGACAGTCTGTCCCTAAATCCTTGGCTGCTCCCAGCTAGCCCAAGTCCACTAGCTGCTCTTCCCCTTTGTAGCCCACGTGTTATTTATGTAGCGCTTGTTATCGGCAAAGCAGAGCCCATCCATAAACGCACGGGGGACCGCTTGCTTCTATCCATGGGCAGCCAGGGGAGGAAGGGGGAACAGGAATCTAGGAGGAAGGGAAGATGGCTTGGTGCTGGCAGATGGCTGTATTTGGGTCTGAGTGCCATTGTACGTTAAAACATCAGAGAATTATAACGGCTAGGAAGCAAATAATGCCAGAAACTACATCACATTTGGAAGGTCAGCGGTTTACAAGTTCAAACCCCTTAGGTGGAGTGCAGGGATTTTCAGTGCAGGTGGTTTGTAGGCAGAGGTTGAGGGTGATAGGAGGGTCAAACCTCATTATCAGCACTGTTTTAGCAACCTTTGCTCATCTTAGGGGGAGGATGAGAGGAAACAGGACAGCCTGTGCTCTGAACCTTCCTCCTGTTGGGTTTTGGGCATAAGAATTGTTTTCAGATCTCCAGTCTCCTTGCTCATTGCCAGTGCTCAGCCAGGAGCTCATCTTACACATGGCACGTAAGTAGTATGTACAAGTGGTTAGAGCATCTTCCTCTCACTAGCAAGGCCAGACCTAGCTTCTTAGATCCTCTCCACCTGCAAGTACATTGAGTATTGGTTAAACTGGACTAATATGTTCTGAAATAAGCCATGTTAGATAGATGTGGATCACAATCATTAAGTATATTTTTAGGATAAATGAACAAAGGAAGTTTTTTCCACCTCACCTAAAAAAGGATCATTTTCTGCATTCTCCCAGTGGGACGCTGCATCAAGCTATTTACTCTTAGCCAAAGAACTAACACTGCAAAGTCTTCTGCCCTGCTCCATGCACGTTATAAACCTGAAAATCTGACTTGTCTGCTGTGCTGTACGTGTCAAGGCTAACCGTGACATGGCAAACGTATCAGCTACTCTTGCCTTCAGTACCACGAAACAGATGCGTCATTCCTCTCTCTTCACTGAGGAGCATATTACTTTTACTTAAAATGCAGAAAGGAGGTCTTATCCTAGAGAGAGAATTTAACAGCTCCCTGTTAACGCGCCCTCGTTAACGAATCACTGTCGCCATTTGACTCTCCATTGTGCCTGCAGTTGTACAGACAGTGACAAGCCATTTGATTCAGTGCTACTGAGAGTCTTTGTGCAGAGGTGAGTCTTTGATCCTTCCCAGTGTTGAAGGAACATAGAGGTGATTTCTGAGGGTTTTGCATAAGTTTCAAGCTTGTGAGATTATGGATACGTAGTACAGTTCCTAAATGTCTACGTTTGTTGCCAAGATGGCATTGATAACGGGTGTATTAGCAATGCAAAGATGGAGAGATGAGCCATTTTCCTGGGGATTCCTAGCTCAGCTCTTCCAAAGCCTACCCTAAACAATGAGCCGATATTGACAGATAAAAATGAGCATGGAACATTACTGAAAAGCAAAACATGCTCTGCCCTCTCCAAACCCCGGTATCATGACCTGGTCCCGCATTCGCACACATTTTGTGTATTCACAGCTTTATCCTCTTAACTTTACACACACACAAGCAGATACTATGGCCACAGGGACACAGAGGGGACCAATTCTGGATCAGACCAACTCAAGACAAGGTCCTGACTGTTGTAAGCACATGGTGCAAGCAGGTCTGAAACAGCAGGCGAGGCAGCGAGTGCCCTAACAGCAGAGAGGAGTTCATTTTTCTGAAAACACTGGATTACAACATTTTTCAATCCTATCAAGCAATGATACCTACGTATTAAACTCAGTTACAAAAAAGATATCCAGGCAAACATACAGCTGCTGGAAAAGGTACAGTGCTTCAGCGGTTTTGCATGACAACAAAATCAGCAGTAATACATTCGGGGTGCTATTGAGTTGTAAACTATGACTGCTCTACTTAGGGGTCCGAAAGTCTCCAATGTGATAGAGCCAAGCAATATTACTGTCCGCAGGAGGAGTCATGCAAATGCCCCCAACCCTCCAAATTTATTTACTTACATAGTTTTGGTTCCAAAGTTCCTCCCTCACATGTACGCTGAGAAGCTGCCCAGGCCAGACAAGCAGATGTTACACTGACTCTGGAGCCTGACAGCCCATTCTCCAACCATTTCTGACAGCTAAATAATCAGTCAGGGCCAAAGCAGCATATTTAACTTAAGGGTTAAGAACTCAGATACCCACACCTTTTTTCTTAAGCAGTATAGAGATTTGGAAACCAGGAGAAATATCACTGGCAGGGGATGATGATACGCTTACAAACTACGCGCTATGCCTCCTCGTACACAGCATGAATATCATGCGAGCCCATCGTGGTTATTTATGCCATTAAATTAAAAAGAAGTGATGAAGTATGCTGTGGAGGATTCTAAGCTATGCAAACAATTACAGGGTTCTAACTGTACATGTTCATATCCCATACTGTCTCAATGAATATTTTATTTTAAAAAAATTAAATTTGGTAGCAATTACATTTCCCAAATGCAGAAAATCATGGCTCTTAGCTAAATAAAAAAAAAATAACCCTCAAAAATTACCAGTCAGTGAAACAAAAAAAGAAAGCAACCCATCCAACTGATGAAAATTCCTCTTCTAATGCTTAATTTATAGGGATTAAATCTGCTTCCATAAAGAGAAATATTTTCTGGATAAAGTGCTAAACCTGTAAGTGGAAAGTAGTTCATTTCAGTTGGAGAGAGCATAGCTACAGCACAGAAAAGATGATTCAGTCTTCAGTCAACTTGGACTTCATTAATGGTGGGCTGGAGGATGCTGAACTGTTCATCCAGAAACGGGTCACATTCATTTATGCTCTTGAGGAATTTCACAGCAGATGACTGCATGGAAGAGCTGGGGAGAGGCAGGAAATCTTTGCTATTTTATCAATACTTTATCAGACAAGATCACCGCTTGATACATTTTTGAACCCTCATGGCCTTCCACACTACTTGTACGTGAACAGCAAACTTCGCTCCAGTGCCTGCCAAATTAAACTGCACCTCCTCGCAAGCCTCCGTGAATAGCTTCTGTGAAGCGTAGTGCTCATAAACACCTTCCTGCAATTCAGAGATCTCTCTTTAATAAATTAACAGAGCTGTCACAGAAGTATAAATGGGAAATAATTTTTTAAAATAGAGCCATTTAAGATCACACAATTTCAGAAGCCTTTTGCAACATTTTATAATTCCTTTAGGCCACTGCAGGTCTCCTTTACACTTGCGACGACGCCCCTTTCAATTTGCATTTAAAAGACAGTAAATTGCAGGGTTCATAAACATTTTTATAGTGATTTATTGAAGACTAGAATGTCACTCCTGTTCTTCACACTTTAGCAGTCCTGGGAATCGGCTGCAGGGCTGTATGTGTAATCTTGCTTTACCCATAAACTATACAAGAACAAGCCAGTTCTGAAACCTATTATTTATTTATTTTTCTCGCTTAAAAGACATTTGTGGCACTATTTTACATCTATATTTATCTTTCAGTTATAAGATGACCCATTTTATTCAGCCTTCAAGTTATAACCAGGTTTCCACAATTTACAAAGTACTTGGTTTGCAAATTAGAACTGTTCAGAGACAGGATTGCATTATGCCAATGAACAAAGGATTCTTTCTCTTCTCTTTTTAATAACACACACAAAATCCACAGACTATTGGATTTATTATCACCACTAGATAACTTTACCATACAGGAATGTACTGAGCTTTTTTTTAAAAAAAAAAACCAAAACCCCAAACCACAGAAACACACTGTAAAACTTTAGCTAGAGAATATTCTAAAGGTTCTGTGTCTTGAAAGACAAAAGCAGGGCAAATGTTCATTGCAACTGGGCCTCTGATACTCCTTTCCTCCTTCGCAGGCAAAGTCACAAAAGAAGGTAAACAGTGCCAAGAAGTGTTGTTTATAAGGGCACCGTGATCTTTCCTGCATCCCAGTGGAGCTTTACCAGGGGGAATCTAGAAACCTCCCTGCACAAATAGTGTAGGGGAAAAAAAAAAAAAAAAAAGCCTGCACCTCATTTGCCCTTCCAGTGACCAGGAGGGAGTATTTCTTTCTACTTTTTTCACATTACAATAATGGCTTCACAGCTCTTGAAAAGAGCGCTAGTGCAACAGCAAATGGTGCATGACACGCTGAAGCCCTGGTCTTTGTCGCAACAGCTCCGCTCCAAAGAAAGTCCTTCCTTGCCTTCTTTTCCTTGCCATTAACTGTGATGAAATGAGTTTTTCCCCCTTTTGATTCCACCCCCCGCTGTCTATTACAGTCTGACCTGATTGCACTTATGCACAGATTATTTCATAGAGACATCCTTTTATTCAGGTTTGCGAGTTCATGCCTGCAAGGTTATCTGTTCACAAAGCAACGCCTCATTCCTCGTATTCATTTTTTTTTGAAATCTGATCTCATTGATAAGAACAAGACCATTCGCATTGCATTTGTCAGATAAGTAGCTCCATGCCGGAGTAATAATTTTTGTGACTATTGTCAGGGCTCCAGTTAAAATACATCAACCGATAAAAATGCAAGTATTGTAAAAATAACCTTGCATCAAAAGTGTTGGCCCTCCGGTTTTTCCAAGGCACATTATGTCCTTTTCCTTAATAACAATTTATTATAGGCAGAGCAACTTCTTTTTTTCACAAGAATTATTTTAAAGGATCACTTTAAAATATTCCTATTCCAGTGCTGCCATTGGTAGCACTGAACTTGAAATAAATAAGTAGAGGATCAATGTTGCACTGATTGGTTGAATTGGGTTTTGATTAATTTTAATCAGTTTACTCAATTCTGATATGCGACCGTTCCCAGCAATAACAAACAAATGAATCATGTCACCAGAACGCTCTGAGCAGCAGCACGAGGAGGAATTGGTTAGAGCTGCAGTTTAGCATGTGTGATCCAACATTACTGAGACTTTGGGATCATCAGGAAGGTGGTGATCTTCAAGTTTGTTTGTGAGCAAGCTCTACCCTGGTGCAGCCGAGCTAAACCCGAAGGCGCAGCAGAAGAAACAAACATGCAGCGCTCGCACCCACACACGCGCAGAGGTCAAAGCCACGGGAAGGGGAATAAAAAAGCATAGACAGGAGCCTGGCTTTTTGCAACACCTTGTCACGGGAAGCCATAAAGGCACAAATGCACCTTCTCACCTGGAGAGCGGGGCAACGTTTTATGTAAATATTAGCAAACAGTGAATGGGAGCAGCGCTGCTTTTCCCTTTTATTCCTTCCTCCCCGCCGCCTTCCCCTGCCCGTGGCAGCCGCACAAAGGAGCCGGTGACGAACTGGAAGCCGGCGAAGGTCTGGCAGGCGGGGAGCTGCATTGAGCAGCCCAGGGCCCTGTCTCGGTCTCAGCGCGAGGCTGCCGTACACCCGGGCCTGCAGCTGATAACACTGTAATAGTCCTCCTTTGAGGACTGGGGCTCCTGTGTGCTGATTACTCATTTATCACACCTGGCAGCCCTGCTGAACTATAATTACTCTTCTCTTATCCTGCTGCACTGTCATGTCCGAGAGGAGAAGAGAGGCAAAGGCTCCTGCTAATGACACATTACCCTCTTGACAAGCACTTGAAGGTTTTATTGTAAATATTCAAGATATAAAACATCTGAGATTCCCTTTTTAATTATAAAAAGCAATTTTCCATGCCTCCCGTTCGCCCCCTCCACCGCCACCAATAGTAAAGTTTAGGCGCTGTTATCCTCCGCTTCCCGCAAACAAACCCGCTCTCCTTTGTCGCCTTAACTCATTGCTAGGAGGTAACTCCCGTATCTCTGTGAAATTATCAAACGTTAATGCCTGGAAAATGTGTCATTTGAACACACATCACTCTCCTACAAAAGTTACATTTCTGCCCCAAAAGGAGGGGAAAATGTGCATTTATATTAAAAAATTAGGAAGGTGAGAGGAGAGAAAAATCACAGCCAAATGGGCAGTGAGCGGGCCGTTCATTGGGTGACTCTCGGGAGATGTGTCTCTTACTGAAAGAAAAGCTCTTTCAGAAGCTAAAAATTAGAGATACGTGAGTTATTGTAAATCCAGCCTTAATATTTGTGGGTCTCCAGATGGAGGGCTCTGAAGCCAAAGACTTATTGTCCCCCCTGCTCTCACTATCAGTCGTGTGTTGTAGAGGTTGCAGAAGGCATGAGATTCCCCAAAAGAGTAGGGGATCCTAAGTACCGCTATGTACAACTAAAAACCGGGAAGAATCTTTAATCTGAGATGCACTCCAGCTCCTATAATGATAATACTGAGCTCGTCTTTTCCTAAGATGGGACTGCATAGACACATTTCTTGGGCCATCCTGCAACCTGAGCCTCTTCCGCTTAGCTTTTCCCTTTGCATAACAAGAGGTTGGAGTAAGGACACTGGGTGCCCTTCTGTCACATTCATCAGCCGTGGGGTGGGGGGACCAACCAAAAAATTCCAGAAAAGGCTAGCAGCCAAATATCTAATATGTTTAAAAGTGCCAGAAAAACATAATCTAAATATATAATTGACAGAGAAGAGCACCTTGGAATAAGAGCACTAAAAGCACAGATCTGCCACCTAAACCTTGACAACTGCACTTTCTCAGGTTCACCTCCAATTTGCTGGTGGGGCTGAATCACTAGATCCCAATATTTAGGTAGATTTCTGTACGTTAAGACTTGGCTTTAGATGTTCTCCTAGTCGCTTATGTGATTTTTATATATACTGTTATTATATGACACATAAAGCTCCTTTTAGTATTTTGCACAAGTCAGACTCATTCCAAGGAGACTGTGCAACATTACAAAGAGATGCTGTGAAATAAACTCAGAAAAATGAAGACTGCCACACTTTTAATATTAAAAAAGTTAGAAACTGGTAGAAGAATCAGTGTTCAGTTCCATATGAGGTTAGGGGCAATTCAGGATTAGCTTTATGTCCAATGGCCAAAAATTCTACAAGGTTCCCAGAAATTTTAAGTTCCAAGTGAGAACAACATGACAGCAGATCTTCAGAGTAATCACAGGTTTTCAATTCCAGAGCCTTGGGGTTTCAAAACTCAACCAGGATCAAAATGTTAGTGGCTGATTCAACCCCTTCAGACATGGGGGTCCTTCTACTGTAGGAGAAATATATTGATACTTGGTTTCAGATGAAAGTATTAATTTCATATTTAATATAAATATCTTCCTGTTATAGTAGTAATAATATTGTTAGCCAATGCGTTTTAGCAGTTTGAAGTTGCAGTCTGTTTATTGCTTACACACATATTGGTATACAGTGCTCTAGAAAACAAGTGCAGCAGAATTTCTGGAAGCCTTGGAACTTGCTTAACCTGTACTTTTTTGCTCAAGAACCTTGATAGCTAGGCTGAGTTCACTTTCAGCTAAAAAAAACAGATAGCAAAAAAGCTATAGGAAAAATTAAGCTGAAAATAGAAATTAATCCGTTTGTGAGCAACCCCAAGTGCAATACCAAACTGCAGTGCAAACCAAGGGGTCTGAAAGCATTTCGGAGGGACCTGACTGAAGATAGGGCACTGTGCAAAGGGGATCCATCCTGATCGTGTTCCAAACCTTTGCATTACACTTGTGAGTAGCTGCAGCCTGATACGTGCTTTCCTTACTTATTTCCCCTGAATTCCAAGAGTTGCCCACAGGAGGAAAGATTATTTGACAGATACGGGAACTATCCATCGGAAATTGGTGCTTTGGGTTCTTGCCTAGTTTGCTTAACAAGTGTAATGGCTTTGACGGCCATCCTGACAAGACTAGACACGGGTTCCTTGTCAGGAGCAAAGTAACACATCGGTGATGGCCGGGAAGCAGTAGTACATTACACGCTGCTGTGGAAATTGCAAACATTTAATGAACATAAACGTCCTGCCAAATTGACATACACGAGGACAGAAAACAGCAGCAATAAAAGTCACTCAGACTCGCACATAACAACTCAAGGCTGTGCTTGGAGCACGCACGTGATTTAAAAAGTGGATACAGCAGCTATTTTCTAACAAATCACATGGATTTGTACATACTACTAACCGCTCTGTAAAGTACATTGAGATAATTAGATAAAAGTTATTCAGTGGTCTTAGAAGTGAATTATTCAAATTACTATTTGGCTATTTGGGGGTTCAGTAATTTGTAGCCTCAGTACACTGTGGTTCCTACTTTGGGGTGAAACAGCCATTACCATTTCACATGCTCTTAACAGAAGAAATTGCAGCGGTCAGGCTTAAAATGCCCATTTTCTCCATCTTTTCACAACGATTTTAGGTTCCTAGACTGAAATATTAACAGCCTTGCTGAACCAGAATTATTCCACTTCTCTCGCTTTCTGCCTGCTTCTGTCAGAAAGCCACAGAGCATACAATTGCAGCGCACAGCTAACCATATAATTGATAACTCCCTAGTCTATTCACTGTGGGAATCTGTCAGTTAAAGTCTAAAGACACATACACACACGCACACTATGAAAATGAACTTACATAAGTCTTCCTGTGAACTGAATGCAGCCAACATTTTGATGTTTAATTGGCTGGGTCAGGTTTACTAGCGCACACATGTATTTTAGCAGCGGCACACTGTACTCCGGCTTTTTCTGACAGATCTATTTAAGCGAAAGGAGGTGTATTTTCCCAAGGTAATTGCTCAGAATCATGCTTCCAAAGTCAAACTGATTCAAACTTTGCTTATTCGCTCTTTGCAGACACACAAGTAGGACTATTTGAAAGCAAATGAAAAATCCATAGATCAATGTACGGAGCCTTTCCTACACAGTGCCACGGAGGGAGTCTATTTCAAATAGGGCTGGTTGTCAGCGGCAGTTACTGCCAACATCTTTTTAAATATACATCTTTCAGAGTAATACAGGTCTTTGAGATAATGAAAGATTTGCAACTGCTATATTATCCACCAAGAAGAAATACATATACTTGAGTTGGGTATACTCCCACGCATAGGAATGTTCTTGCTAAGTATGGGGAAAAAATAATTGACAGTTTTTCAACTATTTGTGAATATTTTTTCCCTAGACTTAGTCCTCTAATTAATAGGGTATGTCTGATAAAGTGCAATTTTTAGAGACTAGTTTTTCATGTGACTGGACGTGAAAGCATTTGGAAATCATTTCCCTATACCTGACATGGAATACACAACCCCAAATTACTCATTTTGCCCCTCCTTGGCTCCAAGTCAACAGCTTAAGGCTTAGATTGTTTCATCACATATATGCCACAAAGACTACAGGTTATACTCACATTTTACTTGTCTACATAGCAGAATGGGTTCTAGGTCTTTCTATTGACAAAGCAAATAGCTACTGAGAATTTCACTAATTTAAACAATCAAGATACATTTGGCTTTCTTCCCTCCCCAACAATAAAGAAATTTAATGATTTCCAGAACTTTTGATCTATTCCAAGTCATGATTCAAAACCATTTTGTTAAAGAGTTCACCTTCAAAGGCTTTAGCACTTGAGCTACTCAAGGAAGGACATTGGCTTACAAAAAGTTTTCATCGCAGTCTAAGATTTTGTTATGAGGTGAACTGAATAGGGGAGCTAAGGACCAATGCCCACAAGCATCTTCCTCCACCCAACCACTCAGACCAGGACTGCATCCCACCCTGTGCTGACAATGCTTTTTACAACTGGCAATTTTTAGAGGCAGTAAAACTTGGACAGAGAACACCTTCAACTGTGACGGGGAAAGAAAACACTCATAACCTCTTCTTCACCCCCTGGGTTACAATCCTTTATGGTTTCTTGGTTGTAGAAGTTACTGCCAAATTTTCCTGCTATACCCTATCAACCCCTGGACTTTCTTGTCTTTATTCATCCAGGATGTTAAAAAGATGGCACTGGGACAGACCTGGAGTGAGAGCACCCTGGCTATAAGGGAGGATCAGCTGTGTGCTCCCAGAATTAAAGCACTTCTTTCTGACACCATCCCCACAGTGTCCCTTCAAGCCCTTCATTTTCAAAGATGATAATTATACAAAGGACTGAGGCACTCCCAGCTAGTGGCACAAGCCTTCATCTCCTTGAAAACAATGCACTTCAAAACCTGCAGGGCCTGCTCACAGATCATGTGCACATAGGGGTATTTTTCTCCATTTATTTCTTTTTTTCTCTTCTGAAAATATAGCTAATGGAAAAATATTTTTACAAGGTATTACTACACATTAATGATAAAACTAGTGAGCATTAGTTCCAGAAGGGCACATTTTCAGTAATGATGAAAAAGGACATATAAATTACCACTACAGAGCTTCACAGGTCCATTTCTGGGCCAACCATGATTAAATTAACTACAAAAAGACACTTGACACCACCAGCGTAACACTCGACTGAATTTGGGAGTCATGTAGGGATCTCATTGAACACTGGGATGTTAAACCAACCTGTCTTATAATAGTGACCACGTTCACGTGTATTATTTAATACAGTGGGGTGCTTAGTACATTGTTAATGTTTCAACAAATCAAAATAAATTGTGCCTTCGTCTCCATCCATGTCTCTGCTAATAAATTGGACTTTTTTCAAAATACATGGCCTTGAAAAAATAAACTTTTAAGCTTTTCACAGCAGTAGTTTTTAAGAAGGCACAGCATGTTTTAGAGACTCCAGCTATTACCGTTAACATATATATTAATTTGACTCATCAGATACTCATATTTCACCATCTGATCTGGAAGCTGGTTATTCAATTAACCGTTTTATTCCTATATATTTCAGCGCATTTTACTGAATTCAATAAACTACTACTTTATCAATTCATTTTGTTAGCAGGCTGGTTTCTTCATTGGGCTTAATTTAATTTGATTTCACTGTAACCGCTGACGTATGGGGATATTAAAAAAAACTAGGGTACTTCAGCACAAAAACAACTTCTTGGAAATAAGATAAAGACATTAAGAAAACTATGCTTGCTGTTTAATTTTTTTTCCTCTAAAAAACAAAGCTACTTGAAAGAAGAAAGTTAAGAGCAAGTTAATTGCTTAACAAACCATAAAAAAACATAGAAAAGAACTAAAGAGAGAATAAGAACATTCAAACTAGTGAAAATTCAGGACTATTTTTAATAATTGGAGTTCTTAGGGGCATAAGAATTATATATCAGTTTAAAAGCATGAGTAATGTTTTGAACTTTACAGGAAAAAAAAAAAAATCTATATCCTTTCCTCCCCCAAAATGATAATTTCCCCTCAAAAGACCAAAAGCTTCCCATAACATTTTCAGAGCTACAGAACTGAACACTCAGAGTTGAAAACTTTCATTGATAGAGCAAAAAGCTCAGGAAAAAATAAAAAAGAAAAGCCAACACTTCATCCTAGATATAAACCTGCCGTTGTCATATCCTTGGGAGACTGTAGGATACCAAAAACTCATTGTTTTTTGTTTATAGGATTATATAAGTTATGAATGTTTTAAAGGAGTGTCTTTTACACCTGACAGGTTATTTCTGTAGGCTAATTTTTCATAGCCACTTTTGCATTGAAACCTCCAAGCTTCATGAAGATGATATTTCTAGAACAATTCTATTTTTTCTTTTTTTTTTTATCACCTTAGTAGTCTTTTCCCAGCTGTATCCACAGGGGAATGGAAATACCCAATTGCAAACGTGACAGCGCTGACTTCTGCAAAGTAGCTTAATTACTCATTACGAGATTCCATCAACAGAAGCTCCGGTCTGTGGTTTTGTAATAAGTGCTGTTATCTTTCCTTGGATTTTCATTCCTTCACAAAGGGGGATATGGCAGTGCTTTCCACATCCACATTTTATACGGAGAGGAATGAGAGAATTTTAATGCATGAATTTGATGTCATTAACAATGCTGACAGCTGTTTAATCCCAGAGGAAACAACAGCTGAGTCCCAACTGCACCAACAAAAAAATAAAAAAGTAAAATAAAATAAATTAACTCTTCAGTGCATCTCACTGAAGGTACACTATGAATCAAATGCTTCATGCCCTACCTACGGTTTTTGTCAATTATTTAGTTACAGAATCAGTAATCTCCACTGATGAAAAACAAAAGCTACTCCATCCTGACTGCTAGACTTAAGTTCAGAGAACAGATTTATTAAATGGTCCTGTTATAAATTTCTCATTAATTAAAATTAAAACTCCCTCCTCTGAGAATCAGAATGTGAAATAAACCAGCACAACAAACAATAATAATAATATAAAGTACAAATCCATGTGAGCCTGAGTTCCTGAAAAATAATGTAGATGAATCCAAAAGGGCTGGTATAACAATACATTTAAAATGGATCCTGCAGCAAAAATAGAAAATACAACGTGGGATATGCTGCAACTCTGTTAGCGTTTAATTTAAAATGGAACATTTAGACACGAGCCAATGACAGCAAATTTGCTTCTGTTCTGTTCCCCCCCCCCCCCCCCCAAGGACTTTTTAAGGGTATAGAATGAAAAACTAGTATTTAAAATATGTATATTTAGAATATATACACACACTTCTCCGTTAATCCATCTATTTTTTCATTGGTTATGTCACCATTTCCCTTGTACGCATTTTTGTGAGTTTTGCTATTGACTTAAATGTTAAAAGACACAAGCGATAGCTGATTAAGACATATCTTTACAATCTGCAGTACTCGTGTAACAGATAAAGCTTTATAAGCCCCGTCTTGGGAAGGCTCCCGTTCATTTAGAACGGGAGACTTTAAACAGATGTCTAAAGTAGTCACGTTATAAACAGCAACATTATATGAATTTAAATCTCGTTCTTTGTCTGACCATCCTCCCTTGAATAGCAGCTGTTTCCCTTCATCTGGGAGAGGGGCTGCCTCCACGGCTCGCCCGGGTTTCCCCTTTCCCGGGGACGCAGCCACCCCTCTCCTCCCGCGCCCCATCCCTGATCCCAGGGAGGGCTCTGGGGACCGAGATGTCCGAGCGTGGCAGCACGAGTTGGACGAGCTTTGGGATCTGGGAGAAGCAGCGTGTCAGCAGGTTGATGAACTTGAATCCTGGCATCATGAAGAATACAAAGGTCTCCCTATTAGACTAAACGAGACGACTTCGGGCACAGAAAATGTGCTACTCATGCTTTATAACAAGACATGTGCAGTCATATTTTCTTGCAGTTAATACAGCAGAGGGTGAGGGGAAAACAGATTTTTACCTTTTGATGTTCGGAAACAGTTCATTCTCAATAGGGGAATATTATGTGACAAATGTGCCAGACTTCTTTTTTTGTGGTAATATTGCTCTTTGCAAATGGCACACATCCAATCCAATTGAATGTAATAAAATGAAACAATCTGTGCCATCTTCAATGGGTTTAATCTATACCATGTTAATGAATCCTTAAACAGACGTGCATGATGTTTTCCTGAAATACATGTAGTTATACTGTGCTCAGTATACTTGTCAGCTTGAAAATAATTTCTGCTTGAGAGACCACCTGCTATCATCATCCTATTTAGAAGCAGCTCATATTTATTTGGAAAAGAGAAATAATAGTTAAATAAAGAAGCAACTTCTCTTACCCGAGCAAGGACAGTAAAATGGCTTGGATCCTCTCTGCACACTCAGGGATTATCTTTTTCCCCCTCTCTTTTTTTTTTTCCCCCCTTTTTCTTTTTTCTCTTTGCACCAGCTGCTTCAAAAAATTGCTGGTATATTTATATTAATATAGTAATAGGCAAATGTTGCTTATTATGAACTCCCACTGTTCCCCCATTTCCGTTCCGATAAACTAAAGCATTAGAGTTGAAAAGATGAAGTGAGTTACGTTACAGGTTTCTGACATGCAATATGGGTTTCATTACACTGTATCATATAATTTTAAGTTATTAAATATGCCAGAAAAGCATATTCATACTTGATGAAACACCAAATACTAAATATGCAGTATATTTTCTCCTTCTGTTTAGACTCCGAAAATGGAACAAAGAAATAAATGCTAGGGAGTAGAAGCATTATGTTGGCTGCAGAGATGGAGTAAATTAGATCAACTTTTCCTAAAAGACACCTAAAATAAACCATATTTTTCTGGCAAATACTGTTAGTAAAAACACTACTTTTCACCCACAAGAGAATAAAATAATCAATCAATAAGCTTTGAAAAACTGTCTGAACACCAGGCTGCCATGTATAAAAGGACATGTAAAGAATGTTCAGTCACATAAACCCGAAGTCAACAAACTGACCAGCCGTGTGCACAACTGGAAGCGTATGACTTGTCCAACTGACTGCTTGATGCTAATGGGATTATATTCAAGCTAAATTTAAATTTATGTGATTTTCTAGTTTAGTAACACAAGCGTAAAAGGGTGAAGTTCAGCACCGAGCAGAGGAATCAAGAAATACCACGTTCACTCTTAAAGCAGTAACATATTAAAAAAAAAGAAAAAGAGAGAGGAAGAGAGAGGGGAAATTTTACATGCTAGTTACTTGTGTGCTAATCTGGACTACCAACTTTAAAAAGTGAATTTTACCAAGACACAATACAAATTTTTCTCTTTTTCATAAATAAGCACATTTAAAGTGCATACTTGGCCAATATGTAACACGCAGATTATATGTTTGTGGTTTTTCTCAGTTTTAGTGTGTACTAGAATGTCATAATGTGCAGAAAATTGACTAAAGCAATGCAGGTTTGAACACGATCAGGTAAAAACAAGTTTTGCACTGCTGAAGGACCCATAACCCTTACTAGCCACCAAACCCCAGATATTTATTCTTCTCCTTGATGTATAATGTTAATTTTATACCAGCTTGCCATTGTGACTAAGTTCCTCACATTGTACGTATACATGATCTTCAGTTTCTTTTTGCAGGAAAGCCCCTCCTACTTGACAGCAGAGGTGACTTAATAGATGGTTAGATTATTCTACTTTCTGAGTAGTAGAATTTGCTACGTATTTTATATCCTCATATTTCTGTATAACTGTAAAGGTGGAGAGCACTAACTCAACGCCCCAAGAAAATTTCAGCTGGGAAGATAGCATAGTAGCAATGTGGTAGAGTCTACGTACACAGTTGTTCTCTGATCAAACAGTTTTACAACATGACAGAATTTTTATGCTCAGCATGAACACATTAACTACAATAGTTTTTGGGGTTTTGGTTTGGGGTTTTTTTTTGGGGGGGAGGGGGAAGTTGTTACTTTTTTCTTTTAGGATGATGATTGCTCGCTTCAATAACAGGTTGCTGCCACAACATGCTTTACATCAAGTTATCTCAAGAAACCACACGGAAGTGTCAGTTGTGTTACTGCTAAGTGGCATTTCTGATACAGCACATCTGAGTAGCTGGACCTCAGAGACTTTGCTAATTTGTTTCCTGGTGTAATTCCAAGCATTGGTTTTGAACTGAGAAATGTTTTGTTGTGTTTTCTGTGGTGGTTTTTACAGAATTCCTCTCTGTGTGTTCAAAGGTAGAAGTTGAGACTATTGAACGCTCAAGCTGACAATACCTACATTTGCGTGACTGGGAGTAAGGTTATTCTCATTACAGAAACTCTTCCTTCCCCCATACTACGTCTTATTTCTCAGGGACACTTAAACCCAAATCTAAATTCATGCTGCTTCTGAGCTCATGACGAAATGATTAAAAGCATCTGCCGAGCCATCAAGAGGTGACTACTGCAGATCATCACAAGCCTAAAGATGTCACTGTGACGTTGAATTCTTTGCTAAGGGGTTCTAGACCATAAAACACAGTGGGTTTGTTTTCAGGATTCAGTATTTCAAAGGATGAGAAGAAATCTTGAATTTAAACAAGGTAACTAATTTATGGAGACAAATAGCAACACAAAAAAATAAAGGAAAAATACTGATAAATATTGTGAAGTTCTAACAAAGCCAAACACTCAGATACTTTCTTAAACCGCTCAGATGGTAAGCAACGGGACAGAAATCTTCCATGGTATGGTTTTAGTAAGTTTTTATAATCTTCTCTTCCAAACAAGATTAAAATAATAAAATGCCTTTATCTTTCCCCTGTTGCTGCTGCTGTTGCATTTTTACCTTTCTAGTATTATTCTGGTGCAAACTAAACAGCAAAATTGCATAAACACATAATACCTTGAAGAAGCCTTTTCAATACTACCAACTGAATACGTACTTTTTAAAAGTTTGGTCCTACTAAATTCAAAACAATTTTCCCTTCTTTCCTAAGCAAGGGTGATTACTCCTGCTCACTGTTCCCTTCTGTGTTCCTCAGTTTCCCTAATCGCCAGGAAATTCAGCAGAACTGCATCTCATTTCAGGAATTCTTCGAGATATCAGAGATTATTTATGGTCAGGAACGACAGAAAGCACACTGTAGAAAACACTTCTGCACCAGCAATTGAATATTTTTACAAGGAATAATTCATATTGTTTTAAACAGGAAAAAATTATTCTGAAGATTTTGATGCGAATGAGATAGAAGGCAGAATCCGGGCAATGGTGGAAGTTCAGGCTGTCAACAAAGGTCACAAAAGGGGACTGTCAAATATCTGGCTATCGTAAATATGGTACAACCCAGCAAGCTCTAAGACAAAAAAATAAACCAACATCAAATTATAATGCAACCTGTTCTAGAAACTGAAATCAATTGACTTTCAATTTGTGGATACAAATATTCATCCAAGTCCCACACGTTTAAAGGGTGGTAGACTTAAAAGATTATTTCTGCGACTGTGTTAAATGTCTTGTTCAACTTTAAAACTGTGCAAAGGAATGATAACTTGCAAAATCAAGTTGGTGGGTGCTATAGGTTCTATCAAAATGTGTTTTTAAATTATTTCAGAATCATAAAATGTTTCCATAGAGAGTGCTTTGAAACTGCAAATTAAATATAGAGCTTCTATGAACTGTATCCATTTTTACTAGAAGCATATATTTCCATGGGGGTTCATAGTATCTTTTTTGTCTAGTTACACTAGCTAATAATGCAGTGAATTTGCAGCAATAGAGTAAATGTTATTTTGATTACACTATCCAAATAAATTAAAGATGGCATTAAAAGGACCATTTCAATAGAATCCAAACCTCAAAAAGCAACTGCGGGTGAACATTCAGTCAGTTAGTCCCAGTCTTAAAAAGACAACACAATATTTCACTCATCAAAATATTAGTGAGGGACTGAAAAAATAAGTTCAGATAACATTTGACTTTAAAAAAAGTTCAGTCTTCAAACTATGAAAATATAATGGTTTAGGACTTACGTTTTTACATGGGCACAATTTTAATCTATTCACACAAAAATGATTCACACAGCAATAAACATACAAATATGTAGCAAGCGAAACTGAAAATAGAGGTTTGAGAACTGAAATCACATCTGTTGGTACAGTGACAATAAAGCACCAGAACCATAGAACAAAATCAAAGATGGAAGCATCAGTCACCTTCCTCACCATGCGATTTTACCAAATTGCTAAAACGATGAGAAATCCACTTATACATGATGGAAGGGTACAAAACAGAAGAAAGAGAACATTAAGGGAGTTATAATTACTGGAAGCTTTCTGGTGCATAATACTAAAGAAGTTGTAAAATAAACTCCTTTTATGAGCTACATGTTCGCATACATAAATCAAGTGACTGACTGAAAATCCCTCGATTTAAGCTCTCGGAGATAGAATCTGTCTGAGGAAACATTCCTGAACAACGTGACTGTGTTATGAATTACAGAGGCTTCACAGGAACAAGATACAAGACTAAAGGTACGCAGCGCTTGGGCCCCATCCTTCTCACAGACAAAATACCACCTTCAGTCACCAGGAGCTCTGACATCTCTGTTCTCCACAAACAAATTCATGGTCTCTGCAAAATGACAGGTTCAAGGTAGACAAGTACGCTATCGCAGACCAGGCTTGCTACCACAGAGTCATTCATGGTAAGCCTGCTTTTCTCTGTGACCTCAAAGAGGCATCTTTGTGCGCTATAAATTGCGCGGTCAATGTATGTGAACATGCTTAAACACCCACCGGTGGCTCCCTGTTTGCCCCAAGGTCGTGTTGCCAACGTCCGGTTATAGTTGTATCCTGCGACAAAATACCTGTATTTCAGAGACTTTCCCTCTCACTATAGATGTTCATGAACCTGAATTTTCACTTTCTCATAATCCCCATTTTAGATTAGACGAAGGCAATCCCACTAACAGCACACGAGGAGTAACCGGCCGATGCCGAGGGGGCTGACTGCGGGCAAGTGTCCGTCGGGAAGCGCCGTGAGGTCCGGCTGCCTGCAGAAACCTCCCAGCCTCTGCCCTCTGGCTGGCCAGGGCACACACGCCAACTGGCAACCAGCAGCTACTCAGCAGATGTAAAAGCTGAATTTTTCCTCCCTTTCCTGCAGCAAGAGCACTAATTTGAGCCTGCGCTCAAATTTGCTTACCTGCCAGCTTTCTGTAATTTGGAATTCGGCTATCTTGAGACTTCAGACCTATTTGGTTGAAAGTACCTTGAGTTCAAAAGTTAGGGGGAGGCACTGGCTGCCAAACACGGAGGCAAACTAAAAAAATAAGCATGAAAACACAAAACCAGTTCTGTCATAAGAGCGCAGATGTTAATAAAAATAGCAGCACGGCAGCAGGTTCCAGGCTACAAATATGGTGGAGAAATGCACGCAAGCATTGTGTCATTCATCTAAATAAGCATTTGCAGTATAGCTAGAGACCAAAGAGCACATTACACATGGGTGCACATTTAAACTCATGATAAATTGTCTATCGCAGAAAAATTCAGTGGGTACACAGTGATCACAGACAAACAGGAAGACAATAACAGAGAATTTTTTTTTTTTTTTTTTTTTTTAAAGTGAAACAACCTAACCAAAAACCCACAAGATCAGAGTGGTTAAGTGACTGCACATTCCCCCTGCTGTGTTCTGAAAAACAGCAGACTGGGTTCTTTACTTTGACTTCTGCAGTCTGTCCTTGGTCACAAAACTGTAGCCTGAGAGAAAAAAATTGTTTAATTGTTAGTGTTTTGTCAATGACACGATTATATATCCACTGCAAGGTAAATCAACCTGAACTTTGCCAGAGAACAATACCCAGAAATGATTGTAAAAGCAGCCTGACATGTTATTTTGGGACACTTTCTATATACTTCACTTTTACAGACCTGAAATTAGGTTTTCAATTTAGAATACACAGGAAGTAAAAACTGTTATAAATAGTTCATAGGTGAAACATCATTCTTTATAGTGCCAAAGCTGTAGGATATGGGGCAGACCAATTACTATACTGAGCAAGGCAAAGTATTATCTGCTGGCTTTATTATAACAACAGGTTATCTGATTACAGCCTGTGTTTTCTGGCCTCCGCACAGACTCCATTCTCCCACGCCACTGGTGGTACATTTCAGAAATCCATTAACAGCTAATTCACCCAGGAAACTCGAGATTTCTGTATGGAAGCATGAAAATTAACATTCCTCATGCGAACGTCCAGTTGGAGCAGCTGTGCTCAATGTTTTCTCAATAGAACCTTCCAAAAGAAAAGAAAACACCTTTTCACTCTCATCTGAGCTCATACTGAAAATCTTCAGTGCACCTGTCCTACAACAGATGCAGAAATTTAGCTATAGGCTAAGACATAAGTGCAGGAGACTTTTTTCTCTCTCTCTTTTCTTTTTCTTTTTTTTTTTTTTTTTTTTTAAGTTTTGAAGCCAATAATGTTTCTGTATTGCTTCAGGAACAGGCAAGTAGTAAAAATCTAAGCGGCTTGAGAAAATACAATACTTATCAAACTCATTTGCTGGGTATGGGAAGTGGCTTCCTGATTTCTCATTTCATTGGACTTTTTTCATTTCTTTGCTAAATAGCTTAAATATTTAACAGAAAGCTAATTTGTTGTCCTATCTATTGGAGAGGTTAAAAGTGATTAGATGTTATTGGGGCTTTGAACTCCAGAAAGATGACTCCTTGCAGATCTGCCTGGGTTGAAGTGTAGCGCTAGCGCAGTCCAACAGCAATCAGATGACACTGTTCTGCTGTGTCAGGTTTCATAGTTCCAAGTGGCACGAATTTCTACAAAATCCCCTGATGTTGGTCAAGGCAGGCAAGCATCACAGCAAAGAAATGCAACTTCAGGACCAAAAAAAAAGAGGTTCCTGCAAAAATTTGACTATAAAACAGAGGTTTGAAAAGTTATGGTCTGTGGTTTTGTGAAGGTCATTGGAGGGAAAGAAGACTCACAACAGTATTAGCAAAAGAAGGAAATTCAAGACGGCGTTTTTGAGCACTGCTTGGCATTGCTTGAAGTAGCTTGCTTTTTACTATTGACTTAAATAGAAGTAACCCATAGCCAGATTCTTGGGACCTAAATGCCTTCATAATACTACCTTTTCCCATAAGCTGTTTCCCACAAGAATGGTATGTGAATACAAATGAAAGACAATGTGGTCCCATCTTGAATGGGAAGTGAGCTGCATCCTGCAGTCATAATTAGGGAGAGCAGTGGCCCATGAAATCTTTTCACCAGGAGAAGATCCACACCATAAAAATATCTGCAATCCTGTGGTATATGGTGTACTCTTTTATAATCAATATTCATTCATAACACACTATAAATGGGGATTTTGTAACCTGATGCTGAATTTAAACTGCACTTTGTTTAAAAAAAATGTTTTTGAGGGTAATCAAGGACAAAGGATAGAGTAGGAGTTCAGAGCTTCTCTACTGATATAAGCCAACATAACATGGATGACCAGCAAGAAGTTTTTCTGTTTACTTGAAGTGTACGGAAACCTTCACCTGGCCTTTACACAACGAAGTGTTAGAGAAGAGCTCCAGCGCCTTTGAACTAAATTAGGTCAATATTATATGCAGAATAGGATTTTACGAGGGTAGGAGCAGAAAGCTGTCACTTTCTTTTAATTTCAATAAACCATACACAGCATCTTTTAAAAATTAACTAGCTCATAAAAGTTCATCAGTCCTGAATTGTAATTAATTTCTGTGTGCAGAAAGATCATTTGCCCATAGGTGTTGCTTACTCATTTAAATCAGAGCCACTGCAGCTACCTGACAATTCTATTAAAACAGTTCTTGATGAATCCTAGCTTTATTTAACAGCTTGAAACACTGAAGCATTAAACCAAAATGGTGATACCCATATTCTAACACAGGTAAAATTGCTATCTGCCACTCACTGACTGCCGCTGAGGTAGAACAGTACATGGGGAATTCCTGATCTCAGCTACAGCATAAAGATCTTCAAAGCCCGACACTAGTGTGGAGACAAAATTCACATGTGGTGCCCTCGGAATGGATTTAAAAATAAAAAAAAAGAAAAGAAAAAAGACAAATATACTACACGTACACCACAAAACAGGGGTGACAATGCTTGTCTCTCCTTATCCAGGAGAATAATTTTTATCCATTAAATACATGACTGTTCAATACCTCAGCTCAGCTAGAAAAGCAATTCTTCTGCTGTAATGACATAACCAATATTATTATATATTTTACAAAATTTACAGAAAAAAAGATTCCATTATTTCCCACAAGAAGCTGCTGCTATCTGTGTTCAACAAGCTCCTATACAAGCTTCCCACATGTTATGGGGTAGAGAGTGCATTTTTTCAGCCACAATGATCTGTTTACTCATAAAAATATACAATGTGGCACATTGCTGAATTGTATGGCACTTACAACTTTAATACACATTTCTTGCATGGCTGATAAAACGCGCTTTCTCTCCCTCCTAGCACATCTACGTGCTCAGTGAGCACGGAAGTGGTACCCCAAGCCCCGGTGGAACAGTGCCCGTGATCAGGTAAGCTTACACTCCTGGTAAGAGTTTCTTAGCCCTCAGCAAAATACATTTTCACTATCACAAGTTCTCCTAAACCCCGTGGAAAGTCAACATCTCAAATGCCAAGCCTTCAGATTCAGGGTCCAGATACCCACGTATGTAACTGGAGCCTCCGAACTTAAAAGTTCAAAGCTTTCCTATCTTCCCAAACCGGATCCAAGCAGGGCTCATTACATCTAAATAACAGTGTCTGCAGAAATTTCAGGAATAAATAGTGAGTTTGACCTTGACTTGATCTCTCCGTTTCCACTGCAGAGGAAGCTCTGAGCTTCATGTTGGCAGCGATAGGCTTCTCTCATCTATGCTCTGGTCTTAATAAAGGCTTCTCTAAGCACATCCAAGAAAAAAAATAAATAACATCTATAAGGAAATAAATACATTTCATTCAGACTTCTATGAATTACAAATTAATAAAATACCACTACTCTTTTGTCATTTTAGTATGGACTCCATTAAAAAGATAATTTAACATTAAAATCATCAAGGCACTCACTCCTTCCCCCCATTCGTATGTCAAAAAAAATGCAAGGTAGCCAAGTCAAGCACCTGAAGTTTAAGAAACATCACCCTTTGCCTTGCTGCAAGCTACCCTTTGTTTTGAACGCAACACTCTTCCAGTGGGGTATGAACATACGGAAGGGTATAATAGAAAAAACTAATTTTAACACAGCTACGCAAGGAGGCAGAATTAAGCTAGTACAGACGAGCATAAAGTCTGACCTTTCCCAACTTTTGAACACTGGTGGCTTCAAATTAGAAATTATTTAATATAATACTATTTTTTTTTAATTTGTAGATAATGTTCTGAATTTAACAGACACTTCAGTATTCCATTAATACTTCCTTTTGTTCTGTTCTCAAACACAGGCAATTTTGCTTCACTACCATCACCCTTATCTTGCTATCATTTCAGGTCAAAACATGATTCCCAAAATCAAGGCCTATCTCCTTGGCTCATTACAGGTAATGACAAGTTGCTATCTCTCAGCCTTCTCAAAAGTTTCCTCTCCAGAGCAAACAGATGATTTTAAAAGTATCCACACAAATAATACTGTGTAATAAATGTTGACTTTTCACATCAGGCTAGTTACAGGTTTAATAGAGACCTGCATTTATCCCAAGTGGCATCAGACTCGCTGGTAAAATTATTGCAATATTGGGTTGTGAAAATACAGGAAAAAATACTGACAACACAGAAAGAACCCTCTTCCCACCCAGTACAATATACAGAAGTTGGTGAGTTCAAAAGACAGACAGCTTTATTAATGCAGCAAAAATAGGGTCTTTCAGTTGAAGAAGCAAAAATACCCATAAAACAGCACTAACTCACTAGCCTTAAAAAAATAAAAAGTTTGTCTACACTTGAACTCCTTTTCCCAGTTGACCTCCTGCTATATAGTGAGGCAGAGAATGCCTTGCAATATTGGAAATATGTAACAAATAGTTGGCTTCATACCTAGAAAACTGAGGCTCAGTGTGCATGTGTCCATATAAACAAAGCTAAGTTAAAAATTCATATTGTAAAGCTTTTTTCTGAAATTTTGTTCTGAGTTTTCCTGTAATTGTACAAGAAAAAGCCCTAATTATTAGGGAAGAACAAATGCAAACAGAGGATTACCCCCCCCCCCCCCCCGCCGAATCCCAGGATCTGTGGAGGATGCAAATACAATATATGGCAGGAATAACAAATGCTTTATTTTCCAAGTGCTCTCCCATGATTTATGAAAGGTGTACCTCACTGTGGGAAGATAATGCCATTTGAAATGGTCCATTTCATAAATCTATCCTCCTCATCCCTAGCTGCATACAAGACTACTATGAGCTCCTGAATCCAATAATGTTTTCATCCTCTATTGACAAAAAAAGGACTTTGTTTGGAGTGAGGTAATGATGCAGTTATAGAGGAGCAGCGGCTAAAGCTCGGTCTCAGGGGCTTTCGTTGGCATAGCCACACAGCTGCAAAGCAGAGGAAAGTAGTATAGATAGAAAGAAGAAATAATCAACACACGCTACACCCCTGATGTCTTTTTAGTGCTAGTGGCATTAATTATAACGTGTGGCTAATCCTCTGCACTACCACATAACCAATTGTTTTGCCTGAATTTTCTCTCCATCCCCACACTAGATTTGTCACTGGGAACCTGGCTATTTCCTACTCATCTGTTCACCAGCCCTGTATATCTGCTTGTTTATCTATCTGCACGAATGCTTCCAGAAGATGTTTCTGTGCCAAATGTGGTGGTTGCTGTAGACAGGGACTAATCATAAACGTAACTGAAATTCATTGTACTGATTTTTTACGTTGCAAACAATGGCAGAGGGTAGAGAGGAAAATACTTACCCTTCTCAATATTATGGAAAAGTTTTGAGCTGGGACTGGAAGCCATTAGAAGCAATACTTGGAGAATGGGAGTACAGGGAAATCAAGAGGCAAAATATGAGATGAAAATGTTTCTGGGAGCATTTGACATGTAAATGCAGCCAACAGAAATATTTAAAAGGGTTTTATATTATTATTACTATTTAGGAAAGAGGAGCTGGAAGCGCTGGAAGCTCCACAAGTTTCTGATTTCGCTTTGGAAGAGTTGGTTGTCCTGTTAATTTGCCATCTCTGACACTGAACAGTAGCAAAGCAAATGCCATCAAAGAAAATTAGGCATATATCAGTCAATTTTAGATACCAGCGTAGGTTTTTGCTTTTGTTAGGGAATTGGAAGCTCTATGCTGGACTGGCAGTATGTTCACAGATTTCATGAGTAAGTTTTGGCAGACTTCTCATCCTACTGAAGTGAAATTTAGTGCTTTGACCAAATTTCACTCTGAGCGTTTAAGCAATGCCATTTTTCTACACTTTGCTACCCACGGTTTCAGAGGCTGATGAATGGCCTTTGTAGAACATGAAGTTTCCATGGCTTTGGCAAGAACTTTACAAACTATGTACATGTTTTGAACTGTCACTTTGAGATCTTAATTTACATATTTTGACTTGTGCATGAAAAGCAATTTCAAGGTCAGCTTCTGTGAAGAAATACTGGGTAACTCCATTAAAAGTCTACCGGCACTTTGCATATTTATTTTTCTTCCCTATAGTATGCATGGGATCTCATAAATCAGGATAAACAAACACCAGAGGTCACATATAGGTGTGCACAGTGTATTTCTACATATAGCATGAAGATATACTGCAAATACCAGATTGCCTGAAGAGTAACAGCAAAGAAACATTGCTCCCTAAAATATATATTTATTTCTAGGGGTACAAGTTTGTGACCAAAATCTGTTGGGAAGGATGGAAAAAAAAAAAGATAATTCTACAGTCCTTGCACATTTGTGGAAGGCACAGTCTCTCATGATACATGGAGCCCTAACTGTGCCTGTAGCACAGATTATGCAAAGAAAACAAAAAATAAACCATCAAACATAAGAAATCATAAAACAACAACAAAAGAACCACAAGATGTTTCCAGCCATCATTTCTCTCTAAAGAGGTAAGATTTTATCAGCGATTATGAAAGTCTTATTGCAAACATTTACTAGATGACATTCTGAATTCTTCTGGAAATGCAATCAGGCTGTATTGCCTTATCAACACAGCTCATCATCTCCAGGATTGGTGCCTTTGCTGTTCACTCTTCATCCTTTCAGAACCATATCACTCTTGGAAGCAAGGGAAAAACCCAAAACTCATTACAGTCATGAGTTTTTATGTTAAACCTGAAGCTACAGATTGTAGGAGCGGAACTCCTTAAACACAGCAGAGCTATGAAAGCAGTACTGCTGAAACAAGGGAGATGAGAACACCAAAACTAACTAATTAATTTTGACAATAGAGATAACTGCTTTCCACCAAGATAGGCGACACAAACTGTAAAAGACCATCCTACGATGCCAGGTAACTCTAGGCAAAATGGCTGCTACCTTACAATGCTGTTTTACCATTTTGTTTTTTCTTGAAGGTTGCAGCCATGTGTACAACGTGGGGTAGGGACACTGTATTTAGGGAACTTAAAAATCACTCCATTGTGACCTTGATTTTTGCAAGGGAATCTGTACAAAAATGAATCTGATGTTTGTTGGAGCACCAACAGTATAGACCTGTTATTATATCTAATTATAGAAGATAACTCCTGAAATTGAAAAACTCCAAAGACTTTTCATATGATGCTATGATTATACAGAAATTAAAAAAATATTGTCTTTGGTGAAGCATATAAATCCCTTAATGAATTGTGTGCATGGAAGTTTGTAAACTCAATTGCTCTAAAAATTCCCACACCCAAAACCTTTTGTTTGTTGTGTTAAAACTTGCTTTTTCAGGAAGAATCATGGTGGCCTTTTTTGTTTGTTTGTTTCTGGGTCCAACTACTAGCATTTGAGATGTCAGGAAAGGACTCGGTTGAGTATCAGAGTGTAAAATCTTTAAAGTTTCAGTTATTGGGAAAAGTTGCAGCCCGCTGTTGATGCCTTCCCCACTTGTGGAAGGCAGAAAGGAGCAACAACTTTGGTGTCTATGGATGCTAATGGAGATCTACGTGAACTCATTCCACAAGAAATAATCTCCCATTATGAACTACAGGCCAAAGTCAGGCCTTCTCCTTTGAGTATGCTTGTAAGTTTTGATGGGACAATGCTCCTAGTTTCTCTGTCTCTCAAACTGAGGAGACTGATACACACATGGCCTTCATCATCCTGACTGACAAACTCCTTAAAGGGTGATTTGATGTTCAGAGTGATCAGATTTCTTCCTAATATGAATTAGGACAGATATCTACCACCAAGTTTATGGCCCCAAAGAGCAATGGTGGGGATAAAAGGGGCATACTACAGGACACTAGTTTATCACCACAAATAACTGTTCATGGTCCAAATTACTGCGCTCCAGTAAACACTCTGTCTCCTTTTTGACCAAGTCAAGACGAAGAAAGGCTAGCCCACAACTTGGCACAGAACAAGGCATGAGAGAACAAGCAAGCTGAGGATCAATACAAACAAAATAGAGGTGACATTAATTGCTTGGAGCATTAATAGACCATGTGAGAGAGTAGAAACTAGCTTAGTTTTGAAAACCAAGGGTGTTCGCCTGCCTTTTGTGATCCGGTTTTGCTAGAACAGCCACAAATGTCACTGTTGTCTGTCAGGCTCTGCACAGCCTAAGACCAGACTCCAACAGAGAGATGGTAGCAGAAGGTTTCCCTGGGGTGTTCTGCAGGGGGTGCATGCAGCATTAGGCACCCCAGGATGCAAGAGATGAGTTAGTTATACCGCATTTTTGTTCCATCATTTTTAATACTTGGCAGCATGCTCAGTGTCTCTTGATGGGTTCATTGTAGTTATTCTAAACTAAAAAAACAAAAACCAAACCACCCAACAAAAAACCCAACCACCAAACCCATCCAAGTCTAAATATATAAAACTTCAGTTTTAAAAGCTTATTTTTCCAAGGCTGCTCCTGATCTTTTACTCAGGATGAATCACACTACAGCTTCAATATTTTTCTTTCAAGAAGATCAGCAATTGCTGGACACTTCAGGATTCTAGAGGAATAATAAAAAAGAAAACTATAGGAAAGTTCTGCGCTGGCAAGACCAAACTTGGAGCCTCAGCACTTGTAAACGGCCTCTGAGAGCCCCCTGTAGCTGTTGACTGGTAAAGATTGAAGTAGTTTTGCTATTCTTACTGCAAACGTTTACCTTCTGAATCCTCTTGCTAATGAAATCAGCTGGCAGTGCTCTAGTTAAGTTTAGCTGGCAAAGCGTAGGCTCTGTGCAGCCATGCTGCTTGGGCCCCAGCTCACCTCCTCTCTACCATGGTAGTATATTTATTTTAACATTTGACAGTATCTATCAGATTTTAGAGAGCCTGTTTAATTACCTTTTCCAAAATCTTCCATTCATTTCTTCAGTTTCTCTCTTTCTCTCCCTTTTTCTTTTGAAAATAAATTACAGTTATAAAAACAAAGCCAGCAGAAGGGAAAATATTCAGTACCTAGAAACTGAAAATTTGAGTATTTGCTTTTTTATGGGGCACTGGAGTCTCCTAAAATACAGAACTGCTAGAAAACTTAAATGCTGAGGACAAAAAAGTTCCCTCAGTGGCTATGCAAATACATTACAGTTTTGAATCTCTTTGAAAAATAATTTAAATACTTGTGTTTCAATTTATGATCTTAAAATGCCTGAAAAACACATTCCTACTTTTTAAATGGATTTTTTTAAGCGAGTCTTAAATACACTTTGATTCTTTCTGTTCTTGACATTATGCCTAGTCAGGTATTTTGTACAGCAATTTGAAAGCAGAAAGGCAATTCCTAGCAATACCAACAGGTATATATTGATTTAACAAACACCTCCTCTTAAAGATGCACTTTCTTCTTCCCATGGAAGAGAAAATGTGAATTTAAACTGAATAAAGCCAAAAGCTAAAACACATTGTCTATAATGATTTCTTTGATGGAGAAAGCTCAGGTTCAAGTTCATTATCTTGGTATTTTCAGAGGAGTTTGCCTGCAGCTCTTAGGAACAACATTTAACTGAATTTTATATGTGAACATTAAAGAAACAGTAGTGCACAGGTATAAAATAAGTGATCAAACTGAAAGTAAAGTGTACAGCTTTTTCCCTGTTAGCCTACACTGTTACTATCTTTTCAGAAGATGTCAAAACCTTTTCTCAGGAAATCTCATTTTTTATACATTTTGGAAGTAGGTACAATTACTTTAACAGCTCTCTATAGTACTAAGACATCTGTAGCAAAATCGGTTATTTACGTCAAAGAAAGAAGATTTTGAAGGCAGAAAGAAACGGCAGGCAGAAACAGAGGTCCGGAGACACTGCTACTAAACTTCTGGGTTTAATGAAACACAAAGAATTTTATGTAAATACGCATATACAAAGGACAAATCACATTTGTAGGCATATATACCATATAACCAGAGGCCAGAGTGATTAGCATTCTCTTTTCAGTTCCTGACTGGAGCTTTAGTGTAAAACACGAACTGAATGGAATGACTGTAGGTATGTGCGTTCATTTCATCCCAGCTGGAGTCCTAGCTCCATTTTAAGCACGTGCCCCATAGCTCTTAAAACTAGGACTTGTATGAAAAATAGTCTGAAGTACAAGCCATGCAACACCCAGGAGAACACATGCACCAACATATGTTCCCCACGTGTGTAGCGCGGGCTCAGTGTGAAAGGTGGTCAAAGGTACGCGTGGAAAAAAGGTTTCCTACTGTAAAGACAACTACATTTGAAGGAACGCAACTCACAAAGGGCAGGACCATAGAAATCTGCTTGGAAATTGGACACAAAAGTCATCACAGCCCTGCGGCTGCCATAATTTATGTCTCAAACATTTATGTGCATTGTCCCCTTTTCGTCCTGCTTCCCCTCCTGCTCTTAAATTTTTCAGCTCTTCAAGAAAACAAAACACTGATGCTGCAGTGGTCCCTCCTGGAGTCACAGCAGCGCAGCCAAATGCACATCCATGTACCTAGTCTAGACTGTGCTTTCAAGCATTTTTAAAACAAATAAGAAACAAGCTAGGGAAAGAGACGAAAAGTTTTTTCCAGGCTCAAATTCAAAACATTTATGAGAGTCAAAGTCTTACGCTGGCAAAGGTTAGAGTGGCAGAAGACAGTCCTGCAAGCAAAGAACAGCATCACTTGCACCAAGGACTGCAGCGGCCTGAGGGTGAGGGGTGTTCAGGGGCTGTAACGGATTTATAGTTATTTGCTTTCAGCAGAGCAGGAAGAAGTTACACCTGGATTTGGCCGGTGTGACTAAAGCATGCGTATCCCTACACTGGTCCTGCAGAATTTGTGTCCCTGTTTCTAACTAGCAGGGCTGCTATGTCCCAGGTCTCCTCCTTGGTCGGACTGAGCTGTCTCAAATCCACATCTTCCTCTTGGAGCTGCACCGCTATTTGCATTACTGATACACGCTTTGTAGATGTGCATTGTGATTTGAAGACCTAAAAAAGCCCGCACGGTTGCGTTAAACTGGAGTAAGAGGAAATACAAAAAAAAGGTGACAAACAGAATAACCGTGCAGAGGCTTAGAAAAAATGAAGATATTTCATGGAGGTTTACAGCACTTGTTTTATGACTGAGCAGTACATAGATACACGTCTGCATGTCAGATGTGCAAGAAAAGTGGTGGTACGTATTCTCAATTTTTATACCTGAACATTATTGACTGATTTTACACAAAGGCAGTTACATTATATAATTTGCTGTGGCCTTTTTACAAGTTGAGCATCAACTCCAACAATGTTATGTAGCATGATCACTTCATAAACTGGCATGTAAGATACTGAAATAGGATAATTAAAATAACACACCTGTATCTATGATAATTTGTCCCCACAATGTTTAGTCCCCTTATGTTATAGGATATATTTACAGCATTTTCATCTCAAAAACATTGTAATTACTGAACAGAAATGTTCCCTTTCTACAACAAAACACACTTTTACTGCAGCTAAAAAAGGAAATATATATAAAATCTTGGACACAGACAGTTAATCAAGCTTAACCATAGCGTGATAACAAAGCAAGCAAAGCAGAAAACGTATACGCTGGCATCCCATCGTACACACTGCCACACTTTTTAATAAGTAACAGCCATATTTTGTTGCGATTGCAGAAGAGGCTTCGGCTCCACGCACCAACGTGCGTAACGAGCTATGGAGTCAGGAATATTCTTCACTGCACTATCCTACAAGGATCTAATTGTTAATTGGACACAAAGTTACCTTGAAAGTTAATTTTTTCTCCTTAGCTTCTGTGTTCAGGGTTCAGCTCTAGTGACACCTGCCAGGTAAGGAGTAATGAAGTCCCTAACCTTCGTGCTCCCCGGAGATGGCCGCCACACAGCCAAATTCAGAGAATTAAACCTGAGAAGAACACTAAGCTACACCAAGCTGCTAAGCTACAGCAACACCAACTTCCCTGGCATAAAGCCTTGCAGTGGCAGAACATAGCTCTGGAGGAAAAAACCAGCTTCTTAACCTGTTGGTACAAGCACAACACTACTACTGCAAAAAAGTCAGATATAGGTAGTACCAAACAAAAATAGTCTAGGGAAGACAGAATATTTTCTTGTGAAGCGGGTACTAGAATAACATTTGTTCCTGGAGAACTGTCTTTTTCAAAACTCTGAGCTGCGACAGTGGGCTCTCGCTGCCCACACGCACGTACACAAGAGCCGAACACCTCCGCACGGGACACCTTGGCAGCCCCAGCTGCAACCCGGCAGGCAGCTCTGTGTGCACCCCTCTCCCCAAAGCTAACTGCCCCGACCCACTCAGGAGGGGCACACTCCTATGATCACAGCAGGGGAGCAACAGCCTAGCAGGGCCAGCGTTCACATGATGGGGACATGCCTTCTGCACCGGGCTCTCAAAGGCCTCCACCAGACCTGGAGGCCACCCCTCTGGAAAGGCTCAGCAACACCGAAACAAAGCACATGCGGTGCGGTAGGATGGGAGCTCAACACCCGTAACACCACTCAGAGGTGCCGCGAAGGCATCAGGGAACAGTTTTGTTCTGCGTCTAGAAAACATGAAGCTGCTAAAACCATTCAGTCTTACTCCAATAATGGAGAGTCTCAGTGTAGGAGTACAGTGACAGTCAGCATAGCGTTGATAAGAAAGGTCAGACAAATAAAAGCATCACATGAGAATTTGGGAACACAGCTTTGGTTCTAAGATGCAGCTACAAGGAATTATTAAGATAAAAATATTTAACAGATTTGTACAGTACTAGATTTTGCTAAAGGGATAGTAGAAATCAGAGTTTGAAGAGATGCTTTACAGAACTGAATACACACAGTGTTGCAAACACTGCTGACAACTAAGTTGCTCCTAGCAAGATCAGAACAGAGGTTTATTCTTCCTTTATCAGATTTGCCTTCCAAGTCTCCTTAGAGCAAAAGCACCAACACATACACACAGAAGTCTCATCTTTAAAACCTAGGTCTCCACTAAGCTCTCCTCTAGAAAAAAGAGAGGAAGGATTTTATTTTCTTTTTTTTTTTTTTAAACAGATATTCTTCTGTCCTTATGCCTTGGAAAGAGGAGATTTGTCACACAGGCTTTTCCTCCCCCCCCCCCTCCCCCCCCCCCAAAGGTGAACATTGGATACGGTCATGCTCTCTCCGCCTAAGGCATAAAGTTGAAATACACCCATATCTGCCTGCCACCCCCTGCCAGAAGAAAGGAGGGGGGAAAACAACCCAAAAATCAAAATCCAAACACTAACTCTCATTTGTTTAGATAATCCTTCTAGTACCTTAGCTGGACTGAATAGTTTGATACTAAACCAGATATATTTTGTTCAGTCTATCAACTCTGCACAGTAAAAAAATAAGGAATTCATAAATTACATAAATACTCATTTAAGGCTGTTTCTCAGACTTCTAATTCTGTCTAAACCTTGATAAATACTTCCAAACTCTTCTGAAACGGCAAAAATTAAAGTAGAACCCTCAGCAACAGTGTTAATCACTGAAGAAAAGCAGTAAAACAAATGAGGCTTTTTTGCCTCCTGTATGTATCCATTTCAACACAGCACGTTTCTGCAGATAATGTCTGTTCAAAAAGAAATGGTTTTCCTGCAGAGCTAAATATCCTCATTATAAGGTTTAAAAAAAATCCTTGCTTTTTTTTTTTTTAAAACCGAGAGAACATAATTCTTCAAAAATTATTGAAATGCTTTCTTTTATTACCCCTCTGCTAAAGAGGGTTAAGTGGAAATAAATGCAAAATTTGGCTGGAAACACAGCCTATTTGTCAAGCTGTAGTGATCGCTAATCAGATTGAGAAATCTGGACAAAAACAAGAGAGGAAAGAAAGAAGGAAAAGGATATGAGGAGGAGCATATGAATGAGAGCAGGTATGAAGAAAACGTCTTTCTCCCACAATTAAACAACAACAACAACATAAAACAAAAGTAAAACATGTTCACTATAACTGAGGACAACGCTGGCGTGGTTTGACAGTCAGTAAAGAGTAATTGTACATGCTTTTGTTAATATGTTCCACTAGGATTTCTCTGAGCACTAGAAGCTGCTCACTGGTTTTGCATAATAAAGCCAACCTGAGATCAGACACAACAAAACTCCGTTATTCCCACACGTATTTCAGCAAAGAACTCAGAAAGTGTTCTTTGGAATTACAATCATGATCAGCATAGAAGGATTTACAGATATAATAAAGCTAAAAGAAAGTATCACCGATACCATCTCTCCTTAATTTTCTTCCTAGAACAACTAACTTTCAAAGGAGGAATCATGAACATTAGTGGGATGGAGCCCCGATCGGAACCAAGACTTTTATCATATAATTTCATTTATAATTCTATCAGATTTGCTGAATTCTTGAAATATGGTTGATATGCGCTAAATGGAAGAGATAAATAAGCTGAGAGTGCTCCAAGGAAAATTGCGTATAGTTTTTCAAGGCCAAGTTAAAACTTACTTACGCAGCAGATGCCCAGAGGGTCTTTTGATGTTAAGAGCTACCTGGGATAGGAACTGCTCTAAACCTTTTAGATCAGGCACAAAACAATCTCCCAATTATCTAATGTTACTACCCTATCCATAGCAAAATAACTGTCTCCACATTCACCCCATCCTGCCTCACAATGCTTAGGGGAGACTTGTGTCTTTTTTGTTATAATAAAAACAAAACCCAAACCCACAATCTACATCTTGAGTTATTTATGAAGTCTCCAACTGTCTGAAGTGTCTAACTCTCAGAGGAAGAGGAGAAACCTCCAGCCATAGCAGGTTCTACATATCTAGGTCTCTTTTATCACTTGCCCATAAAAAGTAAGCAGTGATGAGAAAGGACACGTACACGTGCCAAGTGCTTTATTTAAACCATCTTTCCTAGTTCTTCAACATGGCACTTCAGCAACCTGGGAAAAGCAGCAAATTTATTTTTTTTTTTTAATACATACTCGGGCTCCAGATAATAAAGGGGTATTTCCTATCATGGGAAAGGTTGAATTTCTTTCTTTAATCTCCTCCTGTTGAAGGAAGAGATGTCACCTTAAAGCATCAGGTGGAATTTATTTCACTAAGCCAACAATGCTCATTTCCTTACCCTGTTGTTCCTTTAAGCTTTGAGAGTCTACACACAGATGCCTCTGAAATGTAGTTCATTTTAAACATAAGGAGGGAAGAGGAGAAACAGGCAAACTTATCTCACTAGGAAATCTTTATAGAAGCATGTGTCCCTGAAGAAGAAAGGCTTTATGCTTATAATTTCATTCAATATTTCTTTTCAAACGTTTGAATAATGGGCTTTACAGAACATCTTTTTGATACTAACTGAACTTTATAACTAATAAAATCCTCTTACTGAGCTTTGTTATTTACATCTAGAATCTACAAAGCATCTTTTACAAATAATAACCATAGCTAATTATACATAGTAAATAACCTCAGCTTCCAAGCCTCCCCATATATCATTTTGCTAAATATTAATCACAGCTTTAAGCTGTCTAACAAGCTCCTAAAAGCATGACATTACCAGAGAGATCCCTCACTCTTTAGAGTCTCAAACTATCCATCAAACCCCCTTTCATAAAAAGCGCTGATTAAAACGTCCTGGCATGGGCTTTTATTTTCCCGCGTGCTGGTTCTCCCTCTTCCCAGGTGCCTGAGCCGCTACACCCCAGCTCACCTTCAGCAGGGCGGGCGAGCGAGCAGCCTCTCAGTACCTGCTACCAAGAGCGAGCCTGACGTGGTACGGCTGAGCCCAGGTAGGCAGAAAGAGGTACGCTAACTCGGATCTCCTCTTTCTTAATTAGGACTTGAAACAATAGGTGGGGGAAAAAAAAATCAGGACTAACTGCTATTATCTATTAGCTTTCATTTCTGTGCATTGATTGAGCTGATGTTGTTTTATGTGTGTGATGAAAGGGCAAATCAAAACCCATTTCTCTTTCTTGTCAATTCTCTTTTTCAACTATTTATCTTCGTATTGTATTGCAGCAACAGATGGCACATTAAAAATGAATTCACTTTTTGGGAACTGTATACTGTGGAGCTTGTTCTTACCATCTAAAATGACAATGTAATTAAATTTCTTTTGGAAAGGTACCTATAAAATACAGTAACATTATGCCCACTTAAGGAACAAGACATTTTATAATAGAAGCATTTGGGAAAAGAACACAAGTCTTCCTGGCAAAAGAACTCTTTTTGGCCTGAACATTTTCATATTTTAACTGAATTGCTGGCCTAGTTAAAAAAGTGTATATATATGTATAGATATATCATTCAGCTTATTTTCCTCTCTAATTTTCATAGAAGAACTGGTTTCAAGTGTTTTCTACATTAGTTTCCCCTGGCATATTTACAAATAATTCTCTCAGCAGGACTCACCAGATAATATTTAGCATTCTTTAAATAATGGCTCCCAATAAATTCAAGTAATGTCATTGTCAGCAAGCACAGTTTACATGCAACACTATCAATGTACACTTAGCAAGGTGCTTAGGACAAATAACCTCCCAATCACATGAAAAATTGTTTACAGTTGTAGGCTCATAACATCTTTAAACCCTACTCAGGGGATCACGTTTGATGAGCAGCAAACCAGGATAACACACAGGTAAAACTTTCCTCGCCAGCATTTACACGTTTGCCACGAATAGAAACCAACGCATTAAATTCCTTCAAAGCACAGTTCCTAATTTGGTGGCAATTAATCAACTCGGAGAGGAGAATCATATGAATATCAGCTTTATAGACCCAGAATAAAAAACAGCAGCATGAAATACATTCCTTTCCTATGATCAACGGCACCCAACAATTAGAGCAATAGTCATTAGCAGTCTGTAGGAAAAAGGAAAGTGCGTGTGTGTAGGAGGAGGGACAGGTCATACTGAAGCTGTCTTTTTATTAATCATCATTAGAGGAAGGGAAAGAAGAAATATTAAATTTCCATTCTGATAAAATTTAGTCATTATTTTTCAAACTTGGTTACCTGCTTTTATATCCTGAAATCTCTTTCAGATGCTTGAGTGAAGAAAAAAAAAAACCACCAACACAAAGCACCCTGCAAAAAATCCTACTCTTCAGCAGAGCAGTAACCCACAAATCGTGGAGAAACCAGCAATATGCAATCATATGATCAGATAGCGTCTGGAAAGTGATATATATCCCAGGACAAAGCTTCAGTTATACAGTCCTTTACTTTCTCTGTTTTCCTACTGCAGCCCCACTTTGCTACTTTAGCCTTTCTTAAAAAAAAACAAACAAAAAAATTCCAGGGGAAATTTACTCTTTAATAGGAATAAATAACTAAATGAATTTAAAAAAAAAAAAATCAAACATCACAGCATCTTTGCTTTTTCTTTAGGCCAAGAATACCAAAACTAGACACTACCTTCACCTACCTTAAAACATTCCATTAAAAAGGACAGAGCTAATCATCTCTGAGAAGAGAGAATGGAGGGGATTCCCTCCACTAAGAAAAAAAGAGGCCCCACAAAAAACCCCAAAGCTACATATATGTGTATATGTGGACCCCAATCTTTAGAACATTGCAATATGAGTTTTAGGGTTGTTTTTTTTTTTTTAAAGCTTTGTTGTTAGACATTTACTGTGCCTACACGAAAAATATTTAAACTGTTGTAACTTGGTCCAGTCAAAAGCAATTTGCAGGAGGACACTGAAAGGCAAATATATACGTACAAGGGACAGGTCTGCTACCACGTTAAAACACACTCACACACAGAGCTTGACAGTTCCTTTCTCAAAATAAATATGTTTGAAAGTAAATACATCGCCCTGTTGAGCCAGGCTGCATCCAGCATCTCTGCTTTCCCTCCTCCCACCCCCACGACAGTGTGTCAAGGATGTTTGCATCCCCTTGTTTGTCTGTCTCCCCTAATCAGGGCTCTGTTGTTGCACTGAGCAAGCTGGGGCATTTAGTGAAAATCAAGATGGATTTAGTTTGGAATTAAGTAGATTCCCATGACAGGAAATATTAAGAGATGATGGATGTCTGACAAATATTTAAATAAAAAAAATCCAACTCCCATTTCAGAAGGCAGTCTGCAAAGCTAGATTTATGAAGCTGAACTTTAAACTAAAAGGAGCATATTTTTTCAGACTTTATGTATTAGCAATATTCCATTTAATTTAGAGATTAAATAAACACTGTAGTTTGAGGCAGCCCACGAGAGCTGAAATGCTGCATGTAGGCAGGCTTACAGTTTTGAAGCTATGAAATATGTCTCCAGTTTTGACACTATTGTAATAGTATAGTTGTTCACTTTCCTTGTTTCCATGGGGTTTATGGTCCATAAAGTTTAATAACAATCTTAACAGCTGAACAGTGAGCACACATCTCTGGGAGGCTGCTGTATGAAACAGGATCTGAATTCTGTCCATGTAATTTTTAGTGGCAGCATACATCCTCTTCTTACCACTGTCCACACATACCCACACCGTTAAAGAAGGCACCAAACATGACTGACTCACCTTGGAAGACAGGTCACATCCCCTCTCGGTCTCCAGGAGCTGAGCGAACAGCACTTAAAACACCACTTCAGGTTATGGAATTGTTGAATTTCAGAAAAGTTAAATAAGTTCAATCAGTAGGTCCCACAGGAAAAACATCCAGGAGCACCCACAAACAGCAGCAGCTTGCTTCCATCTGAGTTGGTACCAAAACAAAATAACGCCTTGAGCACAAGAAGACCTTCTGCTCTGAGAGGTGCAGACCTTCCTCTTCACTCACCCTTTCTCCAGTCTCACACAAGGCAGGAACGCTTCACTTGTTAGCAAAACTGGCCCCCCAGCTTGCACCTTGACTAATCACTTTCCATAAAAAATGAATGAAAAGAGGTTTAACTTGGTGGCAAGGAGATGAAGCAGGTTCCCCCAAAAGGAAACAAAACCTGAAGCTACCACATCCAAGCCTGTAAGCATTTTTTCAGAAGGTCATAGGGCCATGTTTGGTTTTATCTTCAGAGATAGCCCAAAGCAGATGGAAAAAGGACCAAACAAACCACAGAAAGTTCTTCATCAGACAGCAAAGTCCCAAAAACACTACAACACACTCCAAACCTCCATCACCTTCTCACTCCAGCCTCCATCTCATCTTTGGCTACTACTTCCTTCCCAGCCTCCAAGAAAAAAACAGCAGCTAGAAGAGCTGACACACCTGGGAGCACTTAAACTAACGTGGGGGATTCACCTGCATCTCCCCTGGCATCAGGCTCAGCAGATTGCCCACAGGTGAGCAGCTCTGCTTGCTTTGCTTGGGTATCCCCCCTGGCTTGCTTGGGTGATGCCTGAGTCTACGGGGTCTGCTTTACAGACTGGCTTCTCTCCAGTACACGGAAGGCAGCACAACTCATTTGTGATCAGGATGAGAATGTAAAATTTGCACAGAAATTTTGCAATATTGGTTAAAATTTAACCTGAGATTTCTTTTTATACAGCCTGCTGGAAAAATTTAAGTTATATCAATAAGTCATAAAAGGAACACTCCTAGGAAGAGAAAGCACCTTCTCCCCTGCAGCTTGGCTTTGACTTTGATTTTGATTAATTTGTGACTGCCTTGGATTAAAGTCCCAAATCTTGAAGAGCTATGTTGGTTTAAACCAACCAAAGACAAGGCTCTCGTCTACTGATAATTCTTTTCCACCACCTATTCCACCATTTTCATGATTTTTAAAAATAGAAGTAAAAGGCAACATTCAACTTTCAAATCTGGATTTACATAACGATTTGTAAGGAGGAACTTTACATAAGTACAGAATATTAAATTAACTTCCCCCTTTTTAAATAATTGAATAGATTTCAACTTGATTGTATCTCTAACATTTCACTAGATCTTTTTTTTTTTTTCAAGGAATTTGACACATCAAGTAATATCAGAGTAAATCTACCTAAAATATTTACAATTACTTGGAAGATATTTTCACATGAACCAGTAAATTGAAACTTCCTCTCAGAGGAGAGACATAAAAAAGTCATTTTTATGGCGGTTATTGTAATTTTAATAGGCAATTTCATAGGTAAACAGAAGTGCTTGATCTCCATTCACTACTGTATAACAGGCTGTGCTGCATATCTAATGGAATCACATGGATTTGTGTACAAAATGAACAAGAATTATAAATGGCTCCTTCTGTGATTTAAACTATTCAGTTTTATGTACCTCAGCTACAGTGCCTAAGAAGAAAACACAACACACATTTATATCGTACAAATAGGCAGCCTAGTTCCTTTGGGAATAAAGTTTTAAGAAGAAAATGCTTCAGGTTGGCATTAAAGCAGATGTTCAGCAGAAGGAGCTGTGCGCACAGTTTCAGAGTAGCCTCCATCCAAGCTGGTTCACTGAAATGTACGCACGCTCAAAAGATCTGAAATTTGTGTGGGCAAATGACATTTTCATGACCAGAGTAGATTAATAGAGTAATAGATTTAAAGGCTAGAAGGGATCATTATGATCATCTAGTATGACCTTCTGTTTAACAGAATTTAGCCAAGGGATTCCCGCATCAGGCCCATGGCTCATAACTTCTGGTTGAGCTACAACCAGTATCTTTCAGAAAGACATGCCATCTTGATTTAAAGACTTCGAGTGATGGAGAAGTCACTACATTCCTAGGCAAGTTGTTACAGTGCTTAATTACAGTGTTTTTTTTACCTTTAAAAAAAAAGAATAAAAAAAAGGGTCTTACTACTACAATTTCTCTAGCTTTAGTCCAGTCATTGGTCTGACTATATGTCCTCCTACTAGATTAAAAGTCCTTTTCTATCAGGAGTTTTCTCCAAACACAGGTGCTTATGGGTTTGAAACAAGGGATAGCTTAATCTTTTCTTCATGAAGACAGTGCTTCTTTATTCTTTTGCTATTGGATACAAGTTTAGAAAACTTCTTGTAGGTCTTTTCTGAAATCTCCCAAATTTTTACATGCAAACACCAACAGTAGCACCAATAGTCAAATAATGTTTCATTTATAGGGGTAATAACATTAATAATAATACTGCAAGGATCCCACTTGGAGAAGAAAAAAAGCCTGTTAGCCATTTGGTCTTTCTCTTTCTTACACACACTCAGGCAAATATCCACCAAAGAAAAGGATGAAATAAAAAATGACCCAAATATGCTAAGTTTAACAAAGCTGGAAGACATGAGGACAGTAAAACAATTTAGTACAGCATAGATCTTGGGGTAGGGGTGGGGGTGGGGGTGTGTGCTGTTTGCCAAGCTATGTTTAACGCAAAAATTCATGGGGAACAGGTACCCCTGTCCTCCTCTACATCATGGCACCTGGCTTGGGTCCCAGGCACGTTAGAGAAGGTTTTTAATGTGCTATACCCTTCTGACCCAGGCACGCACAGAAGTGGGCTACAACGGTGCGGGCTGCCAGCTACAGAGCCTCTGAAACTCTCTTACACTACGAAAATCCTCCACCACTTGTCAGGACGGCTTTATGGAAAGGGAGATGAGGTTCTGGCCCCAGCGTTTAACTATGCTTGGCCATAACTCAATTTCTCACAAATAGCAATTTTGGCATGTTCTCTTTCTCTTGTACAACTGTGATACATGCAGTGGGAATAATAAATTACCGTGCTATTACACGACAACAGAAATCTCAATGTGTTTGGTTATATGTGCAGAACTAAAAATGTGGGCTGCTTCTTTCATCGCACTTTCACTAGGCTAGAATCTAATATATTTATATTGTTTAGTAATGAACTACTGAACACGTGAGATTGAGAACTCACGGAAAAAGTGATTTCCCTTATGAATAGGGTTACTGGGATTATTTTTTGTGTGACATGAAAGCCCGGATATGTGTAGTTAGAATCACTCTCATACATTTCAGGCATATATTGTAATGAAACTGAGAACGTGGGGTTTGGAGGAATGTCCGCAAATGCTGATTCTGCTTCAGATGGAAAACACAACAATTGAATAATGCAAATACCAT
Organism: Balearica regulorum gibbericeps; assembly: GCF_011004875.1. NCBI lineage: Eukaryota > Metazoa > Chordata > Aves > Gruiformes > Gruidae > Balearica > Balearica regulorum. Next base: position 6,871,624 of record NC_046196.1, read on the forward strand.
TGTCTTTTATAATTCATTAAAATCTACTTTTAGATTCTACTAATATTCGAGTCAAGCAGTTAAGAAGAGGAAAACAAGAGCTATGCAATTCAAGACAACCTTTTATTTAGTCAAAAAAAAAAAAAGAAGCTATTTTCATTCTAAGAAGACAGTGGGTGGGAAAATAGATTTCTGCTAAGGAAACGAGCAGTCACTTTCACTGAAAAGGAAATACTGAGTTGCTTTGTCCTAGGGTCTCAGTGGAGCAAAGCCTGATGGTTTAACCATGGCATATGGGTTGCAGCCCAAGAGAGCTAAAGAGAAAATTTGGAAGCTTGTGTCAAATTTTCTGCTCTCTATATAGCTTTGGCCTAGGCCTCAGCAGTAGTCTCCAGGGATAGAATGATGTACTGCAATATAACATGCTGCCTGACATTTTGAAATGCTTTAACCCCCAGCTTTCCGTCCACCTTTCAGCCCTTGCAGCGTCTCCCCTTCCCGCATGGAGCTGCACGACGTACAATCTAAGACTTCACTATAAAGAAAAAAGTTGTCACATCTTTGTCCTTGAGCTATTTAATCAGCAACGACTCTTTGCTTCATTAATAACATTTTTGGTAATATCATAGGAAATACCAGTTATTGTACGGAAGGCAGGGTGTATGAGTGTCTAATGTCGCTCGCTCAGACACGTGCCATGTCTGAGCAAAGTCTTGGGACTGTTTTCTAGTGCTTTCTAACCAGAATGTAGGATGGGGGAGCAGGAAAAAGGGGAAGCGCTGCTTTCCTGTAACCTAAGAAATTGCACGCTCCTGATAAAAAGTAAAGGCTGCTGAATTTCTGAAAAAGGAAGCTTTGGAAGCACAAATGTGGATGCTGAAGCCAAGCCGATGCACACAAGAAAGAAAAAATGTATTTTACGCTTCCAACAACTTTCAGATTTATAGCTGGTAGTTGGTAGCCAAACTCTTAAAAACGCTGCAATAATTGTATTTCAAACCAAAGCCTTTTTTCTGCCTCAACGTGGAAAATGCTGCAGACCCGGAAGTGTTATTAATTAAAAAACTCTAAATGCTATTATAGGCTTGAGCTCCAGCAGCCCACCTCACATTCTTCCCTTTTTCTAAAAAGTCAAAACATGGAGGAGTTGAACACGGCTCTCTCATACGTTATCTCCCTAATGACTTTGACCTATTAATAAGTGGAATCTATCAAGTATACTCTCTCTTACAGTATTTTGTCAATCGTTATACGCCTCAATGGGGCCACCATTAAAAATCTGCCAATTAATTCAGTATTTAGGACACTGTTACTGTGAAATATACTATGTATCACGCTATTTCTCATTATAAATATAGAAATGCTGTAAATTACAAGGTGAGATTAGTATTTTCTGCAATAAGAAGTGATGCCTTTTAATGATAATTATTATATACTTTGCCTTTTCTCTCCTTCAGTGGGGTTCTTTTATAGCAGAGCCATTCCAAGGGAAAACAATCTGAATGCTACACTGGATACTGAAAAGATATTCTTATGCTTATTTCCTGCCATTCTGTATTAAATCCTTTTTGTATCAGAGTCTAAATATGCACCCTAAGTATTTTTTATTCTTTCAAGAAAGTTAATTGAAGATTTTTCCCAAACTTTAAACAGTGTCTTATTAGAAATCAAAATAAGATTTAAAAATATTATTAGGTATGTTAAACTGACTGCATATTTATGTACTCCATCTGAACAGAACCCATTTGCTTACTAAAAACATAGCTCTTGATCAAAAATGATTAATTGTGGCTTTCTGGTCAATAAAACACTAAATAAAATGAAGGATGAGAACCTAATGTGGCTGAAAGTCTCTAATGGCATTTATTAATTTATTTATTTTATTTCCTTTTTTTAAAAAAAGTTCTGATTAAAAATATGATTTTATTTAATATTCCACGGATAAAAAAAAAAGCATTAAAGCTATTAGCATCAAGTTAGCATGATTGCAATGAATAATGTGGAAAGTACCTCTAATAGAGTTGTATCTGTGGTTTCATTTATTCTAGATGAAAAATGACATTTATCAAACATTTGATCTGATGGGCTATATATTTATGGAGAAACAAAAGAGAAGAGATTAACTGGCAAGAAAATCCATTTTGATTAGACTATTTAATGTTCTGTGTATGTGTTACAAATAACCCTATTCCCAGGAGGATTCCTTTGAACTAGATTTCTTTAATTATTATTTTTATTTAGCACTGAGACCATCTGACCTGTGGGCATAACCTTTTAAAACACTTGACAAAAATCAAAGGTATTAGAAATTTTTTCTATATTTTTTTCTCTGTAAGGAAAGTATTATTGCTATATGGGCTATGCTTGCTAAATTAAACTTCTATTGTTTTTAAACATATTTTTTAATAGTATCGTTTTAAGACTTCAACTTGTACATTTCTGAATGCTATTTCATTTGGAACTGCAACCGTTTATCTAGTCGAAGCATCTGTGTGTTTAACATATGGACTGGAAACTTTCCACTACAATGACTGTGCTCTGCCAAAAAGCCAGCAAAAGAAAATGTTCTGATGTAAATACAAGCTGATATCCAAGTTCTTCACAGGTTTTGAATCTTTAACCACCAAACTAAAGAAGATTTTATTATGACCGTGGTTTTGCTGAAAACAAAAACACAGCAAACCCCAGAAAACCTGCAGAAACAGGCCTTCTGTATTGCATATCCCTATTTTGGCAACCCAAAGAGGGAATATAAGCTTAAAGGCCTGAATTTAACAAACCTAATTATCAAGGCTTAATTAGTACCAAGGGTAAAGCTTCATGGAACACCTGCAGACTTAATTTATGTCCTGACAGAGAGGAACAAGTGTTAATGGGCTGTATTTATGTTAATACCTGAACCTTAGAGAGCCAGTGGGATAAAACAGACTATGCACTAGTTTTCTGTTTCAAGCTACAGAACAAACATAAAAGATTTTAATCTTAATATTGGTTTGCACATAACTCCTTGGGGAAAGTATAGATCTATTTAAACTTTAAAAATGGAGATGCAGAATACTAGGGCGGGGGGAAAAAAAAAAAAAGAAAAAAAGAAAAAAAGTCAGTTTAGAAAGTGGTGTCAATGCAGGAAATATCAAACCAGAAAGTGTCAGTGGCCATTTTCTGAGCATGCTGTGAGCAGCTAGTGTTTTTTTAAAACCTCTTACACGATACCACCAATGCTTTCCACAGCATCAATTTAGATTTTCACGTGTCTGATGCATAATACAATTCTGCTATATTCAGAGGGAAGGAAAAAAAGGCTATGCCCCGTAACTGTAGCGCTGAGAGTATTGCCTGTGCGTGCCGGGGCTCAGGGGACACGATCTGAGTTGACTTTGGGCACCTTTTCAGAAGGCAGAGCCCTGTGGGGAACGGGGCCTCTTACAGTCTCCAGAGCTCTTGGAGCCCAGGCTATAAACAGGCCATATGGTGCCACCAGTCCCAGCTCTCACTCAGTGCCAGGAGGGTACAGAACATTATATATCCATGCTGTTCCTCTCTCTGTATGCAGTAAACTACCTTGAAGCTAGAGGGTTTTAGGTATGAATAAATATCTTGTGTGTTTTTCCAAATGAAGTTGCAATGCTGTTGTAGCAAGGCTGGTTCATCTTCATTTCTGGCACTGCGAGTATCATAACTAATCTCAGAAAGATGGTGTTTAGATGGCATTTTTCTGCCCTTCAGTGCTCCTTTTGGTCCTTGGCCACACATACCATTTCAGAAAAGATCACCTCTGAGAGTATGGCCACGAGAATAGCATTATAACCTCTGAATTGCACTGAGATGAAGGGGAATGTTTATTATTATTATTATATACATCTGCCACCCAGTCTGGCTTTGGTTTAATATCAGGTTCCACTAGTATTTTCAGCCCTGAAATTGCTCAGGTTGCAGAATGAAGATGCATAAACCCACCCTATGCTGGCCTGTAGATCTATTTATTATCCTTTTGTTGGTTCCTATATTCACAGGTACTAAGGACAAAAAGTCATCTCTAAGACAATCCGCTCTGGTTCTCACAAAAGGCCACAGAATGTCACCAAGTGACTACTGCGTTCAACCTACAACTTCTCACAAAGTTCCAAACTCAATGAACCATAGGTTGGTTTAGTGCTTATTTGCCTTTATTATTAAAACTGTTGTGTGACCTCAGTGTATGTCTGGCTTAAGTTTCCAGTACGGGATCATATTCTGCTTTTCTGAGCTGAAAGAACAGTTCTTCAGAAATCTTCCCTGGTAGGTACTCAGTGATGGCGACCTGATCACCTCCTGGCTGTATTTCTGGTAAGTTAAATAATAGATTGAAAGTTCTACAGTTATTCCCACAAAACAGCTTTTTCTCATCTCATCTCATTCTTGTTGCTCCTTTCTGAATATTCTTCATATTTCTACCATATGTAAAAAAAATAACACTGTTTCTTTGCACTTCCTTGAAATGTTTGTGGCTATAACCGAAGATTTACTTTGCCCGTTGAAACACACAAATGACCACCCCTTTATGCCATTTACAGCACAAATTTACCATTTTACCAGAATGTGTTCTCCATTAGCTTCCCTCACCATACAGCAACATCTCTTCTATACAGGGCTAAATTCAACTTTCCAACAAACAAATTAATTTTCTGAACTCTTTCTTTACTTTTGATCACAAATCATCAGCAAACTGATCCTTGTGATCTCGGACTTACTTGACGAGAATTATTCACAAATTTTTCAGTTAAGCCTGCAAGTCTTTACAGTTCATTCTAGTTAGGTAAATCAGTCATGCAGTATTCTCTGTCCTTTCAGATCAGACAAATTATAAGAGTAATCGATAAGCCTGAATTATGTCATATGAAAACTGAGTACACAATTTGAAACGGCATTTAACAATACTCAAGCTTCATTTTTGTAAGTATACAGACCACCTAGGTCAGTTCCTCAAACATTCATACAAAAGTGTAGTAAACAGAGTCAACCCCAAATTCTCTTTGTTTCATACAAATATTATAGGAATCGTTTCTATTTTTAGTTCACTTGTAACTCTAGGTGACCACAGGCACGTGAGAACGAATACGGCTTTGTACGCCTAGATCTGTAGCAGAATATAACCTGCCACCGTGAGAGCCAGGAGAAGCCCTGGCTGTAAAGAATTAGGCGCTGGGACTAGGGAAGGAGGCTGCGGCAGTGAGCCGGCGAGCTCCCGCCACGGGAACGCAGCTTCGCTCCCGGCGCTGTGCCAAACCCCAGTATGGTTTCCCGGGCTGTCCAGCAACGGGAGCGTGCCCAAGGTGCTGTGAGTCCGGGGACGCCGTGCCAGCAGAAGGTCAGTGAGAATCTCCCCTTTTTCTCTTTTAACTAAAGGTTTGACTCTGCCTTAAGGCCCCAACCAGTTTTGCTGTCCGTCACTTTTTGTAAGTGCACCAGGCTCCAGTCTCTACAGCCGCCCAAGAGAGACGTAAGAGATTGCGTGGGGTGACCCATACAAATTCAAGGTAATTTAAAGACCTCATCTTGGATGAGGAGGAATGGATAGTTTAGCGAGTGTCTCCCCGCCACCACCTCCCTTAGGGTAACGGCAAGAGAATTTTTAAAGTTTTTGTTATCTTTTTCCCTTCCTATTTTATAATCCTCTTTAAAATATTGACACTAATGCTTCTTCCCCTCCTGCTTTTTTCTGGCAACCACTGTTGATCCCAGCCCTGCCACCAGCCCGTTCGCCGCGTTTCAGTGGCGTACAAACCATCAGTGCTTTCCACGGCATCAGTGAAAGTGTCATCAAGGATGTTTGCACAGCTGTGAAAATAGGGGCTGCTGCGGGGCTGTGTTTTAGTGCTGTCAGCTGGAAAGTGCAGCAGACCCGCACGGCAACTGGTAGGGATTTGCATTATCTTGCAGGAGCCCCCCGTCACCCTGCATCTATCGGGGGCTCCTTCTGTGTGAGGACAAACTTTCTGAGGCTGCACGAGGTGCTTAAACAGCTTGGAGTAAAAACCACCCAGAACAGACAGTGTGGGCTCAGCGTAACACCAGAGGGGACTTTCACACACTTTCGGTCCTCCGACTTGGAAAGGTTTTTAAGGACAAAGTGGAGGAAGGCCTTTCCATCTCACGTGCAGCTTTCCGGCATCCTGCGGCATCACTCCAAGCCACCAGGAAGAGGGGAGCTAGCCACCATCTGCCCCCCGGGACCTTCCTCCGCCCCAGAAATGCCTCTGTCATGCAGAGAGTCCTTGCACTACCTTCAAAGAGCCGTGGCCGGTGGAGTAAGTGTTGCCTAGTGCCCAGCTTGGACCTCCAAGGACATGAGTCCCCAGTGCCTCACCAGCATGGTGCCCACAGCCCCCTCGGAAACATCTGCCCCCTTTCCAAGTTCAGAAATACTTTCTGAAACACTAAACAAGTATCTCACTGACACCAGGAAGGAAACGCCGGTCTTAAGATAGCCTCTGCCCTCTGCGTGCGACTTGTTTTCCCTGCGTGAAAAGCAGGAAAAATAACACCTGCTTCTCAGGGCAATAATTAGCTGTTTTCATGGAGGGGTGCTTACGGTGCAGTGAAAGTAAAAATGAATATTAATGGTAGCAGTAAACTGCTTGCTCTCTCTAGAGTCTCAAACTTTACAAATGGTCGCTTCCTAAACCAACGCACAAGTGAATTTTGATTCAAAAACTAGACAACAAAAAAATATTAATTTTACAGGCTTTTTTTACTACTTTTATCAGGCAAGTTAATATCTCTTTTAAGTACATTTTTACCTCTGGCAAATTTATCAGACCTTGAAATGTGGTTTTCAAAACCGGATATTACACATTAACACCAATCTAATATGTACGATCATTATGAAAAAAATTCAAGCAAAGCATATTGATTTTTTTCATGAACAGCAATAACGCATAACACGCACAAGTTCTCGCACACGTACATATATGCATCCGTGTTCTCGTAAATCAACACGGGCACAGTGTTACGGGAAGAATATGGTTGAAGCCACGGACTTGACAGGCGTAGGATTTTGCAATTCACATACGCTTTCATTTTGGTCACGTAACCATGTTTCAGAACAGTATGCTTTTTGTGTATTTTGTAAAACTAGCTTTAAGATAGACGATAAATGGAAATAACCCATTAATCAGATTGTCAATGAAAATTCTGAGAATGAAATTACAAATCCTGGACAAATTTAGTCATCAATTTCTCAAAACATCTTTGGCATGGAAAGCCGGAGATCTCTGTGAGGTCTAAAAGGTTGATTTCTTAAGTTTCTTAAAAGCAGAAACAACACTTGTCATGCACAGTTTCAATCAGGCTTTTTTTTTTTTTTCCTGTTTTCTAATTTCATTTCATCCTACTTTAACATGGCGTTTTCCACCTCCCTCAGATCTTCCCACAGAATCAGTCAGGCAGAAGAAACACTCGAGTAGCTTGTGCAAGCATGATGCCGGAGCTGGTCACAGTAATGTGCCCTGGACGTATTAACCATTTTTTTTTTTTTTTCAGAGAAAAAATAAGGAGAATTTTCAGATTGTGGTGAAGTTTAACATTAATCCAAACTGTGTGATAGAAGGCTGTCTTCAAAACCATGTATTATCTGCTACCAAGTATGGTGAACCCAAATAAGAACAGGAAAAAGAAAACCAAAACAGCTCCTAAGATTTTAATTTCCACTTGGGCTAACATCAGTGAAATGAATTGCCATTTTGCTTCAGTAGTTGCATTTCTTTTGGGGTCATCTTTTGCTCAGCAGGAGTGGACAAAGATGAACTGGGATTTATGGGGTTTTTAATTTCTATTCTTTAATGTTTCTATTTTCTTGTTCAAATATATTTTTATTTAATGTTTTGAAATATAGCTTCCCAGTTCAACCTCATTTTAGTTTCCCAAAGTAAATACAATGTATGTGTTGAGATGAAAGAAAATATAGAAAGAAAAAATGAAAGCAGTGAAATTTTTCTTATTTCAGACAAGAGCAAAATCTTTACTTGAAATATTTTCTGTGCTTGCTTAAAAATCCATAAAATGAGCAACTGCTCATCAACTTAAGAGTTATATATGCGAAATCTCCTGCACACAAGTCAGGGCCAATGCATGACTGAAGATTTCTAACCATTTGTTAAATTTCCCACTCCACAAGTGCCAAAGGCTTGAAGAGTAAAAACGAGCGAGTGAAGACAAGGTTCCAAGTCACTAAACTGTAGAGATGTCGCAATCCTTTTTGGAGGGAGATGCTGCAGTTGTACTGTAGGGAGGAGAAATCTCAGTTGGCTTTACAGCCAACACAGGATGTTAGACTTTTAGCAGAAAGAAAATGGCACAGAGAAGTGCATATGAAGAGAGGAAGAATAAGCAGCTCTACAAACAGACCACAAACATTTACACCGGTACTGTTCAGCTACGTGAAACTAAGCATCAGCTGCTGAATTTAGGTTGTGCAGGTAGTCTATTGACTTGATATGCTTTAATAAAAGATGATCCAATGTGGATGGAAGTTATTTTATGAATAAGAGACAGAAACTTTAGTTACTGAGGTAAACATACAGACAGTGTCTTCCTGTGCACATAGGAGTGCTTAGTTAGACCGAAACTCTGACTAAACACATTTAGTCAGCACAGTCAGCTCATAATAGTAGCTGAGGTTCCTATGTGTTAAAATGCAAACTCTTAGCAAACACTATTAACACCAGTGGGCAAATCATATCCTTGTTGTTTCTTATTTAACGTTAGTTAAAAATCAATGAAAAGATCAAACAGAAGGTTCCAGGAATCTTTTTTGTTTGCTTGCATTTTTGTTAATGAAGAGTTTAAACCTATTATTTAAGGCATTTTGCGATCTGTCTGTAATTATATAAATGTCATTTCAATTTTGCTGGAGGTCAATACAAAAAAAGGCAAATATACTGCACAGTGGACCAACTATGCACAAAGCAATGTCCTTCAGGTACCTTCAGCGAGTGATAAGCAAGGTAACAAAGTTAGCCTTACACTTTCCAAACGCTAACCAGCCCCTAACCAAATAACTCTCACATCACCTCCTGCAGCATTACCATTTGCTTTTCACAGATGAGGAAAGCAGGGCACAGAAATGTAACTGAACTGCCCGAGGCTGTGTAGTGATTCAGTAGCGTGGAGAGATCTGAAGGTCAAAAGTTCCTGATTTCTTCACCTAACCATTGCTTTTTTATGCTGCATTTGTCTCTGGTTCAGTTGCTTATCGGGGCGGGAGTCATTGATTGAGCTAAACTGTTCCTGTGCTCCTAAATTTTAGCATTTACATTAAAAAGCCCAATTTCAGAGTGGAGGCAAACTTCCGCCAGAGCTAAAATTATACATTTCTAGACCTTATAACGTCTTTACCTTCATGATTTCCATACTTCTGCACCCCCATGAAGATTCAGAAGACCTACTGGGAACATGCAGAGGGGCTGAAGCAGCTGCAAGAGTGCTAGACCAAAGGCTTCAAACAGTGAAAAATACCTTTCCCCATCCCATAGAGCCTGCAGCACAATCGGGATTTTGTTTTGGATTTTGATTTTTTTTTTTTTTTTGGTATTTTTTTTCTGAAACACTGATCTAAATATTGCATTTGCTCCATTTATCCCAAACATTGTCAAAGGATTCTGCTTAGAAAATGAGAAATACTATATTATAACGAATAAACTGTCAACATATCTCTGTTGCACCATTCAAAACCTCTGCAAATAGATAGATCAATTTTACTTTTTTCTAGCACTTTCTCCATTCCTGATCTGTATTTATTCATGGCATACACCAAAAGCCTTTCACTGGTAATAACAAGCTCCACTGACACACAATTTTTACAGCTGTTACAAAACAAAAAAAGAAGAAAATTCTGGTGTCCCTTTATTTAATAAATTCCCAAAAGTGTAATTTTGTGAGTGCTAATACATAAATCTGTGTCCTTAAATACAGATTTAAAATGAAGATGTAATTTATGCAGCATGATACTAATCTTCATCCCTGCAGCAGCACTGCTAAAAAGAGATACTTCATAACAGCAATAAGAATAACAAAGTATTTTGGACACAAAGTAAAAAAAAAGAGGAAACTGGAAAAGAAAAGGATGTGAAGAAGAGTGACTTTCTTTTAAAATTATTTCTACTGCGTCCACATGTCAGCGTAGCTTTGCCAGCTTCCCACAGTAAGTCAGTAAGCAAAAGCCAAAAAGTAGGAGCAAACATCGAATCTCAGTTCCAGGCTTCATCCCTGAACTTCCTGGCTTCTCTCAGTTTCTGTCAATACCTGAATAATAATTCTGATTTATACAAGCTGAAATCTTATGGTTTCATAATATTTTCAAATTTAGGATTTTTACGATAATCACCTCATATAAGTATCCCTTTTTTTTCTAGAATTGTTAAGTTCTTTTTGCATCTTAAAATATACATGGGAATGTGGTGGTCTCTAAAAACAGTGTCTTAAATTATGCCACATTAACTTAAAACATGCTTACTAGATGACTCAAAAATCTGTTTGCTACACTGCAAAAAGAATGGTCGTTAGCAAAAGAAGTGAACAAATTTTGATGTAAATCTTACACGTGGACATCCTTCTAGTGCACACTGAGATTACAGCTGATTTCAGCAACAGATGGACTAACTTGATGATGTTACTCGCTGAGGTTACTGAGATTGCAATTATTATATTTTCTTTCTGCCCCTTGAAAGAAGTAAAATCACATGTATCCCAGCTGCTACAAAACACTAAATCATAGATAATAATTAATAAGTATTACCAAGGAAGAAAATAGAAGGAATTTTTTATTTTTTTTTTAAATTCATAGATATGACTGAGCATTATGGACTTTTTTGCAGGAAGAAATTGCCGCTCATAACGAATCAACACTCTTCTAAACACCACTTACACATGAGCACATTCCAGTCTGTTTTCTTTTTATCCTCATCTAACAAAATTTAAAAAACCAAGCAATAACATATTTCATTTCACTGCTTCAGTAGAAAATGGACCAGGAGCTTTACCAGTCTCATCAGTTTCTAGTTCCTCTTGCCCATGAAATTTATATTTCTCAGTGTCAGTGTCCTTAGAAGAAGAGTGAACACAGCATTCAGAATCATTAGTTATCTTTCATGCTCTGGAGGTCCTTCTCGACCAATTTAGTAAAGAACAATGCTGCGCAAAAGAGACAGGATGGCTGCTAATGACAGGCAACAGTTCAATATTTTATGCCACCTTAAAAAAGTTTCAGTAACTGAAGGTGTTCTCACATTAATTCTTTGCATCAATTATTGACAGAGAATTTAATTTAAAGGCAACTAGTCAGTAACCTAGGGGTAGTGTTTTAAATAATTTATAATTGCTGCATGGGTGTAATCATATTGCTATTGATTAAGATCCAGTCACTTCTACCAGTCCAGCATGTCTTATGCTAATTAATTTTAGTGATATCACCTTTTTAACTCTGTATTCCCTGGTAACAGGAACTCATTATTAAAAAATAATTTAATCAGGAGCAATCTTTTAAAGTTTATTTGATTAGTACTTGCTAGGCCGTTGAAAAAGTGGATTTAAATGAAAGTAAAATTAGAAACTGAAGAAAGATAAAGACAGTCTGGTAATTTCAAGAGAAAAGCAAAGATGCTTTAAAGAACTAAGGTTTTGATTAGATATGGGAAAGAAGATTAAGACACAGTTATTATCATTGCCCCTTGATCCTGAAGTTGTTACATGCATTAACTCCTGTTTAAATCAATAGAAATTTTGAAGATCAGTACCTTTCCAGTGAATTGCTATTCTCAGTATGGCCAGCCTAGGACCAGACCTTCTTAACAGCCCGATAAAATCCAATATAACATTTCCAGACAAGAATGGAAAGCCCTTCACAGCGTACCCCTCTCTCGTCTCCCATATCAGTCCTCAGTAGAGGCGGATTTTTACCTTCATCCGATCCGCAGTGGCAGATCCCAGTATCTACTGGAAGCACTTTTCCTACTTTCAGGCTGCCCTCAAGTCTGGAAAGTGCTTCCTCATACCTACATAGAACTACCTCCTTATCAACCTTAAATCCCTTTTAGAAATTCCCCTTTGCTGGCAGGTCAAGAAAAACAATATTTAGGCTGCTGGTGCTTGATGAAACCTGCTGGCCACACCGATTTATCTATCATCGTATCGTTGTTTCTTTGTGCTCTACTGTCTACTTAGTGCGTCGGTGTGTCCTGTCGTACACATGGACTATAAACTTCGAATCAGGAACTGCCGCTTTCCTCTGGGTGTGCGCTTACGTCATGCTTAGCAAAGCAAAAATGACGTGACCCTTGGGTGCTGCAGGAATATAACCAATAATAATACAGCAAAAATACCTCAAAGCATGGGAGTGCACGTTTAGCTCTCCAAAGTCTGCAGTAGACACCCCATTCATGGACTTCAGTTGATTTCATTAGGTCCAGAATACTCCCTTTTTGATGTTACTAATTACTGATGATAAATGCTTCCTGCACATGTAAGGCTTCATCTACAAACAGCAATTTGAAAACAGTGACTTCAAGGGTATAGGCTTAACACTTTCTTGTGAAGTCTGGTGAACCTATCCTAGGTTTTCCCATGAAGGCTTCAACAAACTTTGTAGGCAGTTTAAAACTGCAAGGGAAGCAGACAGACGTGTGAGCAGTCAATGCTAACCAAGGGAAACAAAACCTTTCTGAAAGCAGCTTTTGTCTCTATTTTGTCTCCAGTTAAAGACAGTGGGAAGGGTGCTACTGACTCAACAAGAGAAGAATCTGAGAAAGTTTTCCTTAATAAAATGTTTGGAAAGAAAATTTATACAAGGATAAAAGTCCAGCATGGAAAAGGAGAAACTGGAACACAAGGAGGAGGTAATACTGGAGGTAAAAGCACTAAAGGGGGCCTATTCCTGCTCTGCTGGAGTCTCTCCAGTGAGATTAGGGGGCTGGATGGGAGCATGGACAGACAAGACATCGTATATATCCAGTATCAGCAAGGACACAGGTCAGGGACTATGATGACAATGAGTATAATCATATCATATATTTGACTTCAGTAAAGTCAAAACATTTAGCCTATAAGCAAAATGACAAACCCTGTAATCTGAACTTGACACATGCTAGGAACAAACATCCACAAACTAATGCCACAAAGGACATGCAATCTTTGTCCCTGAAGACACCATTATGTAAATTAAATTGAATCTAGTCCACTTTGAGGTTTGCAATCAAATGGGTATTTTTAATATCAATAAAAATTGAGCTTTCCCCAGAGAATCCAAATCAAGCTGCTTTCGCAGAACAAAAGCAAAACGCTGGAACATATATGCTTTTAAGATAACTCAATGAATGTAAAATTGTTAGCAAGACCAGTACATTCAAATCTACTCTGACAAATAAACCGTGAGGAAGAATAAACTGATCTGACATTTGTCTTCTCTTAGAATAAAGAAACGGGAAGTTTGGGGACAGCACGAAACACCTGGGTACGGGGGGGCCATCGCTCCAGAAGGCACTGTCCCCCCTCCACACCCACTGCAACCAGCACTCACTTTACACCTGTGGGGGAAAAAAACCCCAAAACAAAACAAGGACTGCCTATGATTTATTCTGTTTGCGTGGTAGGGAACAGTGATATAAGATGGTGTAAGTGGCTGTTGTCTGTTAGACCTATGATTTTCATATGTAAAGTCCCTAATATAAATCTACTATTATGCACAAGTACTAAATAAATGTAATACCCCATTAAAAATAAAGGAAACACCAAAACAATAATTAAGCGAGTATGCTTTGGTTTTTAATGACAGAATTGATGCCCCACGGATCAACCTCATTGCTAATCTACCTTGAATAATGGCTTTGTTAACAAAATTGCAACTGCAAAAGGTTGTGTTTGACAGTCACACCTGGTAGTATGAGACTATATTTCAAACAGTTTGGGAAAAAAGAAATATGCTATTAAATTTACTGAATACCTTGGCTAGGGTTAAGTATTTTATGCAGGCATCAGCATCTTTAAGGAGTTCACCTTTTAAAAGGAGCAGGTTTTTTGTTGTAAATGGCACTGACACTACAACAAGAAAGTTCATTTCACAAAGATGATTCATTAAGAAATAAAATATTCATGGCTGACAGCTTGAAGGATCGCCATACAGTTTTATTCTAATGCACCTGTCCTCTTTGTCAAGTCCAATATGGGATGTCATGTCGCCAAAGTTTTATTTAGAAATTGTTTGTCAGAGTGAGCTTTCTAATGTGAATGAAAAATTCATTCCCTCATTAAGAAGATTTTCCATGAAATGTCTAGGATTTTCAATGAACACCAGGACATGAACCAATTACTGTTAAACACTTAAAGAGACAGTGTCCTAGCTCACTCAGCAAAACCCTTAATGCACAAGTATATGGAAAGAACTCAATATCTATCAGGAAAACGCAAATGAAATATCAGTTTTATTTCAGCTTATGTGCTCCTTCTGTCTTTCCACTTTCTTTCTTTTCTCTTCTCTTTTTTCTTTTTTCAGTGACAAATGGAAAACCATGACGTTTGAGCGGTCTCAGTCAAACGCAAACACTGGATGGTAAGTATTTGTATATGACTTGAAGGAAAAAAATGTGGCATAAATTTACAAAGACTCCTATCGATCAGCCAAAGAGATATGTACATGTAAAGCTGACATAGGTCATAGGACCAGCACACTGCAAAGAAATAGGCCTTGCCATATCACTTTCTAAAGGTGTAATTTTTCTTCAAATCTCACAGGACTCCCAGAGTAAGTTGAAAAGCTGAGTGTGTTCACTTATGCAATGATCTATGTCCTGTACACTTCATTTCTTAGCTTAAAGGAATTTTACTTGGACTGATGTGTTCCCTATGACCAGGTCTCCACAGGTCTCTCTTTTCACCCAGAATTTCTCCCTGGTGGAAAATAATTTAGCTACTTATTCCAGACTTCAGGCTCTCAGACAGTCCACCTGGAGCAGAACCTGGGCTGCTGGATATCTGGAAACCCAAGACACCTTCTACCTGGTCTGATCTCTTCCCTGTGTACCAGCACCTGGCATCAACATGCTCCGGACCTACCCATCCCACGGTGCAGGTGGTCTGTGCACGTGCAGCGAGTCTAATACCTCCTGATTTACAGCTCATTCACTGCCCGTTGGTACCACCGTTCCTGAAGGGGCCAAACTTCCCCAACGGCTATAAAAGAATCTGGGTCAGTGTGGAGGCTCTCCAAACACAGGTCACGTGCATGTTTGCAGGGACAGCTTTGCTCTCTCCTGGCCCAAAGCAGGCAGAGGTGGCAGGATGAGCTCTCCCTCTGGACTGGGGTGGACGCCCACACCTACCCGCGCTGGGTTGCCTTGGCTTGTGCTTCATCTCACTCTGCAACCCACCACGTGGAACTCACAGACTTTACACAAGACCTTTCTCTCTGGTGTACAAAATCTCAATGCTTAGTTAAAACCCTCTAATTTTCAGTAATTCAAACAAGTAGATTTTTTTTTTTTCTAATACATGCTAGTAGCAATTGGAAATCTTGTAAATTCATGCCACGTAGATTAATGCTGTTAATGGCAAGCAGCTATCTCAAAATAGTGGTCTCTCACACTGTTCCAGCCACCCAAATCCTCCACCTCTAAAGAATTCTAAACAAAATTGGGGTTTATGTGTATTAGGGTTCAGTTTGAATCTGTATGTGTAGCTAACTTTCCTTTCTTTGTACCTCCAGGAATTTTTCTATGTAATCTATATTTTAGAAAGTACAGCCCATTAACTTTGTGCAATACTACCCATAATTACTTTCACTGCGAAAATAGTCAAGAAGTATTTACATTCTTTTAAATTTGTAAGTTTTGTTCTACATTATAGTAGGAGATATTTCAAGACATGTAGAAGTATTTTCTTAGCAAATCAATATTAATTTATCCAATTGTTATGGTCTCAAGAGCCAAAGTGTGTTCTTGTGCTAAGCTGAGAGGAAAGTGTTTATTCTGAGCAAAAGTTATTCAAATATTTATAAGACTAGATAATTTAGAAAAGAAAATACAGATGGCAGGAGGCAACACTGAGCCATATTTTTTAGCCACCCTTTCACTTATTAAAGGTAAGAGGTCTAAATGGGCAGATAGTGTGATCACTAATTTTCTTATGTGACTTTCAGCCGAAATTCAAAGTGCAGTCTATTTTTTGTCTTGAAGAAGTGATGCAGCTAGGGCTGCAGAAACAAGTCCACATAGTAATACAGAGTTTATATTCTTCCTTTACTAAAATTTTTCACAATTTTATGGAAAACTTCCTAGCAAGGCTGCATATTTTTTTTATATATATATATTTATCAGTTTATGTTCCATAATGCATAATTAAAAAAAAGATTCTTTAATGGTAATATCTAATCTTAAGCAAACTGAAGGCAAATGTTAAGATCTTTCTGCATGTGATAACACTGACATGAGCCAATCATCCTGATTTACCCTAGCCCTTGCAGTCTGTATTCTACTTCACACAGGTGAATAATTCAAAGCAAAAGCCAGAGGAAATCATTAACAGTTTTGTCATCTGCAAAGGTCATCCAGTTGTGCGATATTATTATATAACCATAAATGCAAGGCATTATTATTATAAACATGTGAAGACATGGAGCTAATACTCATAGTTTAGAAATTCATCTTGAAAACCCCTTTCTCATCATTTTATTTACAAGACATTCTTAGAAACTGCAACTATTTTAGTCCTTGCAATCTGATAGTACTTTTTCCTTGAAGGAAGACTAGAACATGCCTTCCAGCTAACATTTGTTTTTTAAACACTGATCGTACTATAAGGTACAATAAATTATTGCAATAACCTTTCACCCCTCTAGACCCAGGTTCAAATATAATGATGTAAGAAAGAAAACGAGTTTGTTATTTTAAGCTTAATCACATCAGACACCTAAACTCTCACGAGCCATCCAAGTGAGGTGCTCTGCATTTGGTAGCCTCGTTTGCCCCGTTCGTACCGAAGGCTCCCCAAAAGCTAACAAACACATCACAAATCACAGCTAACAAACTCCGGCCCTGATTTAGCAACACGCGGCACATGTGTAACCCTATATGCGCGAGTGGCCCACTAAAAGCAACGGGATTGTGCGGGCATGTAAACGTATGCGTCTGCTGAAGCGTTGGCAGAACTGAGGGTGCCGGTGGTCAGGAAAGGGTTCCAGCACTACAGAAACCAGTACGGAAGGAAACTTTTTGTAGAACAGATCAACTTGTCCTTGCCTGCTAATACAACATTTTGAAAAGGTACTAGTTTTTTAAAGGGCAAATTAGGAGTTCTGGGGCACTTAGAACTAGCAAACACAGAAAATCAATTAAACTAACATGTGAAGCTTAAATATATCACATTGTAAACTCATATTTTATGCCTCCATTTTAAATGCACTTAGATGATCTCCTGGAGGAATTAAAAAAGTGTTATTTTGTGCCCAAAACCAGAAAAAGAGCTCCACTGGGCTTGCCAGACTGTTAAAATTAAAATAGCTGTTTGAGCACAGCATAATATATGAGATGTTTAAGGCATTTTCCCCTAGAATTTTGGTTTATCTTCTTTAGTTAATTTTCTGAGATAAAATCCAGTTATAAATAACCTGGAGGCACTCTCAGTCTGCTGCTTGTGGGATGGCAAATCTTTAATAGCCAGAAATTCTGCCTCTTAGAGATCTCTTGAGGGAATAATAGTACTTTGAAAATTATCCAAAGGAAAATAAGCAAAAAGCATTATAAAAATTATAAAAACCTGTAATTATGCAGAAAATGATATTATATTTATAAGCTAATGAACTATCACTCGTAGGCTTTTTTTTTAGTTTTTAAACACAAACATAAAAATGGTCATTGACTATAATCGATACAAACTGCTGATTTTCACCAAAATTGATTATGTAAGACTTACAAGTACACAATAAAAAAATTTCTGCAGGATAAACCTGCACAGACATGTGCCGGACTAATAAAGAGAAATAAAATCTAACAATTAAAACAGGTGTGGCTAAAGAATTAAAGCAGAACTGCCCAGAACTTATACTTTTCCATGCTCTAGAATCAAGAAGAGAGTTATAGCCTGACAGCATGTAAAACAGCTGAAATATGAAATTAATACTTTCCCTAAACCAGAGACTACAATAACAATATCCTGGATGTCATCCATTGACTATGTATATAATTACCACAGTGCCTACTACTAGAAAAGTAGAAGGCAATTCAAAACAAAAATTGAGTCTGTCAGACTAGATACTGTAAGATTTATTCTTGTCAAAGATCTGTAGGCCACAAATAATAACTGAAGTTCAAGCAGTTAAAAAAAAAAAAAAAAAAAGAAAAAGTTTGTGGAATATAAGAGCAGTCTTTTTCTTTTTTTTTTTAAAGGTCTAAAACTGCTATAGAAACCTGCAAGTCAATCACCTTGTCAACATTAGCAAGGAAAACAGTTGAAAGCTATTCTGACAGGCAAGGCAGAAAGGAACACATATTTGTAACATAATAGAAAATAACTGGTAGAGATTTAGAAAGGAAAAATCTGCCTAACTATTCTCCTTGACTTTTCTGAGGTTACAGAGAAGGTTGATGATGGTAGTGCAAATGGCATAATTTATTTGGATTTTCAGAGTGCCGGCAATGAAATTTAATGTATGAAAGGTAAGAGCTACGAGGACGGACAAAAGACCTAAATTTAAGTATCAAGAGAGAAAAGAAAAATAAAAAGGGATGGTTAGTAAGGGGGAATTACCTACACCAGCAAAAAAGGAATCTTAGATTGTGCAGACAATGTCAATTTGACTTGCTACTTTCAACTCAATACAAATGATTAGACAAGTGAAAAATAAAGAAATCTGAATTAGAGACAATAACAGCAAACCCTTTTCTTATAGGGAGAATAATAAAAATCTAGAAAGACTGGCAAAGCAAATTTGTTGTCACTGTACTGAAGGAAAAAAAACCCAATTTACTGGGTATTTCACATTGTTAAAATGCTACAAACCCTGATGATGACAGTCCTAGTTGTATTCACTCATACTTCTCAATTTAGAATGACAAAGAGGAGTATTTTTTTCCAAATGCAATTGTACTTTCCCTCACTTAAAATACAATGTAATGAAACAATACTGAACCTTTGATGTACACAGTTTTAGGGATACCTTAAAAACTCCACTGAAGACATCACATTTGACAGGGAGAGTTTCTAATGCCGTGGAATGCTGAGATTTGCAAAATCCAGATGTGCATTTACTTTTCATTGATATTAAGCTCTCATTTATTAACTTAATTCAATGCTGTGGAACTCACACACTTGTAAAAGCTTCTGGTTAAACTTCTTTCTCCCTAGGATTTTCAAAATTTCAGTGTAAGCTGTCTGCAGGTCTTTTTTGCACACAGAGCAGTGTGGCAAGCCTTTAAGCAACAGTTCAGGCATTCTCCCAAATATTCATTTGATATTGCTCACACAAAATTCAGATGAAGCATTTCCACTACATTTTTCAATTATTCATAATCTGCGACATATTACCTAAAATTGGTACTAGGAAATCCATTGCCAGCAATGTGGGTATTTGTGTGCGTGCATGACAGAGATGCATTTTTATGCTGATCCTTCCAAGATCACAAAGTAAATGTTATGACTTCTCCCTTGGACAATGGAACAAACATCTGCTTATTCAATGAAAATATATATAATTCTGAATTACCAAAATCACCCCAACTTTGAATGATTCAATCAACAGGAGGAGAAGTTGCTGTGAATGATGGGACTGTACTTTGGAGATATGTAATCTAGGCTGCCTATCTCTCAATTCTCCTTTACCTCCTTAACAACTTTAGATGCATAAATAAAATCTAGGACATTCCATTTATATTTTTAACTTCAAACCAGGCATGAGAGAAAGCATTTTGCTGAATGTCAAACTCACACAAATATTATGCATTAAAAATGTAGTTGCAAGACCATTTTTTGAGGTTTCAGTTCCATTAATCACATTGCCTCTAGTGGGGATCACTGGATTTCACTCTAAATAGTTTGTATCCATGCAGCACAGTCTATAGCTGCCTTTCCATTTTTTCCCCTCCCTCCTCACCACTACTGAAAAAAAAAAGCACAGCTATTCACACTAGCAAGGATGAAGGCTGACTGCAAAGACTTGCAGAAAGATCTTACGACGCTCAGCAACTAGTCAATAAAATGGCAGATGAAATTAAATGTTGATGAATGTCAAGTGATGCACATGGGAAAAAAACAAATGCAACTCCACATTCCTGCACTGAACTTACTGTGAGGATGCAAGAGCAAGTTCTTGGGGTTATAACAGAGTGCTACAAGAACATCAGCTCAATGCTCAGTAGCAATTTAAAAAAGGAATAGGAAGCCAAGAATTTCTAGGAAAGGAACAGAGAAGAAAATAAAAGACACAATTATGTCACTGTATAAATTGGTGATCGGTCTGCATCTTGAAAACTTTGTGAAGTTCTGGTACCCTCATCTTGAAAAATTATCACAGCACTGGAAAGCTTCAGAGAAGGGCAAAAAAGATTATTGTTGCTATGGAGTAACTTCTGTACACAATTAAATTTCACATCGTCTTCCTGACAAAGAGAGAGCTGAATGGAGACATACTTGTGGTCTACAGAACCATGAGCAGCTTGGAGAGGGTGAATAGAGATGGACTGCCTCGTTCCATACAGGAGCTGGGTGCCATCGGGTACCACTAGCAGGTTCCAGGCTTGAAACAAATAAAAGGAGTCACTGACATTTTTTATGCAGTATGAAGTTAAACTGTTAAATCCCTCCCACAGGACACTGGATGCTTAAAGTTTATGAGTCAAAAATTGACTGATTAATGTAAGTTATTAGAGGCTAGGAGAGATTTGGGGGGAAAATCTCTATTGTTTGCTGATTCTCCTTCTCTTTCTATGGCTTCTGCTGTTGTCATTTCTCAGAGAAAGTATACCACACCAGTTTGAATTTAGTCTGACCCGGTATGGGCATATTTTATGAAGAACTGCCACACATGAAACGCATCATTAAAAGAAAAGGGGAGCTGTTGGACTGAAAGGTGGGTAGAGAACCATAACGTGCTGAATAACCCTGAAGAATGGCTCAAACAAATACTTTTCCCCGGATGATTTATAAATAAGCATGACTGTCTATATACTATCAATAACACATAACAAAAAGCTAGGTCAGCCTTTTCATTTGTAATGTCCTCCTTTTCTTCTTCACCAAGTTCTGGGCTAACAAAGTTTGATTTAAAAAATAAATGTCCACAGGGACATTGCACCCAGCTGCTTTCGTACACCTGCAGCAAAAAGCACAAGGTTTCACTAGGACAGACCCTTCCTACAGGTAAGTGATGATGCTAAATCCCATTTCTCTTCACCGCATACCCAAAAGTGCTGCAACCACGGAGTGTACCATACCCAAAATGATGGTTTCAGGCCCCTGGGGCACAGACTCTGCCCTTGATGACTTTATTGGAATAAATGTAGTTTTATTGCTTTACCTACAAATGAATCAAATGTAACAGTTTAAAACAATAATCATCCCGAGGAAAAAATGGAGATTGCAGACTCATGGCAAAATTAACCCGAGGGATCACTGACTTGTTACAGACCTTTGTTTCTGCGTTTGTGTACAGCTCCTGTACACAGGCCATTGCAGATGGAAACCCCGGCCTTATCTTCTTTTTGTTTAGCAAATGGGGGTTCAGCTGTTACAGGGCACAACACAGCAGCACTCTTTGTTTAAAATGTACTCTCTTGATCGACAAACACAGTACAGTTAGCATTTTAGCCAAAACAATCAGACGACACTCTCAATGCTTCAATGCTAGTCCCCCTCTGTGGAAAATCCTTTCCTTCAATATAGTTACCCTGGGGGCGACTGTACATCTCTTGTCTCTCCCCTTTGAACAGAACTACACCACTGGCATCAGCATCCTGGGCTGGATACAGAACTATGACCAGCTCCCCCCCAAAAAAACCTACTAGGGGGATGTAGTTATCAGGGGGAACACTCAGTTTAACAACAGTCATCCTGTTGCAGAAACAGAAACACAAACCTCCATGCCAATGATCTTCCCATTCTCCTCAGTTAAAATCACCTTAGAGTGGATGTATCCTAGTCTTTTTCTTTTTTTAAAATCCCCTTATCATTTAAATTTTTTTTTTTTTTTTTTTTCAGAAAAAAAGAGAAAGAGGAAAAGAAAAGGCCTCTTCCCTTCTTGAAAGGATTTTAAACCTGTGTTTGAACTTACTTTCAAAAGAGAGGGGCTTTAGTTACCCTCTGATCCCAGGTCTGGTTGAACGGTATTCAATACCATTCAGCACCATCTTTTTCTGAAGACTGTGTCTTGGTTTACTGCCAATGTCCTTGATCAGAGCACAGAAGCATTTACTTAGGAAAATAACATTAAATGGCAGCCCATGGCAACAATAACAGCTCTATCGCCAGACTACACTCGCAGAGGATGCATGGGTGGCTCGATGGCCCTGAACACTTAAGTACATTTTTTTCCTTTCAATTCCCTCTGGTACATTAATTTTTATTGATAGCTTATAGCTATGGCAAGTGGTCTTGGTTTTACTAACTTGCAGGACTGAAGAATATCACTGATGTGGAAAAAAAACCCCCAACATAACAACAAGCTGCCTGGCCACCAGACTGTATGTTTATATTTTTGAGCCACAAGCCTTTATTAAATTAGAAGAGCAACTGATCTTCCCTCCCCTACTTTATCTGCTCACTCATTAATGTCTCTTAAAGATGAAAAAACTATCATTTCTCTAATTTCACAGAAGTGTTAGTTGATTTGCTCTGCAGACCTGGGTACAAAGTGTAGTGGATTTGGAAAATGCACATGTTCTCTTCTTCTTTCACTTTAACGGGCCAGCTAAATCCTAAGGAAAATTCTGTAAATGCATAATGTTAGATGGAACTGTAAACCTCGACAAGTTGCAGGGAGAAAGAAAACAAACATTACTTTATTACAAAGAAATTTGATAGTGCTGTTTCCTTTTTCCTGCCTGTATCTTTGTATGTAGTACAAAGATGGACCTGTGTCCAGTTTTATCTTAAAAACCTGATCTACTAAAACAAAGCAGAAAAAACAACTCGTCTGATCATTTGCATTAAATAACTGATTTATGACAAATTTATTAGGAAAAAAAAGACTATAGCATCCAAGTGCAGAGAGTTCTCACTGACCAGATCTGTAATCAAGTCCTTCTAGAGCCTGTGCGGGAGGTTATCCCCTGAATTCTGGCGTTAATGGATCGTGCTGAGGTTTGTTTGGTTTTTCCCACTGAAATCTTAGGGGACATTATGTTAATTCAGACCGAATGCAATTTCTGTTATTTCTACATATGTGACATAAAAATGACCTTGCATTGTTACACAGCAACACAGCTGCATATTGGTGACAAGAAACCTGAAACATGCAGTAATTGCTGAGTCAAGTCTTTAAAAGTAACACACACATTAGTAATGCTAATGATACTTGAAAAAAAAAAGTGTTTTAAAAAAAAAAAAATCAGTGTATTACAAATCTTTCATTCGAAAACCCAGAGCTCTTATACAAGGAGGCTTCTTTCACTGAAAATGAAATTAGCTCTGTCTTCATGTATGGGTTATATTTTACTGTTCACTGAAACATCACCACATCCTACGATTAACCCTGCGCAGGTGTGAAAGAAAAGGGACACGGAACAGAGCACAAAATACCCTCTGCCTGTACTCTGGGCTGAGGCTTCACCTACAGTTTCTACAGCCTATCAGTGAGTTATGTAGACTTTAGAGATGAAACACCCTGCCAGTACTCATCCCTCGGGAAACTCATGGTCACCCTACCTCAGTACCACACCTACACAGTGTACAGGGCACCTAATGGACATGACTGAATCTCAAAGACAGAAAATAAAAGGAAGACTGAAAATGGGGCTCATCTCCACTCCCAAAAAACAATGAGAGTTTGGATCAGGTTGTTAATGATTAGGCTAACAAAAATTACTTTGCAAGCATCTTCTTTGCCAATTAAACAATGATTACGCAGTGTGACATAGTAATTACCGAAGCTATTCTCCGTTTTACAGCATATATGGTGAGTAGCGCTCGAAAGGAACCTCATGTTCACACACACTCGGGCACACTGCTACAGCACGGGATCCCTCTAGCTCCAACTGCAGGAGACTGCTAACGTAAAGGCTGTTTAGAAAATAAGGGGTATAAATTCCCTTAATTTAATAATGCATCTAATTTTCATTTCTATACTCTCATCTTTGTTTTGCCTTTTTTTGACATCTGAATAGTCTGAAAGGAGGTAATGAAACTCGACTAATCAGCGTTTTCAGAAATGAATCTGATCTCCAGGAGCTCTTTGGGAAAAATGATTGAGGCACATGGTTTTTCTAGTTCTGATTAGGAATCTGCAATCAAAAATTATGTTTACATAAAGAAACTTAAATATTAGCAACAGCATTTAGCACTACAGAATTAGTACTAATGATAAAAATGAAGTACTAGTGAATCACATTTTAAATTTTTAATATTTAAAACAACAACAGCAACAAATCTTTTCCCTTTTATCCACAAGAGCTACGACTTCCTGATGAAAATCCCCAAAGTATTTTCTTCTTCTCTGGAAGGCATACTTCCCTCTAATTAATTAGGGTGAGGGACTGAGGCAAAATGTAGGGATAAAGTAGAACCCGACTGCTTTCTGCAGCTCTCGCTGCTCTTTATAAACTGCAGAGAGAAAGTTGCCCTGTAAAGCTGTCCTGCTCTGGTTTCAGAGCCTGTTTCCAGACTAGGGTCCCGGTCCTTCCTTCAGCGAAGTCTGGCGGCAGCAGCGCTGGCTGTATATAGGTGAGCTCTATACTGGCCAAACCCACTTGTTTTGGCAGAGTAGAAAGGCTCAGAATTTTTGACTGTCCTGAGAACAGGCTCAGGACCATATCTTTTACTGCCTGGATTGAAGCAAAATATTGATTAGGACTGCTTTTAATATGCTTCCTAATTTAATGGTTGTTTTTCTTTCTTTTCCTTCAAGGCTTCCCAGTAGCTGAATTTTAGAGGCGGCTTACCAGCTCTGAAAATGTTCATGTGAGGTTTCCTATTCGTACGTGAGGAGAAATACATTTTAACTGAATTGAGAAACATCTTTTATGAAAGTGAGAGATAAAGAGGGAAGAGAGAGATTGTTCTACAATCACATAAAAAGATCTTGGCAAACACTTCTGCTATACTTAGATTGAATAAGAGATACAGCAGATATTTTGTCATTTGTTTCCTGGGTTTTTGACTGGCTATAGCAGTAAGGGAAGTGTTACCATAAACATCGCTGAATTGCTAGAGGAAATTTTATTGTCTGCCAGATTCACAAATTGAAATCGATCTTCATTCTATCAATACCAGTTTTGCCAAAGTTTCTGCAAAGTAGACACAACAAAATATGGTAGCCTTTCGGGTTACTTCTCATTAAATTCATATCATTTGTCTTGAAACAAAAGTTTTTTTTCTTTTTTTTAATCTGACTGCAACATATAATTTTAGTCAGCTAACACTAAATTAGACACCCACTCAGATTTATTATGATAAGAACATTCAGTAAGCTAATTTCAAGATGATGACTCCTATAAATTCTTATAATTTATTATTTAGTACTTTGGTTTTTAATCATTAAGTACGTGAAGACTTTGTAGGTCAAACCTGTATTAATGAAGACAGTAATCTATTTTTCAAACTCTCGGCTCCTCACCCACCTTTCAAATTGTAAATTAACAGAAATATCTTTAAACATATGTAGAAGAACAAAGGGAAAAATTGGGAGTATTTGCAGCACCATTTAGCTAACCATTCCAGAGATCGAGTCTATTAAATCCATTTCCTCACAATTTTTGCAACTCTTACCAAAGGGAATGCTGAAATCAAACAAAACAAAAGATAGTTCTTAAATGAGCAATATTAATAATCAGAACAGCAAAAATGAATTGAAATTATGCAAACATAAGCATTAAAGTTTTCATTAGATTGTTACATTAGCACAAATGGGGTCATTTAGAAGAACTTTCTCTTGCTGGCCACAGGTTTCTGAAGCTTAAATATTAACCATATGAATTTTTTAAGAGGCAAGTAAAGATATCAGAGCAGAACTTCTCTTTCACTTGAGCCCATCGCTGGAGTGCAGACTGCCTAATGACTCCTTTCTCCGGGCGGTACTGGAGGCAGCTCTGCTGCCATACTGGCCTCTGCCTATTTGAAATTACCATTCTGATTTTACGCATGCTGGTCCTCAGCACATATTGACCTTTTACTTATTATGCTACATCTGTTTGTTTTTACATCTAATGTTTCATTGTCCTCCGTCCTCTGGTGCTTTTATCCCCTGTGGGACATTTAATTCCTACAACAACACTGGACATTCTTTTCGGGAATGCATAGGGACTGAAAATCTGAATATATCACACGCAGTACGGCACATGAAACTATTCAAGAATGCTGTAAATCAGTTGCAATGTATTTTTAGGAAGAACTCCTACAACTATTGCAGATCTCACACGTCTGCATTTATCTTTTGTACGCTGTTGCAAACTTAGTGACTCATTTGTTACTGGGAATAATAGTTGTGTCATTTCTTCATGCAATTAATAAAACTTTGTGTCATGTGTACCTAGTAAATGAAATTCACATCAGGAAACAAAGCACTGCAAACAAAACGCACTTGCTAGAGCTGAACCCGGTTCCCTACGGTTCACTGGTCTTTTCCTCTTGTAACCTTCCAACACAGGAACAAATATTTCTGGAAAATATTTAATATTGTGTACATATGAAAAAATAACATTGCAAACATTTGTATTCAGCCTGTAGACAGACTCCTCAACCGTCAAAAATACATTTGTTTTTGGTGGAAATAGTGTGAAAAAGAGTCTCACTGTCCCTCAGATGTATGGAAAAGAGCATGGAAGAATTACAAAACAGGAATAAAGGATTTAAAAACTGGAATCCTTTAAGCACTGAATGATTTAGCCATAGAATAAACCACTGGCAATCACCGTATTACAACTATGACTAGAGCAAGAGACATTTCCTTGGTCCTCCATTATTTCCACAATTATAAGCTCTGCCAAAAAGACAGTGTCTCGGGAGTGGTTTGGGGGTCACAGGGAATGGGAACGAAGGGTGGAAAACAAGGAAGGAACTGGGCTTGATGTGGCCAGGAAAAGAAATGAAAGGAACGGAAAACTGCAAGTCAGTATCTCTGTAAGTGTCCTCGAGCCAAGAGGTGTAAATAAGCTGCAGTCCAAATGGAGGTGAGGCAATGGCATGGGTCACATCCAGAGGATGGAAACGACAACTAGGAGAAACAGAGCTAGTTCAAGGACTGAATTTTTAAGTTGTTAA
The DNA here is from genome assembly GCF_011004875.1 of Balearica regulorum gibbericeps. NCBI lineage: Eukaryota > Metazoa > Chordata > Aves > Gruiformes > Gruidae > Balearica > Balearica regulorum. The sequence goes on from NC_046196.1 coordinate 6,899,029, forward strand.
CAATTTCAAGTTCAAGAAAGTACCAGGAAAACATGTAAGAAAGCACATGATAGTGCAGTGCTGTCCTCAGAGGTGTGCACCCTACCTCTCTGCTGGGTTTACAAGCATAAGCACAATGCGCTGCAGCAAGGGCAGAGGTTTCTGAACCAGAGCGGGTCCACCACCCGCCTCAGCGTGAGTGTGCACCAGGGGCACTCATCCAGCCAGCCAGCCCAGGGGAAGCCTTAGTTAAGTCACTGCCTCCCCAAAGAGCCAATTCAGGAATCACCATAGACACAAAAACCTTCAGAAAACTCCAGCCATGCCCTGAATGTCTTCAGATCTCACTGAAGGGAAACCAAGTCACAGAGAAGTCAACCAGCATGAACAGACATATTTTGAACATCACCAAATCTTGCAGGGGAATGGCACTATGTGTGAATGGAGATAATTTCAAGGCCTCTAACCTCCAGCACTGATGTACGAAGAAAGCCATGGTGTGAGATGAGAAAATAAACCAGACGTATTGTTCCCATACAGTGCACTGCTGCTGGGAGGTCCAGTTCCTGCCAAATCCTTCCTGAGACAATGCACAATGTGCTCCTGAGTTCATCCATATAAGAGCATATAAGATTAAAATTTACCAACAAGGTGTAAAAAAAGAAATTAAGGTTTTCCTAATTTGGATACTAATAATTTACATTAGGTGGGTCCCCCCCTTTTTACATTTGCTATCACAACTAATAGCTAAACTAATATATCATTCACTTACAAATCTTTAGCAAGCTTTTTACCAGTAAATTGGTGTAGATGGCTAAACTGATGGCGATGGGCTTTGGGCTTATTATTCAAATCAAACTCTATTTTAAGAAGCATGTGTGGGAATTTACACGCTAAGGGATGCTCTGAAGGCCTTTTCTTTGCCTTAGGTTTCCAGGATAGGCATTCATGAGACAAGGAGAGACAAACTTCCAGTAAAACAACGCTCAGCTGCATCCTCGTCTGGAGGGATCACTTCCAGAGGCCGAGCAGGCAGCTCCCTTGCAAAGGCCATTTTGTTCTTGGCTTCTGCCCCTGGAAGGATTCACATCATAGGATTTTTAATGATGCTCTAATACTCCAAAATCCAAGCTTTGAGATGATGGAGGCCAACTTTTGTCTTCACTGAGCACAAAACTGCTTACAGCATGGCTGATTCTGGTCCACAGACCCTTGCCTGCTGGGGTCTAGACCAAAATCAACAAATCTTTTTACAAAGGCCACTGCACAGCTGTGAAATGATAACTTTCAGGCATTGCAGATTTGGGTCATATTTGACCTAATGATCTAGAAGTGAAAGTCTTCTTAATCCCATTACTAACGCTTGACTCATCCAGTTCCTGACTGTAAAAATGTCTGCAAAATTCCTTAGAAAGTTATGTTTTAATCTGAGAATATTAATTACATTTAAAATTATGACTCCCCCATGATTTATAACCTCACAGAAACTATTGCATTTCCATATGTGGTTTTGCCATTTTCACTTCTATATACCTATCATTTTCCATTGTTTATTTTCCTTGATTGATGGTAGGGCTTTGGAGGTTTCCCATTATGAGCTTTATAATTATCACTGGTAATAGAGAAGCTCTTCCTATTATATTCACTGAGACTGCCCAAATTATTCATTGTAGACCATTGGTACAGGACTACAAGAAAATAAGAATTTATTTCCAGTCTCAGGCATATGCTAGATAAGAGGATGTATTTATTTCTCCATGTTTCAAAAGGATTAAGGTTTGAAAAAATAAATATCACTTAGCTTGTCAGCATGCAGAACATTACGGTGCTGAGTTTAAAGTCCCTTTTCCTGGGTTAAGTACGACAAATCTAAAAATGGGAGGGAGGAAATCTCAACTATATCCTTACTCAGCTAAATAAATGAATACTATATATTTTAGCTGTTAAGCAGGTTTACAGAACAGACTGCACAAAACTGTATCTTGGCTTTAACAGTATAATGTGCTTATTTAGGGAAATGCTACAAAATTCCAAAAGTCCTTGACCCCTGGCTATTCCAAGAGCTCACTGAATACATCATCTGGGTTTTGCTTAATTACACATAATTAGGAAATGTAATTATGCTTTCAGTGTTACTCTGCCATTAGGAGTGTAGTGGACAGCAATAACATTAGTAGGATACAATTCTTGAAAGGCAAAAAAATACAGTCGACCTATATAACCAGACAAAATATAGAAAGACTAGTAAACTAGCATTAAAAGCCCCACATTTTGCTCTTGTCAATAGAAGATGACATGTTTTAAGGGCATTTTGCCAGTCTTTTTGTTCAGAGCATCATTTAATGATATGCTCATTTGCATCAACAATCTTGAGCGTCACCAAATTTTTTTTTTTTCTCAATTACTTTGATATGCTAACTTTCTAACATATTTATGACTTTTTATCATTATTTCATATGCTAAACTTCATCCAGGCCACAGTTTAGTAAATTACTTTAATTATGTAATCTCTAAGAATTAAAACATTTTATTCGTGTGTTCCTCCCTAATGCACCATGATTAGGAATGCTGTCTGAAATAAGCTCATTCCCAAAGCAAAATTTACATGGCTTGGTATCGTGGGAAGGCAGCTATTTCACGCCTTGATGACTGCCCACCAAAGAAAACACAGAGTAGATGAATGCAAGTTGACAAAACAGATATAAGGGAAAGAGATCTGATCTTCTAGTACATCACATCTCTGCTTCTTTTGTTTATCATGCTTTAACTGCCTATTATAGCAACTAGCTATAATAAAATAATACACTCCATTAAATATATTCGTTACTTGTAATGTTTGCTCAGTGCTGAGAAATATTTCACCAAAGTATACTTTAGTAATACGGCATTTAGTCTTTCACTGGGCTTTGCCCTCCAAAACTTCACGGTAAAGACAACTGTGAGGTCAGCCGTATTCAGTCCTGAGGCAGAATGTATACACTGCTTTTTGTACAGGCCTTGGGAGAATTTTAGTTTTGATACATACCCTCTGCGTGCCTCCCGCTCGCTGTGGATACCCCTACTCCTCATTCCTCTTGGGGGTCAGGTTGAGATCATGATATATTAGCAAGAATGATGGTCGTTTAATAGTGAGGCAGAGGGTCGTCTTTTTGGACTGCACTCTCAATCTGCCAGGGAATTTTCTGCCGTTTGATGACAGCTTTCCAAACCGAGCTCTATCTTGCACGCAAAAGTCACACTCACAAGCGCAGCCTCCAGCCCTTTGGAGGGGGCAGAAACCTGTGGCACAGAGGATGTCATGAGCCTGTGGGGGATACTTGGGGTCACTCTTAAGTAGCAACAGGACGTGAGAGCTCAGACTCACTGTCCCATCCCTCTACACACCCAAATCAGTCCTGTATCCAGAGGGCTTCAGTAGGAGAGCACAGAAGAAGTCACTCAGGATGCATGCTGTATCTTCCCAGCACCTCAGGGCATCCCACACCTCCTGCCAGTGGTGCTTCCTACTGGCATGGGAGGTACAGCCGCCTTGGAAACCGAAGGTGAGACTTCTAGTCAGGGCAGCAAGATTTTTAGATATCTTTGCTTTAATCTCAAGAGCATCTGAAAATAGCAACAATTTTGTAGTAGTATTTCGATTGTTATTAACAGTCTGTTTCTATGCGAGATAAGGTCTGAAATAATACAGAGGTAGGTTGATTTTAGTTTTTTTAAGAATCTAACACTCCATAAATGCTATATATAAACCACTGGTTTCTGCTATTAAAAAATTAACAGTGGCTACACCTTTGTCCTGGTTTCAGCTGGGATAGGGTTAATTTTCTTCCTAGTAGCAGGTGTAGTGCTGTGGTTTGGATTTAGGATGAGAATAATGTTAATAACACACTGATGGTTTGGTTGTTGCTAAACAGTGTTTACACCAAGTCAAGGACTTTTCAGGTTCTCCTACTTCCTGGCCAGCGAGTAGGCTGGGGGTGCACAAGAAGCCGGGAGGGGACACAGCCAGGACAGCTGACCCCAACTGGCCAAAGGGATATTCCATACCAGATGACATCATACTATGTAACTGGAGGGAAGCTGGCTGGGGGTTTGGACCATAGCTCGGGAACTAGCTGGGCATCAGTGGTCTGTGGGTGGTGAGCAACTGTGCTGTGCATCACTTGATTTGCATATTCTATTATTGTTATTATCATCATCATCTTCTTCCTTTTCTGTCATATTGAACTGTCTCAATCTCAACCCACAAGTTTGTTTTTTTTTTTTTTTTTCAATTCTCTGCCTCATCCCACCGAGGAGGGGGAGTGAGCGAGCGGCTGGGTGGTTGTTTTAGCTGCCTGCTGGGTTAAACCACGACAGCCTTAAATATCACAGACAGTTTGAATCGGATTAGATATACTCTCATCTTTTCCTTGAAGTGTTTAGCTCTGCTGCTGTGCACTCTTAAACCGCGTTTTGTTCCAGAAGTAACTGCAAGAACTAAGGAGGCCTGTGAAATAACATAATCTGTATAAGGTACCTATCAGTTTATCAAGCTTGCAGAGCCCTTTTGAAATATGCATTAAGCAAGCATCGCATACTATATTTATAAAAGAAATGTCATATACACTAGATCTAATCTAGACTATTTTTATCTGCATTATATATCTCACTATCTAATATAAACTACTTACATGTTATCAGATATAATTACTGAATATATTTACAATTTGGAAAAGAGTGTAGCAAAAGATATAAAATTAAGATAAAATGTAAGGGAATTCAAGTAATTCATTACTTTAATTGCTTCAAGAAGCTATGATAATGTTATTCTGATCTTAAAATAAGTTCCTTAATTAATCAGCCAAACATACTGACGAGGATCCTTAAACCCATTTTTACCACCAGCAATATTTTGACAAATGTATTTTCTGAAAACACAGCATACATATTATAATTAATTGTAATAAATTTATTTACAAACTGCACTTTTATTTGCCATTATAACTTCTTAATGAAAACAGTTCTCATGATGCTGTTTTTACCATGACCCTTTATTGCAAAGGCAACAGACAGCAACTGAATATTTTAAATAACAAAATAAATCTGTGCTGGCAATTTTGAACGCACGTCAATTGACAAAATAACATTGACGGCAAAAGCATGAATAGCCCCCCGGACTCAGGGGAAGGCACCAGACGTGAAGGCACGGGAGAAGGGAGGGGGGGAATATTTACAACTGCAGAGATGCACTTAACAGTGATCTATCTCTTGAATTCTCATAGCAGGACATCTGAGTGCTTTGAAACATATCCTAATCAAAAACAAAATTAAAAAAAAATATGGTTATAATCAATTCCAAATGTTTCTTGAGATCCCAAGAAAAGGACATGTGAATCATATTAGCTGAACACTTAGGACAAGAAGAGAAAAAAAAAAAAAAATCACATGAAGAAACATTTGGAAATTGGATATTTTTTATTTGCCACTATGATTTGATCTGAAGATGTCTAGTGAACTAATTACTCAGAGAAACTCTTCAGCACTTAGGGAAAAGAAATATTTCTAAGAATCTCTGGGCGTTCTCTGTTGAAGAAACAGCACTTTCACAAATCTTTTCCGATCTATAGTACTGCATTGGAATTTGTGGTCTTACACAGAGGTTCTATGTCCTACATACAGACTTTCTCTTACAGCTGGACTGCCTGGATACAACATCTGGGCTTTTGGTGGCAATGACTAAGCAAAAGAAAGAGCAAGCCACAGAGTCTTAACTGGGGAGGGAAGTGTCTCTTTTTATATATACATAAAATATATAAAAATAGAAATGTATAAATATATATATAACATAGTTATATAAAATTAAAAATACTCCAAAAGCAAAGCCTCAGAACCAACAGCATTTAAGATCTGATTAAAATGGGTGTGAAAACGGAGAAGCCATCAAAGAAAACATATAATTTATTTCCCCATCATACACTAACTCTGTCCACTGGACAAGCTTTTAGTTTTTAACAGACTGTACAACAAGATGTTGGGGTTTTAGTCTGCAAGGCCGTTCCACTGATATCACTACACTTGTTTTTATACCAAGTCCTATATTTTTCTTCTAAAAAGTTTCTATAAATAATAAAAGTGAAAACACTTCTAGTTTACAGAAGGATTGTTCTAAGTACAAAGCGTTGTCTGCTACTCACTCAGCAGAGCTCTATTAAAACCCCACCATTTGGCTTCAGAAATAAGAGGAGAAAAACCTTGCTGCACCTCAAAAGTGCGCAAGCTTTGAGCTGTGTCAAAGACCTTTGAACAAGCTTTATAAATGACATCCATATTTGTCCATTTTTGACTTAAATTGCTTTTGGTTCAACTGCATGCAGCGCTGAATTGCCTTGATGCAATGTCATACGGAATGACATAAAACAGAAAAAAGCAAGTTGCTGGCTAGGATTAGGAAATAACGGAGTCACGGCCCTCGTTCACTTCAGTAAGTGTTGGAGGAAATGAAAATGAAACTTCTGTTAAGAGGTAATCTCTTCGCAGCTCGATAAGTGCAGGTGACATTCGCTAAGTCGCAAGTTTTTCATGTTATATTTAGCAGGTACAATAAAACAATTTACATACAGTCCAAGATTGCTCATGTTCCTTTAATCTTTTTCAGAGTAGAGAGACGCATTCTGCAATCCATCAGGTTCTTATTGTACAACCCGAGGTTTAAATTCACTTTTACCCTGGGTGAGGAATCTCCCTCAATCTCTTCCACGCAGCAAAGGCGAAGGTGAACCCCAGCATTTGGGAGCAATGTTGTCATCTGCCCCAATCCCATTCCTATCCGTGAGATTAAGCATTTATTTGAGCTTGTAAATCAGCATTTTATAAATTTAAATACCATGCAAGTTGCTTAAATACAGAACTAAGCATCTGATTATGAGTTCTCAGCTTTGAAACTGAGCTTTTTATTAGTATTTCTTCATCTTTTATCCTTGCTAAACCTTTACAAACATCACCTAATTCACATTTCTCTGTTCTCAAGACTGGGATGGGTAGGTGAGGTTAAGCCCTATAAAAAGAGGGAGCGGGGCTGGGGTCACATATGCTAAGTACAGAGGCTGAATCCTGCAAACGACACTGAGAAAGAGATGCAAAATTAGAACCTTGACCTCTTCCTCAGTACCATGTAGTGATTATATTCGAAGTGCAGTAGTATTTAAGGAAGAAAACATTTTTAAGCCAGACATTAAAATATTTTCATTAAAAGAGCATATCTCACTTTTTTTTTTTTTTTTTTTCCCCTGGGAGTAGAAAGTCAGAATTTGGAATGATTCTAGTATTTCAGTGTTCATTTTTCAAATCAGCCTAAATAAGAATTCATACAGGTTTCATTACGAGCAATGTATCTAGCAGTTTCCAGTTGCTCTGGAAAGTTTGCCCTCTGCTTCCTATAAAGCAGCCATGAGGTTAACAGGAGAATGAGGACATTATTCATTTCCAGCAATAGGGCCTACATTCAGCGTCTCTACAAGGGTGACTATGAGCTGCACAAATGACTTTTTAATAAATGCAGAAATTTATATTATTATATTGTTATAATAGCAAGAGGCTTATTGAAGGAGATGATAGAATATTTGTGACAATTTGAGTAAACACAAATAAAAGCTAATGTTCATATACCAGCAGACACTTTTTGGTAGTTTTTATGCCATTATAATAATATTAGACAACCTGACTTTACTTCAGTCAAGACTGATAGCTCTAAGAAATCCACGAAGAAAAACAATTAAACACTATGATGCAATGTACTGTACCCATATACATTGCACACAATGAAATACGGATAATTTATTTTGGAGCTTAATAAATATCTTCAATAGAATGACTGATTTGCAGGAGTCAGTAAATATCCTTCGTCTGATATTTAAGATGGCAACGTCTTCAACACCTAATAAGAGTTTTATCAAAGAAAAGTATATTAAATTTATGTATTAAATGAATGTCTCAAAGAGACAAGCAGTTCAGATTTGATCACATGTATTTTATGAGGTAGAGCCACAGCTTTGTACATCTGCATATTCAACAGCAGGATTAAGCTAATGCTGTGAATGGAAACCAAATGAACCCATCACTTTGTTTCTGTGAAAATGTATTGATATTCCATTCCTAAGACAAGGAGTAGCACTTTTTAGTGATGAAAGCCCATCTTCCCCTCCAGATAAACCAGCTGAATTGGTTGAGGGATGGGAAGAGGAGGCAGGTGATGAGGAAGCTGTGCAGCCTCCAGACACTGCAGCCCCTTACAAAGCCCAAAGCTCTCGGGGTTGTCTCTGGGCACTCAAGGGGAAACGCAACGTGGGGACGTAGCCAGGGAGTTTTGCTAGAGGAGAGATGTGTGTGCTGAAGCCTGGCACAGTGCTCCCTTCTCATACACTGACAAGCATTGCCCATGCCTTTACCCGCAGCTCTGCAGGGGTAAAAAACACAAAGTGGCTCCATGCCGACTACAGCAGTTTGAGATTTTTCTTTAACCTGAGCTCTAGCAAGAGGTACTTAATTTAAAGCAGACATTTCCCAGGTACTGCTCAAGGATCCCATATCTGAAGTGAGACCTCTGTGAGTGCATGCAAACTGAGAACTGAACACTGATGCACAGATTTGTGCCTAGAAAAAAAGAAGTATCAAATGTCAATTTTCTTTTGAGAGCAAGACCGTTGCAAGTAAAACATATGTGAAAACTAAGGACAATAGAAGTTCATAAACTAGTCTCAACTCAAACAAAAACCAATGGGATTTTGCATATCTATAACTGAGCACTCATTTTTTCCCTGTGGTAAGCATATGGTTGCATTCAAGCTCGGGACATTTTTGTCCTAGCTATGTCACAGATTTCAGGAGTGGCTTTGCATAAAGTCACTTGGCCTTTGTTCAGTTTGAACGCTGCAGAAAAAGCTAGCCTACTGCATTTATTTTTCTCTTTTTGCAGCAGGGAAATACAACACTCAGACTAGCATAATAATTTATGTATCAAGCAGATGTGAAAAAGACAAGATCACAACCTTTACATCCAAATCTTGTTCCACTAATACTACTAACATCCCATCTAACATACTTGCTTCAGTACAATGATACATTTGTTTGCAATGATTGTTACATTGCTTTTGATTAATAATTAAAGAAAGATGCCTAACCCAGGAGGAAATCTTAGGGAATGACAGAAACATCCATTTATGATGGCAAGGAAGTAAAGTAGTACAGCAGTCCCAAGAGATCAGCCACAGCTCAGATGTTACCTCCAATACATGCTGATGCCATCCTGCACTGTCAAATAAAACTGAACAGCACAATAGAGATATGTGACCAAAACTGTCAGCACCGATAGGTATTGCAGAAATTGTATTAGGAAAACGGATGTACTAAGATTCAATTTTTGGATTGTATAAAGGTTTAATTTGGCGACCTTGTAGGTCTCCTGGTGAAAGAAGGGAGAGATCCCACAGTGTTTAAAGAAGAAGAAAAGAATAATCCATTTTCTGGCAATGCATATTTATCCCTTTATTTGCAATCCAGCTGACTGAAGATAAAAACTAGCCTGTACAACACGATGTCTCTTTGTTTCAGTTATCCCTTCTTGCACGTGACGACCAGAACCCTGCTTGTATTTAGATCCCTCTGTGCTCGTGTGGGGGGAGGAAAGGGAAACTTTCATTTGCAATTTTACGATAATGCCATAATGCCAATAAATCTATGGGCACCAACACATTCCCATGCACAAAGACATCAAAAAAACTTGACGACTAAGTCCACAGGTGAAATGGCTGCAAATTTAATTGTTGCTTATTGTTACTTTGGACCTTTAGGCATACTTGCGCTTCACTTGAACCATATCTACAGGGTCTGAAGATCTTCCTACTGAAACTAAGGTTACCACGTGCTACTTCTCATGAACAACATATACCTTCCAGTTGCTCATCACTGCCTTCCTGCCTTTTCCCATCATCATGAGCAGCTCCCCCCACATCCCCCAGTCTACCAATAGAAAATTTTGCACAGAAAATTCTCTAATTCATTTTTGTCTTCTAGGTTAGCGTAAAGTCAGTGTGAGTTAGTGCTCCCACCTCAGCCTGCAGTGCACGATGGGGTTCAGCCCCCGGCAGGGAGCGGTGCAGCAAGGGAGGGAGCATTCGAGAGGGAGAGAGGACTGTATTCGCAATTCAGGACAGAGTCTGTCCAAAGCCTTCAAGGGCACTGATGTTACAGCGAATGAAACTTTAAACCTTTCTAAACACATTCATCAGACAGGTAGGGTGCATTTTCCAATTTGGTGTGATATATGAACCTAGGAATAATCAGCATGCATTGGAAAAAAAAAAAAAATCAAACACATCAAAATTATTTCAACCACCTGCACAATATCTCTTGATTGTCAAAATACATCTCCTGGCTGACAAATGGTAACAAGATTTCACATTAGAAAAAACATGCTGTTGATGGACTTAAATCGTGCTCTCTGTAATGTACTGCTGTCGCGTTTTTTCACAAGACCACTTAAGCACCAAAGTGATAATACAGCGTAGAAGAACCAAATTCATCACACTTCACCACAGCCTTCTGCACTGATGTGCGGCATAACAATACGGCAGGCTCAAGTGCAGCTTCCTTCTGAGTGATCTTTTAATACTTTCACTGTACTACTTCTCGTGCAGGTTTTGTCAATGACTTTCAGAGGGAAAAAGATGCTCCCTCTTCCCCTCCTGTTCCACGGACACTTGCACAAGCACAAATGGCAGCACAGCAAATGCACCGGGGAATTAAAAGTCAACACAGGGCTCTCTGCTAGTTCATACATTGTTTTCAACAAGACTGCAGAGGTGAACCTGAAGGTAGCTTTTGGCTTTGGAATCAGAATTTAGGTTATTTATTTATTTGCAATGATAGTGATGGAAGACCCAGAGGACGGCTGCTCATTCCCCTTTACTACGGTCTGTTAGCTCCAAACATAGCAAACAGCCAGCAGACACACTTTGCCCTCTACAGCAAGCACGGGAACACTGATGTGCACAGACCTTTTGAGGAAGAAAGTATAGTTCGGAGGTAGCCTTTGAAAGACATATCATACAGACTGTGTCCCCCACATGACATTATACCGAGTCCTTGTTGACTTCAGAAGTTATTGCAATTTACAGCTACGCAGTGTCACATATTCATCCCCCTTCAAGTCCACTAAACACATTATTACAGGATAAACTTACGATGCAGTAGCTTCGAATCATAGTACATTTGTGAAGAGCTGTTACTGCTATATCCTTAATAACAATCATCACGGCTGGCTGTAATTATCTGTATAGATCAAGGAGAAAGATGGCAGTGATGAACTAGAAAAGATGACAAGTAAAACTCACGGCAGCAGCAAATATCCCATTCTGGCATTACCCAGAATGGCTAAACAAAAGGCTCGTAAGCATTTAATCACGTTTCATTTATTTGCTTTTAAAAAGTACTATAAAATTATTTTTTAAATTGCTATGAATGAAAGGAATGAAACTTCATATATGATTTTTAGCCTAGGAATATGGTTTTTCAAAATGTCATTAAAAACAAACTACGGGAATGGAGCCGTCCTGGGATCCCTTCTGTTCAGTGATGTTGGCTATGTTGTGTTTCTGAGTGGAAAAACACAAGCCCTTTTGGAACAATGTATTTTAGGAGGAGGTGGAATAGAGGTCAAATTTAAACAAAAAAGAATAAAAAAGCATTAAGAATGCAATTCTGTATTTAAAAGGTTTTCCTTTCCAGTGCAGTGTGCAGTTCTGTATGTTTACTTGATTTTTAATATCTTTATAATCAACAAATGATTAAAACTGGCTACTGTGTAATGCATGTCCTGTTCTTACAACATTTTTACACAAAATTTGCGCTTATTTATATTAACAGTGTTGAGTTCATATGACAGAACGTGCCTGACACTTACAATTCTTTATTGGCTCCTTGGTTATTAATATTTTCATATTCATGGATATTTTCAACCTTTTCTAGAATTATGACATTAATAGAGAACTGGATATAAAGTCTGTGAATGTAATACTTAAATTCTGACTTATAATGGGTAAACCCAAAGCATTTCAAAGTCATTCTTACGTGTCTCAGTTTTTCTAGCCAACTGCAGCCTATTTATTTAAGTTTATGCAACCTCCCAGGACCCTGACAATGACTAAGCACAATAGGGACAGTTAAGAAGGGCGTAGGTAGAAAATTAACTCTGATTTTGCTTATTTTTGTTGGTTCAAGGCAGAACCTTCACCTTATTTTAATGCTTTCTTATTCCCTACCTCACAATTCAGATAGAATGAAGATATAATAATGTGATAATGGAGTGCCTTCACAGAGCCCACCAGTGCATTACAACTCCAACATGCAGAATGCAAACATCTGCTGGCATCATTAAACCATTTCTATACTCTACATACCAAGACTTGACCCTGTGACCATTTCTACCATTAGATTTGAATGACCTCAGCAAAAGAGCTGAAAGGCCAGGGTATTAATTCACAGAACCACAAGCTCAATTTAAGATTTAATTTGAGATAACTAAGAGCAACTGAAAGTGTATTCAAACTTGTAAGTGCAGAATAAAAGATCTTACCCTGTTTTTCAAGTTAAATATAAATTCAATTATTTTTAACAGATTTATTCACAACTTTACAAACAAGGCCAGGGTTCTTTTAGCATACCCCAGCTTAATATCTGGCAATATGATGCTTCTGTTTAGCAATTTTTTTTTCTGATTTATGAATGTCTTTCCTACAGAGATTTTTCTGCATTCTGATTATATCCCTAAGGGGGAAAACGCTTCATTTATGAGCTATTCCAACCATACAGCTTTGAAATGCTCACTTTTATTCTAACTTAAATTAGCTAAAAGCCAGTTTGTTCAATCACAATGGTTTTACATTTAAAATCTTAACATGACAATTAAAATACCTGAAAAGTCTACTATACAGTGCAAAACAAATTATACAGTATTGAAGATCTTTCTTCCTCTGGATCTTTGGTGTCTTTTACAGTGCGGGTTGTACAGACACAGTATGCAGGTACATATGCACACTATGCATATTACCATGGCCACAAAACTTTACAAATGACAGAAAGACAGAGAGCCAGTCTGAGGGCAGAGCTCTGTGCCAGGACTGGTCAGTGTACCTTCACGTCACCTGCGGTCTGACCCCAACACATCTCCTGAAGATTCATCCTGATATCCTAATCCTAAATCTGTTCCATTCATCTGCTTTTTTTCAGGTTTAAATTACCCTGCTTATTACATCAGTTCCGTCTTGTGTTGGGAAATCATGGCGCTGAGATTACACGTGGATCATTTCACTGGCCTGGGTGCAGGATAAGCACATTAGTCGTGACTGCTGAAGTCACGGGTGACATTATGGTGCTCCTTCCCATCGTGACAGAGCGCTGCTCTGGGGACAAGGCGAGGCACACAATAATGCAACCCTTCCATCGAAGAGATCGCTCCCACGTTCACAGGACAGACACAAATACCTTCCACCAGCAAACTCGGTTCAGCTGAGGTGCTCTGGCTGGACTTTGCCACTGCAGAACAGCACAAGGTGAAGATTTCATCCTTCACTGCTTTGCCACCTGCGTATCATCCCCAAGTTCGTTATAGAAAAATGCTATATAAACTCTTGGGTCACATCTTTACTTATTTTATAACTAAAAGTAGTAACAGAAATGATATAGCTATGTCTACACTGCCCTCAAAGTTAATTTTCTACCATATTTTAAAATTACTGTTCTTAAGCGAAGCATTTTGCGGATGAGCAACTGCACAGCCAGGTGAGCCTTGCTTATGCCTGAATTTAGTCTAGGACACAACAGAAGATAATGCAATGTACATTATTTGAATTTTGAAATCACCTATGGAAAATCAGACATTGTGCTGGAGAGGAAATCTTCACAAAATTACAATGACTTATTAGTTCTGTGTGAAAATGTTTTCTAAATGATTAGAACGCAACACACGTGGAGTAAAATTACTAAGATAGCACAGCCGAAATCACAGTTCCCTAGTGTTGCCAAGGCGAGCATAACATCAGTCTGTTTAACGCAGAAATACCATACGGATTCTTCAAACAAAGAGCATCCCCTTGTATGAACACCATAATCAAGACGTAAGGGGTTGGGCACACGGCTTGCTTACCTGAGGGGAAAAGAAAAACAGGTATGCAGATCCATTTAGCACAACATCATATGTAGTATATCCTACTGTTTCTTTTTCCCTGCCTTCTCCCTGACACCCCTCCCTGTTTTTGAAGAAAAACATTTATCACTTTGCTCCTAGGTGGAAAAAGTGACTATGGCTAGGTAGGGCAGGTTAAAATTTTCTTTGACTCCTCAGCACATTTGTCATGCAGGCTGTCTGCCTGCCGAGGAAACCTTTTCACCTCGGGCTTATTGTGAAGACATACCCCATGAGAAAGGAATAAGGTGAAAAATGATGATGTCACTAGGTTGTTGCAAGGTTAGCACACCCTTAAATGGAGTAATGGTAAAGGAAGCAGCTGCTCGGCTCCCTACATACATGACATTCATCCTCCCATCCTATAAAAGTGCAGGACTCGGTGAGGACTGAGCACGAACTACTTGTTGACATAATTAGTGCTGGCTCAAGGGCTCTTTTTAATAGCCAAGTTGGCTGTATTTTGCAAGCTTTCATTGGCAAAATTCAAGTAAAGTTCAGCCAAGTTCTGTATCTATTTTGTTTTGTGTCTTATGCGTTTCCCAACTTGGAAAAAAGAGCCAAAACATTCTGGTAGCTTTTCAGTTTTGTGGTAGTTGGTATTTTAAGATGATACTGGCTTTTAAAATATACAAACATTCTGAGGGAAGTGTAACACACTAGAAGGGTTATAGATTATAAACTCACAGGAAAAAATATAGGAATAAGATTAATTAATGAGACTTGGCTTGTTAATATCTCAATAGCAGGCTTTTTGCATGTAGCACGAGGCTTTGAATCTGTTGTCCCTTGAGTTTTCCTCTATCCAGAGACAAAATTATCCCAAACAAAAGCAAAGACTCTAAAGAAACCATTTTTCCATCCTTTCTTTTCTTCTTTAGTTTCATTAAATGGTGAGTAAATTGTAACCAATTTGACTTTTGCAGTTTCATATAAATGTGTTTGGATTGTGGGACAATGAATGTGTATTTGCCTTCTGTGCAAAGTTTGTTCTATTTTGCCAGAATTCAGTCCAGAACTTTCAGTTGCTCGTAGAAAATAATTTATGCGAGAAGAGGGTTTTTTCCCTCATTTCTTCACATTACTTCAAGTCTGCTCTACTTTGCAAACAGTTCCTAAATGTCTTGGTAAGCAAAATTAGATAATGTAGTTTCATACTGCAATTTTAATTTAAAGGAAAGGAAATCAGTTAGCTGTGCAATTACGCTAACTGTAATGCACATTCTGTTACATTGCTTGGTGGCAATAATCCACCCTTGGGTCACATTCAATTGTTTCACTTTTATCAGTGACATAATGGGGTATCCTATTCCACACAGTAGTTCGTAATGGTTTTACTAAAACATGCTTACAACTGTTGCAAATATTAACACATTCCATGCAGCAAAGACCAGTTTTTAATCATAGATTTTCCTTCTTTTATGCTTTTAAATACCTTTACATTTTCATGTCGCATACAAGACACAAACCAAACCGAAATTAGAAAAACCTTCAAGGTGAAAATCTTTCTAAAACCTCCCCATTTTGCTCCCACTTTTCTGTTGTTATTTTGAAAATGGCCACGTAAATTACTTTCTTTGTAAGATCTCCTTTGCTACTTTCTTATCCCTGCCACAGATCTGCCCCCAGGTGTGGCTGAAAAGCCTTCTCGCTGACTGAAATAAACCCTGGCTCAAGCACACGAGGTACCGAAACACCGCACGGTTAAAGCAAACCAGCAGAGAAAACCACTTTGTAGAGAGACTTTATATATCTTTGTATACTTTAAGGCAAGACACGCTTGTATTAAATACGTATTTGTCAATGCAAAATATTGTACATATGTATAGAATTATGTATATATTTTCAGGATTTGCATGAGAAAAGACCAGATTTCAATGTTATGTCAATATTAAGCTCTCCTATAAAAATGTGTGCTTCAGCGTCTTCCTTGTGATTAGTAACAGGCAAATACATTAGAAGTGTTTTTCTGTTTGATGACCAAGACTATTTTGAAAGTAGTCATTCTGATATTGCATTTAACCAGATTGTCTCATGATTTCTGTACTGGGTTTGTCTAATACATTGCAACAGTGAAAATTAAGCAGATGCAGAACACACGCTGCTGTTACAAAACCCTACCATGGCTTGTTTTGTGTTTCGCATGCCATCAGTGACACCAAAACACTGACTAGAAACAATACATTATTTTCGTAAGTTTGTAGATTTTCCCCCTTCCACCAAGAATATTATGTACTGACCAAACATAACATACGTTCATACTGCCTGATAAGAGAATCACCCAATAAAAATTATATGATAACATTAATGCAGTCAGTAACAGCAGACCTTTCCTCTACTAAAGACAGCATAACTAAGCATATGGCATATCTCAGAGAGAATATCAAATAGTCACATTCTTGAGATAGCATGCAATTTTCTGGCTTGTTTAATAAACTCTGAACTACATTTCAGGCAGGAGAAGACAAATATCCAAGAGAAGAATGTGTGGCTTCATTGTCACAGAAATTTTTCTCTAAGTAACAAGAAAAAGAAATAAAAGAAATAAAAGAAGATAAAATAAAATTAAGAAGTTGTTAAACAGAATCAACACTGATTGCCTGAGAGGAACCGTACCCATCCCAGAAAGCAGCCCTTGGAAGTCCTATTTAAACTAAGCGATGTGCAGTTAGCATATCATACAGGTTGTTTACTTGTATCCCACAAGACTGCACGTGATGTTGCATTTGGTGGCCCAGATCAAGAAAAGCAGGATATGAAAAATAATCCTGCTGCAAGGGAAAGGCTGCTTTTGTTCTCCCAAGACAATTTAAAAACTCTTGGTGCAGTCTTTTGGGATTCTCATAGCTTTGTGTACACTAACTGTTACGATGTAAATACACATTATCATATTTCATGCTCTGCTTTCTCTATTTCTTATATGACTCTGTGCTGAAGTGAAACTCTGCTCCCTTCCTGCAGCGGAGCAGCCAATCGCCCTAACTTGCAACTGTCCATTCAAACATCTGCAAAAAAGCTCTAATACAGTCACCACAACTGCAGGGAACCTGGGACCTGCCAGACAACTTGGCAAGCTGAGGAGCAGTAGAGAAATCTGAAAGAATAATGTGGGTGGCCCTGGTAAATTCACATAAATGCCTATTTCTATTTAAAATCGTTCATGATGACCAACGTGGTAAATCTTAGTCTTAAGAAACTGGACCATCTGCCCTTCAACAGCAGTGTCACTTGGAAGACTGAGTTACAGATTAATTAGCTGTACTTTATGCAAAGTAGATTACAACAAATAAATACTTTTTTGTACAAATTGAACCGAAGAACTAAATAAAGCTGTTTATATTAATTGTTCACTCATTTTGCCTCATCTTATCTCTGCTGTGTTAAGTACTACTGCATCCTTCAGATTATTACTTTTAAAAATAAATCACAGAATAATTTTGCAGGGGCAAAATGGTATGAATGCTGATAAATGGCTGAGAGTAATATGATTTGTGTCATTATTAGAGGATGTATGCTCAGTATCTGAAGTGCTTTCATGACAAGGAAGGTATTGAAATTCAGAAATGTTTAATAAAATGTAAACCTTATAATCTTCCAGGTATTTATCCTGCTGCTAATTACTTCCAGGGGGCCTGGCACACATGTAAAAGAGCAATGGATATCAGCAGGGAGCATTTGCTAACTCAAAAAGTTAGAAAGACCACTTTCCCTAGAGATAAATAGCTGTTAAATCTGTCAACTTAAACCTTAATG
This sequence comes from Balearica regulorum gibbericeps, assembly GCF_011004875.1. NCBI lineage: Eukaryota > Metazoa > Chordata > Aves > Gruiformes > Gruidae > Balearica > Balearica regulorum. Next base: position 6,916,976 of record NC_046196.1, read on the forward strand.
CGTACCATCTAAAATAATCTCCATTCTCCTAACAGACAGGCTGCATGAGAATTAATGCAGTAGTAATCTGGTAGACAGCAACTGGCAAGAATTTAAGAGATACAAGACCCCAACCAACTCAGCCTGACCAACTGTTTCGGGAGGTTATCGCCAAAAATGACTGCTTCACAAATAAAGAGATAATTTTCTCGGAATATCAGAATACTTTTAGCAAAAGTCTCAAGTGATGGAGCTTTGTCTCACTATAAATTTGCTGGGAAATGATTTGTGCAGATATATTTCTGCACGAATGTGTGCATCCAGTGCTATACACACACCTGCAGACACACTCCCAAAGGAGCTTGCTACTTCAAACACATCGTTCAGTGGCAGCTCACAGCGTTGCAGTGTTCAAGGTTATTAGTGCAAATGTGTATCATTTAAATACAGTCCTGAATTTCTTCCCAAAAATTCGTATTTTTGCCTTGACCGAGCATATCAAGCAATCCTTTCAAACTGTGAGCACTGAGCCCAAATCTTCTTGTATCGGTGACGATGATGGCAGGCCCAGCAGCAGGTTAGCGTTCGGCTACCCCAGGCTTTTGGGTGAGGGAGCTCCAGAACAGCGATGTACAGTTTGGGATGCACGCACATGAAATAAGCAGTGCTTACGGGGTCCTAGCAAGTGCTGTTCCCCAAAGGTTGCGCTTTAGACCTCTGCAGTGTCTAATCTAGACAAATGACCTAGTCAAAAAAAGCAACTGTAAACTAGCTGTGCTTGCTGACATTGCACGACTGGCAGGGAGAGTGAAACGTGGAGGGAAGAAAAAAAAAAAGCAACAACAAAACCAAACCAAAACCAAACACAACAGCTAGGGTTTGGGCCTCCTCCCTAACTTAGCTGACGCATGACACATGAAATTAATGTTGACACATGTAAAGTACTATACATTGGTTTGAAGTAAACAAATACCAGATAAATCTGATTGATTTGGAGCAGAAGGAATTCAAAAAGGACCTTGGGATAATGGTAAACTCATCATTTAAAAAAAAAAAAAAAAAAAAAAAGATGAAGTGACAGGGAAAACCAGTGATAGCCAGCACATGGTTTCTGTTTTACATGCTTATACCCACAGTTGCCTAGAATGGGAAGGCATGTTCAGTGAAGTTAGAACAGGATTATTTAATTCTCTAGCAAAGCCTAGCCAGAATATTGTGTCACCACCTTATAAAATGATATTAATATAGCACTTGAAAAGGTATTAAGAAAAGCAGAGAAGCTGATTCATGGACTAAAAAGTGTGAGCTTATAGGACCTAAGTTCACATAGCTTAGAACGAAGATATTTAAACAGGAATTTGAAGCATATATATATACACACACACACACACACACTAAAAAAAACCCCTGAAACCTTTAAAGTAAAAGAAGCCAGTTGCACTTGCCTTTTTAAGGAAAATACATTAGGGACAAAAATAAAAGCTAAAGAAAATATACATTTAAAATAAATTGAGACACTCTGGCACAAAGAACATTGAGAAACAAAACATCCCTCCTTAGTCAAATGAAGTCTTACTTTACCACTTGCCAAGGACACAGAGGAAGGTACTTTTTAGTGACTGAATCTAGGTCATATGCTCTTTCATGCAAAAGGCAGAAGAAAAAATAAGATGGAAATAGTAATTAAGCAAAGCCCGAAGTGTCCAGTTGTGCTGGGAGGAGCTGAGAAAGCTTCTGCACTTCAGGGCAGTTGCAGCTCTCTGTGCTTTGCACTGCTGATTAATGCAGGGGGAGAGAGCAGAGATTTCCTTTCTTCCTCTCATCCGTAGCACTGTCTCCTTCTGGGACCAAAAGTCTTGCCGGGAGTTTCCCAGGCACCACCTTGCCTTCACCCAAGCTTATGGGATGCAATTCGGAAGGGTACCAAGACAGGCCCAGAAACTCTTCCCTCCATTTGTCTCCTTCATGCCAGCGCTCGGTACGGCTATAATCTAAGCCAAAGTGAGTCCCTATCTGCTAAAATAAAAGAGTGCAACCTTCAAGTGCTCGTTCATTTCTTTTAACCACCACTTTTCAACATTAAGGATTATTAACTTTAATGCCATTGGTGAGAAACTTTATTATGTTTTCAAGAAATTGCTTTAAATCAAAACTGCAGATAAGGCATTTTTCTCCCCTCAGAATTACATGGTTGTGTTGGCAACCAGCAGGAATCCATTTGAGCAATAGAATTACCACCTCCTGGAGGTGAAAAATGGGACAAAAGCAGGAGGAGTGTCTCTTTCTTAAAAGTCAAGGGAAAAAGGGCAAAACAGGAAGGAATGGAAGCCCTGGGAATGGGAAAAACTAAACAATTGCTGTTGACTTAAGCCTTAGGGGAAATTAGCCTAACATAAAATAGCTCAGTCTTGTACAGAGATTTTACAGCAAAGCTGCAGAAATCAGGGACAGAAAAAGTAAATCCCCCCTTTTCCATTCCAATCACAGTCTGGGTTCAATATCACAGTGAGATTGTGAGGTCATGGTGAAATCAGCAGAGGTAGACCACTGACGTCAGTAAATGGACCCCGTGTTTCAACAGCAAAGAGGCTGTAGCAGTTTTCATGAGCATGAACGTTCGCATGCCTACAATGTTTTTTCCTGAATGAGCTATAACTCTTTAAAGTGAAAAGATAAAAAATGAATAAAGATATCCCTGTCTGCAATTATGATACTTGCAAGAACTTTTTAGTGTCTGGTGTACAATACACAGTTGGCTTCTAAGTAAATATCACGAGCATGTGGAAAGTTAAAAGAATGTGTCATGCAGTCAAGGTTTATGAAGAAAAACATCCTTCTGATTGTAGGTCCATTTTCCTCCCACAATTAACAAGAAGTTTACATAGGTGTGCAATATATGCATGCTAACATTTGTATAAATGTTTTATCCTAATAACAAAAAAAGGATTTGTTTTTTAAGTTGACATTTCATTTTAAAGATTTTGCAAAATAACTCTTTGCTGGGCTGATCTTCTAGCCTATTAAAGCTTACAAAGACGTTTTATCAGAGTTATAAAGCCACTGAAAATAAAGACACTTTAATGGACACTACATTAACTATGGTATCCTGAACATGGTGCAGCCGTATAGACCAGTAATATTTCTTCTTCGTGTAAATGTACAGCACAGTATAGGCAGTACGCATGGATAGTCACAAATCCCTAGCATTATGCCAAGATGACAGAGTACTTGTCTTTTTTTGTTCTTGTGCTGTAATTTATCTTAAAAAAAATGGACTCAGGTTTTCCTGCATACTACGGAAAGTGTCCAAGAGAATGTCATAATGGCATTACTCCTGCTAGAAAAGCTAATCTACTTTACACTGTCCTCCTTTACGAGGCACTGTCACTTCCCAGAAACAAAAGTATCCGCATAACACTTGCTGAAAATAAGTTGTAAAGCACTGTCAGTTGCTCTGCAGAAAAATGCCAATTATATCACATGCTTTTCGTTCCTTAGCTTACAATATATGTAATGTTTGATGAAAACTGTGCCATGGCCTCATTTAGGCCCACATGATACAGATGTTATGCCATTCTCAATGGTGGAACAAGACCATACACACAGTAATAAGGATCCAGGAGAGTGGCCCTCTTGCAGCAACCAGATACTTGCACAGAATGATATCCATGGACAGTGCAGTACCATAATGTTGCATAGCAAAGCATACTATTGCCTAGCGTACTAGTTCCTCTTCAGTAATGTACCATGCTGGCTGTCATTTTAACACTAGAAGTATTTCAGCCTTTCATATCATGACTTATCCAAGCTGCCAGAGTTTATTCTTAAGTTTGTCTTGAATTCATTTTAACTGATGTCTTTATTTTTTATATTTCCCAAACAAGATTTAGTATAGCACAACAAACTTATACTGACAACACTGAAAAAATAAACTTCATTAATTGAAAAGATTCCAAATATCAGATGGAAATTTCATAAAGTTCATCAAATAAAGACTCGCTCATATGCATACACCAGTATCTTTTGTATTTGTTTCCACCCGTTTCTTTTCTAGACAAAATCTTTAATTCCCAGCTTTGTGGCATCCCAGTGGCAAAGATGACTTGTTCACAGAATAAACACCTACTTGTTCTTGTTTTTTGTTCATTCTCATTTCTCAAAAAATACCAAGCAAGTTTATAAAAGCTAAGGGTGATGAAGTAATTTAGTTATAGGAAACAGATTTTTACGGAAGACACCAGAATATAAGGACTATACAGAAATTAATGTCAGGAATTCAGTCACACTACACCAGAGGACAGTAATGTCAGAGAAACTACCTTTACTGAAAAACTTATTGTTTGTCATCTTTGAATCTGAGCTGCTCTTTATTTTTTCCACATACCTAAATATAGAAGCTAAAGGACATCACCAGATAAGAGAAATTTAGCAATACGTCTGGTAATTGGTGTTATTAACTGGCACCGTAAGCAGTTCTGAATAGCTTATTTTGGGCCCTAAATAAGGAGATTAAAAATACAAACCAGTTTGGGGTTTTTTTGTCATTTTTAGGATAGAATTATAAGCTACCGAATTATTCTATTGGCATAAAAGTTTCTTTTATGTTTTCCAGTGAGCTACGAGGTTCCTATATGGTACATTAAATGGCAAGAGGAGCAAGAGGTAAGGCAAAAAAAATACTGGGGGAAAGGACATTGCAGACAACAGCCTTGGTATGAACTGAAAGGAGATAAATAGTCATTGCTGAGGACAGTAAGTGCCTTCAGTATCTCTCAGGATTTATATCCTATTTGGAAAGCATCTACAAACCCAAATCTGCTCAAGATTCCTAATAGGCAGAGTGATTTTATCTGGTCTAAGCCTTACATAAAATCTTACTGTGCCCAAAAGCAGGATTATATTCCACAGTCTTTTCATTTGGGCTGCTTGCATTTGTCCTCTGGTTAGACAGTAAAACAACCTTGTTGTTGGGTCTCAAATCAGTTGCCTCTCCTAACACAGCCTATTGCAACCAAAGGAATCTGTATCACAACAAAAGTTACACTGAGAAATGAGATGCCTTCTAGCTTGCTGAGGTTGGGTGCCTTTCTCCTTCTTCCTCCCCTGCCCTTTTTTTAATGGTTTCTCCAGATCTTTTAGTTGAACTATAAACTACTCAGTGCCAAATGTTAGTTCTGTTCCTGCCAATTTAACACTGCTTAGTTTAGAGCTTTGAAATGATTATTTTAAAAAATATTTTCTGGTTAAGACTACATATCTGCCCCTGTGAACATCTGTTTAGAAGCAGAACACTGGTAGAAAGAGAGAAGTACTCTGGTACACAGAAAATGTCTCCTCTTTTAATGTATCACATAAGCTGGTAGTTTTGAGAAATAATGATGAATAGATAAACCTAAAACTTTTATCAAGACAGTTCTGTTGATTCTGATTATGGGTCAAAGAGAAGCCAGTGGATTCCAGTAATGTATATCCCGATGTTATAACACGCCCTTTTGCTAAATTTTTATCAAAAGCATTCCTATCAGATTGCAGTTTACATTATAAGAACACATCTGCCCTGTTCTCTAAAATCAGTCAATTCAATTTAGTTTTCAATGTATTATTTTAAACAATTCTCTTCTAGATGTTTTCTTCCAGGGACTTACATTTCAGGGATCAGCAATGGACTTGAAAATGTTGGTAGAAAACTTGAGCATGAACATATGCTGTGTGAGCACACACACATGCCCACTTCTATAATTGCTCTGTCATCTGGCTTCAAAACCATATTCCCTCTACCCAGACCCCCAAATAAGTCCATAAATAGAAAGGGTAAAAGACATTAAAGTCCAGTATCTGATTTTCTCTCCGTTAGAGTAAGCTCTTCCCTGTGAAGAGTTGGCACTGTTCAATTCAGGCTGCACACTGCTGCCGAAAATGATCAAATGTCCTATGAAGGAACATGAATCCACATCCCTATGTATTTGATACATTTAAATCAGGTCATATAGTCACTGTTATTAATTAGAAACACTGTTGAAGTAAAAACATTTTAAATAAACCCAGGGACTGAATGTTAAAGCTGTCATTTTTTTACACGGCCTCATGATTCAAGGATTAATGGACCTTAAAACAACCATAAACCACCGGGGCCCCTGTTCTGGTTTAGAAGAATAAGAATAGTTTTATTTCTGCGTCAGTCTGCCAGTCTTAAATTCACTGTGTGTCAGTGGGCACTGTAAACACTTTTAAGTATTCTGACATTGTGGTATAAGATGTTGCTAATCTGTTTCCTGCCTGACCTTCAGCAGTTCCGCGCACCTTGCGATTCACAAACTAATGAAAAAGATATGTAGAATACATACCCTATATATACATACACAAATACTGCCATATAAAGCTGGAATAATGTTTTAAATATTTAGACTTCCCTTTACAATAACTCTTTCGCAGAAGCCTTTTCTGTATCTATTTTTCTATTTTTTTCCATTACAACTTTTTATCGTATCCATGAATGGATGTAAAGGATAACACAATGTCTTAGAGTCTTTGTGAGGTAGGAACTTTTCAGAACAAAAGACTGCAGTTTTGAAGTAAGATCAAGTATTCAGAGTACATTTCTGGAAGGCCAACAAGATGAAGTAATCACTATTTAACAAAAAAACCCCCCAACAATATTCAGCAGTACAATCATAATGGATGCTGGGAGTTGTGATTACACTGGAATTCAAGTATGTGCAGTTATCACTGGATACAGCAGTGGGATACCGAACTAAGCAAAATAATGACTGATAAGCAGAAAAAAATATTATTTTATCTATTTTTAACCTTATCTGATGTGAAGGTCAGACTTTCTGTGGTTTAAGGATCAGAACAACGAAAGTGGAAACTTGGAAGGTTTCAAATTCCAACTCTCTTGCTAATAGCTGACTTTCTGCCTGCCCCTGAAAAAGGTGCTTGACCAGGTTTTACTTCAGTCACACAACCTGGAAAACTGGGAACAGAAAGCAACTTCAGTTAAAGCAAATGTAGCATGAGTGAAGCTTAACTTGGTACATAAAGTACCCATTAATTTTCACTCTTTTCTAGTATATATAACCCCTTTCCTCAACTGCTTGTCTGCTCTGAACTGTAGTGCACCAGCTAAAGAGAACTTTGCTTCATGATTTGATTTCTTTCCCAAAGGTTTTACTGCACCCATTTCAAATGTTAGTTGGCTACCAACTTATTTTTTCTAATTTCTCACATAAGAACATCAAAAAACCAAAAAGAAAGAATAAAATGAGATCAGGAGGAAACATTACAGCTATGAGAATAACATGCCATAAATGTTTAGCAATTAACATGATCGGGATCTGAGTTTATCAGCAGAGTCTGTACTTGTTATGCAAAATAATCCTCGGTCATTTGTTTATAAATAAAAAAATAAGTGGACTGCCATTATAAGGTACATAATAAATACTTTCATCATTCACATTCAAGGAATTTAATTTTCATCATCAGAAAAGAGCCAAAATATCTGGTTTGACCGTAAATGAATAACTTGTTTTTAAAAGCAATTTTAATATTGACGATTTACTTACAGCTAAGATAGAGAGATACACACAGATTTTTTTTTCCCTACGAATATACCTATCAAGGTAACTTTTGCCATAAACAGCATTTTAAAATTATCACATAAAAAACTATCAAGCACTAAATTAGAAAAAAAAAGAATTTTGAAAGTGATAGTTAAATTTATGAAGCAATTCTGCTACACTCAGAGGCTTGTTGCTTGACATGCAAGCAAATTCCAGGGTGTATATTTGCCATGCAGGTGAACCTCTTTACATGGTATTAAAAGATGGGAGAAAGGATGAAAGCAACAAAGGCTACACAATTACAGCCATGTGCAGAACACATGTACTTTGGACTTAAGCTTGTTTGCATGACTAATAGAGATAATATTGAATGTCTTTTCTCATCATTTCAATTTTTTTTTTTTGGCTCAGTGCCTTTTTTGCTACCTCCAAGAGCTGTTAATTTTGTTCACTGCTGAGCAAAAGTCAAAGTCAGAGTCTAAACAGCTTGTAATGAGTTTTCAATGGCCCATCTCACTGAAATTGAGGGCAAAGGAGCAGCAGACTTAGACACTGTCAGCCCTCTGAATTTATTATTGAGGGAGCAATGCGTTCGGTAGAAAATACATAGAGGAGGGGCTAAGAATTCTGTCGGTTTTGCATTAAGCCTTTAACTAAGATGTGTATTACTTACGTAAATACCTTGACAACACAGATAAACACTCAGAAATCAATGTAATGTAGCTCAATTAACTGTGCAGCTAGATTGGTAGTAGAGTACGATGCAGTAACTTTATTTGGCAGCCACTTAGTACTGGAAGTTTTAAGTCCAGCTCCAGGAAAGTGATTAATACTTTGCTAAATACCTTAAAGTCACAGCGAAACCAGGGGTTAAAGGGTGCTTAGCACTGATAAGGAGTCAATGATAATTTTGTGCGTCCTTAGTGACCGTTTTTATAGACTGCACAAAAAGGGTTATCTTTCACCTCCGCAGCCGTAATGCGATGTTTGGGAGCCTGTCAGACTTCACCCGCTGCTACAGGGCTCTCGGAGAAGTTTTCGTAGTTGAATGTATTTCAGTAACCTCTACATGAGCTATATGCTCATGTAGAGCATATATGCTATATGCTTCTTGGTTTTTCTCCTTCACATTTTAATTGGGTTTTTGTTTTGTTTCCTACTAGCGCTCTTACGCATTGTGAATCCTATTGCTTCATCTTTACTGAATCTTTGACTAAAAATTACAGATGTAAGCTGACCCAGCACCTCTGATCTTTCGAAATCAAGCAATAAAGCTACTATTAGGGTTTCTAAACCCAGGGAGACAATTCTCAACAGAGAACTTTTGTATTTATAACTACCATTCTGGTCTTTTCACTGGAAGCCTGTAGTTGAGTTCACGTTATGAAGTAAGTCAGGCTTTATGAGTAGATTGGTGTAGAATAATACTGTGAGATTTTAAAATACTGTCTGAAGGAGCAGTCCCAGAAGAGAATGCATACAAGAAGCAACAGGAGTAACAGTGGATGAGGGGATACTAAACATAAACCGTAGTATCAATGGTTTATTGGTCCTTATTTGGGATGATCCCAAAATGCATTTACAGTTTCACACATTGTAGTCTGTTACCTCAACCTTTCACCAATCAAGCCTTTTGGTTTATCACAAATACTCCACATTCTATATATGCACGCTTCACATACCTGTCTATTTTTTCTTATAATTGAATACCTGTAAAGAACTATGCTTCTGTGATATTTTATGCTACTTTTTCATGCATCACTACTTATGCGGCGAATAGCACTGAAGAGAAGTTAGCAATAAAAAATGCAAGGCTTTGTTTGGCTTGATGTCATTTGGTTTAATGCCAACAAAGAAACCTCTCCAAATCACATAAACATCTTATCCACCATCAGCATGACTATGTTCCAGTCTTCTAACATCATTACATAAAGCATGCTCAGCACCTTTACCAAAATTCTTTTAACTATCATAAAAATAGCATTCATGTATGTATTGAAAAAATATTTACATGTCTTTTTTGTCAGACAGCACCAAAGATGCACAGCCTGCAGTCTCCTATGTGATCCCTGGCACCCTTCCAGCTCCCCACGATTTAGGTAGGTACCTACACGTAAAGTATGACATAAGGGTTGTCATTTGCTTACTCTAGTGATGTGCCCTGTTACTGGTTGTTTGCAAAAAGAGAAGAAGGCAAAGTGAAGTTCTTGAATTCCCAGACAGTGTATTGTCCATATTCAGAGGCAAGGAGAGACTGAAATGTCTTTTAAGAAGACAAATTAACAATATTAAGAGGAGAAAAAAATAATTGCACCATATCATTCAATATTGTACAAAAGCACAAGGAAGAATTGTATGGAGTTGGTAACACAGGGGTAGAAAATCACATGATTTAGTATAACTTACTGGGAATATATTCAACTCTTCTGCATTCAGTATTATTGACAAGCATTCTATTCAGGTAATTGATGTTTAAATGCAAATGAATGAGAACACTGTATCACCAGCAACAGAATTCACTATGGAGATACTGCCACACTGAGAACAAGTTCATAGAATATGTGGCAGCAAATAAAGAGGTGTCGACAAAAGGTACTCAAAACCACAATAAGAGCAGAAATGAAAACTTAATTGAAGGAAAAATATTTGACGATGTTGCTAAATCTTTCCAAACAGATTACGGCAGTCTATATGTTCATAGTAAATCTCTGAAATTTTGCAAAGAAGCATCTTTTAAGAAACCATACACTTAGTGTACTTTAAATTTTAAATTCAAATTCTTTTACTGGCAAAAATAATGCGTAATATGTATTTGGTAGTGCCAGATAAAAGGGTTTGTATAGTTTGAGAGGAATGTCACATCCATCCTCTTTTGCGTATGCATCACATAATAGCCTGTTTTATATAGGGCATAAGACCTTTTCAAAAAGGGCCTTGAATGAATAATGTACTACAGAGTTGTGTATGTCATCACATATAATAGAAGAGTCTCTTGCACCATGTATTAGTGAGGATAGATCTCCTCTGCAATTCTATCATCACATAAAACACCTTCCAAAATTGTCATAGTCAGGTCAGACCAAGCATTTCAATTTTTCATAGCACTATTTTCAGTTTTCCTTCCTCTCACATTAAGTATTGTCAATAGGACTTCAGATACTTGTGCACACCATTTAGCAGAGAAAGTAAAGTACAGAACAGCAAATCATTTCAATAGCAGCTGTCCACTTCTGTATGATCCCAAGGATGCTAATTTGGATTGTGCAGTCTAGTTCACAATAACATTTATTTCCCATCTATACTAAACTAAGGAACAAGCAAAGTGCGACATATTATTCCAGATGATTTCCAGCATCTCAAACAGTGAAAAGGGATATATCCTCATATCATGACAAGTCAAAGCGAACCATGAGTTTTTCTCCTTCTCAAAGCCTTAACACCTCTAGCTTTGCAAGCAGAAATTAAAACATCATTTCTTTGCTGAAAACCCACATAATTCTAGGAGCAAAAAATTTGGCCCTACACTTGCATTTCACTATTATACCTATGTCAAAAAGCTCCATTTTTTTCCATGGAACAGTGAACATTTATACAATCATTAAAAGCTCATCTTGCACCATATTTTTATCCTTCTCAGTTTTAATACATTTTTATAATTGCATTGAGGGTATTCTAACCCTGTTTTTAGTGCAACAATAAAATTTATGAACCATAACAAACGTATCATACCAAAGACCACCCGAAGAATAACAATGTGCACGTCAATAGAAGAAACCTGGGCTTCTGCTTCATAGGAATTTAGGATTTGGGGAGAGAGGATGAAAAATACTTAAGATAGTATTCCCTTGATAACCGTGAAATGGTAACAAGATCACGTCTTTTTTCTAAACAAAATAAAACGTGTGGTGTTGTAAAAGACAATTTTTTACAAACATGCTGTGTAGACGAGTTTAGTTGTAATGAAATTTCAAATTAAAAAAATTTAGTTCGTGTGCAGATTTTACTGATTTCATCATTGTGCTTTCTGGATGATAAATGTGATATGTAATTACCTTAAAGCTCTTGCTGCACAAGACCTATTTCCAAACCTATTTCCACTATTCCTATTTTTACCTGTGCAAATTTCTGCATGGGCCCCACTCCTTCACCACAGCCTGCTGCAGATAATATTCTCAGAAAGTAAATGGTTTTCAATTAGAAAACCCTTAGAACCAAATCTTGTTTTCACATCATATTATTGATTAGAAATGCACGTAAACATGCAGTCACTGAGGAACATGCATGAGAACTCCTAAAATTTACTAAATTCCAATGATGTTCATAAACAGATCTTTTCTAATTAAATACAGTGTGTATTTGAGAGTGTGCATATATTTCTGGAGTTTTCCTGGTGTTTCATGATACAATATCATATTTTTAAAGTAAATCATGAAAATGAAGGGGTAGGACAAATCTATTTCGATACTTAAAGTTCCCAGATTATTCTAAGTCTCCCTAACAGATCACTTTGTCTTCTACAAATAAGAAAAAATAAAAAACAAAAAAAGAAATATCCTGATAAGATTCGTGCAAAAGTACAGATAATCTACCCAATTTTTTAAGCAGTTATTGTGACAAAATAGATTGAAAAGGTATTGTAGATACAAGAATACATAAATGAAATGCATCCCACTGGAAAAGCTTTTTTGCTCACATTGTCATTTACAGCTTCTGAATTAATAGACCAAGAAAGGCACCACAGGCACCAACAAAATGCAGTAAAACCATTGGCAGCCAGTGGTGTCTCAAAGTTTAATTCCCCTGGGGAGAAAAGGACACTGCCTAATCTGTATTCAGTCCTGACATTGTCCACATCTGATATGGAACATTAGCTACTAACTCTCTCAATAGACTAGTGTCCTTCAGTTTATATTACTTTATGTTAATAGTAGAAAAATTACACACAACATCATTTATCATTGTTATACTGTACTATACAACCCATAGCTTATTTTAATATATTTATTTACCCCTAAGAGGTACAGAAATTTAAACATATATCTCTAAATATATCTAAATTTAAAGATAAACTTACAGTGCCAGAACCAGTGCAGAGCTGCAAAGGGGATATCCCCCTTAAAAATGTATTTTAATTGTATGTATAATCTAGCAAGTGATCACATTGCTTTACTATGAGAAAATCACGTTATTTGTGTTATAAATCTTACAGAATCAGTACATAACACAATGTTGCACGTTAATCATAATTTATCTTTCCTTTTTTTTTTTTTTTTCACTACAGGCAGCAGCTCTGTTGCTCTGTTTTCAGAACCTCCTTCTCCCTCAGCTATCTGCCCTTACATTATTTAGAGCTCAGGTAGGCAAGCTCAGTCCCCCTTTAAAGTAAAAAAACAATGCAGTTCATGAATCAACAAAGAACTGGGATTTATTTTTTTTCTGGATCACAATCTACATCTCAATGCATCTAAATTTCAATTACTCTATTTAAAAACACTCCTGCAGTCAGTGATATGATACTATAAAATGTATATTACTTTAACTTTACTTCTTAAAATCTAAGATGTCAAAAAGTTTATTAACGATGGATCTATTTTTCAGAAGGGGTAATTATCTGCAATCATCCAATCACACTGAATTTCAGGTAATAATTCCTACATAAAATTCAGAATTTATTTTCTTTGTTAATGGGGACTCTTTGCATTTCATTTCATACAAAAATGTTAATCTTAATTTAAAGGTTGAAGTAATAGATAATGTAACACATAGCCACAAATACATTTTTTTCCAAGAGTCAGTACCCTTCCTATTATAAAATTCCATCCTATTTCCAAGCTAAATTTGTGCAACTTCAGCATCTAGTCTTTGGATCTTATTCCACCCGAACTTCCTCCATCGTGCTTCAGTGCTGTAGAATAACTCATTAAAGTCCGACTGGTTTTAGAACAATTACTCCAGATTAAATGGAAGTTGAGTAACTGACAACACTAGAATATCTTCAGATGGTGAACACTCTGGTTTTGGTTTTTCTACTTACCAATGGATATTTCTGCTAAACTGCACTGCCAACAAAGAGAAAAACAAACCCCTCACACGTCTGATTATTAAGAATACCATAGCCTGTCTCTACAATTATTCAATGAGACATTTTCTCAGGTCAGATGGTTTCAGATAGTTTTACTGAGCAAGAATACTCAAACATTTTTCAGGTACAAACTAAGTTCAGATTCTGACATCCTGTTGAATATTGCAGCATTTGTCAAGAAATCACGACTACAGCTTCCTTGTGGCAAGGAGAGTAGGTTACGAAAAAACCTCTCTTGCTATAAAACACAAGAAGGATCAGATCCTTAAACAGTCAGAATTTCCATTTCACAGCAGTTTTTCCCAAGTAAGAACAGAGTGATAAATTCGATATTTGACCTTAGAATTTGTAGGGCAGCAATGAAAGAATATATTCCATCCAACAATATTTTTAACCTATTTTAAAGTGAAGAGACGTGTTCATACTTAAGATTGTTTTCAACTTTCTTCTAGTTAAAAACACTTGAATAATGTCTGTTCACAAAAAAAAAATAAATAAAGACGACAGTTAAAGAGGAGAGTTTGAACATAAATGTTATCCCAACTGATATTCACAAACATGATCAACTTTCCACTGATAGTGATCATTTATTATTTGTACTACAACCATTACAATGAAAAAAACCCCTTACCCTCTATCAGGATAAAAGACACGTAGCAGAATTGGTCAGTTTATACTGTGGTGCTCTAGCGAAATGAAGGCAGACAGACAGACGGGCTGGTAGATAGACGTTCTTGCTTGCTCGTTCATTAAGGTCATCTCCTGACCCGCCTGCCACTAAGGGAAAGGCAACAGCTGTTTCCAGTATCAGTGGTAAGAATGATGGAAGTGAATTAATCCACAGATGGAGACCAGCACCTGAAGGGACCAGTCTGGTGAACAACAACAATCTTTGCCGGAGAAACACACTTAAATGTTACCATATGGAGCGCTAACAGAAGACAGAGGGGAATGAAAAACTCTGCACATCGTGTTATTGCCACAAAAGCTTAAGTATCGTATTATTGATAAGGGTAACAAAAAGACTGTCTGCCTAGGCATTTCTAATTTAGAATTCATCAGCTATCAAATTAGTTAAGATGATTAAATTACTGAACTACAAGGAAAGATTCCACCCAAATAAAACAGTGTAAAATAACATCGCAAGAGAACAGAACTTAGAGATGCAAAAGACCAATTAAAATCTGAATCAATTCCCCCTGCATGATATATTTTTCAGACTGAAGATACATCAGCTGTTAAGCTGATACGACACTTCATGTTAGTCAAAAGGCTGAAAAGCTGCAATCATGTTTTATTAAAATAACTACACGTACTGGGCTGGGCTGAGGGAGAGCACCAGAGTGTCAGAAAACAAGAACAATTAATTTAATGCCTCTGAAATCTTACACGTCGCATTCGCCATTCAGACACCAGAACATAACTGTCCATCTTTATTCGCATGTATTTTCTACACACGGCTTCAGGTCTTTTTGGAATAACAGATGGGAAGAAACAGGGCTGCACTATCAGAAATGCTGAATAATAAAGGTCAAATATATTGACAAAGATGGGGAACCGGACAGCAAATATTTGGAGATCACTGGCCAGTTTCATCTCTCCCTTATGAAATATAAAATTCACTAAAATAAGGAAAACAAATGCTTGCAGTTACGAAGCCTGCGTCCTGCAGCACCGAGGGCTGCGTACAGCTGGTATTGCACCAGGGCAAAGAAGAAACCGCTCTTTACCACCCAAACTGCCAACTGGGGCAGAATTTGACAGAGAATTTTCACTCTGCCAGTTGACAGCAGGTTATCGTACCTCTGAGGTCTTCTCTGGGCATTTCGCCACAGCAAAACATTCCAGATTAAATTAAATGGACAGGTATGACTACCCACTTCTGAGAACAGGTATTTATGTAAGTGCCACGCTACACGTACTCCTTCCTCACACTCTTTTATCTAGTTTTATTCAGCACAAGCAATTGTAAGCCTGTAACGAGCGTGTTCACGTTGCAGAACAAATCAGAGGTTTTCCTTGATTTTTGCTCCCTGAAGTGTGCCCCCAGGGTATCAGCTCTGGGATCATCAGATTAAGAAGTAAGTGTGTGTACACTTCTACTTCTAAGGCTTTTTTAGTGTTTACATTAAAAACCACATTTTAAAGTAGTTTTAGAACTAAGGTGTCAATAGATCTCTAAACTGAGACTCGGGGAAGCAAGATTTCAGCCCATTCAGGCAGCCTTAAATGAGGAGGAAAGGTTTACCTACTTTAAGCATACTTTTACATTTCAATAGGTTAAAAAAGCTTCACTCCACAATGAAATTTTGCAGGTCATTTACTGATTATGATTAAATCACCTTCATTTATTACCAGATGGAAAATAAGCCACTGTACTCAACATGGGAAGTAATCTTAACTGCTTAGCAATTTATTCAAATATGCAGAAGTTAAAATCATTTCTGAGCTGTTCGTTCATTAATAAGGGCAGATGGATGGCAGTTTGAGATATTATTTAAATATCTTTGAAATATAATTTCTAGTTTGTATAGGTCAAAGAGGTTTCCCTGTTTACATATTCAAACCTGTACGATACGAAGAAAGATATATTTCAAGATGGGATTCTGCGAGGAGATTCAACTTCTGGGGTAAAATGAGTGCCACACAAATACACAGAATTTGTCCTGCCCTATTTTCTTCATATTGCATGTGCAGATTCTATTAATGACGAACAAATAGAGCCGAGGCAGCAGAAGGTAGCTGTTCTACAAAGCCAAGTAAACATCAGTAATATGACATTGCTTTTTTCAAGGGGCACCTTTTATAATTGTTTCCAAAAGTTTTGTAAAATCCCTGTTCTCCAGTCCCAACTGGGAAACCAAGTCTTTCCCACTCCTTTCATGTGGATTCCGCAACAAGTGCTTGAGTGAGGGCATTTGGGTGCTGCAAAGTATTTTTACAAAGTATTTTGCCCTTGTCAGGTGGTACCAATTTCTGTAACAGTGTCTTGCTAACAAACAGGAAGCATGCTATCATAATTTCAGAGCATCTTCTCTATCGGATGGGGGCAGGGAGGCAATGTTTAAGTACACCAACTATGTCTCTTTAATTAAGTCATTAATCACCATCCTTCAGAGCTCTTGAGATTCTTTTTTTCAAACCCCTTATGCTTAAGCTTTAGAAAAAAGTTCTTCTTAGCTCTGAAACCAGTAAAATTCTTTTACCATTCCTATCAGAACAATAATCTGCATATTGACCTATCACTTTAATTCTTCCATGCATATATTTTCAACAATGCACTAGCTGTTCCCCTCTGATCTCTGCTTGCTGGAGACCAAGAACAAGTCACAGAGCTCCTTCCCCATTTTGTGGGACTGACTGTTTCTGGAGTTTCAGAGAAGTTGTGAGTAAAAGCTACACAAAGGACCGAGGTGCGAGGTGCCCCAGAACCAGAAGCCAGCTGGAGTGGGACAATGGCACTCGTGTCTCCTGTAGGTGAGAAGTGCTGCTGCCTCAGAAGGAGAATCACTGTTGTCATTATTTTGTTATTTTACTTAGCGTAACTGCTGGCAAAGGACATTTCATCTTACTTTCTTAATTCTGGACAGCCAGTCATACTGAGTTATTGTTTTTACTTTTATATATTATTATAGGATTAGTTTTATAGCTGTTATTTCTCAATTAGTGTATTCCCTTCGGGCAGCTGCAGCCTTTGATGTTCAGTTTCTTTCCAGATGAAGCCACCATTGCCATCTCTATGTCTGGAGACCTTTTTTATACATCAGCCATCATCACCACTATCCCATGGCGCGGGCTCTCGCTCTCCCAGCTTGCTTGGCATAGCTGCTAAAAGTCACAGTGGGCCTCATATAATTTTTGTATTTGTATCCTTGGGTTTTAAGAGGAGATAACCTTACCACCTCCATCTTGTGCTGCTCATTATGAATATTTTGGTCTAACTTGTTTAGCTTTTCCTTGAAATTACTATGTTTTTTTCCTTTCATCAACTTCCAAGTATTTACTGCATAAACTCATGAGTGCAAGTGAGAAACTTATCCATGGAAATGGTTGCACTTTAATGAGCCTCTGCTTTCTGCAGGCACAAGGACATTAAAAGGCATTTAAATGGTACAATTCTTATCAAGGACCTGTCATTTGGTTATGAGCAATGTCTTTCGCTTATGCAAGCAGGAATGTGAGAAAATGCTCAGAAACTTCTCAGTGATAATTTTTGGCAAGGGTTGATTTCTAAATGAAAACCACAGTCAGCTGTCATGAGGACACATGGAAGGAAACTCCTTACCTGCTCTCTGGAAACAAATGATGGGAGTCTGCACTTTCTAATGGAAAGACAAATGATACAGATGAAGAAAGATGTGGATTACAGATCTAAAACATGGGGAACAGTAGTAAATCAGTTCCATTAGCACAAAATATAAAGCTTTCTGCTTGGCTTAAAACCAGTACATGGAAACATGAGATTGAAGTGAGATATTACCACTGTTACTGAAACTTCACAGGAAACAACCTTAAGGAAAGGTCTGCCGTATAACAGAGTAATCATCAAAATAAACACAAGTTTTAAAACAGTACTTACAACTACACAGCATGCACCCAAAGACACTAACGGCAACAGAGAATATTGTTAAGGCATCCTTCTTTTAACACATGTTAAATATCCACATGCTTCTTAAATACCACTACCACCAATTGACCTAATGATCTATCAATAAACCCGATAAACTCCAATATGTATGCTAACGTATTCTACATTTCAGATTTTTTTTTACCTGCACTACAAGTTAAAAACTTAGTTCCACACAAAAAACCAATGAACGTCTCCAAGATAATCAAACAAGTCAGTATTTTGTCTACAGCAAAAATAAGTCTGAAATTCGCATTTTGTATGAGGTGATGGTAGAAACTTTGATGAATGTCTTTGTAATGCCTAGAATTTTCCACATGGACTGAGATAAATACCATCCTCTCCATTATCTATTTGAAATATGAAAGGCAAACATCTAGGCACTGTGTGCATTTACTCCAAAGGCTTGAATAGGATTTTTAGATATTATTGGGACTTGTCTGGTGGATGTCTACTTATAGTGCATCTGGGGGGGGGGGGGGGGAAGCTGGATTGAAAGGATTTGAGTGATGAGAGGGCCACTGACTAAAGTGAGGGAAAGTCTTTCCCTCTATTTCTTCTATACATCCCATAAGCTGAAACTCCTTCTGGTACGTGAAGGGATTGCACGTCCCTCTATCCTTCCCCAGCACGCTGATACATGGGGACTCCAGCTCTCAGCACCACGATCCAACAAACGGGAAAGATCATAAACTATTACGTAGGCACAAATTGAATGAGTAATTGGGCATCTCTGTATTCTTGGGACTCCTTGCAGAAGCTGGTGGGGGTTATCGAAAAGCAAAAGGAAACATGGCTTAAAAAAGAAAACATGCTTTTATCGCAGTGAAATAAAAATGCTTTACAAATAGTTATTGGTAAAAACTGAATAAAATAACAGCTTTCTAACTAATCCGATGCTAGCATGAACTATCACCCTACCAGAATATAAATATTTTTGTGGTACCCATATTATCTGTAATTATTTGTCCTGGTGAATCATTAATACAGATTTACCAAAGGATTTCTGGGAAAAAAAAAGAAAAAAATTGCTTTTCTAAGGAGAAGGGAAGAAAACTAAGTTAATAAATCATTCTGCCTCAGATCTCTGAAAGATGTGTTAGTGATGATGTTTTACACTTTTGGTAATTTTATAGCTACTGGCCTAACTTATCTATTGTCTGCTGCCAGATTCCAGCTAGCATTTGAAACAATTCAACCTGCCTATCTAAAAGGTGGATGTTTGTCCCTTTTCTTTAGAAGCAGAGCTTTCCTTCTAGAGACATCTATTGAACAGTTCTTGCCTGACCTATGGATTAATCAGAATTTAAATACTGTATTATTTCAACAGGCACTTCTAATATCTGTGTTTCCTGCCATGAAATGTAATTAGGGAAAATTAATTTACCAAGGGACCTCTGAAGCTTTACCTTCTTCCCCACTGCTATTTGCACTGGGCGACATTCAAATGTAATTCCCTTCTATTCCAAGTATATCAGGGGTATCTCCTCCAGACTGCCTTGGAGCAGAAAACGTCACCCAGTATTTGGAAAGTTCACAAATGTGACATTTTTCCAGTAAAACTGTACTGTAGCAGTCAGCTTCAATAGGTTTATCATTGTTAATGAAAACAATTGGAAATACACTGAACATCTTGCTTCATGACTTAAATCAGTCTCTAACTATATTAGAGATGCAAGCCAGTGCTCCAGGAGAGATTATCTCCCTGCGAGTCTCTGATGGACCTTCACTGTTTGTAAATGCAACCGGTACTCAGTGTTGTCAGGTAAGATAATAAACGAGGTACACCGCAGTTCACATCCTTTGTATTGGTTTTCATGTTATTTTCTTAACCTGTAACATCCCTTCTTTTTCAACATTGATTTTGATTTGGAGGCCACATAATAATATTCAGCCGCAGTGCAATATTTTTATATTCAACTTCAAAAATCTTTTTGTAGCCTGCATTGAAAAGCTTTATGGGCTGCAGGCCAGCCTTTGGAAATTCCTGTTACGCAGGTTATCTGGAGACAGAAATGAAGAAACACATTGAATCATCCGCGTGGTAAATGCAGCCCACCTTTTGCAATTGAGTTTTGAGGATTTTCACTGTGAAACAAAGGCCAGGGCAGACTACAGGGATGAGTTACAGAAGTATGTTCTATTTAACTCAACAGTGTCAGGCATATAACGTGCCCTTTATATCTATAGTTTATTTTAACACATATCAAGAAGACAGAAAATTAGTGATCAATGTAGAAGGGAGCATGAGGTTTCATTATAAATTAATGTAGGAAGACTCGGATTTCAATGATGAAATGAACATGAATCTTAAAAATTGTCTGTCTTTATGAAACAGATGAAAATTATTACAGTATATAACTTTTTGGTGACATTTTACTGCAAAGGGCATATTGTTACAAAATTTAGCAATGATGTAGCTAACAGAAATACTGCAGGAATAGATAAGATTATTTATGAAACATGATAAAACATGAAACATGGATGTATTTGAGTCATCGGGTTGCAGAGTGGGAAAAATACTTTGCTCTGCTCCTAAGTGAACCCTCCTGTTAAATCAAGGAGCAACACAGATGGGACTTGTTGGGAGCCAAGACTGCACGACGGTAGTCAGTAGTCAAATGCAGTCCACCCAGTTGTGTTCGGGTGCCCGGAAAGCTAGTGGAAAAGGAGGAGAAAGTGCAAGAAAGGTTCAGAGAACTTCACTTGGGTATCCACTTTAGTGGTGTGGGGTTTTTCCAAATACAAACCATCCCTGCAGCAGCATGAGAATGCACTGATAACTGGATGAAGAAGTCACCTACTGAAAATGAAACTGAGTAAAAACCAACTCCTGTACATAGTGACATTGCAACAGAGAACTGGTGGAAGATCGCTGCAAAGTAATTCTACTCCCCAAGCCAGAGCTAGAGAAAACTCATAATCTCAGAAGTGGCCCTGGCTTATTATTTCTGGAGGCCTGGAATTAAATTCAGATTCTGGGATATTTCTAAGATGGAAAGAACACGTACATTGATTGACTTACATATATACACGATCGACTCCTAAGAAATAATCACTAGAATACAGAAAGTTCAGAGTTAACAGAAACAAACATTTGGCAGAATAATACAATCTTTATCAGCTCAATGAATCTTGGATATACAATCATTTTTAAAAAAATAAATCCCACACATCAAAACCAGACTGACTTATATGCGTAAAATTTGGGCAAACTCTGCTGGACACATTTCTCTAATGCAAATGTGATGGGGAAAATAGATTTTCACACAAAACTAAGGTCAAAATTAGGTTTATCTTGGAACTAAAATTTTAGTCTTACCTAAGAAAATATTTTCCCATCTGTAAGTTTTCAACACTATTCTCCCTAGAATTGTATAACTGAATTCAGATATAAATTACTTGCTATCCTTAATTAATAGAACCTATATTCAATCTTTGTGTTTTGTTTTCGTTTCTCTTCCCTTGTCTTTCCTTGCGACCTTGCCAGGATAAACCATTCTGTTACATTTGCAAGCTTCAACTCTACTCATACCACTATGATTTCCTTTAAACAAATAAAAAGACAGTAAAGAAAAGAAAAACAGTGAGAACCACCTGCAAACTATTATACTTCTAAACCCACCCACACAGCCTGTAAGTTATAAGTAAATGAAAGCAAGAAGATTCAAAGAGAGAAATAAAGCGGGTTTGGGGGGTTTATTTCTCTATAAATACTGTGCAAACAGATGATACTAAAATCTTTAAGAAAATAGTTTTACACTTTTTGGTTGTGTGAAAACAACAATTTTAATTTCCTTCTTTGACTGGGAATGGTTTAACACCAACCCTGTTATCTGAGATGTTCATGATGGGCTAAACCTTTACTGGATGAAGATCACCTGATCTCAGTAGTGTGCCAACCACATTCCCTAGCAAAGAGCTGTGGAATTTATGATTTTCCTGAACGGCCAATTTTCATCTGATTATCACAGTGATATTTTTGTTGTTTATCAGACCAAAGAGATTATCACTTCCTGAATACAACTGAGAGAAACCGGTCAAACAAAGCAAGCTATTGCATTTTTCTTAAACTTGAGAAATCTTTGTTGTCTCTCTCATATAAGTAATGAATTATTACTCATGACAACATCTGAAAACTTTCTTTTGGAGAAAACAGAATGCCAAAGTCATAAGCACTGCTCTGTACAAACACCTCACAAAGATCATCTGTACTGATGCAGTTCTACTGGCTTCAACCAAAACTAACTATTTTAGGAGCAGAAAGAAATATTGCTCAGCTACAAACTACCTTCTAATGGTTAACTAGAAGGCAAAAACCCCAGAGGTGATATCATGGCTCTACTGCATCCAGAAGAATTTTGCTGTGGACATGATAAGCTAGGTTTTTGTCCAGTAAATATGTAAAACATTGAAAGTGATCTAAATTATTTTTCCCTGGAAATAAACATGAAGTATAATAAATTCAGTTTAGTACATTAAGATTTACTATGTCATTTTTACAACAGATCTATCAGCATTCTGTAAAGCCGAGCACCTCACTAAGAGATCTCAGTGTAAAAAAAGCTACTCGAGTATCAAAACACTTATCACTTACATAGTAACTGAACACAACCCAAGTAAATGAATTAACTCCATTGCCACGGAATATACTGGAAGAAGTTCAAGATTGGAAAACACAGGATGATTTTTCTTTTCTTTCTTACTGTTCAGCTGGATAAAATTTAACATAACTGTACTTTCATTTATTATATGTAATAATAAAGGCACAATAGAAATACTATAAAGGTAAGAGAATGGTGAAGTATTTGCCTTAATGTAAAATAAACAAAGGATGCACTTATGAAATATGAAAGCCAAGAATTACAAGGTCTGAGCCTGGCCATAGAGGAAATCCAAAAGAATATTGAAATATCCATTTTAAAAAAATCCAAAAAAGTGTTATGAACAAAGGAGCCACCCATGAAGTTTTTTGGTCTGAACTTTCAGCTAGTTAATACAGCTGTATAATGTATCTTTCTTTGCACGTAAAATCGCCAACCTCAGACCATGCCGAACTGGGACCACGCAATGTAACTTAGAGCAATAAGTAAGCTAAAATCACAAGGCGGCATATGTATTACAAGCAATACTGTTCAGTGTTTACTACTACTTATTTAATTCTACTTTATTAGTTTCTTTCTTTTGTGCCTTTATTTTCTACCAAAGGATTTATTTATTTATTCATTCTTTTGGACAGGATAATTGTGGATGGGAAGCTTCTGGGAAGTTACAGGTTTATATCAAAACATCAAAATTCATCATATGAGTTCACAACCTGCCCCTTGAATCTTAATTTACCTACTGACTCAGATATAAATCATCACAAGTTTCTGAAACTTTTCAAATTATTGTCTGTAAAACAAAGTTAAAATCCAAACTGTAAGCAAAGCAATCACTCAGTCGGTAGAAGAGCAGTGATTTTGTGCTTTGTTTTGTCACACAAGGACACAGCTATTTGGGACCTCAGCTTTCTCAAAGTATATTAGCTGTTAAAACCCCACTACGCAGGGACAGAGCAGCACAGTTTATGAGGTCAAAAAATGTTCACCTACCACAAACCACAAAGACGGGCTCTTGGTGTTAGTAGCAGAAAGAGACTTTTCCTGTAGACCACAAGTGTGACCAACACAGAACTAGCTCTGGCAGGGAGGGACACGCCGGCTGTCTGCAAGTCAAAAGGTGCTGCTCAAGTAAACACAACAAATACTCCAAGAAAACTCGGTGTCTCCAGTAAACTACTGGAGAAAAGGAGCCAAGGAAATTCAGGCAGATTAATAAAAACCAACTGAACAGAGTTACTGGAAGCTTTTCTTTTAAAAGAGTTCTTAATCTTTCCTGACCTAGAGTACTAATGGTCTACTACAAATGATCAGGGGAAATACAAACACTTTAACCTACAGTAATGAAGCAATAAAGACATGAGACACTGCTCTTAAAACAGCAAAGAAAACCGTATTTAAAAAAACCCAAGCAAACACCCCAAAAATGTCTACTCATCTCTGGACAGTCCCTGCAGAGCAAGTTGAGAGCAGATCACGGGCAGGGTTTGGCACCTGTCTACACCAAATGAAAACACTGGGGATCTACTATAAGATTTTAGTTCTTAAAGTTGTAAGTACTAATATCAAGTCCTGATAACAACTCACATGCAATTTTCATTGTGTACATGTATTTATGATGAGGTAACACACAGCTTTTGTACATGCAATTAATAATGAAGCTTGTGATTCAAATGCTCTGTAGCAGCACGTTTTCTGTAATAGCACATGTAAAATAACATTTTCACTTATTCTGTGAGCCACTTATATTATCTGCCTGTAACCAGTCATTTACACACCATAGTAATGCAACAGCTCTTACTTAAAATAAATATGTGCACATCATATATGCATGTGTTATACATATGTATTTATGTGTATAGACAGCATATATACACAGACACATATATGCACGAAAATACATTTTATAGGAAAGCCAATAAAAAATAAGGTTTCCTACAACTTTATTGTAAGTCTTTTTTTTAGCCCCTATGAGTTCTTGAGCATAGGGAAACTTTATTCTGTGGTTTTAGGATTTCCTACCATTGTACTTTCCTCTCTCTCTATCACCTCCCCTCACTGAAAGGAATTTCTACTAGGCTGGCATCTGTGTTTACATGTACAAATTTTGTATGTACGTACCCATGTGTGTCCCATAGCTATGAAATACAGTACTTGAAAGAAATTCCTTGAAAGCCTGAAGATTTCCATTTTCACTTTTTTTCTGTGTTTGGAGACTGTGGTTCTTTGAATAGTTTACTCATTTTATTTTAATGTGTTCCATGAAATACTTGTCCAGGCTATGAACTCCAGAACCATTCTGAACAGGAAAAATTCTGTTTATCTCATGATTTTTTATGTGTGAACTATCGTCCATTACTTCTAATGTAAGAGATACTGCAAGAGGTGTCACCAGAACCGGAGCTCTCTTGCAGAGAGCAACACGACCGGCGTGTTTGACTCGGTACTTCTACAAGACACGTGGCACCTCCGTGACCTGTGCTGCTGCTGGGAACCTGGCCGCACTGTGCAGTTCTGCTTATCCCTCCATGGAATAAATCTGCAATGGTGATTATTCCATGCTCGAGCCACCTGTCCTAATGAATAACGCTTCCTGTGTAGCTGTTTCCAGATATTGGAGTTAGTTACTCAAGCTTGAAAGACAAGTAGAGAAATTAATAACTGGTGCACATGCTCCTTAAATGGCACAGGGGCAAACTATGGAAAGAGGAATTCATTGCCGTGGCTTTCCTACGGCATTGAAAAAGGGGTTTAGAGGATCAGACGACCTGCATCAGCGTGAACCTGACCAGACAGACAGGCAAGCAGTACCATGACTGCATTTGGGCTTAAATTTGGGTAACTGAATGCTGATTATAATTTTACTATGAATTTTTGAAAATGAGAGAATCAGAGACCTAAAAACCAATCAGTGCAGGATTACGTGTTATTTAGTAGCTAAAGGAAACGGAACCAACAGCCCCCCCAACCTGATCCAATACAACACTAGCAGCACATTTTCTCAGATTATTGTGATTTTTAAAACCAAAAATTTTTCAGTAGATGAGTTTGTATATTACTTAGCTTTTTCAGTTAGTGCTATTTATAAAAGAACTTTGGTGAATATACACTAAACGCCTTTGCCAGATCCTTCAGAGCCAAGTAACTGATGGTTTGTGAGCTTTTGCTACTTTTTGCCAAACAGTGCTGGATTGACTTGTTAAATCCCGTAACACAAATACAAAATAATAACAAACAATGTCGAACACACTTTTCAACAGCCCCTGGAAACTTCAAAATATGCTTTTCCTGTGTTTGAAGTTGAAACAAGTAAGCAATACCGTTGCCATCTTAATTTGTTGATTTGGGGTTTTCTCCAGACCTGTACAGACCAATTCAGTGACACGTAGAAAAACAGAATGCATTTGTTCACTGCCTTACCCAGCAAACTCCACGTTATATATAAAGATGAATCTTTTTGTTAATGCTATAGTATATTGAAGATGCTTCCCTATTGTACTTATTTGCTGTGTCACAAAGAGTTATCTGCATGGAGATGTAATAACACCATTAAATGAAATCCAAATGGATGTTAAGCATACATATAAAGTACTCTTATATCTAGTATGTGTATGTTTAGATTTTTTAATTCAAACTGACTGATTGCTGATGAAATTGAGTTAGCTAGTAGGTTTGTAGGGGTAATATCAGTCACTCTGCAAATCATTCCATCAAAGCAAAAGCCAGAAATATAGAAAAGACCAGAAAACCCCATCAAATGTTCCTCATTATTTCAAGACATCAAACCCGTTGTTTTAGAGGTGATGGGACAATAGTTTGTCCGGTGTACATTTGTAAGCAAGACCCAACTGCCATTTCACTCACACAGCGCTCTCGGTTAACGCTTCCCCTAACCACCAGAGCTGGCTTGACCATGTTGTCTCTCCAGCTCAAGTACTTTTGGAAACAAAAAGCATCTGCTTTCTAGTTTTGGTAGCTGGCTGGTTTTCTAGTTCTAGTTTGGACACATATGGTAGGATAAAACTGTATATGTCTTTTTCAACACTGCTTATAACAATACATCCTCTCTTTAAGTGTTTCCATTCTCATCATTTATTATAACCCGAGACCAATATTTGTAATCTAATGAGCACCTATAGCTACTTCTTTTTATAAAAATGTGATGGCATTGACATAACACAAAACCTACTGATCCCCTCTAATTTAGGAAACCCTGCTGCACCCAGTGACACCACCTCCCAGATTTGTTCTTCCACTACTTACTAGGAAAGTTCAAAATAATATGTCAAGTGCCACTTGATTGCAGCTCTCCCTCAGCAGATCTGTGCAAAATTTAAATTCCTGCAGGTACTGCTATAGAAAAAAATTAAAAAGCTACTCACTGCTTACAAGTGATTTTCTGTTATAATTTCCTGCAGACCTATTCAAATCAATGAAGCTTCTCCAGTTTACGTGGCTGAGAATTAAGCACATTCCTTTCATAAACCAACCTCCTCCCGTCAGAGCAGGGCAACCTGACAGCCACGGCTTTTGAATCTTCTACAGCTGTTTTCTGTACTGCCACAACACCCCAAGCATTAACACTGCTATACAATTTCTATTTATTTATTAGTTATTATTGTCTTGGGCCTTGGAAAGAGATTTTCTAAAGGCCCTGTTGTGAAGGACATATAGCATGAAGAGTAATGATTATGCTGCAGATTGACTTGCTTTTCTTCTTCCTTTTTATTCCTTTTTTATATGTTTTTGATTTGCTGAAAAACTGTTTCAGGGAGAAAAAACCAAACACCTCTCCCACCCACCCCAAAATCCCAACTGTGGGAATGTTTGCTTTTTTTGGCAGCACTAATATTTATCCCTTACTCAATAGGAATTCTCCCCTGTGTAAAGAATGTTGCTTTTACAGCTCAAAGATCTAAACGTGAAGTATTTTATCAGTATTCCGGTTTTCTCCCCTCTCTATGCAACTTTGGAGCAGTCAGGGAAAAGCAAATATTAAAACAAAAAATACTGTCTTTGAGTGTCTGTGAAAATTTATGTACTAAAAAGCAGCTGTAAAATTTTTAATGTTTAAATTAATGTTTTATGTTTACAATAAAAACTCTCCAGCCATGAAGGGCTTTTAAAAGCTACATGCTAAATACAAGCAAAACCAATGCAAACAATAACACTCCTGTGAAGCCCAGCTTCAACACACGAAATGGCAAATAAGACTTTTGTGTAGACATCATAAGTTTTCGTGTCTTGCTATACGAAAAAAAAAAGAAATCAACAAAAAAACCCTAGGAATGTCAAAGCTACAAAAAGAGCTGGTTAGAATAGGAAGGCAAAAAACTTGTAATTCCTTAATAATAGGTTTTTCTGTGATTCTGAATGTATTTGTGATGGTCTGGTTTACTCTTTTATTTGAATTGTGTTATAAATAAAACAGCTTCCCTCCTCCCCCATTTCTGCCAGCTGTAAGAACTCTGTCCTCCAATAAAGGTTGAAACAAATGAATAGGTTTAAAAGAGACCATTATGCACTAGCTAATGCAAACTGAGGTGATGAAATGTTGCCAAATCATACTCCTTTTAAAATCAATAGGAATTCTTGTTATTGGATTCAATGGGAGTATAATTAGGTTCTAAACTCACACGCTTTCTCCACAATGTGGGTTTCTTTACCTTTTCATTCCTGTTTCCATCTCAGATATGGAGAAGTCTTGCTGTTCCAAAGTGCTCTCAGTTTGAACAGCATTTTAGCTATTTCTCCCTGGAAATAGTTGTGGCACAGGCGAGAGAAGGCAAACTCTTAACACAAGTACTTCAATTACCATACTGAAATTCAGCTATAAGTTAATACCAGCGAGAACACAGCCCATGCCCCAGCAGACATTAAAAGCCTTGATACCCTACGTTCCCTCTCCACCCTCGTGGTCCTGGGCATTGCTTTCTTAGCAACCCGGTCAGAGCAATCCCACATGCTGAAACATCACCAAGATCTTTTCCTTTCGCAGCTCGGTTTTATTTTGCACGTCTCAGTGTAGGGAGACTGACTAAGCCCAAATATATTTAGGTTGACTCAAATGTAAATCTGTCCCACAACTTGAAATGATTTTCAAAACTCCTGTCAAAGTAATTACAAGAAGATGATATAAATAACTTCCCCTTGAAAAGTCTACATAGGGAGGACCCGGCATTTACCACATCTGCATGTTGGACTCCAAATCAGCCACCGGGGAGTCTTGAGTCCACCCCCATTAATCTCTCAATGACTTGCTTGTATAAACACTCTATTGAACAACAACGAAAATATATAAAGCCACACCATCCCCCCGAGGCTGAGAATTAAGTTATCTTTTTCAATTTTTTTTTCCATACATGGACTTATGATGGTTCATAAGCCAAATCCTACGCAAATAGTTTTAAGTCTTATCCACTGTGCTATCTTCATAAATTAATTTGTCAGCCTTTACTTTGTTCCAAAAGAAGGGATGTAAGAGCACTTTTAAAACAGTTTCTTGGTTAGAGGTAGTTAAAGAAATTACTGGGAAGCATTTAAAATGGTGAATATCCTTTTTTCTACACCAAAACAATATTTTCCTCATTTTCCCTCTTATTTGTTTGCAGTAGAAAATATTTCTCATGTCAACTATATTTTTAAAGCACACATAACTCAAAAAATTAAAGATGCTCAGAGGATATAAGCATTAAGGTACAAGCTTCAATGGGTATTTGGGTAACTGAATTAGAATGTACTAACAGGTGATCACAGTGGCTTCACCTTCCTGTACTTTCAGTCATTGTTCCACTAAGCACTACCGAAGGTGACCTTAGAAAAGGCCAATCCTGCCTGGTTGGTACCTTGCAAGAATAATTAGCAGAGTTGTCTGTAGGAAGCACACACATAGGTTCTAGCTTCAAGTATTCCCATTCTTGTCAATGCTGTAAAACTTAGGAGCTGAATGATTTTGAGGACAGCACTCGCCATTCCTACTGATCTCTCTAATAACTGTTTTATCAGAACTTTAAACTGAGACCTGAAGCTCTTAAGGTTCCTCTCTTCAAGGATGAGGGAAAACTTCAAAAAATGAGTTTGTGTACAGATAAAATACATAAATGCGCATACAGGCAGGTAACCATTTGAACAAGTTGCTGCAGAGAACTTACAAATTATTACTGTAAAGACCCTGAAAGAGCGTTTCCGAGGACTCTTACTAGAAAAACCACACAGAAATTTTGCCCAAATCCATCCCAGTGGAGACAGGTCTGGAGAATATCCAGGTCCTCAATACGGCTTTTCATGAAGAGATCTCACAGCTATTTAGAAAGTGAGGTAACACTACTGCAGTGAACATATTTAAGAACATGTATTCAGATTATTTCCAAGATGCTCTTTGCATATTTAGCACAATCCTCTCCCTCCTGCCCTTTTTCACCATTTGTATGACTAGATTTTTTGAGACTTTCTGTGCTCAGCTCTTCCTTCAGTCTTTCTGTATCTGTAATTAATTTGTCCATAATAATGATTAATCATTTTTTAAACATGCCGAATATATGCACTGCTTTTCTGCAGATGAGCTATTCATATTACAGAATATCTGCTGAAAACAGATGAGGACTTTAGACATTTTATTAGTTTTATTAGTTCATATTAGGTCTGTGACAAGCAAGTCAATTACATTAAACATCAGGTAAATAAAGATTAAGATATCTTAGTTTTAAAGCAAACCAAGGGGAAAAAAAAATCAGATTTTATTTAGTTTTACCCAAATTTGGAAGCCCGCACGGAAGTTTCTTCTACAATTTGCGACTTGTAATGAATACAGTTTGACAGAAACAAGATATACTGGCTGATAGCAGCAGGTAGCAGGAACACAGCGTGCATTCTCAAACAGCCACATTACTGCTGATAAAGGATCGGCAGCCCTTTAGATCCAGTGAATGAGGACACAAAGCTAGGGGTAGTATAAAAATATAAGAAGCAGTGACATTTGAAAAGAAACTAAGCCTGTATGGTCTTGTCCATAGCCATAACTCTCAAAAAAGAGCTCTTTTCTAACGTGCCCTCCAGGATTAAAAAGGCATAGATATCATGCTATATATTAAAATTAGTATTTCTTGGCCTTGGATAGTTTCAGATCAGGCTCCTCATGTCCTGGACATGATTCAAAAAAGCAACTTCTCCACTAGGTAACTTAGCATGTTCATGTGTCTGGTAGCCAAGATTTATTACCTCATCGTTTTAGTTAAAATTTACAAAATTAACTTTGGACAGTTGCAGCACCACTATGGTATAATGGAGAAATGAAACAAATTTGAACAGAGTAATTCTTAACTACTATTTATCTGTAAATTAAAAACAAATAGACACAATTAAACCCCAGGGACAGGAATAAGACTACCTGCACTTTCTGAAACCTCCCTACAGCAATGATTTTAGAGTACAAATGGGATATTTTTACTTACTAAACAGGGAATTTGACAAGCATGCTAGTTGGAAAGGCTGAAAACAGCTAAAAATTTATCATCTGTATTAGAATTATCATTAACAAAACAATCTTAATTATATAGAGAGCTTTTAACGTACACTGCTTTAAAAAAGAGTTCGATACTGCTATCTCCCACTACGAATAAGGAAGAGATAGATGTGTAAATGAATTGATTGTTTGGTTCACCAGTACACTGGTAGCAAATCTGGGAAAAAAGCACAAAACTTATTTCTTAGTATTAGGAGGGAAGCACTGATTTGTCGAACCTATGGACTGTTTGCCTCCCAGTATCCCCAGTGATGTCCTGTACAGCTCCTACAAGTTCCCAAGACTAAGGAAGACCTACAGGGCATTTAATTTTCCTCCCTCTACTTTTGATTCCCAGGACGTGCCAAGGAGGCCCCTCGGCAATGCTACCGTGGTCACTGGTGTTTCTGACAAGTCATAGCAGAGAGTATTCTGATGCATTTTGGCATGCCTCCTGGAAACACAAAAAAGTGGCCTTAGCTGGCACAGTTCATAGGAAAAGAAAATTCAGTTGAATTTTCTTCCTACAGTCACATTTTACATTTTTTAAATCATTTTTACAGTAGCCAACTAGATACAATCCAGACCCTACTGCTGGAGAAAGTTTGCACTATATTACTCTCAATATACAAAAGATTTGCTGGAGCTCCTTTCCCCCTCTGCTTCTATCTAAGGTATTTGAGTTGGCCCTAGAATGGGGACATTGTACCCTTTTGTTGTTTACTGCTTTAATCTGTTATCCTCGAGAACGGGAGGGTACCAGATCACTGTGCCAGTTACCCTCCCAAATCTCTAATTAATGTTGACAGTAAAATATTAGCCACAGCATTAACTACCAGATAAGAGAGAGTACTCCTGAGGCTTGCACATCCCAAGACTCGTTACCAGTAATACCAGACAATTGCAATATTTTCTTAAACTAGCACTAAAATAAAGATGACTCACATATCTTTGTACTGCTATAAATAGTGATTTGTCTCTCTTCCCTCCATTTCATTTCCTCCCACCATCCTTCAATCAGATGTAAAACTTTCTTTTTCTGCTATGGGAGGAGAGAGAGGAAAAAACCCAACACCAAAAGCTCAACAACACTGTATTTAGGCTAAGTCATTCTGGAACATCCCAGCTTATGAGTTCCAAATATAGATGTACCCATCAGCTCCTCCAAGGAGTAGCATGGCCTATACTTTCTTCAGCCCCAGAGGCACACCAAAAATCGTACTTGTGAAACACTGTGGCCAAAAATGCAGTTAAAGCTTGGTTCTTCCCATAGCTTGCAAACAATTGGTTTTATTTCTGCTACCTGCATTGCAATGCACAGTGTCAGTATACTTACAGTACTATTTACATTAATACCTGATCCAACAATCATCCTGCAAATATAGCAGAATCATTTCAGGGATAATAAGGGAGAACATCGTTTTGCAGCAATGCAATGTTAAAAAGCAAAGCGCTTCCTTGCTCTGAGAGTGCCTTTGCAATAAAATTAATGGGTTTAGCTGCAATATCCAGGCAGGACATATGCATCAGGGTAAAAATAACACAGACATCTTCCACAGACTCCCAAGTCCAGAGTAACCCAAGTCTCAGCGACACATCATCACAGCAAACTTCAGGTAGGCTCAGAGAAGCAAAATGTCTCCCAGGACACTCTACTCCTACCAGTAGGAAAAAAACTTCCAAGTTTTTGTTCTTTCCTCCATAACTTGCTAGTCTCCTCACCCACAGTATGTCTTCTTTATGGCATTACAGATACAAACGTATTTAAATAAAGCAAGCACAGCATCTTCATCTAAATGTTAAGGAAATATTTATCAGCACAAAGGCGGTCTCACCCTGTACAGTGTTTACAATGTTTTTTATCTTCAGGCTACGTTAGGATTTGCTGTGAAATGGTATTTGGAATGACTTGTGAATCACTGCCAAATGTGGTTGCACCAACCATATTGCAAAGCTTTGCACAGCAGCAATCATGGGGTATTTCTGACACTGGGAGCAATTGGTACAGAAGAGCAGTAAAAAAAGATGGTCTGTTCTTTTCTCACTTAATCCCTTCTGTTGAAGCACTCTTAAAAATCAGAATAAAATATGAACTAAGATAACAGATGCCCTTAATGAGGCCCTCTGTTACTCTACTGGAGTATCTCTGAAAAAATAAAATATATAGATGCTGTTTCAGCAACTAAGACAATAGAATTACAGAGAGCAGAGAGTTTGTGATTCTTTGGGGCAGAGGGTTATCGTCAGAAGGAAGGAATAGTTGGTATGCTTGGAGGCAATGATACAAGTTGCAGAATACTAAGATATCATCTGTCTCACTTCTCAGCATACTTGATACCAAACCCCACTCCCCTCCTTAAACTAGAGGTAAATAAATAACTCATAACTGAATAGATTAAAAACATGCAAAGGCAATTTCCACTTTATGAGAAAACCTGCATGTGAAGAGATTTTAATGCAGAAAAGTGCCGCTCCTTGTTTAAGCAAAATATCATCATTCCACCTGATAATTGCACTTAGCTCTTCTTCAAATGTATAAATGCAGAATACCGGGTAATTTTCATTTAAAAAAAAAATCTGATAAAAAAAGTGCAAAATCAATCTTATACATTTTTGATTCTACAAACCAAAACAAATAAATAAATCACTCTAAAGACCCTAAAAGATATGTCCAAATCCTATTAAAGTCCTTGCAGACTCAAAAATCTTCATATTTAATAGCATTTTGGCAGCTGTGTATGATCCACAGAACATTTACAGCAACTGCCACTTGTGGTACATAGCTACAAAGTGGTGTTTCTGATTATCCTAGTCTAAATGGCATTTGAACATGTTGAATACTACCTGAGCTCTAGTAACCTTCATCTCAAATTTTTCATAAGATTATGCATAAATGCAGTGGTGATAAGCACAACTTTGCAAAGTAGAAAATCTTTCATTTGTCAGCAAACATTATTTGGCATTTGCTTATTGCTCTAGGAAAAAGATCCAGCAATGAGTAGTCTCAATGTAAGAAATAAAGCTTTCTACTCAATATTTCCTAAGAACGGAATATTAAATCTAAAGTAACTTTATGGATCTTCTTTAAAAGAGATGTTTATTGTCCTCAAAAGGAATTAATTGCTGTATTGGAGAGGAAACCATTACAAACTGGTTTGTAATGCAGCTGGAGAAACTTTATACACTAATTCCTGAACAATTAAAATGCACAGATTTCTAGTAGAGCATCACCTTTTAATATCATTAAACTTCTCTGTGTACCTTTGTATGGTCCGATCTCATTTCAATCCAAGGCCCAATCTGAAAGAGCCTCAGCCATCTCTCTTTACAAGCATGTTATTCGTAAATATTGCATATGTTCCTATATTCCTCAAAACCAAGAGATTATAGACTATTCAAAGGCTTCGGACGTAGTTGCTAGGGATTTACAGATAACAATAAAATGCAAAGACTCATTTTAAAATTCAGTACAGAGTGCAATGATTTTTAGTTCAAAATTGCCATCAACAATTATCACTTATTTAAATAAAACAAAAGAAGAGAGTCTCAAAAGAATTGTGTGCATGTCACTCCTACCTTGACAAAAGAAACATATTTTTAATCTTCTTACATCACATACCACAGGAGGTCTCTAGTCACTTCAGTATAGTGGGAGAGAAAAGGGGGAAGTTATACATTTTCAGGCACAATTTGAAATTAAGACAAGAACAAATATTGTTAGTAAAAGCAAAAGACAGTGAGGAAACTCAGCTTGTGGAATAACAATATTGTTAAATAGAAATGGCTGTTTTCTGAACACAGTCATTTTATAAAATGTACAGTAAAGCTTTTATATGTAAATTACCCAAACTCAGAAACCTTTCACTTCAAATTGAATTGAGAATAGCTTGAAGAAGAACACTTTAGTGAAAACGTGCTTAAAATGAACAAAACACAAACAACTAAGGCGCACACACACTGTTTCACTGGAAAAAAACCACCCTGTAAATACATATTTGATTGATGTACTGCTAACAAAAAAGGATAAAAGATTGCCTTCAAATATATTTAGGTAGCCTCTTAATATGTGCATTTATTTTTTCATTTTTCATAGGTACTGATTATATTTGTTAAACTATGTGTATTACCACCAAATACATAACTATGCTACATGAAAGATTAAAACTACTACAATGGAACTACATTATGCAAATAATCACATTATCACATTTAAAAGCTCCCTTTGCTAACATGCTACAACAATGCAATTTCCCCTCAGCTTTTGAACTAAAATTCATATGATTCTATCTCTGTATTTTTAACTTACCAACATCTCCTGAAATAATCAAATCATATATGCTAGTCAAACTTGAACAACTGTTCTGTACCAAACCATCATGCTGGGTACTCCATGAAGGGACTGTAGGCTGGAAACTGTGTTTACAAAGCTCAAATAGATTTTAAAAGAAGTTATATATGGAACAATTGCGGTATCTACTGTTTTCATCAGCCTTGCAAATGTATTTATCTTCAGGTTTTCTAGCAAGCCTGGCACCCCTAATGATGTACCGGCTGGAAATGACAGTTGACACAGACCATGTTATTGGAATGCCAGCCCCGTATTTTTATTTCTGGTATAAATTCCTGGTAATTTAACAACTTTGGCAAAACTAGCTGTAATTCATATGTTTCTATCTGATTCTCTGTGACCACGCTTGACTCGACTGCTGTATCAGGGCCTTGCACAAATAAAACTGTCTTGTGGTATGCCCACTGACTATGGCTGGTAAAGGGGATGAGGTGGCACATTCAGGCACCTGACTATGGGTAAATAAAATAAGAGCTGATCATAGGGCAAATATGAAGGATAAGAGAGGCTAACCTCAAGAAGACAATACAGGCCTTATCAGAAAGTAACCCATATATAGATTTGCAGTTTATTAAAACTCTCATCCCATAGTAACAAAGGGATAATCTCTTTGTAAGGCTAAGCCCTCAGTAAAATTATTTTGAATTTACTTATTCATTGTATACTTCCTCCTGGCTGAATATGGAAATCTGATTTTATTCAATGTTTGTAGGTTAATTCTCCCTTTGGATTTGAACATGGCTACCAATTACTTGAGTATGAGCCAGGGAGACATTTGTCCTATAAAAACCCTAGGTCCCTAATTTACCAGTTTGTGAGGACAGCAGGCAAATTTAAGTAGTAACCAATAAAAGAGACTGATCCTGATGGCCTTTTTAAGCTAAATAGTGATCTTCCTCATATCAGCTAAGAATGAGTCTTGCAAAACCAATTCTAACTAAAAAAGATTAACAAATCGAACATTAAAAAAAAAATTTGGGGCCAAGCAAACTGTAAGTGCAATGCAGAACTCCCTCAGCCTGAAATCTGAGAAGCTTTGAGCTGGACGGTCTGTTCATATAAGTATGTATGTGAGCACGTAAAGAAGGATACCAATAATACTCCCTATTTATGTCTCTCAAAGTGTATTTATAACACACAAATGAATATGGCATACTGCACAACATCTGCATAATGACATAATTGTTTACGAATTGGAAACACAAGTACCAAACCCAATAATATCCAGGGCATTCATAGAAAAGACAAACTAAATTGAATAGTTCATATTTTTGATATAAATATATTTGGAGACAAAATAAAAGCTGTATTTCAAATCACCTTCTATAAAGTGAAAAATGTTCGGAGTCTGGCAGTTTTATATCCTTGTGCCTTCACAAGAAAAAATGCCATTATATTAACATTCATAATCTCCTTGCCATTAAAGCACTTGCAGTGAAAGTATGGCTAAAACATACAGTATTTTTAAATTAGAGATAAGGAAACTTAGTGTGACTGAAAAATAAAGAGTGTAGTTCACTCTTTCAAGTTATGAAGCATGTATGCTCAAATGCATTATATGAGTATCTTACTAGGCATTAGTGGAGGACAGAATACAGAAGACAGCCAGAGATTTAATTTCCACAGATGACATATTGTACCCAAACGATTTAAACAATGAAATAATAAGCAAATGCTGAAAATGTTTTACATCTGAAGATTTTTTTTTTTTTAAATGATCCTGTTAACTGAGATAGGAGTCTGGTTCCACCTGTGCCAGGTTTCTGTAAGCACTGTGAAAAGCTGATGGGCTACACTTTAACATTACTCTATGAAGTTCTTTTTAACTTTAAAATTACTTACTGAACATTGCCCAAGACTTTTATTAAAAGCTAACTCAAGATTTAAAAAAAGTGTTCATTTTAAAATTGGATCATTTTTTTTTTTTAATTTCCATTTCTTGTGACCAAGATGGGCATGGCAGACCGAGTGCCATCAGGCGATTCTTGAGCGTGTTTGTTCCCGCAGTAACCCTGTACAGCCCCACCCTGCCTTCTCTCCACAATTTCCCAACCAACTGAATGGAAACGGTACCCCTTTCCTCCATTCAGCCCTGTGTAATGGCTTTAAAGGCCTCACCATGCTCCAGGCTTACATGGCATTAGCCATCACTCTGGACTATATTACATTTCAACCTTTGCCCTTGTACCAGAGAGCATAAATTTTTGGAAAAAACCTGTTATGTGACATAATTAATTTGGGCTCTGCTTGTCTTCCTTGTATTTAGCTCAATTAGCTTTACTGGAAAAGTAGAACTCAGTATTTTTTTTTTTCTTTTATGCTTACTCCCCAAACTTCACAGGTATCTTTAAGGTCTCTGATGCTTAATTCAGAGTTCATATCATGACTCAAAGTCTTTCAGATTCAGTATTACCCCAAATCATCAGGAAAATTTAGTGGCCTAGGTGCAAGATCTACTCACCTGCATTTGCCACAAAGATTGATGATAATGAAAAGCCTCAACCTAAAAACAACCTGGTGATATTTCCTCAGTTATCAAAGAAAATTACTCACCTGGGGTGGGTGAATGAGTAGAATTTTGAAAGATGGTATTATTGTAATTATTAGCCAGAAACTAAAATGTTATTATACCCCTTGCTAACTGATATTTCAACTATTAATGCTGAACTCCATCTAACTTATCTGAACACTTTTGCACTGTCTCTTCGTCTCTATTGCTAAATGTGTGTACAATACCATGAAGGAGACTTAGGTATATTGCAAAGGTTATATTTTAAGATGATATGGGATGGATGCATTTGACTTTTTAAATCTTTCTCACTCTACTTCAGAAAAGGAATCAGAAATCTCTGTGGTTTTACTGCACTGTATCTTTTGGTGAAAGCAGATGGATATTTTTAGCATGAAAGATGACTTATGAATTTTTGAACGTTTATTAAAAGCAATACTGCATAACATTTCAGGAAATATAACCCACCAGAAATCTTTTCGTGTTTATATCTAAAAAATTAATATTTTTCTCCCCTGAGTAAAATGATATATCTAATGACGGGACACTTAAATGTTTCAATCATTCTTCTACATGTTTGTGTGTATTTCACTTCTTTTAGTGGTAAATATGCACTTCAACTTGCCAATAAAACAACTTTGAGTTAACATTTAGTTTGATTTTTGAAGACATTATTGTCAAAATTTTCCTACCAGCATTACTATAATTGACTCTTCCCAAGGCACGTGCAGCTGGACCATGGCTGCGTGGCCATTCTTAGGGAAGGAAAAGAAAGGAAAGGACTCCATTTCTATGAAGAAAGTATCTTTTTTGCTCAATGTGGTCAGCAATGAGGCCTCACTATTGATCTTTTCCTGTTAAAAAGGCAAAACCTTTTAGACAAAAGTGTATCTGAGAGAGGAAGACCGTTTCAATTCACAGGTTTCAGTTCCCTTAAAGCACCTCCACCCATGAGCTACCTTTCCCGTTAGTGATGGTTGACACCACGGAGGCAGAAACGTACCTGGATTCTTCAGTTCCTCTTGCCCAATTGCTGCATTTATTTATTTTATTGCCTAAAAGAAATGGCATTCTGTTTTACCTTCATTCTACATGACTTTCTCAGGCTTGCTCTGGGAAAGCCTTTTGGAATGGCATAAATGTCCGGAATACAGCTATTCCAGATAATTAAGATATTTGTTGTGACATTGAGGAGGAACAAGGCAAAATTGAGCTAGGATGATAACAAAAAAGTTGGGAAGCAGAAACAATTGCAACTAAAATGTTTAAGAATTGTACCCAGTCCAGGAATAAAGTGACAGTGACTAATGTAAACTTCTCTCCTTCTCACACTAACTTGCTACATCTCACCTATAGTTTTTGCTCTGGATCTTGTATTTACTGCTAGTACTAAAGACTTTAGGAGGCTAAATCATGAAGCAGGGTGCCAGTGTACTAATGGCCAACAAACAGTGACAAAAAATGGTGAGTGTTCCAGAACATCCCAAAATGCAGTTGCTACCAGTGTATTTTCTGTGCTTCCTATGATTTGAATATACACCGATTTAAAACACAAATGTATTTATAAGAGTAATAGTTATCTCTGTAACTTTTTGCATCAAAAACCAGATTAGATAACAAATACAGAGACCGTAAAAAACGTGTTAATTCAGTCTCTCTGTATCAGTGATACCTCTGATAACACAAGAAAACAAAAGTATTTAGGATATCTAAGCAGAAAAAAATAAAGTCTATTTTTTTCCTGAAAATAACCTAAACAAAAACGTCATAAAAAATGTGCCCAAATCCGTCAGCAGCAGCACTGTAGGTATGTCAGTACACCGACTGCAGTGCCCCCCCAAACAGGGGCGACGTCGCCTTTCACCTGTGACACAACCACGGAGGCTCAGCGCCCACCAGTACGCACATAAAAGTGACGAGCGAGTTGTTGTAATGAAGAGCAGAGGTATACAGCCTTTATCAGATGAGAGGGGATTTGTCAGAGATTAATAGAATTCCATTGTAATATCCATATCTCACAAAGGCATACTCTGACAGGGTCCAATTACTTTCAACAAGCTGGGCCTGCTACATGGACCCTCTGAACCGGAATGGCCCTCCAATCTGTATGCTTTCGTTCAGACAGATAA
This sequence comes from Balearica regulorum gibbericeps, assembly GCF_011004875.1. Classification (NCBI taxonomy): domain Eukaryota; kingdom Metazoa; phylum Chordata; class Aves; order Gruiformes; family Gruidae; genus Balearica; species Balearica regulorum. The sequence continues at coordinate 6,957,310 of NC_046196.1, forward strand.
CACCAACGTGTTTCTCTCTGTGATCACTGCCTAACTTAAATGAGTTAATCTCGTTTTCCAGATGAATTGTTATTTTGTCTCCCGCAGGCTGTGATTACCGGATAAAAGTATTGTGTTAACAGGAGGGCCAGGGTCTTTTCAGCAGCGGATTCCACGTTCAGATAACCAGCCAGAGAGGGCTTTTTCTTGCTTGCTTGCTTGCTTGCTTTTTTTTTTTTTTTTCTTTTTTTCTAATGTGAAGTAAGAGAGTGGCACTAACAGGAGAAAACTGTGAAATGACACAGAGATAAACCTTCCCAAATAATTACATAACTTTGTAAGAGGTCAAAGGGGCAGTTTATCTTCATATTTCAAAAGAGCGTCCGTGTGAACCAATCACATTTACAGCCTACCTCTACATATTTTAAGAAGTTATTTGCCTTTCAGTTCATGCCTGCCCTTTCTTTCTCTAATGGCCTTTGTTTCCTAAGCCATTATAATGTGTTTGAGAAGTTCACAAGGGAGGCTATCAGAATATAAATATTTGGAAGCACTGAAATATATCTGGGCAGTATCAGAAAACAGGAAGAAGAAAATAAGCCCGTGATTTCACAAACAGTTCTCTTAAACTGATGAAGCAAGAGCCATATGGTGAGTTATAGTCTACAGCACATTTTTCTGAGATAAAGTATTTTCTCAATGACAGCAGTGAGATTCTTCATTTCCTTTCTGCGATAAAATGTTGAAAAGAGAAAGCCCCACTCTAATGTTAATTCTTAAAAACTACACCTTTGGGGAGGTAACGTAGGAGAAGCACAGACACGAATAGCCAGTCGTGCCTTGACCACCAGGAAAATCCCTTCAGGGTCAAGACCGACTCACACGTAGACCCCATCTAGGCAAATTCAAACCAATGAACAGTAGCAGAACCGCACCGCCTTACGTCAGGTCTGTGTTTCATGCATTTGCATCTGTAGAGAAAAAACATGAAACTATTATGTTATTTTAGTATCTGGTGCCAAAAGGTAAATAAAATTTGATCTCTGAATGCAGTACATTTCTCCAGTGGCTCCCCCAGTATGTAGATCCAAGTTACTCCTGAGGTGGGTTATGTCAACAATTCGGAAACAAGATGCAACATCCGATCGCTGGCAAGGTATCAAACACTGCTCATGAAATGCAGTCGATAAGCTTATGAAAGCTTCCTGACAGAAAGCCACAACTTTTGACAGCAAAAAGCCAATGTCTTCAACAAAATATGAATGAATATTGGTGCATGATTTGCATCTGAAGCACACGGCAGCTGTATCCCACCCTGCAGAACAGGTCTGTGGCACAGTAGACCCTGCAAGTCCTGGGACCCCAGTTTTGCAGAGCTGGGGACCTAGTGAAGCACATCACAGCTTCCTTTATGCTCCTGTGCCCACGTTTCCTTCCACAGGAAAGGAGAGGCTGCGACTGAAGTGAAAAGCAAATCTGAGGAATATCAGTCTCTACAAAAATATTTGGGCTCCGTCTTTGTTATGCAAAGAATAACTGACATCAGCAGATATGAAAATCATTCATAGGTAGCCAGGTAAATTAATGAAAAGATAACAGGTTTTGGAGTTTTTATATTACAGAGTTTAAATATTTCTGTATCTCATAATGAAGTGAAAAGTCTGTGCAGCTGGAACCACAGTCATCCTATCACTAACTTCCATTTTGATCAAGTTGGCAGTATTCTCATTTCCGGCCAGAGGCAGTAAGTTCAACCTCTATACTGGGAGCTAAGTTCATAATCTGTCATTTAAAGATCCCTGGTATTTTTCAAAATGGGTAGATGATAACCTAATGGTTCACATTCTCTTATGAAAAACAAGCTTTAGGATTATGCATTACATACAACAGAATGCAAATTGTCTATACAGTGTAAGCAAACACTCAATCATATGCTATTTCTGGAGAAAAACAAAGAAAATGTCTAAGTACTTAGGGTGTAAAAGTCATGTTGTAATAAAAACATGTCTTCGCTCAAGAAGGTGAATAGAAAAGATCGTTTTTACAAAGTAGAGTCTCCCTCAGGTATATAAGGAATCGTATTGTTTGCTGGGCTACAAAAAGACATATTCCAGTCATCGTCTCCACCCAGCACTGCATTTTATTCTGCTTAGCAGGAGACAAGTGATGCAGCTAGGGGAGTGTGAAGTGCTCCTATGCATCATCATAAACAAGATAAGCAGAATTATTTCCTAAATTACAAACATCTACACCTACAACAAATCACTGAGAGGAGCGAGGGACACTGTGGGTGCAGTATGGGCACAAAGACGTTCTGCTTTTAGCGGCTCTTATCAATGCTGCTGCTGCTGCTGTAGAAGCAGGAAGCTGGCGTGATTTTCAAGTTGCGGGTTGACTTTGTCTTGTCTTTGTCTGAAGAAAGAAGGAACGGTATTTTTCTGTCCTTTTTTACAAGTGTTTTGATTACACTGCTTCTCTTGACTTAGTCTAGGAAAGGGTAGACCTCAGTAGAGATCTCGGAGGCCACAGGTTCCCTGAGGTATATCCTCAGTAGGAGGATTTTTTTTCCCTTTTTCTTGCTTAATTAACAGATCAGATGCGGGAATAATTATGAATAAACATCAGGCAGTGTCAGTTAGAGACTGGTCACTTTGACTAACCCGTGATGAGTCTATATACAGCCACACAAGGGATTAAGCTCCCAGCACAGCTGTAACCAGGACTGCTTACATCCTGGCTCCTGGTTTTTTGTGCATAGCCGTGCTATTCTGCTTGTTACACTGAAATTCAGAGTTACCAGTGAATAGTCCTGTTTCAGATCTCAATGGAAGCGAATACTGGTCCTCCTCACAATAACAGTCTTTTCCCAGACAAAGCCAACACTGGTATAGCAGAGATGATGCCAGTAAGAAGTGATGTAGATTGGTAACAAAGAAGCTCGATCAGTGCGATGGAGACACTCGCAGACACAAATTAAATCTCAGACGCAAAATAATTTCTCATCCATTTTTCTGTACACCGGTGCTACAAAACACTTTGTAAAAGTTGCATTAAAGGTAGCAGCTGGAAATTATATTGTTTGAAGAGCTGAAAATATTCTCTGTGGAGAAATTTTAAACCCATAAACTTTTCCTTTTCTTCCTTATTTTAAAATAGTGCATCAAAATGCATGCAGAGCGGATCTATGAATTGCTACATGGTTTTATTTTTTAAATTGTCAGTCTTTCTTATTTGGTGGTCTTATAAACATAAAATTGAAAAATGGACAGCTTTCTTTCTAAGCTAGCTTACATCTCTCCATTTTTGAAAGCTTCCTAAACATGCAAGCACTCCATAAAAAAGTAACTGGTGCATGCAGAAGCAATGCAGTTCACAAATGAAGCAGTATAATGTCAATGGTTTGAAATTGTTCAGTCTCAGTTGTTTTCCAAGTCAATGCACTGGCAGTCTTGCCTGAATGCAACTAGTCAATAGAGGGAAAATAAATAGAGCATTTCCAGAATTCACCCATCAGCACTGAAAAGTGTCTGCTTACTATTACACAGTTTTAACATGTCATAATCGTTTTTCACAGTATAGAAACCCTCCTTATACCTTGGATGAAGAATGAATTACTATTTTAGCACCCAATACATATCTTCTAATAGAAATTCCAAGCAAAATGTATTGATTATAGCATTGTAAGTGGTATGTGTTATTAAAGCAGAACCTGAGTCCTTTAGCCTATTTTTAATGCTACATTATGAACAAAAATTTCTAATTTGGGTATCTAAAAGCAGAGACTTCTGGTTTTGGACTTCTGAACAGACTCATTTAACACTTCTGTAAGTATCTGTGCATTGAAAGAGCTCCCTGTAATTTGAGTTGAACACCACAATTTATGCACAGTATTATTCCAATAAAGAATCCTGTTGACTATTAAGTTGGACAGGTTTTGCCCGCATAGGTAAAAGCTTTAGTCCCACAGCTATGTGACTCTAAGCACCCATACATTAAGCAGCAGAGATACAACTGTCCCGGATCTTTCTTGTTTCTCCCATGCCATGTCAAATAGCACCACTAGGCTGAATACCACACAAAGAAAGGAAGCAGACAGGATAGCCACATTGCTACAGTTCCCTTTTGGGGAAAAAAAAAAAAAAGGTTATGCCTGCCTCTCCAAGCATCTAGATGCTATAATACATCTAAGGTGCTATGCTTACTTAGATAAGGTCCTTGCAATGCCACGTAATTACAGAAAGGAGCTGCCATAGTCTGAAAAATAAGGAGAAGTATATCTTTTCCAATCCCCTGCCTTGTTATCTGTCACCTGGATGAAAATCATGTGAAAAAAAGTAAAGAGGGGAAAAAAATTCCCCTTCAGACCCAAGAACACACTAGCGCCCATGGATATAAATGTTACAATAAAAGAGCAGGACGACTACTAGCAGAGCTTTTATGGCTTAACAGTATTTTGACAACAAATGTTCATATTTCATTTGAAATTTATGAAACCTTTGTGCCTGTAATCCCACGAGCAGCTACATGGTAAATGAAAGTAGCAGGCAGTCTAGATTAATAATATTTTGCTTCATAGTAGAAGAGCATTCTAAGGAAAAGAAATCTTGCTTTATCTGCTCTCCCACGTTCTTTTTTTTTTTTTTTTTTACAGTCTCTGTACTGGAACAGTTTCAGAGCTCTAAAACCTGCTTGCAAATATTCACAGATGCCTTATTAATTTATGAGAAACTGAAGGACCCATCACAAGGTATAAGCAAGCAATTTAGGAATAACAAGTAGAGGGGTATGATACATGGCAAAATACCACAGCTCCTAGTGTTAGAGAGCTACCAGTGGTTTAAATCAAGTTGAAGGGGAATACCTGTAGTAAGCTCCTGTACTTCATATTCTAATAAAAAATTGGTATGAAAAAAACGGTTGCCCTATGAATCATAACCTTTGCTTTCACATTTTCACAGTTTAGACATACATGTATGCTAAAAGCTCAAGTGTGGCTTCTTGCACTTAAATGTCTAAGTGTATAAGTGTCTTTTTCAACAGCTCTATTTATCTTCAAGCATATCTAACACAAAGTGTTGGGTTTTTTTACTTTTTTTAAAGTAGTCTCTTAGTGCAAGCTATCATGGCAAGTATGATGTAGGCCAATTATGTGCCTAGAAAGTAGATATTTATTTTTATTAAAATTTTTATACCTTTTTTGAACTCTCATGTGGGCTTAGCTCACATGCATAAGGTATATTAGGTTGGTAAGATCACACTCTGATTTCTTGCTTTGTTCCAGAGCACAAGTCACAAGAAATGTAAGAGAGAAAAAAAAAAAGGTAACTTATTTCAAACAGCAATTGGAGATATATTTTTAAAAAATAGTTATTAAAACCAGTCTTTTTGTCTCCTTTTCATGAAAAATACAGCTTTTGCTCAGCTACTCTTAATTTCAAGTATTTCTGTGGCTTTTCATTTTCTGAGTTTTATGTCAAAACGTCACAGTTTAGCCTTCGAAAAATGGTATCTCTGAAAAAAAATATACTGAATTTGCCATTAAATAGGATACACAAAATTTCATAGGTAATTTATCTGTAAGATATTGCAGTAAAGAAAGTACTTGCTAAAGAAACAAGCATTTAGGTCAAAACCATTGTTCACTGGTGGGAGAAAGGCTCGGAAAACATTGGGTGAAGCAGACACAACCAGGGAAAAGTGGATGACAGAATGGAGAAAGAGAAATATAATAGCAAAGTTAAAAACAGAGTCAAGGCAAACTGTTTCACTCACACATTAAAAACTGTAAACCAGGGCATCAGATGGCTCTAGGAAAACCACACAGAAGATACACAAAGGTAAAGGGACGTACCTGAGAACAATGTTATCGTGGATGCTGTGTCACTAAGGGACTCTAATATTTCCAAATTACTAAAAAATGAAATGACAAAGGAACTGAGATATGTGATTAGGGCACCAAATCTCTGAAAATAATACAAAACTATCCCTTTCTTGTGACACAGAAACAAATAATTTCTTTGACTGAAAGTGGTTCCAGAAAGACATCCTCTAAAACTTGCCACCTGGAGCAGACCACTGGTCAACATTTTGGCAGTGCTCAAAGGAACATATAAGAAGAGTTTACGGAATATATTGTTAAAAGAGAAGCTTTTCTTTAATTCAGAGTTGAGTTATAGTTTGATATATAGTGCTTTAAAATATTTTTTCTTTCTTTTATTTAATCTTCTTAAAGATTAAGAATCCTAAGATGATTCTTAAGAATCATCTTAAATGGTCATCATCTTTTTTTGAGTCTAATTTTGACATACAACTCCATGGACTCATTGGATACTAAGTAAAAAATCACTTCCTTTATCATCATCTTCCTTTCTAAGAAAAGGTGAGTGGAACAGGAAAAAAATGCTCTCACTCTTACATAAAGAAATAGTGAAGAATTCCTCTCTTCTTCTTCCATTACTAACCCATCAACTATTAGATTTTTCTTTCCTTTCCTTTGTCTATGTAAAGAATATCATGTTCAATATGACACATTGGAGAACACACATCTAAGGCTTTAAATATTTAACTTTTATAATACTGCATGCTTTCTATTTTATCATGAAAATACAGACTGGAGTTAAGCTTAATAGATTTCTTTTTCATTTAAATCAAGACTACGAGCTCTTTGTTACAAATAGTGTTTTCTTACCCAAATTAATGCTCTCTCAGCATATTCATGTGGGTATCTGGTAACACCAGCTTCTGCTACTGGGAAGAGGAAGATCAGATCACCAGAAAGGAGACAAATGTCAACTATTACTGCATCTGAGAGCCCAAATCTGAGAGCCATCTCAAAGCCCAATTTGCAACCTTCTGGTGATTTGAAATGCCTGTTTCAGTCAGCTGCTTAATCCAAATCTGAAAGGCATTTGTTCAACCCATTAGCACACTGCGTATCTTCTGGGGAAACAAGTCCTGCTCAGTGTAGACCTTCTACCATGGGCAGAGTCTGCACAGTAGGCCGTCACACTGATGTTGGCCTTTGAAAGAGTAAGTCATTTTAGGAAAGATGGTTTAGTGGTTCACTGAAGAAAAGAAAAAAACCCACAAAACTTACAGTCCTGTGTTTTTGCTAATATACTGCAATTAATATTTACCTAAACAACACTGCATGAGAGTTATCTTGTTTGAGTTCTTTCCTCATAAATACACTTTGGATTGTCAAATACAGTAGCAACCAAAATAAGTCTTCCATCAGCATCTGTGCTGAGTGGATTCAATGACAGTCTAACCAATCTACTATAAAACTTTTATAGAAGCATTACATACTTGCATCAGGTTCACAGTTTTATTAATTTACACAGATTTTATGGTTTCTTGAAGTTCTTACGTCTGAAAGAATGAACTGATACTCAAAGAAAGCTGAGTCTAGTGAGAAAATGATCTGCTTAAATACCATTCAGTCTCATAAAAGAGCAACTATACATTAGTTATATCACCATCTACATTTTCATATTTATAAAAACTGATATAGGTGTAATCAGCTAATAACTTCTGCTCTTTCTAATGCACAATAAAATAGTTTTTACTGATCAGCTTTGTGGTTTAACTGCTAATTTGGAGGGGAAAGCGGGGTCTTGAAGGAGAGCAGGGTAAAGGGAGGTTGAGGGGATTTTTTTGCTTTCTAAAGAGAAAGGTCCAGGAAGTAATTGTTCCTCCGAGTTCACTTTCAGGATGCTCCAGAGCAATACATTTAAAGAGGAGTTTTCTTCCTTTCCAAAATAGGACTAAAACATTAACATATTTTAACATTAATATATTTTATGAAGTGAGACTCAATCAGAAAACATTGGCTTTGTTTCTGCTTCCTGCACTGGTGGCCAGCTAAGCCCAAGAACCAACTTTAAACTTCTGCACTAAGGTTTAGCTTGAAAATCAGATATTCCTTAATGAAGTATACACTGTGCCATATTTTATTGCTAATGATACCAGAAATTATACCATTATTGAATAGCTATCCAGAGCCTAAAACCCAACTCCAAGTTACTTGTACTTTTCTTCCATGATAGAACATCTCCTGTAACTATTACCCCAAAATAAGCACAGCTTACGTAACAGTATAATTACGTAAGAACAGAATAAGACATGAGAATAGTGTGGAATAAAAACTTGCGTGGAGTGGATTGTTGCCTACAGGTAAAGCAACTGGGTTTGCCATGTAAGAGGTAACCACCTCACCACTCTGGACCTGAGGAGTATCAAGCACATCACTACAGAGCCTGAGCAACGTGACGAAATGAACGTGTAGTCACATCCTGCACCATGCGGACAAGCCCTGCCAAACACATTATTTACAGTACGTGTATAGAAGTATATATATAGAAGCGTAGCTACATCATGTATAGAAGTATATGTATAGTATCTAGAAGTGTATATATACATGCTATATACACTACTTCTATATATATATAGAAGTGTATATATCTCCAGAAGACTCTGTGTGCGTGTGCGTGCGCGCGCGCGTGTGTGTGTATACCCAACATACTTCTGGATAAAGGAATGGCAGAGAGAATTTTTTCCGTGGAATCGATCTGAACTGGAAGCAAGTCCCTGGGGTAAGACTGAGCCATCAAATCCTCTTTGCGACCCTTACCGAGGGGCTGCACTGCACCCTGGCATCGAGAGGAGTTTGTTACTCTGACCAAGCACAGGGCAAAACACACCTTGAAGACAGATGGACTCTCCTATATAGGTTTAGTTTCATGTTTGCTTAGACTTAAAGTCTTTCAAGCTAAGTAAAATGATTGAAGCCAGAAAGTATGCTAGTCTGTGTATTTTCAATTAAATAAAAAACCTGTAAATAAACTGGTAAGGCCAAGCGATTGAGTGTGCTTAACCTGAGCCTGCTCTGAACCTTTTTTTCCAGCTGCTTAAACTTTGGTATTACCCCAAGAAACAAACAAAAACTTTCAGCAAGTAAACGGTGTTCAGTGGCTCTTACAGCAGTTTCTCAAGAGCAGTTCCAAGAAAGAAGCTGTCATGATTTTGAAGTATCTTTGTTCAAATGCTATTTTTATCATTTTCACAACATCGTGTTTTTACTAATACTTAGATACAGACAACTTCAAAAACAAAGCTACACTAAATTACAAAGCTAAGTCCAAGTAATTTTGTTAGGTTAATTTTCCCCATATTTTCTCCACACTTAAATTGGCTGAATCAAACTCAGCTAATTTAATATCAGAGCAGTATCTTCAAAGGTGTATTTCCTAAATAAGATAATATCCAGTGCATACTGTATCTGCAGGCAGTAAGAGATCTGTAATGTATGCTTTAACGAGAGAAGGGCATGAGAAGATCTGATAAAAGTCAGGATACCTAATCTCAAGTATATAGAACAAAAGGAGAGTCTTCTTTAAGGTATGACACAGACAAGAGTGAACAAGTGAAGGAAGTCAATAAGAAGTTTTACAGTAATATCAAATAGAGCCTTATTGCTGTAATGCATGTAACTCCACTTGCGTGAATCCTCCGTGTATTTTAAGACCACAGTTTTTAAAGGCTTCAGTTGGATATTCCCTCTACCCTTCACGCCAGTGCTCGGAGCCCAACTGGCTGACCTGGGATTGTATTATAGGCTTTTCTTTTTTTTAATCAAAAATTCTGCTCTCACCTAAGAATTATGTTTATAAAAAACAAGGGAGAGCCTTAAATATCACATTTAGTATGCTGTATCATAAATCAAGACATAGTAGTCTCATACAGTTCTAAATCACTTTCCTCTGCCACCCCCAAAGACCACATAAACCAGGAGTGTTGATCCACAGGTAACAGTTACCCATCCAGAAGGCATTTCTTGCATTGTCTCCCATCATCCAATCTCATAAAGGTCAAATATAAACTTTCTAATAAAATGTAGAAGCAAAAATACAACTACAATCAGAGCACCCCCAAACCATAAAAATGTACAAGCCTCTGAATACCTGTTCATTTAATTCCAACTAGATTAATTGCTTATAATACTGAACTGAACAAGCGCTTTAACATATTTAAGAGTTAAGGGCTACAGTAGCTCAGATATCCAATCTGATCTCTCTTGTGCAATTTCCGAGCACAGAAACAGAAATCCAGATGAAATGCAGAACCTTTTCTAAAAAAAATAATCTAATAAACTTTATAAATACATGGATTTCATCTGTTTAGACCAAAGACTATTTGCATTTCCTGATAATGTTGAACAGATAATGTTGAACAGAAACACAGTTTCTACGAAAGTATCACCAATCTGGTAGCTACACAGTCATCCCAACAACTTTCAGTTGTCTTTATGGCATTAGTCCAGTTCTACAACACAAGAAAAAAAGGAATAGTCTCCTTTTTATGTGTGTCTTTCCACAGGGAAGATGAAGATGGGTCTGTTTTGGAGGGTAGTTTAGTACTGGTGGTGGTTTGGCCTTACCCCGTGTGTGTCTTTACAAACCATATGGAAAGCTATGATGAAAAAGCTAAAGAAAGCTATGATGAATTTTTCTCAGCAGAAGTGGAGAGGATTATAAATTGCTCTGAAAGCTCCCTTGACTTTAAAATGCTCTCAGATATTGGTCTTTTACATCGGAGAGCTGCCTTCTCTGCTACTTGGCAATGTGTCCCAATGTCTCAGGTTTCCTTAGCTATCATACTCTGCTACTCATGCTCTTTCCTAGCCCTCATAGTCGACCATTTGCTGTTCTCTCTACACATCCCAACACCCCCCAATTTCTTCACATATCCAAGAAATTATCTCCTTTCCTACTTCCTCTGGATACTACCATGAGAAGTTTAAACTAATAAAATACCAAGATGAAACTAACATAACTACTACCTAATGGTAGGTATCTGTTTCTCTGGTACAAGTTACCGGAGTGGTGTGGTTTAACTTGTCAGGCAGCTAAAAACTGAAACCATGACACAGAGAAATGTTGTGACTCTTTATAAATTAAATAAAATTATAGTATGAGCAATTCTGCTTAAACCTTTGGCATGATAATAACTATAATAATTCATATAGTGAAACAATTGCAAAAATTAAGAACCTTAGTTTTAGGTAGTTTTTGATGGAAGTCTCCTTTATCGTCCACATGTTTTGCAGTTAGAAATTTCAATTGCTGCCTACAAGAACTTAAATAAGAAATCAAAGGCCAACAAGGAAAATAAAACCAGTCAGTTTAAATGATGTATCGACCAGGGAACCATAAGGTAAATTGAGATATATACACTTAACGTTACAAGTAACTCATGGCAGTCACGACTTCTCTTTTCTCGTATAGAATCAATACATGGTTGTGCTTCTTCAAGAGAAGCCAAAGTAAAACATATCCTTTTGGAAAAGAGATCTTCTTACACACAGTATAGACAACTGAAGAACAAAGTAGATATTAAAAATATATATATAATAGTTATTTTCACCTTCACTTAAATCGTGTCCTATTTTATAGTGCTGAAATCGAAAAATCTTAAAATAACAACAAATCCCCAGGCATCTACTAACAAGGGTACTATAGAGATTTAGAGGCCTCTAGTGATTTCTAGAGTGCTAGTTTGTGTACCAGGATCAGACTGATGTTTCTGCATTGAAAACCTGCAGCTGGTCATTCTCATATTATTTTGGTTTTGTTACGTGTGGTGGGGAGGGTATTATTTTCTAATGCATTAGCACCCCAAGAGCTCAGTCAAGATCAAGTTTCATTGTTCAGCACAACAAAAACATATGCAGAGAGCAGTCCTGCAGCTCCTGCAAGCAGAGACTTCCTACTGCTCATGTTCACTATTTCACTACGATATCTGTGCCTGTGGTACACGGCAGGTAGCAACATGGATCAGCACAAGCTTTGCGTGGGCATGGACACCCAGAGTCCTATTTGCCTGCACTCAGGTGGTAAACAAAGATACCAAGTTTTGACAGCAGATTTACAGGCGGCTTTTTGCTTATTTTCAGTTCAAGAATATTATGCATTGGTTAGAACAAATGAAATCTATGCACGGTGAAGCATTCCAGAATTTTCCTGTTTAGATCCTCTTGCCACACCTTTTCAAGATTACAAGTTGTTTCAAATATTATCATAGAGCAAAGATACATGAAAAAATTCAACTGCTGTCTTCATCATACCAACAGGCATGACATACTTTCCATGTGTAATCTAAAACCAGAGTAACAACTCACCAAAGCTAATATGTAAAGGCATCTTGGCATGAACCCTGTCCAAAATGCACCATTTAAAACCTACAAGTCAGATAGGCAGGGTTTCTCAAGAGATACCATTTTTTTGCAGCCAAAATTCCTCCCCTCCCACACCCTTCCCTATAGAGTTCTCAGCAGCAAAGCAATTTACTCTAGTTACTAGATCTACAATGCTAAGAGCATTTTTCCTTCTCAAAGTAATTTGAGATGTGTAAACCAGACTAGGTTAAAAACAACAACAAAAAAGAAGAATTACGATGCTGAATTTTCACACAGATATAACTAAACCTTTCTGCAGGATGGATTAGTTTGCCATTCCTCTGAGCCCTACGTTCTGCAGTGAAGCTGCACGCCTGGAATTGCAACACGGAAGTATACGGCTGGCACAAAGACACCGTCTATCCTCAGTGCACAAGAATTCTTGAAACAACCTGATAGCTCATAAAAAAGCAACAAAGGGGTCCAAACAGCAAAGTCCAGAATAATATTTAAGACATATGATTCATTCGATATACTTGATCCCAAACATTTCTGTTATTCCTGAAGAAGAAGTCCCCAAGGAGAGAAGATTACGGAACCTTTCCTGGTGGCTAGGAGAAGAAGTAAAGACTCTGGCATTCCCGATAAAGCAATTTGATTCTCAAAATAATTTTTAATAGTCTTTCTAGCAATACTTTCTAAAACCAGGTATTTTTCCTGTCTTACAAAAATAAGAACAGTTTTTAAAGATGTCGATTTAAACACACTTTTAAGAGTTTGCACCTTGTTATTTTTCATCTTTCTTTACTCTTTGGAAATTATGAATACATGATGCAGTGAGTTTTCCCTATGTTTAACTCATCCACAAATGGATGATTTATAGTTCGTGGTTCAATACTACAAAAACATCTCAGTGTGGACTCATCACTAAAAAGAGCTCAACTCTCTCTCTTTTCCTACATTTTACATCCTGCCTCAGGCTGAAGATCTGGAAAAAAAATTCAAGCACTGAAGCCTCTTACACTGTCGGAACAGTTTCCCTATGGTGGTAGTAAATGCCCCAGAGCGTGAGTCATTTATAACTTCTGCAGGAACAAACAAAAAATATGTAACAATACACTCTAGGAAGTTACCTGAACTTCACAAGGGGCAATTAGGCAAAATGCTCTAGTATGACGTTTCCACGTACGATGCCTATGACAACAAGAAGAAAATAGAAAATATGACCAATCATCGTGTATTTTTGATCTGAAACATCCTTAAAAGTAAAAGCAGCAGATGGTAGGCACACTGGGATGGGATTTTTCTCACAGTGTTTTTTTACAGCCCTGAGTCAATAGTGGTTGTTCAGTTCCCCTTCCTCTCAGCATATCCTCTTGCAAACAGAGAAGATCAGATACTGGTTAAAGATGTGTATGGGGTGACAGAGGCAAAATCAGCCAGGCTGGTAATAGTCGTCCTGTACTGTAAGTTCCCTGCGAAGAGCTGTGAAGATACTGGCACAAAAATCTGCACTGCATATTGCTGCAGCATAATTAATTAAGCCTGACAACACCCCTGTGAAATACAATAGGTCTAACCACTAAACCAAATCATCCTTATAAACATCCAAATGTCAGCAAGTGAATTTATGTCAGTTTTACTATTTGAAGACAGAAAAAAAAAAAAAAAAGTCACATATAGCTTCAAAAAAAGCACTTTACATTAAGTAAAGCTCTCTCTTATATTTTTGAATAGTAATAAAGAAATCAAAGGTATGACAGCCTTTTACAGGGATAACACCTTAGAACATTAGTAGATAAATCTTTGAAGAGGTAAGAAGTATTATCAGGATTTCCAATTGCAGAATAATACGCTGTACTTGAGAATTCTTTGACACTAGACATAAAATATTGTAACTATTAATTCATAATGACAATCTAAATAATTAAAATAAACCAAAAGCTCATTAATATCGATTGTGACAGTGGGATGGGTTAGGCGGTAAGGCAAAACGTACTTCGTAGGACATTACGCCTTTAGGATCAAATATCCCTAATAACACACACCGAGACAAACCTAGACATATGTTCCAAAAGTAACTTCAGCTTGGTTCTTTATGAGTGTAGCTTGAAGGATTTTATTTTCTGTATAATCGTTAAAGTGGAAGTGCACTCACTAGCCGCTGGCTGCACTGTTTATCATAAAGTCAGCTCACTTAGTGCTGTCCAATTAAAATAAACTACAGCTGCAATGTATCACTATTTTTTCTAAGTATCTGAAAATATTCCTGCAAAACCCAACCTCCAACAACAAAACATAAATGAAAAGCAACAATTCACTTGGCAACCATCTAGGAGAGGATGTTTTGACATTATTTTCATGTTATTAAATGCACATTTTCCACTTAAAAACAAGAAGCTCCTGTCACAGATGATTTATATTTTAAAATACTTTATATGACATAAGAAAGGCATATAATGGCTTGCTGCTGTAACCTTTTAAAACAAAATATAGGATTACAAACAATATATTTTTCCTTTGATAATTTCTTTGACTATTTTGCTGCTTATTGCGACAGATAGACAATATTTCAGTGCTAGCCACTGCAATACAGTAGCATTAAATAAAATGTCCAAACTCCATCTGACTTTCTACAATACGTTCATTTAATTTCAAATGACTTTTCTTCTATTGCTCTCTTCTAGTTCACGCCTGGAAAAATGACAGACTATAAAGCTTTTCTTTATCATCTTTTAACCAACTATGGTTTCAAAATTATTTATTTACGTAAATTTGGGAAAAGCAGGGTCTCATGACATGTTTGTATGCTTCATTTCAAGCATGATGAAAGAACAGGAAATAAAATACAAACTTTTTTTTCTTTGTTACTGACTTTGTTCTAGTTCTTCCAGACATCGCACTTCTAAACTCAGGCTGCCACCAACAGACAGCATACAGACAAGAGAAGGTGATGCTCATCTGCAATGCACAGATGTAAGGCAGCAGTAAGGTCTCCTTCACTAAACAGCAACTAATGAATGTATGTAAAACAAAACCAGTGTAACTTTTGTATGTTGTGTAAAGTTTCTGTGCAGAAGATGTCTGCGTGGACAGCACTACAAAAATCACACTGAGATCCTGAAATCCCTCTACAAAGTCTATAACTAAAAGAAGCTTTTGTGCGGCTGGAGACACACAGATTTTCTTACAGACAATTACGGAAAGTTAGGCTGTATTTAGATAAAGAACAACACTGCACCTTTAAGAAAATGTTATTTTTCCTGAGGCCCTATCAAGGTAAATTTCATCAGTATTCAAAGAATGAGCAAAGCACTTCAACAATTTATTTCAATAAAAGAAGACTTAGCTGAAAGGAGTATAAATGATGAGAACTTGCTTTAAACTGATTTATTCCCCGCAGCAATAAAAGGAATGTTTCTTCACTCAGCTGTTTAATATGCAAATATGCAGAGCATCCAGCTTCTGACAGCACATCATTAATAAAACCTTGCACTAAGCAGAGCTCCCGATATTTCATCCTGATGAAAATACATGATGATGACTTTAGACTGTATAATTTCAGAGTTGGAACAATGTACTTCCCAGTGATGGAAACTCAGCAATCCACAGTTCTAGCATAGATTTTTTAATAAGTTAACCTATTTCTGGAAGAGGGAGACATCTGTTTACAAGAATTGTGAATACGGAAAAGCTTGTCACCAAACCCTCTCAACTGGACAGTCCAAACCTTAGTTTGGGAATCAGTACAAAAAGAACCATGTTATTTATAGATGAACGCAAGAGTTGATTTCTTTTTTAATCAATTAATTCCTCTCTTATTTACGAAGCTTCACGTACTAAAAAAATTCCCTTTACCTGCACTTCTATCAGCCACTACACAACCTGATCCATTTTCAGCAAATGTGGAAATTAATGCTATCCCTTAACACGAATTAAAGCAAAAAAAGACAAAAAAAGAAGTCTGCAATTTTACTTCTTCCCATTAAAATCTATGAGGATGAACTCCTATATTTGACCATGCTGTAGCATTCCGCTTCTTGTGTTTATAGCCAAATTAAGTAAGTACACATGTTTTTTTCTTCATTGCTTGTGCTAAATTTCTTACACTCTTTCCAAAGAAGTTTTTAAAAAGGTTAAAAACTATCAAATGTTTGAAATAGGGAAAGGAATATTTGCCAATAGTTTGCTCTGAAGTCTTTCCAGTCCAAAGTTGGAAATTGGAAGCTGTACAGAAATGTTGAAATTTTTAAAGCATCCCTTTGTGCAGAATTAATCCTAATGGGCAACACAGAATGTCCATTTCTGCACTGGAATTAATACTCACACAGACGACATTGAGCATTTTACAACATGGAAACCTGAGGAGCACTCATTTGCTTGCAATAGTAGGTAACAATTAACAACTTGTTAAAGTCTGGTGGGCTGCTTTTTTGGCTGAAATAGGTTGCTCTTTTGCCATTGTATGCTAGGTCAAATACAAAGAGAGACCCCTTCTGCACTGCATGAACAAAAAAAAATATGACTTTACATTTTAATTCAAAAATATTTCTACTATGAATCAATCATTTAGCGTATTTCAAAGAAGTTTGAAGGATTTTCCTTTGAATCATTTCCCACTGGGTACGTAGGAAACAAAACATCTTCAGGGCTAAATTTCAGGGGAAGTCTTGCAGGTTTTAGTAAACTTCTCCTAGCCAGTACTTTACATGTTTCTGTTTTCTGTGCGTGGCAATACTCCCTCACAACTCAAATGGGATTAACCAATTAAACATTTCCCAGTAGTCTCTAAAATAGCTGCTCTTGGCATGTTTTTTGCATGGAACAAACCTCAGCGGGAGGATATGATAGAAATCTTGCACTATTTAAATATAGAATTGGGACATCAAAGAAAGGGTTGTATTGAAATAACATGGATAATTAAGGAAGTGGAGAACAGTAATAACTGATTTACATAAAATGCTAATAAGCCTCTTGACTTGTTCGGCAATTTCTGCTTTAGGCATGGTAACTGCGGGTTCAAATTTGTGTACTAATTTTATTTTAGTATTTTCTTTTTTCTTCCTTTTTGTCCCCCTATTTTTTAAGCTCTCCACAGCCAGGCCAGTCTGCTTCTGGCACCAAACCTTTTTCAAAACAAAACCCCAAGGAAATCAGAATCTGAACATAAACTTGTGTAAAAGTTTTGTACACATTCATATCCACACAGGCATACAAAGCACAAAGCGTAAAGGCCTTTAATTACTTGTCTGTTTGTGTACGGATTCAGATTGCATCCCTTCTAGTTTAGCTCACTTTCATGTCATGCTGAATAATGTGTTACAAACGATCAATGACATATTAAAAATGTTAAATGCTCTTCACAATTACCAGGACTGAAAAACTTTGAGAACAACTGGAGTGTAATGGGAAGAACGTGTTTCCATGGTGTTCTGCTTCTTGCTACTCGGATGGGATGATTAGGGCACTGCACCAACACTATAGGTTATAGCTATTTTATACTGTACCCTTGTGCCATTTGCTTCTGCGAAGAAGTTACATGCTCTGAAATTCTTGTTTTATTTTACTCTCCTACTGATCTCTCCTCACAGTGCTACAGCAGCAGTGGCTTTGAGATGTGAATGTGAATGAGTGTCTGAGCCGTTCCTTCAGGACATGTCTGCGTATTGACCTTCAGCTTACCCTGTTTCCCTGCGAGCCCTCTAAGCATGATCCATCGCTTTCTCAGGCCATTCTCCCTTCACCCCATTGATGGGTTTCAGAGCTACTTAAATTTCAAAGTCCTGATGCGTTGCAGCAGTGGCCAGGGCTCAGCTTTGCTCACTTATAGATTGTACAAGGTCACAGTAAGGGAAGGGGAAAAAAAGCCAGAGCATTTATCAGGATGTATTGCTTTACTTTTTCTATCCATCACAAAGGCGATGATTCTATTTTAGTGAAAATCCATTGAACTCAGATCAAGTCAGATGGCTGTTATCATTGGAAACTCAAGAGCTGTCACACCATAATCGGTACAAATGATGAACACTGAAACGTGGGGCTTGAGGCCGCTTAATGGTCTTTAGTGAATTTTTTTCTGTTGCTTTTTAAACACCACAAAATCATTTTACTTAAGTGATTTCAATTTGAGAACGCTAAGATTTTGTTATGCAAGCACAGCTGATTCAATTACAGATGATCTGACAGCTATTGTGCAATTAAATGTTTTCTACCAGTGCGCCCTCTCTCTCCCCCGTGCACACACCAGTACGCGCATGCAGACTACCCATACAATCACCATTATTTGCCTCAAACTTATTCTGATTCTGGTCGTCATCTGTGATGATACACTTTCCACTTGTAACAGGCGATGACACTGTGCAGTATTAACAGGAACTTCTGCAGCAATATTGCTTTGTATTTTGTGAATGAGCTTTGTTAAGCTTCCCTGTTCTAGAGCCGCCCCTGTAAGGAGGAGCTGTGTGTACGCAGGGAAAGGGGAAAGCACGTCAAACTTCTTTTCTCTTTTTTCTCAAATCACAAATAGCTTAGTGAGTGTTACATTTTAATAAAAAATTGGGGATCTTGACCATACTTAAAGGCACCAGAAAACTTTCAGTACATAGGTATGGAATTAATGGGTGTTATTCAGGATAATTACAAGTGTATTTGAATTGCATCAGAAACACAGTACAGGGGAGCGCAAAGGAGCAGGGTATAGCCATCACACCTGACAGAGAGTTCGTTCTTCCTGCAGAGCATGCTAATTATACTCATACTTAGGCTTCATTCTACTACTTTATCAGTTGTGACAGACTCACCCTCTACTTACTTGTTTTGATTTCATCACATGCACATAAGAAAGACCAGCTACACCAGGTTCTAGGGGACCTTGACAGGTAATTAAAAATGCCTCTCTAATTAAGAGAAAAATAGCAACAGACAATAATTTTGCTCCAGAGAAAAACAAGCCATTCCACAAAATTGTTATTTTCCTACTGAAATCCCATAATAAAATAATTGCCATCCAATTTTTGAAAGTAAAAAACCAACAACCCAACCCTCTTTACTTCCCACACAAACCCATTCCCCAGACAGATGATTTACAGTACTTATTCAAAGTAAAACTATTCAGCTTCACAAGTGCTAGCAAATCTTTGCCTCAAACACCCTCTCCACCACCACACCTACAGAATATGGTAGAGGAAAGACATGAGGAATTCCATTATGCAGGAATGTCCTAAGCTACCTGGAGATCTTTATTGTTTAAAACTATATTTAGATCTTATTTGACCTCCTCCCATGGAGCTGGAACAACACATTTTGAACAAGTACCACCTCAAACCATACGAGATATCAGGAAGGAGCAAAGGGACAAAAGAAACAATCAAGAACAATGAAGAAAAGTACGTATTTATTATCACTATTATTACACAGCACACATAGCACCTTATAAAGAGAACAGTCAAAGCTTGCTAGTTAACTTGGCAGATTTAAGTCACCAGCCCCTGCCATAATCATGAGCCCAGAGTGGCCTCTCCAGTCACTTACGGCAGCTTCAAGGCTGTTCTAGTATGGTTTCAGCTTCTAGTGAAGTGCAAAATTGAAAAGAGAAATAAACCTAGTGCAAAATGGACTTAAGCCATCCTGCTCACCTGCTTTCTTCCTAGAGCAAGCAGTCTACTGTGGAAAACGCGTTTGCACAGTTTGTAGTGCAGCACAGTGACTTTGCTGTCTCCGAAACGTGTCAAGAGTCACGGGAGTAGAGGGGAGATCTCTGTGCATCTGAACATCTAATATAAACAAATATTTCATATCTTTCCCGATCAAAGTTTCCAAGGAAAGCCACAGGGAACACAGGCTTGTAGTTCCTCTCTGTTTTCAGCCACTAATGCTTCCAGAAATCTGGAACGGGGCACGGTGAAGGCCGTGCACAGACTCTTCAGGAGCCCCTTTAAAACTCCTGCAGAGTGGCATTAATAAGCCTTAGTGTAATGGAGGATCAACCCCTATGCTCTGCGCTTCAAGAAGCAGAAAATCTTAAATAGGCTGGTATTATGTCTTCAAATCTTTTTTCATAAACATTAAAACAAATACAATTTGGGGAAGCTCTATGTTTAAAATAGTATATTTTTCTTTAATAAGAAAACTACATCTTAACCTTGAGTCAAATAAAAAATGATGATAATTTTTGCAAATATTTTAAATGTACCAAGTAACAATTCACAGACTTTTAGCTGTAGTCACCTGTGCATACACTGCATGCTCAGGGGACAGCATACAACAGAATAAAAGCTGTGCTATGATGTATTTTCAGCAGTGAAATATCTTGGGCAGATTTCCTCCTATATTATAGCGGATATCCAAAAATATGCAACCGCTAAAAATATGCTTAAAAGCCATATACTGAGAAACTTTTTATTGCTGACTGATTTGCAAGATAAAAGAATACTCTCTGAGCACCACATTGTGGTGGGTTGACCCTGGCTGAGGGCCAGGTGCCCACCAGAGCCGCTCTATCACTCCCCTCTTTCATTAGACAGGGGAGAAAAGGTAAAACTTACGGGTCGAGATAAGGACAGGGAGAGATCATTCTCTAATTATCATCACGAGCAAAACAGACCGAACTTAGAGAGGGAATTCATCTTATTTATTACTAAGCAAAACAGAGTAGAGGAATGAGAAATAAAACCAAATCTTAAAAACACCTCCCCCCACCCCTCCCATCTTCCCGGGCTCAACTTCACTCCCGGCTTCAACCTCCGCCCCCCCAGCGGCACAGGGGGACGGGGAGTGGGGGTTACGGTCAGTTCCTCACGCGGTGTTTCTGCCGCTTCTTCATCCTCAGGGGGAGGACTCATTGTTCCCCCGCTCCAGCGTGGGGTCCCTCTCACGGGAGACAGTCCTTCACGGCCTTTTCCAACGTGAGTCTCCTCCACGGGGTGCAGACCTTCAGGAGCAAACTGCTCCAGCGTGGGTCCCCCACGGGGTCACAAGTCCTGTCAGCAAACCTGCTCTGGCGTGGGCTCCTCTCTCCACGGATCCACAGGTCCTGGCAGGAGCTTGCTCCAGCGCGGGCTTCCCACGGGGTCACAGCCTCCTTCAGGTGTCTCCACCTGCTCCAGCGTGGGGTCCTCCACGGGCTGCAGGTGGAATCGCTACACCCCCTCATCCTCCATGGGCTGCAGGGGGACAGCCTGCTTCACCATGGTCTTCACCATGGGCTGCAGGGGAATCTTGCTCCGGCGCCTGGAGCACCTCCTCCCCCTCCTTCTTCACTGACCTTGGTGTCTGCAGATGTTCTTACATCTTCTCACTCCTCTCTCTGGCTGCAAAAGCGCTCTCTAACTGTTTTTCTCTTTCTTAAATATGTTATCACAGAGGCGCTGATTGGCTTGGCCTTGGCCAGCGGCGGGTCCGTCTTGGAGCCGGCTGGCACTGGCTCTATCAGACACAGGGGAAGCTTCTAGCAGCTTCTCACAGAAGCCACCCCTGTAGCCCCCCCGCTACCAAAACCTTGCCACGCAAAACCAACACACACATTGATCTAAAATGTCCGATTATTACTTTCAAAACAATACGTTTGTTTCAAAACAGGATGGTGATGCTAGTGCCATCGCTACTTTTTGCTATGTGGGGCCGGGCCAATGACAGAGCACGGACTGAGCCGGGGCCTCTTTGAGTCATCACAGTTAAGCAGAATGGTTTCTTATTTCCTTCACTTGAACTATGTTGTCGCACAGGGGACATCTGCAGAGTAGGATATGTGGTGTTCAGTTATACCAGTACAGACTAATTCATCCTCAGTAAAATTTCTGAGGACACCTGTTTTTGCAGACAAGCCTTCTAGCTCGTCTCTACCTCTTTTTGTCAACTGTCTAAGTACTGGGCTATTTGCAAAAGAGATGTTGTACAGATCAAGCACTTGTATTTTTATTCTTTAAACCTCTTCCTTCCTACCCTATCCCAAACTTTTAATGCAGCTTTTCCTCCCACATAAGGGAAATATCTTCACCACTTCTAGCAGCCCTGGGGTCTGCTGCTGTCGTTTTGGGACAGCGAGCGGCAGTGGGAGGCACTATTTCACACGGGCCTTTAATTCCTTTGAACATTTCCATCTCCTGCTGCACAGAGCCAAGAAATGGATACGCTCAGTTCGGGGCATGTGCTTCATCGGTCCCATTGTAGCACAGCAAGGCCTGACTTCTCAAAGTTTTAATGTCACACGGTTTCCCAAAGCACAAGGGACTTTTTCCCACAAAGTCAAACTTTTCAAGAATACATCTGTAAAAGCCTGAATCTTTCTGGCAAATAGCATATGGGCCCAAATCCTGACAATTCAGTTTGAGTACAACTGAAACCTCTCTTTAATTAGGTAATTTAAAAAGAAAAGAGAAAAACAACCAAGCAAGCAAAACAAACTGAAAGCCTTTAGCTTCTCTATTTTATATCAACACGGACATGTTTTCATCATACTGCTCTTGAAGGTTGTGAATCTTAATTGGCCAATGTCAGTAAAGTGCTCTGAAATCCTGATGTGCTATTGAAGTTACCATAGAAATATGTAACACTTGTCATTGATTCACTAAATACAGTCCATAGAGAAACAGGAATAAAAGACAGAGCATGGATTCTGGAATGAAAATACACACAGCGTTTTCAAGAAGCTTCAAAGAATGAAAAAAACAAAAAAGTCCCTCTTAAGCAATTTTTGCTGGACACATCCAGCACCAAAGAGGTGCTTTTCCTTTTCTATGGCTTATACATCTTTCAGGTATCAGTGTTGGTGGCTGCAGCAGGCTACGTAAAAGAGCTGACGCCCCTGCTTGGGAAGGGAGCGCGGTGGACTGCAACCAGCAGCACGGCAGGCACTCGCACTCAAAGCAGGCCTGACATTACGTGTCCCCATCCCAAATAACAGCTTTATATTCAATTCCATCCACTGAAGATGTCAGCAAGGGAAACAAGGTTATGTGGCAGCAGCTACCATATTTTACCTATCTATATAAATACATTTAAACATGTGGGAAATAAGGTTAGGGGAGTGACCTTGAGGTATGGACTTTTAGGCTAGTAACCCTCACATAACTTCAACTTGAACACTGCAAGTGGGAGGAAAAACAGTGCATGATACTGATACATCTACTACAAACATCCTCAGGAAAGAATTAAACCTGTCATGTGCTTTAACACAGGCCCTGTCTGTGAACTGGGAATGCTTTTGTAGTGTGCTGCCTCACAGAGCAGACAAGCTTCTTAATAACTGGATGTTAAGAGAATTGAAGCAAAACTTTTATCTTTACTATTAGATCTCTCTTTTCAATCACTAAGCTCCCTATGAAACAGCCTAACAATGCTCCTATTAGGTAAGCAAGGGACAGAGTGGATGCAAATCCCCACTGAATTAACGTGCCTGCTCCTGAGTCAGCGTTGGGCCTTCCAGTGTCGACCTTGCCAATCAGCACGTCTGGTTTTTCCCATTTCCCAATGGCACAGGGCTCATCTTCTCTCTGAAGAAATCAACCCCAGTATGTGGCACCTCTCCAAATTAGCACCACAAACCAGGGTGGGTTTGAGAGTCTAATTAGCACTACTAGAGAATGTCCATTTTTCAATAACTTCCACAGTATTTAAACAAAGTAAAGATTGTAGCCCTGTAAAGTATACGGTTAGTTTGTAACATCAGATAGCAAGATGAACGCACCTATCACTGGCTCCTTGACAGTTTTGGTTAGCGGAATTAGGATATGAACTTGGGATCTCTCCGTGAATAGATGCTAATGCGCTGGTGAAAGGTCATCAAAGCAGTCCGACTTCGAATATCCCGTACAGGTACTGAAGTCTCTCATTCCTCCGCTATCTTTTGTCCCCATCCAGTTTACCTAATAGATGATCCTAACAATTCACATTGGCAGTCCTTTGTAGTGTAATGAACACTATGTGGTCTGATGAATGCAACCACTGCACAGAAAACGTCAGTTCTTTCATTAAGAAAACCTTCCCAAGTTCATTGTATTGAACCAGCGCTCCGGCTATTAGGCTGATACATGACACAGTCAATTCCAGTTACACCTTAAGTGACTATTCATGTTCAGTGAATTCAATTTTTAAAGCTAATTTATATATGTTTAGATATTTACATAAATGCACATTTCTTCCAACTTATTCTTACATGCCTTTTTCTGAGCTTTCTGTTATTATAGTAACGGGGGCGGGGGGAGAGAGGAAGAGAATTATATTTCCCAACAGATCCTGAGAATGCATATCTGATGGAAAAGACAGTGAAAACAAAATCAGCAGCTTTCTGAGAATGTACTTGCATTGAACTCTGAATTACTTGTAGATAAAATAAATTGCAGTGTATGCATTTATTAATGTTAAATAAAGTATCTGCATGAATTTCTTTTAAAAATTACTATTGTTATTTCACATTTATTTCTGAGGACCCATTTTCTGATATTAGCCAATATAGTACTTCCTTGTATACGGTCCTACAATTAGTGGCATGTAAACTTTTAAAGCAGGTAATTAAAAAAGTTAAGCTATTGCTGCTACTGGACAGAAAGCATCAGTTCTTTGATTAAGAAAACCTTCCCAAGTTCATCGTATTGAACCAGGACTCCAGCTATTAAGCTGTGCGATGACACAGTCAATGTCTGCTATAGTATCAATTCAATTTAAGCATCTTTTTGTTATTGCTAGCCTTTCTGTACTTTCTTTTAACTGATTTTTTTTTTAATTGATAATTATTAGAGGATCACTGGTTCCAAAAGATAGGCATATTTTCATTATATGTATCCTCTACAGCCCGCAGTAGTAACAATATTTCCATACAGATCATGCTGAAGTCTTTGAAGCATTTACAGTGTGCACAGATCATCATACAGTTCTTTAGAAATAAAAAAATAAAGAAGGTCTTTTATTGCATCATTTGGATATTGAACAACAGAAATTTAGCTTTCCATCCATGTATTCAAAAAGAACAGGCTGTTTACTTCTTTTGAAATACATTACAAAAATGTTTCCATTCACGTGGATTTGTTTTCAATTAAATATAAACTATTAGTCTACTTCTCTACAATGAAAAGAATAGAATTATTGTATCTTGACTTTACCAGGCTTAACATGCTTGTGGACTAAAGCCCTACTGTTTGGGAAATAAAAATACCTTTCTTAATGCTGCATTTTATGAGAGAAATTACAATTATGGAATGCAGGGACTTTGTGGCTTGATATACCTTGCAAGCGGAGAAGGGGGATGCCCTTCAAAGTTAGAGGGTAATCATTATTGACCTTGTGCATTCAAGACAGCATAGCAGGTTTCTATATAAAGAAACTTACAGAGAGGTCATTGAAAGCACTAGTGAAGAGGCATAAAAAAAGGAGACAGGACAGAATACAGCGTCAGTTAAGCAGGTTAAAAATTTAACTATAAACAGATTTGGGAAGCAAAGACAAAAAAAGATTATTTTCTTTGTGTCACGCAAATTTATGGTTCAGCATTAAATGTTCATTATCAGTTAAGTAGCCTTTACAATGTAATTATTAACTTTTATAGTTTCTGCAAAGTTTTTTTTCTCTTTGTTGCCTACACACAGCGTGAGCACTGTGGTTTCTGAACAAAGGGACATGTGCTTAGTGCTGGCACTCAGCAGGCATTTGGGCTCTGGTCTTCCCTCCTTTACTCATTCACAGGGTGTCTGTTAATCTCTCTTTGTTTGAATTTACCTGTCTGCAAAATAGGTACAATAAAACCACCAGACATCTCCCCAGGGTTATATGACACTTAGTTTGACACTTCAAAAAGCACACTTAGTAGAGCATTTTGAAATCATTGAATGAAAAGCATTATGTAATGAAAAATAAATTACTTTAGTATGATGAGGTTGTTTGGAAAATGTTCAGTTAAAATGCTCTGGTTAGGAATATTAAAACACCTGGGATACACAGTGGATAGCTTTAATACATTTTTTTCTTTCAAACAAAATTTTAAAATAAGCTGTAACACAGAAAAGGTCCTATTAACATGTACTTTCTACTCCCATTTAATTAAATCACAGTCAGTATTATTATACAGTATTCACATATTTTCTGTTTTCCCATCCAGATAAAGAATAAAGAAATTGAAAGAGAAACAGAAATAAAAAGACTGAGATCTTACTTTTTTACCTTTATAAACAGAGAAGACACAAATCTGCTGACCTTTCTGTGACTTGTGCCATCTCACTGCAACCTACAGCCTCACCATGGCTGTATAAATTTGGCCTGGTTAGGCAAACCTCTCTTTTCTATTGGGTCTTTCTTTCGTCTCAAGAATACCAGCCTACCGTGCAGCTAGGAAACTGCAATCCCAATACACTGAAAACCTCCACCAGAAAAGTCAATCATTCTTATTAATAGATGCCCACAGCGTCCTAGAAACAACCCACTCCCATGATTGTCCTGCCCCTTAAACTTCCCCTCCCCTGTCAGCCGATAGCATACAGTTTCCCAAAATATGTTTCATTTTCAAGAGATAGATTTATTACAGCCCTGTTATCACATTCATACCCTTCCTGAAAAGATAAAAATAAGAAAGACCTTACAAGAAGATGTTGTAGCAATAGCTAAATCATAAATGTTTGATAAGGAATGGCTAAATCCAGACAAATAACTGTTCAATCCCACTTTGTATTAGGCAGATAAAGTCATACAGGAAATCAATGTGATCTATTGAAATGAAAAAAAGTCCAGCTTAGGGACTATACGGTATTATAGAATATGTGACATTATAAATGGGCTGCTTCCATAAGTGTTACACAATGAGAAGTTGCATAGTTTTTATTTATTTTTGTCTCTATGAATGTAAAAGCAGGATGTGAAAGTCACTATTTGTCAACAGGGCAAATCTGGGCAGCAGTGAAGTAGGTGAGTATTTATAACCTCTTTATTTTCCCACTCTTGAAGGGAATACATAATCCTCTCTAGGGATAAAAGGATCTTCAGTCACCCACTAGCCCAGGGCTCCTTTTTAGCACAGGCTGACAGATGTGCTAAAATTATAAGTGAAGTGTTGTGATGTTGACTCCTAAAGCAGCGATCATTAAGGTTGAAATTAGTATCCCCTCCCAGCCATTCAAATGTTAAAAAGTTCTGACACCAGACGTAATTGGACAACTTACCTAGTGGGGATAGCATTACATTTTATCCTACTGACTTCTTTCTGCCTTTTTATCCCTGCTCCAATTTAAATGAAGCAAAACAACTTTTTATACATCCTTCATATACACAAAACAAAACAAAAATCTGCTTATGCAGAAAGACATCTCAAAAGCAGACATATGAGTTCACAACTACATATACAAGTAGTATTGTTTAAGGCTGTACTATTTCAGCTGACAACAGTATTTTAAATAAGATGCAGTTAAAAAAAAGACTGAAGGAAAATATAAACAGATGTCCTAATACGTATTAGCATCTGCTGAAAGAAATTCCATTTGAAAATGTAAAATACACTTTTCTGGCCATAGGTACTAATTAGTTACATGCAGCATGAACATACTTTAATGTTCTGAAACAAAAGTTTCACATGTACTGTATTTACGTATACCTGGATATATCTCCAGCAAGTACAGCAGTTGCTATAAATGGCAGTAAGTGATATAAGATATAAGCAATCCACACAATTAGATGTCGGGTCATTTAGATCAGCGTGAACTAAAAAACATGTTAATGTGCTATACTCACTGCCACTTCCTCAAATATTGCTGAGTTTGACACATTAACTAATGGACCATCACCTGATAAATACTGGATGGGTGCGGATGAATAAAGTCTCAAATTGTATCTACTGACTCGACCAAGCTTTTGACAATGACACAAAAGCAGCAGTTCCCTTGCACTACAGTACTGTTCTTGTACTGTGTGTCTAAAGAAAAATGAAGTGCATGATTTAATACAGTTTTCTGATAGATCTTCCTGCTTTATTTTTTGAGAAAAACTTAGAATGTAGCTCAAGGCCCATATTGTAACTTAAAATATGTGAAAGCTGACTGAGAAACCTAACCAGTGTTTTAAAATAAAAAAAAATTCAATGTTTGTGAATGCTTAACACTTTGCTATTGAGTTAGATTCAATTTATAAAGGTTGATGAGCACATCTATTTCTGGCATGAACAAAGAAAGTGTTAACACTGTGGCTCTCTCATAGTCCTATACTGTACATTGAGTTACCAGCTTCAACAACCTCACTAAGCCGTATACTTCATCTTTCAGCTGAACTGTGCATGTTGCTTCATCTACACTGGGTTCCTGCCCAGGGCTACTACGCATCTCAATCAAACTACGCTGGTCTCCTGCAGAGAGACATGCCTAAACTTCTCTTACACTACCTTGCTGGGCTTCCTCTCCAGTATGTCACTCACACGTCAGGTTACTGAAGACTTACTGAGCTAATGCACAAATCTGGCTCTAATTACAGACAGGAGGCAAGCTAACGCGCACAACTGAGTTCTGCTTGGGCACTGCAGCACTGCAGCTGGGTAGCGAGTGCTGAACTGATTGGGAATTTTGATAGTGATTCATTCTCAAGGCAATCGGTGGCCCCTTCTGTCCCACATCAGCTCCTCTGCCGTTCAGCACTAGTGAGAACATGGTTCCAACACGGAACTACTAGCTGGCCCTGCCAGGATAGCCTCTTCCAGACTGCTTTCGCCCACTTTCAAGGCCACTAAGGACTACTAGATGGGGAGCATTAACACAGTCTGCACAGGTGTTGTGCAAAGAACAAGGATAAGATTCCTGCATCTTGGTTTTGAAGATATTCTTGCCTGTTTCTCTGATCTTGTAATTTTTTGACATGTACTTGCTATGATCTGTCTCTCTAAGGATTGTTTGGTCAGCTCCCCTTCTGTAACCTCCTTCAGTGTTACCCATCAGTCCCCTGGACTTGACATAACTGCCAGCTCACCAGAATTTACTTCTCATCCATGCTCAGGTTTCTAGTCTCGATCTGTTTCTGTCTGGTTCATTGCCAATGCTTTCTTTTAACCGTAAGACTTTCATCCTACACACCCACACGAAGGTCCAACCCACAAATATCTCACCCCTTTTCTCTGCTCCCGCACTCATTATGCTAGGCATCTTTGGTAGAAAACTTACTTTTTCACAACAAATTCATCCTTTCTTCCTCTTATATGCAGTCTGTCTATATAGAAATCTTCAATTTAATCCAATTTATCCTGATTCACTATCAACATGTCAACGCTCACCCTAGATCAACTTCAAGATAGTCATTTTCATTGATGACTTCCTAAATTTTCAAACAAGCATTTTCATGCTTTCTTTTATTCTGCTTACAGATCTGCCCACAAGCATTTGCAATATTATCTCATTATCTTTTTTCATAATCCACATTAAAATTCTCCTTTTCTTTGGTATCTAATCTTTTCTTCGGCATCAAAAAAAATCACGCCTAAAACAGGGCCTACCATATTGA
The DNA here is from genome assembly GCF_011004875.1 of Balearica regulorum gibbericeps. Taxonomy (NCBI): domain Eukaryota; kingdom Metazoa; phylum Chordata; class Aves; order Gruiformes; family Gruidae; genus Balearica; species Balearica regulorum. The sequence continues at coordinate 6,986,918 of NC_046196.1, forward strand.
TTAATATAATCTCATTATATGCTTGTTCTTTTTATCTATCTGTATCACTGACTTTTGATTAACTCTTAAATTTTCAGCAATTGGAACAATCTTTTTGGTTTATTTTGCATATTTATTAATAAGGCTGGGTCCTCATCTGTGACTAACAATCTAGGCACTGCATTAACGATAATTATCATCATCTTGTTGTTCCTTCTTTGTTGATATATAAGCATGTAAACTGGATTTTGTTTTCTGGGTAGGACTGCCAGGGATGATTGTTAGGACTTCAGCTTGAAGAAGAAACTCAGGCACTTTTAGTAATCAGTTTCAAACTAAGGGTTGTAGTCTTTTTGGTTTTTTAATGGAAATTAAGGATGGGAAAATTTTCAGGGTACCTGTCAGGAAAAATGGTTTGGAAAGTACTAATTAGAAAGACTTTGTGCTATATTGTCAGATAAGCAGCATACACATAATTTTTTTGGTAAACATATTGTAAGAAAAGAGAAGAAAAATGAATTGCAAATTCTGCTTGTATATGTATCAACAAGGACACACGAGCATAATACACCAAAGTGACAGTCAGTCTCCACGTAACAGAGAACGTGAAATGCTAACTCTTACAGACAAATCTCCAAAGTTGAGAGAGTTCAAATGCCAGAGAACCCTCTTTAAGACTAGAAGCACCAGTATTCTTCTCCCAAATCTTCATGAGCTGGAGGTATTAAATTATCTAGTCTGATGCCAGCACTTGGATTAAATTTTAATATATTGCCATGCACTAATTCTATTATTAGGGAGTGAAAGGAGGACCGAACATGCAAACACATTACCATGACTGTATAAACTGTATCTTTATTTGGAATAGGAATTATTTTAAGGACATCTGACGCTCTTTTTCTGGCATGAAATCTGGGGTGTGAACCTGAAAAATTAGCAAAAGGGCAGAAAAGCTTGAAAACAAGCTGATTATGACAGTTCTACCAAGAAGAAAGTGAAAATGCAAATGAAATAGACATTTTCTAAATATAGTTTAATTTATAAATAAGACTTCACATCACAGATTTGTTTATCCTCATTTGGTGATAATTGTTCACAGCAGAATATATCAGAAAATTCTATAATAGGAACCACAGCCAGGAAATGTTAAATAATTAATCACCCTCCCAGCCACTTGCATTTCTGTTGATATAAATGACCGTATAATTCCAAACCCAATTATCACTACTTAGCCATTCCATTTTGTAGTTAAAATCCCACAAAATTAAAGTGCATCAATTGTTAATGTTAATAGACCAGACAAGGGATTAAAGATTATTTTAATGTTTATTTCCTGTCAGGAGGTTTTTTTGGCAGGAAGGACTATAGACAAAAGGCTACATTAAGATGAGATTCATACAATGTGTTTAAATCTACTAACTTCTAAAAACCTTATGGTATAATTACTTGTTTAATCTACTTGTTCCCTGAAGATAGCAATGGGGGTTTATCAAGCTAACTTCATTATATTTGCTTCGCAGAAAACAAAATATTCTCTTTAATTTTGCAAAAAGCAGTCAAGCTTACCATAAACACAATTCTAACAACAGATTTGAAAAAGAAATGGACTATACTAAAATATAAGGGGAATCAGATTACCATCAGGACTTTTTTGTGTCATATTCTGCTTGGTGTATCCCGTTACTACTGGCACTATGTATTTGCATACAAGTCCTTGTAAACACACTGAAAACAATCACTTTAATACTAATAAAACTTCATTAATTACAGAACTTTTTTTACCTGCCACAAAATGGTGACTTTTCTCCACTTTTCAGAAAATTATGCTGATGCATTACACGGAGAAATCTCTTAGTTCAGAGATTACTTCATTTTCTTAAAATGCCTTTTTTTATCATAAGGCATTGCCAACAAAACTGATAAAACTACTTTTTTGCATTATAACTCTAGATTTGGGTGTGAGGGCTTAGGGATTCAAGGAGGGGCTCTCACAGTTCACTGTTTCGATAGGCAGCAAGAGCAGGCTGAATTTTATGCGCTTCAAAAGGTTATTCATCTGCATAAAGTTATAGACATGCCTCCATATCTTGGGTCTTTTGTGATGAAATCATCAGATTTGGAGCTGGCAATAACTATGCCAGTTATTTTAGGCTCATGCTCACATTACCCTATGCAACATCATTCATTTGATTTTAGTCTCTTTTCTGTATAAGCAGAAATCTACATATGTACTAAATATAAAAGCCGAGGGGGAAATATTTGTGTCTTATGTACATGCATTCCCTTCCTTGCCCATTCAGCAATATTATCCAATTCTCCAAAATCTCAGCACAATTTACAGCACAAAAACATCATAGTACTCTGTATCCATTTTTTTTTTCCTGTAGGAAATCCTTGCCTGCATATACCCAATGAAATAAGACACTAAATCATAATACAAATAGCATGGCACATAATCGCTTCACATTGTATCGACAGATATTGTTGCTTTGTCCGCTTCAAACATTTCATTAGGAGCACACTCGCTGTTTGGCTAAAAGTCGCCTTTCATTCTTTCTCCTCTCTCTCTGCTTTATAGGAGAGAAAGACAGCCGGGACAGGTCAGCAGCAGTGACACTTTGGTTCTGTCCCAAGGAAGGGGTTTACAGCCTAAGAGATTGCTCAGGGGGGCAGTGAAGAAGTTCCTATCTAAAACCAGGATTGCCTGGCAATGATATCACTAATTTGTGAACAGTGAGTTTATTAAATGGCCAGTGGTGTTAATAACTCAAATGTCATCAGATGCAGGTATTGAGAAAGAAGCTTCTAACTGAGATGTACGAAATAGCTGTTCATCCTGCAGTCCCAGTTGCTACAGGATATTACATCGATAATGCACGTTTGGCATAAAGGACCATTGTAGAACTAGAACTGCTATGTAAGGTACTTTTCCCTTGTTTTTCTTGGTATGCATCCCCCCTCAAAAAAAAAAAAAAAAAGGAAAGCAAAATCCACAACAAAGTTCAGAGTCCATATCTCTTCTGAGATTTGTGAGAGCAAGCAGACATGGTACGGAAACCCATTCCATAACCTTTCACCAACATAAAATTTACTGTGAATAAGGCCCTAAAACTCTATGCTCAGCTCTGATTTAAAACTCTGAAACCCAGCCTCCCAAGAACACTTCCATTCTAATAAATACCTCACCATGACATGATATGCTAATTCCCTGGGTCCTAGGGGGAGCTTAAACAACCTATCCACAAGCAAGTTCTGCCACAACACTTGCTCAAGTGGCCAGGACAGGATCTGGCCTAAAGTAAGTATTCTTATTTAGCAGGTTTAAGACATTATTTAAGTTAAAGACAAGCCAGTCATTCCAGCTTCTCTTCCCCAAACAAGACGGCTGTGGCAAAGAGCAAAGCAGGTTCGGTTTCTGAGACTGAAATTTTCTCTGTAATTTTCTACAGTATTCAAGATTTCATCAATGAGAAGAACTAATCTAACTCATGGAAACGATACTTCCTTCAAAACTCTAATGTTCTCTATCTTTTATTTTTAAATTGTGGCATTAATAATGGTCTCGGCAGCAAGTGGATAAAATGGGTGAAATATATGCCCTCTTTATAGATTTCCTGTTTCTGCAATTTCACTTGAAAAATGGCAGTGCCCTGCTATCTGAAGTTTTCAGTTTGTTTAACTCCAAGCAAAAGACAATTAAACAACTTACAGTATATGGTCACGAGACTATAATTGCTCACCAGTGCTACTTGTTGTGTCAGCTGCCACAATGAGCAGCAGCGGTTTAGCTTTACCAGCCTAGCAAGACTGCCAGAGGTTACTGACTATGGTAATGGCCTCATGCTGAGAAGAAAATATTTCATGAGCAAAAAAATTTCCACAGCATTCTTGAGGTGCTGAATTAGCACAGAGTAAAATGAAGGGACTCCATGCTGGACAAGAATCTAGAAGTGCAGGGCATCTTTTAATAATTTTTTTTTAGAAGCCAACAAATTAATATTTTATTATCTTTTTTATTGTCTCACACAACTTCTTAGAATTCACCCATTTTCTATATTTTTTTCAAAATTCCTGTAAGCAAATTTATATCCTGAATCTATACATCTTAGGTTATCCTCTGCAACACAACAATTTTATGTAAGAAAGGATATATCCATCTTTTAATTGGAAGTTATAAACACTTGAAGAATGGATGGTTTAGGTGAATGACAAAGATAAATCAAGCCTTTCAAATCCTGCTTTGGGTAGAAATCATTCCCAAACCAGACTGACCAAAACGAGTTCCCATTTGAGAGATGTTGAATGCAGTTGTGTTTGCTCCCATGACATTCTCAGAGCTGGCCCTATTTTGACATTTGTAGACAAGTGACTTGTAGATATGACAAACACAGACCAGTATCTGCTCTGTCATTATTGATAACTTCTACTAAAGGCTGAAATAAGAAAAAATAACTTAGATCACCAATGCACATCCAAAACATTGCAGTTCTCAGTCTAGCACACTGTCAGGACTACCTGTTATCCACATCAAAGACAAAAAGCACATCATTAACATCATTCCCTGTAATGGCAATGCAAGGGAATTCATATTAATGGTTGCTTAGAGTCATCATGGAAGACTCTTGGCATTAAGATGAGGAACATTAATTTTCCAGAACATAAAACATAAATGACACCTACATGTCTATGCAGAGCCAACGCAAATCAATTGCCTAAATGCAATTTAATTCAAGATTCTTGGTATACCAACATAGAGACAGAAGTCTGTATGATCAACAAGATGAACAGGAAAACTATATTTCTAAGACCACATGTCATTGTCTAGTGATTCTTTTGGTTCTTTTTGGTATGCAAGAAGATATTAGGTTTTTTAATGAATGCAAAAATAGAACACGAAGCGTATGCAAAGTGATGATATAATACCTGGACAACAGAGCATAAAAGGATAATGAAATAAATTAAAAGGGAGGGAATAAAACCATTTAATATGATTATGACATTCTAATGTTACTAATATCTGTACTGGAGAGTAAAATAAGTTTACACTTTCGGTTTAACAAAATTGTTTTCATGGATTTCTGATTTTTGACATTACAAATAAATAATTGTATGTAACCTCATAATCATTACCAATGTGCTATACTGTGAAATGTGGCGCTCTCAAATGCCAGAGCAGATTTCTCAATGTATTGTCTCTCACTGACCTCCAGATCAAGTTTGCTCAGTGTCTGACTAAAAGAATGTTCTTTGGTTTTGTTTTTGCTTTTCTAAATAACTGCTAGCTCTACAAATTCATTATGGAACTAGAATAAAATCCAATCCATTCTTCCATAGCTATGTTGGCTTAGCATCACCAAAGGAAATAAAACACACTTTAGTTACTAAGGTGACCAGTTACAACAGTGATTCCACACAGGACTAAGATACAGTAAGATAAAAGCTGCTGGGTTTATGTGGTAATCCTTCTGCCTAGAAGTGTCTATTGAGAGACGGCACACAGGAAAGAGCAGGAAGTAACATAATTTATTCAGCAAGAATACTATGGGGCACAAGAGCTGAAAAAAGGCTTACATATACCCCTCCTGCCTAATTTTCCATTGAGCTAAAATGTACCCGTGAATATTAAATATTTATTCAATTTTTCATACTCCTGCCTCTTCCTCCTTCTCATATATATTTACTTAATTTCTTTATAAACATTTAGAATTTACTTGCGCTGAATAAATAAATTAAAAGATGAGGAACCTTTAAACAGCCAAAAGGCTCTGGGAGTTTTGCTACTGGCAAGAGGAGAAATTGCTGCTCGTGGATATAATGAGTCAACTACCAACGCAGAAATCTGGCAGAATTCCTGCACTTTAGAATCATGGGATACATGACTTCATTTTAGTGTATACAGGTTTTTCTCACAAAGTTGATTCTGCGGGGATTTTTTTGCAGTTGGTTTTAGTTTCTTCTATCGCCATGCCTCACTCAAACTATTACGAGTTCTTCAGTAATAACCAACTGACATCTTCCTCGCCTCTTTGATGAAAGTCAGTGAAGTTCTCAAATATACCAGATCGTCAAGCACATATACATCATAAGACAAACTAATTCCTGGGTGTAATCCCATTCAAACTATGAAGTAAATTCATCTGACTAAGTTGAACCCAGTGTATTTTACTCAGTGGAGTAGGTAGTAAAATTTTCTTTCATCCCAGAAGACTTTATTTTATAATTCTTTCATCTGGGATTCCAGGAAATGTTAAGATGTTAACTATCTGACAGAGTTCAAATCAGTGCCAAGTAGTTTATTATAGCACAGGTTTTATTCCCCGATTTCAGGGGACATGGACTTCTGATGAAAAAGGTGGAATAATTCTTGCCTCAGTGTGTAAAATCAAGATCAATTTAGTAACCCACTCCTCTAATACCGTATGTGCAAAGAAATAATTTAGACTCCTAGTTAATTTGAGTATTGAACTGAAATTCTGCAGCTGCTTTCTGCCAGTCCTGAAAACAGAAATTAATTTCAATGACCAAGTCGAATGGAGTGCTGCTCTGTCAGGTAATTAGTCATCGTCTTTTGCTACTCAGGGTCTATCACTGTGCTAATCCATACATAAACCCCAGTATTCCCCTAGTCACTCACAATCTAAAGAGCTGTTTAACTACCTATTTCTCCCATTCAATCCTACCCCAGATATCAGCTGCAAAATGAGCATTCTTTCATGTTTAGCTTTCTTCCTACTATTTACTGCCAGCAGAATTAATGCAACTGATTTACATTTTCTTTTTTCTGTTTGATCAAGTCTGCTGTTGATTAAGTAGAGCTTAAGGGAAAAAATTATACTCCTGCAGCTTTCCTACTTGACTTGCCAGTTTATTAATGAAAGAAGCAAAGATATTGATGGCCCAGAAACTACAAGTGCAGCAATTAAAGGGTATGTCCTTCCAAGCTTCTAATTAAAAAAGAGTTCTTTTGTATTAAAAGATATAGTTTAGTGTCATATTTATATCTAATTCTCACTTCTGCTGTTTTGCTTTTTTTTTTGTTGTTTATTCTTTTTAAACAGAAATCCACTGGGAAAACTTAGATCAGGCAGAATAAAGAAACTTTCCCTGACAACCATTTCTGGAAGCTTTGTTCCTAAACAACAGTCTTAATGATAAAACAACAAAAACAACCCTGCGCCCCCCCTCAAATCCTTACAACAATGAAATATCCACTGGTAAGTACCACTCTGAAGGCAACCCTGTGCTATTTTCTTCCTTGTGTACATTAGCAGAGTTTGTCCAACATCAGATTGAAGAAAATTGAAGATTTTTGATACAAGTTCTTTTGGACATACAAAGATAACTAGACCCTTCCCTCCTCCTAATACTTTCTTATTTAGTATCTAAATTCTAGATTCACTTTTTCTCATGTCAGGTATTTATATGAACGATCTCATACAGTTTCTTTCTGCTTCTTGTCTAGTTTGATTTTTGCAATTCCTTCTTCAGAAAAACCTGAAGCCATATCATTGCCAATATTTTGTTATTCTGCTGAGTCAGTCCCTTGCACGTTAATGGCATACCTTCAACATCAGAACTACAAACAGACAAATAAATAACTCCTATTTCTGTCTAGGACTTTGGTTTTGTGGTGTGCAATTCATCTGAACACGTGCAACATAAGTTTAACATGTTCTGGCTAAATCAAACTTTGTGTGTACAGCACAGACTGACTCTACAGCCCCTGTGGAGTAAGTGCTATGTATGGACTCAGTCAGCACAAAGATCAACCTGCCTGCCCCACATCCAAAACATCCTGCACCACAACTCAAAGCACATATCCATCTGCACGCCAGGTACCTCTCCCAGATTTCTGCAAAGTAACATAATCTCAGTTACCAGATGTTTAGAAATCTCTGGGAAATTATATTAAAAAATAGGTACAATATAAAAGTTATAATCTACCATCTCATACAAGTAATGGCAGGTATTTAATGCAGCGAAAATGATTGTTGCCTGCACTGATCTTCAGGAGAGGAAGAGAAGTAAAACATCTTCCTCCTCCTGGCCTCTGTCCCTCGTAGCCAAGAATGGTGAAGACTGCTGTGATCAGATTAGGTAGGTAATCTTGTGTATTATCGGATTCCCAACAGGCAGAGATAGCTGTGTATTTAAGGACAGTAAGCTTGTCTTAAAAGAGGTACTAAAGTGAATCACAAAATTTCCTAGAGCTCCCAGCTGGACAAAAGAGCAGTAAACAAGAGTGATTCTTCCTTAGGGCTAACAGGGTTAGCAATGTTGCTCCCAGAGCAGATTGTGTCATCCACAATATGACTGTCCACATTTCTCCTTGAGCCATCCCAGATATGCCTCTTTCCGTTTGCCTATTAACTTGAAAAAACCTTGTGGAGGAGGGAGGTGCAGTTGTTCTAACAGACCTTTTGTGATAGAAATTACTCCATCACTTCCAGTTTTAAGGTGACTTCATAGAAATGGTGACCCTCACAAGTACCACTTGAAAGACACAGAAGCTTTAATCTTTTTCAATGGAATAGGAAGAGCTCTTATCTCTCCTCTGACCCTTTTTCCCCTCTAGCCTTACACTCCTGGCACCATTGAAAAGTCAGAACCATTTAGTTGGTGTCAAGTGGCTGTGCTATTCATATTCTATTATAGTCAATGACAATTAACAGTGCCATTCAGAAAAGCCAGGTACTGTATTACACAATTGGAAAATTGATCTTATCTGAGGCTCAAAAAATCAGCAATGTTCAGACTTCAACTCACAGGCGAAAAAGAAGAAAAGAGAAAAAAAAACGGGAGGGAAAGTACTGCCTGACCTCAGGACCACATAGCAAACAGCCATGTGCCAGGCAGGCTCAGAAACAACTTGAAGAAGTGGCCAAATCTCTGTGGGAATATAAGCTCTGTTTTTTATCATCAAGCAAAATGATGTTAGAAAGAAGAGTACAAATTCAACTGAATGCTTGATGATCACCTTCAAAGTTGTTATTGCAGGCAAAATACAACATCTTAGCATTGCTGACACATCAGAAAACCTCTGCGTGTGTCAATTCAAGCTCTTTGCAGCACACGCCCACAGGCTCCTGCACCTACAACATAATCTCCATTTCTAGTACTAGCACTGAACATCTATTTTCATGAACGTTTTTCCTAGAAATGAGTGCAGATATATTTTTCTTCTAATGAATTACTGAATGGATCCTTAAAGAGAGGATTAACAAATAGCTCTCTATTTTGGAAAGCGAGACTGTTTTCCTACGCCAGTGAATCTCAGCATTAACTACAAACTGGAACAATAGTTGATTACAGTTTAGTCTATATCTGCTTGAAACCACAAGGGGAATTTTAGATAGCAAAACTCAATTAGCTAGCCTGAATTTAACTAAAGCACCTGAGCTAAAACCTTTTCACACAAAGGATGTATTGTAGAATCAGGAACAGCTCCAGCCCACCATCACCCTCCTGATTTTTATACCTTGTCTCAGAGGACGTTCCTCCGTCACATACCTGGGGACACCAGCTTTTAGCAGAATCCAAAACCAGAGTGAGTCTTATTGAATCAGCAAGCCATTATGTCACTTATATTTCCCAATCAAGAACTGACTAACCCACACAAGTACTACTTAACCTGACAAGTTCACATCCTGGAGTAGATTGCAAGATTTGTAGACTCACTACTTCAGTTCAAGCATGTAACTGAAATACTTTGCAATTAGATGGGGAAAAAAACCCCACCAAACAATAAGTATTCTGCCATTTCAAATGCTGTGTCCTAAAAACACAATGATTGCACAGACTGATGGAAGGAATGTGCTGTTACATGCAATTCTGCTTCAGGCTGCTGTTTTCCAGGCCAGGACCAGTGAAGTCCTTCCTGGACCTTTGTCTCTCTAAGATGTCCTCAGCCTCTGTGATGACTTTAGGTGTCTTTGTCTTTCTCCTCCCTTCACTGCAAGTATAAGGTATCTGTACTAAATACTGGAGCGTATTTACACATTACTCTGGAGACCCACATTCAAGTCCAGTCTAGTGGAAAAAGTGGTAATCCCAAATCCACCTTTGGTGCACCTGGAAGAGAATGAACAGCTTGTATTCTACCAGGCATTTCACCTGATGCCAAGTTTTCCTGGGGAATCGGGAACGGACTGAGCACAGAAACCATCTTTGTCTGTTCATCATTTTCCTTTACAGAATACAATAAGAAATCATCAACTAGCTTCAGTTCTTTGAGAAAAAGTCTCTGATTGTTGCCTTAATGAAAAACATAGAATAGGCACAAAGCCACTATAGTTACACTTAAAAATCAATACTCCCTATTGGTCTTATAATTTGTGTACCAAATATCTGCTTTAAAATGTGCACAAGCCTCAAAATAAAAGCTAGGGGGCTTATAACTCAGAGTTTCAAATGTTTTCTACAGTTTTAATATTTGCAAAACAATGTAAAATGTTATATAGGATTCTCTGCTTGGCAGTGAGAGTCTATTCTATTTTTCATTTCTTTTCTGGAGAGGTAGAATAAAATTCCCAAACTGCTCCAGTGCAATTAAAGTGACTTTTATTCATACAGTTACCTCTATGTCCACCATAAGCATTCCACGGTACTAATCCTTTTAGGCCCTGATCCAGCAAAGCACTTTACTGTGTCTTATTCTTAAAATTACAAGTCTCCCCACTGATTTCAATACAGTTATATTAGGGATGAACTTGGCCTACTGTAGCAAAAATAATGTTAAAAATACAGTTTAAAAAACAAGCAAGGAAATTGAAAGCCTAAGAGACTTCAATATTTCTCTGCTTTAAAATAAGACATTACTAGCATGCATTTGAGTACAGTCCAATAGTGGGTTATTTTTGTACAGTTAGGCCAATTCAGGTAAGGAGCCTCTTTGTATTAGAGATGCATTGATTTCAGATCTAGATGGTTTCAATAAGCTTCTTACACCCAAATGTTACAAGGACGGGGACATAAAAATGTCAATTAGATAAATAAATCTGTAAGTATTGATAAATGCCCAAAATTAAATAAACCCACTTCTCTCTAAGAGGCTTTGCAGCTGATACAGTTGTAAACCAATAAGAAAACCATCATAATTTGCATTTTTATAGCTACATTCATCAATAGCTCAAATATTTATCACAAACACCACCCACTACAGGCAGGAACTGTATGATGGTATAGCCCTGCTTTGGCTGTAAAGACACTGAACCATAGCTGGACACCTGGCTACAACCAAAGCTTCTTAAACTGGTTTAAATAGTCATTGTCTTTGGCTACTTCTTTCTGCCTTGTTTTTGCTGGTGCAAGAATTTATATGAGCATGCAATGAACTGGATCACGAAACTAATCTGGCTGAAATACAAACCATCAAAGTGCTGACTTTAATGAAGAGGGCAGCTCAGGGAAGCAGGAGCCTGAGACTGCTTAAGATAGCATTACCCCAAAATAAATGTACATCAAACCACATATCCTGAGGCTCCGAGCAGCAGCCAGAAGCAGAACCATGGATGTCACCAATTTATCCACCTAAGCCATGGGGGTGGACTGGGATGAGAGCCACAAAATGAGTGGGGGACAGTTCCTGAGTGGCTTCACAGCACAGCTTCGGATCGCTGCGGAGGGACAACAAAATTTAATTTGCCAAGGATGGCTAAATACTCCGAGCAAGAGGACTCTACATGTAAGTGTTTTCCAGCGGCCTCCAGATTGTTTCTCCAGTCTTATCAGACAGTCTTCCTAATTGGCTCTCAACAATATTTTTAAGTGTGTGCTTTACCACCATTTAAAGCAGTGCACACGAGAGAGACTGAATACATTAGGTAAACGAATTCCTGTGGACATTGTGAAGGGAATAATGCCCTCCTATTTGGTTTATCCTGTACTGCAATAAATGTGGGGATTTTTTCAGTCAAGGTGCTGCAGTAACCCAAATGATAGTCATATTACACTTATAAAAGACAACTTTAAGAAAGATCTTACTGCAATAAAAGCGAGGATTTTTTTTCCCTTGACATCCCAGCTTGCCATAGAAATGAGTGAGCTGCTGAATTTCTGCCAAGTATAGATGGTTCAGCATGCTATTAGATTAGTCTGTTTATACAGAAACAGCCAAAAATAGGAAACACACAGAAGCTATTAAAGATATTGTCCTGTGAGGGAAATATTTGAATGGTTTTGTTACTGCAACTGGGAAATAAGATATGAGTCAGTATTAATGTGATAAAGAAGTTAATGTGTTCTAAAGCAAACAGTTAGTTTCTTCAGCTTGTCTCTGAGTTGACAATAAAATAAATGTACAGACAATTATGTAGGGTTGGATGAGCCTGCAAGTAAGTGTCTCCAGCTTAAAGCTCAGCACTGCCAGCGGGTTAGAATTGAAACTCTGTTATCAAGTAACGATATGCTAACCCCAGGTAGTCTTCAAAGAAAATGGATGATTCAAAATGCCATGCATCACTGAGCTGGTGGAAGAATGGTCAATAGTGTTTAAGCTATTTGAACTGGTCAAAGAGAATTTCGTCGAAAAGTTCCTTTCCCTTGACAATTTTGCAATGGGTTTCCTAAATTCTTTTCAGTTTTGACATAGTCTAACGAAAAATAAAAACACCTTGTTTTTTTTAATTTTATTTTATTTTACTTTTAATTAGCACAGTGGTAATATTTCATAGTGGATTTTACTAGCTTTTTAAAGAGCCAGCACAGAGACATTTGCCTGTCCCATGTGTGACACTGAGCATTCATTCCTAAACACAGCCACACACAGTCCTGACACCCTGACCTCCTTCTCCCTCCCTCTTCTGCATATTAACGAACCTAACTAATTCTTAAATGGCTGCAATGCCTTAAAACTTCTAACATAAAGTAAACAAAGGAACAGACTATTGTATTGTATACATATTTTACCTATATCTATAAATAAAAGGTGTACATATTTTCTCTGCAGTAACCCATTTCTCCTACAAAGCCAGACACCACATATACCATTCCTTAAGGGCCAACACATTTGACCAGTGAAGAAGAACAAGTCCAGAGCTAAATGACTCTCCCACTGAGAAATGCCCCTCTGCGGTATCTTCTTTTTTATGGTGAGAGTGCCCTGGGCCAAGCCAAGCATCTCCCCTGATCTCAGCTCACTTACTAGGACATGAGAAGAGGAGCAGCATCTTAAAGTGCACACGGAAACTTACGCTAGTTAATGCAGGATAAAATTTTGCAAGTACACAGAGGCATTTGATTAGCAGGAGCCTCTTGAATCCTACACCAGTGGCTCATTTCCAGAGGGATTTGAAAACTGGCCTCAAGTCATTCTGGCCATGTTACATGCATACAAAGATTAGGCACAGCATTTGGAAGAGGAAGCAGCTGCAGAAATTCTGTCAAGGTACCACAATTAAACACGTTTACACTGCAGAGACAAAAACCTGCAGCTGGTATAATGATATTTACAGCAAAATTTAAGAACTCTGGAATAACTAGCAGCCAGATCTTGGAGTCAGGCTCTTCCCTGGAACGCATTGACTCAAAACCAAGTCAAGCTGTTACGTCAACAAGTCTAAAGACTGTTAGTGATTTTTAAGGCCTTAGTTGAAATTTATCTCTTGGATAAGTGTATCTTTCCATTCAACTCCACGGAAACCAGGCTTGTTTATTATTTCTTGAGCCTAAATCCTTACTTCAGGCAATAGGAAGCATGACATGTCCCCTGACACCAATCAGATAAGGAAAATATTGTTGCCTTTATGCAGAGAACCCTCCAAAATTGAGGGGATGCACAGCATTTTCCTTCCTCAGCCTGTTTCCTTTGTGGACACGCAGTCCATTTCTAGAATGGGAATCTCCTTAGCTGGACAATAAATTTGCAACATCCTTTCAGTATTTGTGGCAATGTAATCCCAACCTGAATGGTTTAGACCATATATTGCTGTTATATATATATATACACAACTACATGTGTTTAAAGCACATATTGCTATTGTCTAGATTGAACACTGGAGTCTCTGGAAAAAAATTCAATTCATTACTTGTTTGTGATTGTGCACTAAGCATCTGTATTTTTAAAATGGCATAAGCTAAAAACAGAGACATAGCAGTTACTCTGAAATGAAACAACAAACACAGGAAACAATGCGCCTTAAAGATGTATAGGAGCTTTAAAAACAGAGAACTTCCTTTTTCAGTAACGGGACAAAGTAGCACAAAAAGAGAGAAATATGTTTGTGCTTGGAATTGGAAGAAGAAAAAGAGCTAAGTAATTTTACTGGCCACATGTCTCAAACCAAATGGATGTCTTTTAAACAAAAGCACCTCTCTTGCTTCGTTTCATTTTCAAACTGTAATGTCTGAACAAGACAACGGAAAAGTTTAATCTCTAAAACATGAATGCTGAAAACAAATGCATTAGAAAATACCAAACCAAAGCTATGTTGGTGACACAAATGTGAAAAATGGAATTGAAATAAACTGTGCCAGAAATCTATTTCTAAAAATATGTCTTTACAGTAGTGATATTTATAAATTTGACATACTCTAAAATTTAGCTCACTAAAGATTATTTCTATGCAAATATGCATTTCTCAAACCCCATAAGCGTGCGAAAAATCCAAAACACATTTCTTGAAAATCAATTTCTGTGCAGTACAAATGTATCAAGTTAGAGGCAGCATGCTGATAAATATTAAAAAGGTCTACATTGTGCAAAATGAAAACTTATAACAGGACACAGTAGTACAGTGCAGTATGTAGAGGTTCAGAGAGAACATGAAACAGCCCCACGGTTTCAAAAGGACTCTGTGGTCTGACATTAGTCATTTTGGTTCTGATAAAGGATGTTGTAGAAGGTGCTGCCCACATTATGCAAATCACTAACCACTTAATTTCCTTCCCAAGTGGTAAAGCTCAAGCCTTTTCCCTGAACATACAGTGCTCATTTTCTTGTAACTCTGTGGTTTCTTTTCAATAGCCTGTGAATGCCAGCAAGTAAGAAGATAGCACTAAGAAACTAAGAGGTTACTCAATGATTCCAAAGGTTATAGGAGTGCTTTTTAGATACAGATCTGAACATAAATTCTAGACATTCACAAAGCATTTTTACTTCTAATAATACCCCATTAGCTGCTTCAATTTCAAAATGCTTGGATAAGTCTCTCTCTCTCTCCCTCTCTCTCGCACCCCCCCTGCTGCCACCTCACATTCCAAGAATTAAATATAGTTCACTCCTGGGCCATTTCTAACCTGAACTTCTCTTTAAAAGAGATTTTACTCTTCTAAAAGCAATATAGTACAAATTATGTGTTATTTTTACAGCAGCTAATTTTGTGCTGGAAAATATTCCAGGTAGGAACTATTTTGATCTACAAACATAATCCAGTTTAATGATTTCTACAAAAGTCTAGCTTCTTTTCCCTTAAAATGTACTGTTTGCTGCTACAAAAGTGTATTTGAAAAAATCTACATAAATCACAAGCTAAATAAAATATAGCCAGTACTGAATGACCTTTCTTATTAATAAACAAACCCCAAAACAGTTCTTAAAAATATTGGTTAAAATGCAAAAATATAATCTTGGAAAAAGAAAAGGCATCTAGACCAACAGGAAACTTCT